>NC_057847.1:57215000-57840000 GCF_910594005.1 Cervus elaphus
TTAAATGAAACATTAAAAAATGTTTAATTTCTCATGCTAAACATATGTTTAGCATCAGTTATAAGTCAAATCATATCATTATAAGTATATAAAGAAATTTTTATTATATTCTTGACTATGAGAAGAGAAGGATATTTTTGCAAGAATGTGGTTATGGTGGCTTGGAATTTAAAGAGGTATATTTATGAATCTAGTCAAGTTAGATTTTTCATGTTTCCAAGTTTCTCTTTTTAATTCACAGTTTTCTAATCAGTTTTTAAAAATAATGGCACTTATTAATATACCATGATAGGAAAAAAATCACTTTTTGATTTTATACATGTCTATAACTGTTTGAGAGAGAAAATATTCTTTTTTGGTGCTATTGACATATAGGGGTCAATAAAGAGGATGAAGACAGTTTTCCTCCTTCAACATGAATCAGTTGAAAGTCTGTTGCAGAGATTTTTTTCAACCTAGGTCTTGATTTTCTAAGTTAGAATATTGACTGAGTACTTTCTTGTGTTTCAACCTTTTCTATTTGGAAGGTTGATATTTATTACTTCTCATTAAGTATTGATGTGTAAAATCTTTTGACTTAAGTCATCTGATGTGTTTTCCAACTGTTCCTTTGGGGAAACTGTTTACTGACTCTAAGTGTGGTATGTGAATAAAGCATCACATTCATTCTGGTCAGTCTGTTATCCTCATCACCCAAGCTAATGATAGTTTTTAATTTGCAAGTGTAAACAGCTGGTAAAAATTCCCACTGGAGATCTATGCAGTTCAGGTAGAGATAAATAACTTGTCAGGCTTATGCCAGCTTTCATCAGGAAGTAGAAAATAAAATACTTATATCCTTAGTCCATGATGATTTTTGTGGGTTCTTATTGTTCAGTAGTTTTCCTCACTTCCATATCAGGCCTTATGTTTTATTTGTCTAAAGAGGGAAACCATAGATAATATTTAGCAAAAACACATGAGTATCACTTCATTAAAGCACATCACAACAAATATAAGTATCCTTTCTCCAGTATGTCATTTGAATTTTTAAAGTTACCATTATTATATCAAACCATATCAATTTACAAAGCATCTGACTTTCTCTTTATTGGTGTTCTGTTTATATGAAGCTTTAAAATCAGTGGTTGATACGTTTTGCATTAAGATAAGCAACTGACTCATTCAAAAAGCAGCTACAAAATGCAATAGATTGATTAGTTGTGTCAACTAAACATTGCCTGTATTGACCATTGATTCATTTTTATCTCAGTGTCTAAAGAGAAGGTCAGTGTTCCTTCATATTCCAGCCTCTCTCCAAAAAATGTTAATAACATACTTAAATTTGCTGACTAGTAGCCAGTTTGGAAATTGTTGTCTACATCTTAGCAATGTTAGTACATTTTTGAATGAGAGGCTATTTCAAAACAGCTCATTTCAGTTGTCAAATGAAGACATTAAGCATTAACATTAGTGTTGGTGCATCTTTGCTAACCAAATTATTTTGTAACAGTGCACAGAATGTTTCTAAAGAATTCTACTATATAAGCATTCCGTGTGTCCTTTGACTAATTCAGAATTTGTAATGAATGATCAATAGATTCCAGACTTTTTATAAATGCTAGAGATATAGCAGCAGAAATAGAAAAATAATGCATCAGAGAAAGAAATATGATATATGCAGTGTTTGGCAGTGATAAGTGAAAAATAAACTTGGGGATGTCTACATATAGTATAAAAAGTTGTAGTTTTTTTTTTTTTAAAGGTAAAGTGGTAAAAGAAGTTCTAACCAGAAAGGTGCCATCTAAATAACACCCAGAAAGGACGTCATAATGTCATGGCAGCTGTTCCAATATATGATGATTATTCTAGAAAGAAAGAATAGCCTCTGGGATGCCATCCAGAATCTTGTTCAGTGAGCAGTAAGAAAGTCAGTTTGTGTTGAGTAAGAGTGAGAGAGTAGTAAAGAGATGAAGGAAATGAGGTGAAATCCTAATGACAAGACATATCACATAGGACTTATAGGTCATTATAAGATTTGACTTTGAAATGGGAACCCTTTGAGAAATTGGGCAGAAGAGTTACTTGATCTGCCTTCACATTTTAAAGACAAAGCTGGCTACTGTATTGAAGAAGACTCAGGAGAAGGAGGAGGGAATAGAGGAAAGCAGAGAAACCAACTGGAATTCTGATGATCTGGTTGAGAGGTGTTGGCAGCTTGGGGCAGTATGTTAGTAGTAGTCGCTGAGAAGTGGTGGGCTTCCTGGTAGGTTTGGCATCAGAGTCCAAGATATTTGTTGACACAATGGAGGTAAGGCAATTAAAAAAAGAGGAGTTGAAAATTCCCCCTATCCCTATTTAGAACAAAAGCTACTCTGAATGGAGTTAAACCATCAACGGTGATTTTTTTGATGGAATTTTACTGTTCAGTTCAGTTCAGTTCAGTTGCTCAGTCATGTCCAACTCTTTGAAACCCCATGGACTGCAGCACACCAGGGCTCCCTGTCCATCACCAACTCTTGGAGTTTACTCAAACTCACGTCCATTGAGTCAGTGATGCCACCCAACCATCTCATCCTCTGCCGTCCCCTTCTCCTTCAGCCCTCAAATTTTCCCAGCATCAGGGTCTTTTCAAATGAGTCAGTTCTTCGCATCGGGTGACCACAGTATTGGAGTTTCAGCTTCAGCATCAGTCCTTCCAATGAATATTCAGGACTGATTTCCTTTAGGATGGATTGGTTGGATCTCCTTGCAGTCCAAGCAATTTTACTGTTTGCTTTATATATTAAAAACATATTGAGATTCTTTTAAATTCAAATTTATCTAAAACTTATCTTTCTTACCTAGCACAAGCAAAGACATATTCCAAAAATTGGTGTTGAACAAATTTTTTTTTACCACAGGATCTTATTTTCCTGACGATAGAGAAGAAATGTGAATGGAAGTGGTGCGGTGACCATAACCTAGTCGCTAAGAAAATGTGTGATTGTTTAACTCTTGGGGTCAGTCAGGGAGCCAGTGAGGTTGAAGTCACAGGAGCCTGCCCGCTTTACATGTTCTGCTTTAGAGAATCTATTTTTGACCTTATACATCCACCTCAAAAAAGTGTGCTCTTGCTCACAAAGCAAGTCTGCAACATTGTATAGATAGGTCTGCTGCTGCTGCTGCTGCTAAGTCCCTTCAGTCGTGTCCGACTCTGTGTGACCCCACAGACGGCAGCCCACCAGGCTCCCCCGTCCCTGGGATTCTCCAGGCAAGAACACTGGAGTGGGTTGCCATTTCCTTCTCCAATTCAGGAAAGTGAAAAGTGAAAGTGAAGTCGCTCAGTCGTGTCTGACTCTTAGCGACACCATGGACTGCAGCCTACCAGGCTCCTCCGTCCATGGGATTCTCCAGGCAAGAACACTGGAGTGGGTTGCCATTTCCAGATAGGTTAGCCTAGATCCATATCATTCCTAAGAAAAGCTCTCATAATGTTTCCTCTATTTGTCAGCATTGAAAGCAAATAGCATTATCCTTAGCTTTAAAGAACACATTATGACTAAGAAAATCAGGAATACAAATGCTCAGTGGACTATGTTGTCCTTAAGTAAAATGTTATGGTTACTGGAGCATGTATGGATTACTAATAAAAACTTTTTGAAAGCATCTTTTTAAATTTTAAAGATACATTAAAAAGATAGAACTGACTTTTAATGAGTAATACAAAATTATCTTAAAAATGTGACTTTTACCCAACTCACTTTCCTCTTTCTGTCTTATTCCAGAACCTACAGATAAACCACCTTTGCTATTAATTGCAAATTCTGAAACGATTGAGATTTTCTATCTTAATGGAAGTAAGATGGCAACCCTGAGCTCGGTAAATGGAAATGAAATTCATACTCTGGATTTTATTTACAATGAAGATATGATTTGTTGGATTGAATCAAGAGAATCTTCAAATCAGCTCAAGTGTATTCAGATAACAAAAACAGGAAGATTAACAGATGAATGGACGATCAGTATTCTTCAGTCCTTCCACAGTGAGTTTCAAATTATCTTATATGCCATCCTTTAAGGATTTCATTTACAGACCAATTGACAGGATTCTTAGATTTCCCAGAATAGCTACTGGCTTCTAGAAAACTATCTATGCAAATATGAATGCACATAAATAAGTGTATCCCCTGCATGTTTTGCATATACACACATAAACATAGAATTGCACTGTTATATAAGCAATACATTGAAGGGTTAATTTTAATTATTTCTTTAATGCTTATTATCGTATCACCTAGATGAGAACTGTGACTTTTCACTGAATGATAATTTACAACGTGTGATAGTGAAGGTGGGGATAAACAAAGCAGCAAAAAACAAGAAACAGAGTCAATAATAAACTCATCAACTGGCGTATTTGTTAAAATACCTTGAAACTATTAATTTTATGCTAATTGGTAACAACTACCTGTGTTTGTTGACTTTTTTCCTAGTAAATCAGAGTTTTTCTGCATCTTCTTCCAAGAGTAATTTGTAATTTGTGATTCACTTGATTTCTCATGTTAGATATTCACAAACTAATACCTGTCCTTTTCTTTCTGTATTTTGCATTGTCTCACACACACACACACATTCTCTCTCTTTTTCTTACTCTTCTGCTCTCCCCCACCCCCACACACATGAGAGTATAAAAATGTATTTGTGCTTGCCTGGGAAACTGTATGCATAAGAATTTCAAGATGTGTCCCTTCATTTTATGAGGTACAGAAAAACACTCATTCTTACAAATTCTACTAACGTAAAAATTGGCGTGTGTGCTATGTGTGTATGCTAAGTCACTTTGGTTTCTGACTCTGTGTGACCCTGTGGACTGTAGCCCACCAGGCTTCTCTGTCCATGGGATTCTCCAGGAAAGAGGAGGTTGCCATGCCATGCCCTTCTCCAGGGGATCTTCCTGACCCAGGGATTGAACCCGTGTCTCCTGTATCTCCTGCATTGCAGGCAGAATCTTTACTGTTGAGCCAACAGTTGGTAGAGAAATGAAAACAATGTACAGTCAAGTTAAGGAGGAAAAAAATAAGAGTACTATGGTAGATTAAATGCACTTTTCAGATATAGAACATTTGGTGTTTGAATTCAATAATCTTATTAATGTTTGTGATATATAATTAAAGGGATTAGTAATTGATCCTTAGTAAATGTAAGAAAATTTACTGTGTAATGTTTGATAATTATGATTAGGTTAAATAAAAGCAGTGGCAAAGATTATAAGAAAAATCAAATATGAAGTGAACAGAAGTAAATGTTTAACTAATAGAATATAGCATTTTGAAGATTGTCTTAACATAGGTAGAACAGTTGGTAAGGTTGTTTATTGTGACAGTGGACCAAAAATGTCTAGTGAAAACAATGGGCAATGTCTCTTGTGAAGATTATATGGACAGATGATAATTCATAATAAACAGTAAAGAAGTAGTGATCGTAGCACAATGAATCCTTCTATGTGATATGAGTATTTCAGACATTGGCTTAGCCAGTAGTTGGGAATCATTTGAACAAAAGACCCTGATTTCTGCCATGTTAGTGATTACCTTAAGTAATCCAAATGTATTTGTCCATAGCAAATGTAATACTGGCAGTCAAATAGCTAGAATATTCACTTAAGTTGTCAGGTAAAATTATTTTCCAAGTGTACTTAATTAACTGCTTTTCTGCATTTAGTATGCCCTAATAATAGGAGTGATCCTTTCTTTAATATGTATTTTTCAAGCAACCTTAATAGTACATCTCAAATTGGTCAAGCAATAATACATTAGAATATTCATGGAAAATAATTCATAACTTAGATAGCATGCAATTTATAGATAATTCTTGGCAAATTAGAAAAACTAGAGATTGATTTTGTTAGGCAGTTCACTAAACTGATGAAAAGAACTTTCATTTTGGACTATAGAAAATAAATGCAATGGAAATATTTTAATTAGAATAAATTGTTAATGAAGTCAGATTTAAGCCATGCAGTCAGTCACTTTAGAAAAGTGTGATTAAATATGTGGAAGTAAGTCATGGGACAGAGGTATGATCATGGCCGGGCATCTTAGTCACTGCTTGTAAGCCGTGTACTTTATCAGCATGTCACAGAACAGTTTCCAGTGGATGTAATGGGCTCTGCATTCATCATAACAGTTTGTGAGTTGATAATGAAGTTTGAATATTCTTTGCATATACAATTTCATAAAAATCTCTTCACCATATAAGCAAAAATAATGACCTGATGGGAGTATGCCTGAATACCTGTCACTATCCACTGTTCCAGAGATTCTCTGTTTAGGTTCTCCTCCCTCATTATCTTTAGATACTTTTCTCTGAATTTACCTCAAGAAAACATTCTTTTCTGAATAAAATAAAAAATTTTATTTTTCAAAGGAAAACTGTGAGGTGAGTCAGAACGTACATTGGTAGATGCCAGGGGCCTGGTGGGGGCAGGGGATTAAGGAGTGTTCAATGGGGACAGGGTTTTGATTTAGGAAATTGAAAAACTGGGGAGATGGATGATGGTGAGAGTTGCACAACAGTGTGAATGTACTTATGCCACTGAACTGTACAGTTAAATACGGTATGGTTAAAATAGTGTGTTTTATATATGTGATTTTTACCACAATAAAAAAATTAAGAAAAAGGATTACTATGGGGAGAAAAGCATTATAGGTCAAACCCACTTGAGTTTAAAACTTAAATAGTACTTTAGTACACAATCTATTGCAACATAAAAATTTTATTGCACATCTCATCTCGCTGAATACCCACCATATCTCTGTGGAGTGTGCAGGAGAGATATTCTCTTCCTGTTTTATAATATATACAGTTTTAACTACAAGACTCAGATATATTAAGCAATACTGAATGTCTAAAAAGAAGGCAGAAATAGGACATCTAAATCCTGTGTTCTTGCTTCTACATTAAGAAGGGCAAATATGAGTCCCTTCAAAGAATTTCCCAAGTCTACCACAAATAATAATATCTACTTCCCTCATAGTTCAATCAGTAAAGAATCTGCCTGTGGTCAGGAGACCTGGGTGCAATTCCTCTGTTGGGAAGATCCCCTAGAGAAGGAGATGGCAACCCATTTTAGTAGAATCCTGGAGTATGCCTGGAGAATCCCACAGACAGAGGACGTGGCTGGCTACAGTCCATGGGATTGCAAGAGTCAGATATGACTTAGTGACTAAACCATCACCACCAAACTTAAATGCGCTAAATGACTATATGCAATGGGGAGGCATTGTTATATTCCTCATGCTGAAGGGGAAATTGAGATCCTGAATTGGGTCAGGCTTCTTAACCTTTGCTACACACACTGCCCAATGGTCTCAATTTTTAGTTTTCATTTTAGACAGCCAAAATGGTCAGGTACACTAACATTAGAAACAGTGGCTCACAGAGGCAGTGGGAGACAGCTATATAAGAATCTTAGAAGGAAGTGAATAAGGTGAATGGTACAAGGCCTAACTTTTTCAGCCCAAACAAATGATTCTCAATATTAAAGAGAGGCCTACCATTAATATTGAGAATCATGCCTAAGCAATATTGTGAGAGAATGAGGAACTGATAATAATATGCTCAATGAATTATATTGACCAAGGAACATTGGGAAAGATGCTAGAAATTGTATTTCAACTTTAATTTATTCTTTTTAAAGATGTCTAGTATTTATTAGGTAGTATTTTTGCCTAAAAGTTACAAAATACTAGATTTTGAAGAAAAGTTTGGAATGAAGTGTTCTATAAGCCACACGTGTTCTCCAGGTATGCATGCAAAGCACATTTACAGGAACTAGCTGTTTCCCCCAAAGTACTGTAGTAAGGACATAGAATCACCTAACAGTGGAAATGCTCAGCTATTTCCTCAGGACAAAGTACATGAAGATGATTGAGACAGATAAGAATATTTTCTGCATGTATCTCTTATTAAGGAAGATGATTGAGGACCAGTTTTTCTCTTCCAGATATATAGTTGACACTTTCAGTCTATTTTTGTATATATTCAATATTCTGCAAAACTTGAGTATCACCATTCTACTCTAGACTTTACTAGGTTGTCTTCATTCATTCATGTGTTCCACTATCTAGCAAACAGCATGCTGGGTCATAAGCAAATAGATTGTTTATTCTTCATACACTTTGCTTCTGGATTAACCCCAATTCACTGACTTTTATCTTCCTTTTATTTGGTCTGTTTTAATATCAACCTTAGTTCATTTTCCATTTGAAGCTCTACCTAAGATCCTTTGTTGGATAATTTTTGGATTCTAATACTTTGCCTATGTCTTTTCTCAATCTTTACTTCTTTCTCTTTAGGTAGTAATTATCTAGATAATCACATAATATTAACAGATGATATTTACTGAATTTTATTTTACACATTAACAATTGTGCATATATGTTTCTCTATCATCACAAAGATTATATGATATGCATGCTGTATAAAATAGTTTATAGACAATACAATGAGGTTAAATAAGTGAAATAATTTTTAAGTTAATAACAAACTTGACCTCTTAATCTCAGTAGTTACTAAATAATGGCCCTTCTTAATTATGAAATATTCCCTATTTGCTTCTACCCAGCCTAGGGATTTCATAGCCTTCAGTGCTTCACCCACCATCAAGTTATGACTAGAGAAAAATGACAAGACTGTGTCCCTATTGTAAATGCAAGCATAGTCTTAGGACAAAATAATCAACCTATAACAGAAATGCTAGACACACACAGTGTCAGCTCCTAGTGGGTCTGCACTTTAGAAGATTATCAGCAGCTGCAGCAACTCCCTAAGATGACACAGTATGATATAAAATCATGCAATCCTCATAGAAATTTGCCATACTTTATTTATAAGTCACATGCTTAAATACTGCATTTTTATGAGCTATCCTCTGCAATTATCTTCCTCCATTTGATGAGTGAAAAGTCATTCATATTGCTTTAATTTACCTTTATATGATTGCTAGTGAAGTTGTCTATTCCAACGTGAACTTACATATTCACTTCAATCTCTACAGTTCTGTTCAAGTGATCATGATGCTCCATTGCTTAAAATCAAAATGCAAAATATTTAGTAGTTTCCCAGTTAGCTAAGGATAGAATTAAGCTTCATCATATGGCTTCTCTACAGGCCTTGTCTCCCCACCTCAAATCACGTTCCACCTAAAAAAAGTAGTAACACTTTCTTTTTGTACTTTGTTTTATAATTTTCATATGTGTTTGTATGTGCTGGTTCTTCACTATAGACTGTATTTTGTCATATTCCTATAACCTAGTATCTCTTACTCATTCTTCAAAGTATCATACCCTTTCCAAAGGTTTTCCAGTTGAGATTAGCAGCCCTTCTTATGTGACTCTAGGACATCGTAGTACAGATGTGATGTATTTTAATTGTGTATTTACCTGTCAGTTTCCCAAATAAAAGGTAACTCCTTTAAGTTTAGACTTGCTTTGTAGCTCAGATGGTACAGAATCTACCTGCAGTGCAGGAGACCTGGGTTTGATCCCTGGGTTGGGAAGATCTCATGGAGGAAGGAATGACAACCCACTCTAGTATTCTTAGGATGTGTGTTTTATCCATCTTCGAATCAGATTACAGAAAAATGCTTATCTGTTCTAGAATAAATTTAGGTAGCAAGTAAGGGATGAGGAGTGGAGAATTAATGGGGACAGAGGTAAAACCAACTTCTAGAGAGACCATGCCAAATCACTACTAAAGACGTAGAAAGCCAGTCTGCATTATGGTTAAGTAAGATCTTTTCTGTGTCTAGATAAGAGCCTCACATGTTCGTCCTGTTATCCTTGAGATTCACGTCTTATCAGCAACTCCTGGCTTTTCTGTGTGTTGAACCTCTGACTTTTCCAGGGTCAGTAAATTTGCCTGTAGATTTATTTTGGGACCTAACCTTAAAGACAATAGGAACAACTTCATGCAAATCTTTCTGAGTCTCCCTACCCTGCAAGGCAGTTGTAATTAAACAATATTGGAGCCAGAGCTCTTAAAAAAGAGGTCAGTTAATTCTTAGAACAGGAGTAAAACAGAACAGCCTAGTTTGGAATTTTAACCCTTCTCCTTCCTTCAGTCTGATTAGACATTTTCTTAGAAAGGAGGTTCTACTATTTTATATTTAGGTCCTTGGATTCATAAAATAGTATCAAGAGATGTGACCCCAAATGTTTTTGGGGGTAAGAAGCACAGCACAAAGTCAGGATATTCTTTGTCTTTCTTAGCTTCTGAGAAGCCCTGTTAGCTGCTTTCAGTCTAGAACTTCATGTGTTTAGTTCATGAGAGATTGCTGCTGCTGCTGCTAAGTCACTTCAGTCGTGTCTGACTCTGTGTGACCCCACTGACAGCAGCCCATGAGGCTCCTCCATCCCTGGGATTCTCCAGGCAAGAATACTGGAATGGTTGCCATTTCCTTCTCCATCATGAGAGATTAAGTATTGATGTATTTAGCAATTGATCAATTTTGGTTTTAGCATTTCCTTAGAAAAAGTTCAAAAACTGGTCAGCTTTCAGCTGAGGAGAACTGAAGAAGAGGAAATAGTGATGACCACCCTAACCTTATAAATTAGTAGGATTTTTTTGTTTAAGAAAAAACAAAAGGAAAAGAAATAAAAGAAAATAAAAGAATACTTTATGATCTAGATTTCCCACTCCAAAATAAATGTGCTGTTGTAGTTGTTTTACCTGTTTATAATCCAGACATTTTGGTCAGCATATCTTGTGAACATTGACATTTTGCACAAAAATCTTGGCTGTAGTAACTGGTTTTATACTAATCCCCTAATAAACTTCTGAGAAGAATCCACAGCATATTCTCCATATAATAAGGATACTATAACTATTTATTCTCAGAGATACATTTTTATTAACTACTGCTTGATAAGCAAATACATATTTTATTAAACTCATTATAATTTTTAAAAGCCTCTCATCTTTTATTTAGTATATTTACATGGAAACATAAAATTGACTTTCTGGAGACATGGTGGCTGCGTATGTGTATATGTAGTGTGTAACTAGTTGTTATAGCACACTCTTGCTGGGATTTGAAATTTTAACAAAACGATCAGACTGTCAACAGAGAACTCAAAAAAGAAACATTAATATTAGCAAGGATGTTGATCTGAGGATGCATATACAGAGAATTTTCAGAGTTTCCTTCTTGATACCATAAGTTCAATGTTGTAGACATTGGTTCTAAATTATTCCTTAATTTTTGCATTAACATTAGATGAATTTATACTGTGGAATAAGTAACCTATTCTAATTGACAATCAGTGCAAAACCATAACTTGCCATCATAAAAGCATAGTTAAAATGAAAAGATAAAAGTTTTAAGAACTCTGAATACTTTGTTCCTCTGTAAATTGGTCTTCATTGTTAATTGCTAGGTTGGAAATAACTCAATTATGAATTTCTTATCATTTGGCAACATACTTGAAATTTATCAAAGCAGAAATTAGAGATGTGCTAAGTAGGTAAATCCTAAAGGAAATCAATCCTGAATATTCATTGGAAGGACTGATGCTGAAGCTGAAACTGCAATACTTTTGCCACCTGATGTGAAGATCTGACTCATTTGAAAAGACCCTGATGCTGGGAATGTTTGGGGGCGAGGGCAGGAGGAGAAAGGAACGACAGAGGATGAGATGGTTGGATGACATCACCGACTCAATGGACATGAGTTTTAGTAAGCTCTGGGAATTGGTGATGGACAGGGAGGCCTGGCATGTTGCAGTCCATGGGGTCGCAAAGAGTCAGACATGACAGAGCAACTGAACTGTACTGACCTGAAGTAAGTAAAGCGTCCACCTGCCAATTCAGGAGGCACAGGTTTGATCCCTGGGTCAGGAAGATCCCCTGGAGAAGGAAATGGCAACCTGCTCAGTATTCTTGCCTGGAAAATTCCATGAATAGTGGAGCCTGGCGGGCTATAGTCCAAGAGGTCACCAAAAAAAAAAAAAAAAACCCTGCCACTTTGGAAGAGCCTGATTTCTTTTTCTTTTTGCCTAGAATCTGTCACAGCTGCTATGCACATATTTATTTTCAGTCCCATACACTTTCTTTGTATTTTGTTGCTCAAAGAGAGGTATGTCCAGGTGCAAGCGCAGCAGGATGCAGTTAAGGGTTCCAGATCCCAATCTGTTTCACTTTGTTTACCCCAGGATCACCTTAATTTATTTGAGTACTGAACACTTTACTGGCATTTTTGTGGGTATGACTGTGAGCGCACGTCTGTGGGTGCTTATTTCTAAGAATGTGATAGGAAAGTGTGTCATACATATTAACATCCCAAATATCTAGTGTTATCCACTTTGAAAATTTTGTTTTAGAGGTCTTAGGGAAAATCACTGAGATTCGATCCTCCCAACACTTTTTAGTGTCTCCGTGGCTAAACCTGTAAGGGTGGTGTGTACAAGGGGATAGAAAGAGTCGCTGTAACAACAGTTTTCTAACAATTTCTTCTCAAGCGCCTGATTACTTGTAATTTGTACCCAGAGAGTTATGAGAATTATAGGACCCACATGCCACATGCCCAGAGACTGTGATGACAAAACCAGAGACCTTTCAAAATTGGTGCTTATAGGAATTAGCTATGCAATGAAGATTTGGTCATGTGTAAACTTCAAACCGGAAGGAGCCTACTGAAAGATGATTGTAATTGACAGTGATAACAAAGAGTATATTCTGGAACTAAGAATTTCAGCCAGTGTCAAGTAATTTAATTATAGCAGGTTTTCCATGAGCTAGATAAGTGTATAGTGACAGAATCTCTTAATGGTAGAAGAACAATATCAAATGATGAGATGGTAATATAGATGGCGAAGGATTTTTTAAAATATTTATGAAATATAAATCTATATTTATGTAAATACAGATATAACTATAGATAAAGATGTAACTATAGATATAGCTATTGTGTTGGGGCACATTCACAGGTATTCCAGTTGTTAAAAGGCAGAATTTTGGTAGTGTGGCCCTGATAATTTTCTAAGTTCTCCATAAAACACTGGACTAAAGTTCAGGTCTCTGGAATTCCTATTGCTCTGATTCTGTGCTTTTCAAATAACTTTCAGATTTGGTTTCTCAGATAGCATAATTCTAGGAAGGACTTTGTTAGGATGACATCTTTAGTAATTGTGTCACTGGAACATTCTCTCAATTGTAAATTGACATTCTGGTTGATAATATTAGTCCCCTGGGAGTCTGGTAAGAATGAAATAATTTCCCAAAGTCTGATAATCCTTTGGTGGACAACTCAAATAGATTTCTTGAAATTACAAATCTAATGATGAGATCTGTGTTTAAAATATTCTATAAGTCTTTCTTATCTTAATTAACACCATTTACTTGGTAATGTTATATAAGGTCACTAAGCTACTTTTGTTATTTTAATGTAAGAATTAATCTGTATCATTTCAATCTCCCTGTTTTAAGGTACTAGTAAAAAGAACTATCTATCTATCTAGCCAATTATTCAGTCCAGCTTCACTTATAAAAATTAAGTAGCTATACTGTATATCCAAAACTGAATAGTAGAGAAATGCCTATGTAGTACTAATCACAATGAAACTAATTTCCCCCAAAATTTATGTCTTAAAACACGTCCAACAAATGTACTATAGAGTACATAGGAATAATATATAATACTACGCTTCAGAGTGTGAAGATCATAAGAATAATAATGCTGTATTATAATGCTATTATATAATAATATATATAGAATTATATATGATATATATAACATTATATTATTAACACAAAAATTTATATTTCTATAGCCAAAGAAGATTCTATTTAAAATGTTCATGTTGTTGGGAGATTCTATTTTGCTTACTGATAATAACAGCAGCAACAAGAACCTTGTGGCTTGACAGAATGGTTCAGCTTGTCTGAATTGGTGATAATAACATTATCAATACGAAACAACTTACTTGGTCTTAAGACTTAGTTTGTGTTATTTAAAAATATATTGCTAATTTGTTTGGAGTTATGAGAGGTGAATTAATTCAAAATTATTATAAAGTTTTAGAGCTTTGAGGCTTTGATTTATGAGAAGGATAAGGGCTTCCCTGGTGGCTCAGATGGTAAAGAATCTGCTTCCAATGCAAGAGACCCACATTTGATCCTTGGGTCAGGAAGATCCCCTAGAGAACAGAATGGCAACCCACTCCAGTATTCTTGCTTGGAGAGTTCCATGGACATAGGAGCCTGGCAGGCTATGGTCCACTGGGTCACAAAAAATTGGACACACCTGAACAACTAACAGTTTAACTTTCACTTTATAACAGAATAAATTAGGTCACAGTTACCGCTGCAAAAATTTTGTACTTAGAGGAGTACATTATGATTGTGATTACTTTATAAAAAAAAAATGTCATCCACAATTACATCAGCTGTGTAGATAATTTGCGCAAAAAAATGTTTGTTTCTGATATGTAAATAATTGAGGCAACATGACCCTAATGCATGAATTATGCAAATAAAACCTCAATGTTATATTCCATTTTATATGTTTAGCCTGAGTTTTCAGACTCTCAGTTAATGTCATTCTTCCTATATCCATGGGATGATATTTACACAACTTAATGGATTATCAAGGTATTGATTTTGATAAATCCAAGCTGAATTATTTGCACTTTCCAAATTTAGGCTCTTGAATTATAGAAATTCAATTATTTTTTGTAGTTCATATTGAATGTGATATGTGATCTATTTCTGAGAATATATTGAAAGATGATTCTAGCCACATATATACAATAAATCTTAGTCTTATTGGATCATCCTGTTGATTTTTAAAAAGAAATATTGTGTGTGTTCAATCATGTCCAACTCTTTGCAATCCCATTGATTGTAGCCTGCCAGGATCCTCTGTCTATGGAATTTTTCCAGGCAAGAATACTGAGTGGGTTGCCATTTCCTTCTCCAGGGGAACTCCCCTATCCAGGGATTGAACCTATGTCTCTTTTGTCTCCTGCATTGGCAGACAGATTCTTTACCATTCAGTTCAGTTCAGTCCAATCACTCAGTCATGTCCAACTCTTTGTGAACCTGTGGACTGCAGCACGCCAGGCCTCCCTATCACCAATTCCCGGAGTTTACTCAAACTCATGTCCATTGAGTTGGTGATGCCATCCAATGATCTCATCCTCTGTTGTCCCCTTCTCCTTCCTCCTTCAATTTTTCTCAGCATCAGGATCTTTTCCAATGAGTCAGTTCTTTGCATCAGGTGGCCAAAATGTTGGAGTTTCAGCTTCAGCATCAGTCCTTCCAATGAATATTCAGGACTGATTTCCTTTAGGATGGACTGGTTGGATCTCCTTGCACTCCAAGGGACTCTCAAGAGCCTTCTCCAATACCACAGTTCAAAAGCATGATTTTTTCAGCACTCAGCCTTCTTTATAGTCCAACTCTCACATCCATATGTGAGTACTGGAGAAACCATAGCTGTGACTAGACTGAACTTTGTTGGCAATGTATTGTCTCTGCTTTTTAGTAAGCTCTCTAGGTTGGTCATATCTTTTCGTCCAAAGAGCAAGCGTCTTTTAATTTCATGGCTGCAGTCACCATCTGCAGTGATTTTGGAGCCCCCCAAAATAAAGTCTGTCACTGTTTCCACTGTTTCCCCATCTGTCTGTCATGAAGTGATGGGACCAGATGTCATGATCTTAGTTTTCTTAATGTTGAGTTTTAAGCCAACTTTTCACTCTCCTCTTTCACCTTCATCAAGAGGCTCTGTAGTTCCTCTTTGCTTTCTGCCATAAGGGTGGTGTCATCTGATGTTATTGATATTTCTCCTGGCAATCTTGATTCCAGCTTGTGCTTCATGCAGTCTAGCGTTTCTCATGATGTAATCTTCATATAAATTAAATAAGCAGGGTGACAATATACAGCCTTGACATTCTTCTTTCCTGATCTGGAACCAGTCTGTTGTTCCATGTCCAGTTCTAACTGTTGCTTCTTGACCTGTATACAGATTTCTCAGGAGGCAGGTCAGCTGGTCTGGTATTCCCATTTCTTTAAGAATTTTCCAGTTTGTTGTGATCCACACAGTCACAGACTTTAGCGTTATCTATGAAACAGAAGTAGATGTTTTTCTGGAATTCTTTTACTTTCTCTGTAATCCAATGGATGTTGGCAGTTTGATCTCTGGTTCTTCTGCCTTTTCTAAATCCAGCTTGAACATCTGGAAGTTCATGGTTCACACAGTTGAAGCCTGGCTTGGAGAATTTTGAGCATTACTTTGCTAGTGTGTGACATGAGTGCAATTGTGCAGTAGTTTGAGCATTCTTTAGCATTGTCTTTCTTTGGTATTGGAATGAAAACTGACCTTTACCTGTCCTGTGACCACTGCTGAGTTTTCCAAATTTGCTGGCATATTGAGTGCAACACTTTCACAGCATTATCTTTTAGGATTTGAAATAGTGCAACTGGAATTCCGTCACCTCCACTAGCTTTGTCTGTAGTGATGTTTCCTAAGGCCCACTTGACTTTGCCTCCTAGGATGTGTGGCTCTAGGTGAGTGAGCACACAATCATGATTATCTGGGTCATGAAAATAATTTTGTATAGTTCTTCTATGTATTCTTGCTACCTCTTGTTAATATCTTCTGCTTCTGTTAGGTCCTTACGATTTCTGCATATATAGTCCATGGAATTCTCTAGGTCAGAATACTTGAGTGGGTAGCCTTTCCCTTCTCCAGGGTATGTTCCCAATCCACGGACTGAACCCAGGTCTCCCACATTGCAAGCAGCTGAGCCACAAGGGAAGCCCTCTTTACCATTATTGCAACCTATATGAGTAGTTTGGCTTGGTCAAATAAAAACCAAAGTATTAAAGGTATACATTTTTCAGGTCAAAATTTTACCTTAGATGGGAATTGGGGTATTATGTAATGTATATGCCTTTTTTATACCTCTTAAATTCTTTTGAATTATTTCAGAACTTACTATTGCAGTTATTTTAGTATATGTGGATTTCAATATGAGTTAAATATTCTATAGTTCTGAATGCTATGAACTGTATGTTGTTGTTGTCTAGTTGCTAAGTAATGTCCCATTCTTTTGTGACCCCATGGACTACTGTAACCCACCAGGCTCCTCTGTCCATGGGATTTCTCAGGCAAGAATACTGGAATGGGTTACCATTTTCTCCTCTAGGGGATCTTCCTGACCCAGGACTTGAACCCATGTCACCTGCATTGTAGGCAGATTCTTTACCACTGGCACCACCCGGGAATTCTATGAATTGCATCTTTTCCCCTAAAATTCCTAATGTGAATCCCTATTCTCCAGTGTTATGGGATTTGGAGTTAGAGCTTTTGGGAGATAATTAGGTTTAAGTCATGATGGTGGAGCTCCCATGATGGGATCAATATCTTTATAAGACTAGGATGTGGCCAGAATTCTCTGTCTCTTCCATGTGAGGTAATAGCAAGAAGGTGGCTACCTGAACCAGGAAGAGTCCACATCAGAGACAGAATCTGTTGTCACCTTGATCTTGGACTTTCTGAATTCCGACAGATTCTCAAGCTGTGGAAAATAGATGTTTATTGTTTAGGATACCCAGTCTATGGCATTTTGTTACAGTCGCCTAAACTGACAGGCTGCTGCTATATTTAGGATGAAATGAAAAGACATTCGTCCTTCATTCTAAAAGCATAAGTACATCTCTTCTTCAGTGTACCCATCCGGAGTTTCATGAGGCAGACCCCCAGAAAAATAACAGTCTGCCTCCATTTGTATAAATCTTAGGTTACCTTTTGAATAAAATGTCTGAGGTAGAAAACTGTAAACTTGTCATTGTAGGACTAGCCTAAATCCTTATTTCTCTTGTGTCATTACTAAGTTCAGAGATGTCCTAATACCTTTCAGGATACCTCAGTGTGACTTCTATAAAAAATTCCCACCCATGTCAAACACATTAAACTAATCATTTGGTGACTGGTTTTGGTCATTGGCCTTGACTCTTAAAACAGAAAAAGCAATCCAAAGGCATTAATTGATTTTTACTATGTATGTATCTCCACAGAACTCATGTCATTTCATTACCATTATGTAATTGATCCTAAACAGTAGAGTGAGATTAGGATCTGAGATGTTTGCTGATAGTGAACATGGATGAAGAAACTTCTTACAGATATTTGACCTTTGGGCTTCTCAATTGATTATTTCCTTTACCAGGCTCAGTGCAACTGATGACATAAGTTTAGCTGAAACTCTCTTTATTAACAGAATCAGTTCACTAAAAATAAGTCAATATACACTCTTCTTATTGTATACTGGAATTCATACTTAAGAGAAACATCATTTTCTACTTGTTTTGCTTCAAATCCTGGGTTTATAACTTGGTTTTTTGTTGTTCAGTCAGTAAGTTGGTCCAACTCTGTGACCCCATGGACTGCAGCATGCTAGGCCTCCCTGTCCCTCACCACAGACCAGAGTTTGCCCACATTCATGTCCATTGAACTGGTGATGACATCCAACTATCTCATCCTGTTCCACCTTCTTCTCCTTTTGCTTCCAATCTTTCCCAGAATCAGGGTCTTTTCCAATAAGTCATATCTCTTAACTGGGTAGATTAAGAGATATGACAACTATGAATAATAATAATAAACTATAGTAAGTATTACATTAAATGATAAATAATCATTGAATAATATAAACATGTAATGCTATAATCACTTAAAATTCTGAGTTTTGAGAAACATGAATCAAAAGGTAAGAGGTAATCTAAAACAATCTTGTGCCAAGAGAAGTAGTCTAGGTAACCAGTGTCTCACAGACAGCTTATGGCCAAGATGTTAGTCAATTTTTACTTAAAGGAGAGGAATAAGAATTACAGTTACATGACTCTATGGTCATAAAATGATTCTTGATAAGAATAGAACAGCAAGAATGACTCTAGAAGTCAGGAAGTGGCAATTTTAGTGCAAAAGTGGATGTGATGCTATTTTATCCTCAGTACAACATTTTGACTGTTCATTTTTCTGATCTTTGCCTAATTATCCCTTTTCAGTCACTCGGGCTCCCCAGTCACCATGCGCTGTTATATGGCACTGTCGTATCTCATGCTACCATTACTCACTCCTCATACCTTCAGATCATTAACTGCCTGATTGCCCTTTCATAAAATTGGTCATCCACGTAAATAATCTCTATCCTTCTTGTGTACATCTTTTCTGGGTAAAGAATAGGGACCTGCCAAATTTGAGCTCACAGGTAAAATCAAGAAAAATATCACAGCTGATTAAAAAACAAAGGAGCTGTGACTTCAGATGACATGCTGATGTAGAAGTGGAAGCACAGATTTTAGGCAAGAGGTTCTTGAACAAAGGGTATTTGGAATAGAAGAGCCATATTCGTTTGAAAATATTTACTGGATACTTATCATAGCTAAACACAATTCTAGGCTTTGGTAATATAGCAGTGAACAAGACATACAGGATCCCTGCTCATATGGAACTTCCAGTGTTGTGAACTACTAAATACTTAAACTACTATCATTTGATATGACTGCTACGGGAAAGTAATATGATAGCAATGATATTGACTGATGGGAGTGAGTCACTGTTATTGGCAGCAGGGGGTGAGGTGTCAAGGTTGGGGCATGGTCTTCTTAATATCCATTGGTCAAGGGAGGCCTTTCTGAGAACTGACATTGGAACATATACCTGAAAAGGAAGTGAAAGCACAGAGAGGCACATTCAAATACTCTCTTTTCTTGTTGATTAGATACAAAAGTCCTATGAAGGGAGCTTTCTTTGCAATTTGAGAAAAAATGTAGGGAGACCAGAGTGGCTACACTAAAGTGACCAAAGAAGACATGAGTTAAAAGGGAGGTTTGGAAGTCTTATAATCCATATTAAAGACTGAATTTTGTGCTAAATGTGGGGACTTTTTTGAGACTTTTGGGAGAATGATATTTTGAAAAAAAAGAACAGACTCAACACTTAGAGTAAAACTTGTTGTCTACTAAAACTATGCAGAAGAAACAATAATATAAAGAAAGTTGGTAGCCTATTACCATGGACTTCCATGGACAGAAGAGGCTGGTGGACTGTAGTCCATGTGGTTACAAAGAGACACACTAACACATCTCATTTCCTGGGTGACCTTTATGGAAATGGGACAGAGAGAAACACTCCATAGAGTTTTGACTTAGAATTGAGCTAAAGTTTAGCAAGCTTAGGTATTTATAAAAATATATGATGTACTTTTGAAAACATTTATACAGGACAGTAAATCTCAAGAGTCCATCGATTTGTTAAGACTTTTCTTCACTGGCAATCAAATGTATTATAGATCTCAGATCACAGACCTTTTTTCATGTCATGATATAATTTGTGTTTTACAATGATCACTTCAGGGACTCTGAGAAAATAGTTATAGTGCACTTAGAAGGGAAGTAGGGTCCAGTTAAGAAGCTATTGCAGCATCTAGAGGAGAGACGATAGTGCCTTGAGCAAGGTTTGCTGGTAGATTTAATTTGGTCTAAAGTAGGAAGACATAAATATAAGATGAAGGATGAATTCATTTTAGTTAAAGATCAAAAAGAATAGTTTGCCTAGTAGGAAAAATTCACCTTTGCACAAACTGTCTTTTTTTTCCTTTGTTGTTGTTGTTGTTATCTAGAAAGAATAGTAAGGATTGGCATCTTCTCTAAGTGTATCTACTATAAACGGGGGGCGGGGGGGGGTAGTGACTTGTCCTTTGGATTAGAAGAAGAAACTGAGAAATAGTGAAACAGGAAGGTGGAAAGAAGTTCAAAAGCTCTGTTATCTCCTATCCATTCTTTCTAACAAAAATAACAGCATCCACGACCCATGAAGATAATTGATACCAGCTCACCATCCCATATCAGAAGTACCTTCTTTGTCTTTTTTCATAGACATATATACAGATTGCATGTAGACCTTTGTAACTATTCCTATCAAGAACTGATGTTCATTTTGACTATATTTCATGTATTTAAACAGGAGCAGAACTAGGAAGAGGCACACTTTTCTCAGACAAAGGAGAAAACAACAAAAAAAGTCTCTATAATGTGCCACAAATTCTATTCCTGAATAAGAATATTCTTGCCCATGGCACACCCAAATTGAACTTCTTTAGTATCATTTTAATTATTATTCTAAAGGGGCAGAGCATTTGCTTGCTCAGTTCAGTTTATTTAATATAATCTAGGGATAAAGTAAGTATATGTTTCTTGATTGCAGCAACATATAAAAATAAATGCAATTACATCATCTCATCATTCAGAAGGCATTTTCAAATACTCTACCAAAGAAAAGTGTTGTGAAACCAAAATGTTAATTTCCCACTTAAACTGGGAGACACATAAATCAGAGAAAACATAGTTATCATATAATCTTGACATTTTATAAATTTCATTTTTACCTGCTCTTCTCTGTATTTACACTGGAAACACTATAATTCTCTTCAGTAAAGGCAACATCACAGCTTAAGGGACAATATTTGAGTGGAAGTAAAAATCTTAAGTATTCATAACATACAAGAACAGAAATGTAAATTGAAGCAATCGGTATTTGGAATGTTTCTGAATTTTTGTGTGTGTGATGGCTTCAAAATTTCTATGATTTTTGGCTCTTTCACCTAAGCTAAAATATAACTTAACTGTAATAATCTAAATATGATTACATATTTAATGTTGACAAAGGAATATGCTAAATATATGCTGCATAATCTCATCACTGCTCTGATATTCTCTGATGCCACCATATCTCTCCTGAAGGTTTCAGGATCTCCCTGACCTGTCATTTGGTTTCATATTTCTACCCTTGTATCCACACAGCACCCAGAATTTAAAAGCTGCTAATCAGACATTGAACTACCTTGCTTGAACTATCCTGTCCTCAGGGACTTTCTGGCAAACTCTGCAGATTGCACTAAATATCTGTTCTTTTTTTGAAGTTTGTTTAAAATTTTTTTTTTCAAAATGTAAGTACAGTTTTTCTTAAAAGTCTAACTGTATTAACCAAAAAAGATAAAAAGAAAGAAGAGACAAAGCATGTGGATAATAAATGATAGATGATTAAATAATAAGTGAATTAGATTAATGTCTTGGTGAGTACAGTAGTGGTGCCAAGGTGAAGAACCCCAGAAAGACTCAAAAATTAGTGACTCTGGGCACCTCGGAAAATGTAGATATAGAATAGGACTAATGAAAAGGTGATTAGCTTAGAATGTAGTCTGAAAATAGATATGCTTCTAAATTTGCTCCCCTATTCATAACAGCCAGGCAACTTCTTATCTCCACTTGAGTAGAAAATAGGATGTTTTTACAATGTTTTATTTTTGAAGCAGTTAAACAATGAATAGATTGATAAAAGGAACCATGGCTATCGAGCAGACACTAAAAACTAAAGTGAAGGAAGGCAGGTAACAAGAAGGATGTCAAAAGCAAAAGAATAAATCATTAAATTTCTATGTATATCCTCTTATAGAGGAAATATATGTATATATATAAATATATATATATATATTCTTTTCCAGATTTGTTTCCATTGTAAGTTATTACAAAATGCTGAATATAGTTCCCTGTACCATAGTAGGACCTTATTGTTTACCTATTTTGTATGTAGTAGGGTATATCCATTAATCCCAAACTCCTCATTTATCCTTTCCCCACCTTCTTTCTCCTTTGGCAACATAAATTACTTTTCCTTATGTTTTAATTTTTTTGTTTGTTTTTTCAATTTTTATTGCAGTATATTTGATTTACACTGTTGTGTTAGTTTCAGCCGTATGGCAAAGTGACTCAGTTATTTGTTGTTGTTCAGTTGCTCAGTTGTGTCTGACTCTGTGACCTCATGGATTGGAGCATGCCAGGCTTCCCTGTCTTTTACTATCTCCTGGAGTTTGCTCAAATTCACATCCACTGAGTCGATGATACCATCCAACTATCTCATTCTCTGCCACTCTTTTCTCCTCCTGCCCTCAATCTTTCCCAGCATTAGGGTCTTTTTCCAAAGAGTTGACTCTTCGCAACAGGTGACTAAAGTATTGCAGCTTCAGTGTCAGTCCTTCCAATGAATGTTCAGACTTGATCTCCTTTAGGATTGACTGGTTTGATCTCCTTGCTATCCAAGGACTCTCAAGAGTATTGTCTAGCAGTACAGTTCAAAAGCATCAATTCTTTGGTGCTCAGCCTTTTTTAAGGTCCAACTCTCACATCAGTATATGATTACTGGAAAAACCATACCTTTGACTATATGGACCTTTGTCAGCAAAGTGATGTCTGCTTTTTAAAATTTTTTTAATAATTGACTTAGGTTTCTTTAATTTTTTTTACCATCTTCTTTTTTTAATTAATTTATTTTTTATTGAATGATAATTGCTTTACAGAATTTTGCTGTTTTCTGTCAAACCTCAACATGAATCAGCCATAGGTATACACATATCCCCTCCCTTTTGAAACTCCCTCCCATCTTCCTCTCCATTCCACCCCTCTAAGTTGGTACAGAGCACCTGTATGAGTTTCCTGAGCCAGACAGCAAATTCCCATTGGCTATCTATTTCACATATGGTTATGTAAGTTTCCATGTTACTCTTTCCATATGTCTCACCCTCTCCTCCCCTCTCCCCATGCCTTTAAGTCTACTCTCTAAGTCTGTTTCTCTATTGTTGCCCTGTAAATAAATTCTTCAGTACCATTTTTCTAAATTCCGTATATATGCATTAGAATCCGATATTTATCTTTCTCTTTCTGACTTACTTCACTCTGTATAATACGTTCTAGGTTCATCCACCTCATTAAAACTGACCTAAAGGCATTCCTTTATATGGCTGAGTAATATTCCATTGTGTATATGTACTACAACTTCTTTATCCATTCATCTGTTGATGGACATCTAGGTTGCTTCCATGTTTTAGCTATTGTAAATAGTGTTGCAGTGACAATGGGATACATGTGTCTCTTTCAATTTTGATTTCCTCAGGGTTTATGCCTACAAGTGGGATTGCTGGGTCATATAGTGGTTTTATTCCTAGTTTTTTTTAAGGAATCTCCATACTGTCTTACATAGTGGTTATGTCATTTTACATTCCCACCGACAGTGCAAGAGTGTTCCCTTTTCTCCATACCCTCTCCAGCATTTATTGTTTGTAGACATTTTGGTGATGGTTATTCTGATTGGTGTGAGGTGATACCTTATTGTAGTTTTGATTTGCATTTCTCTAATAATGAGCGATGTTGAGCATCTTTTCATGTGTTTGTTAGCCATCTGTGTGTCTTCTTTGGAGAAATGTCAGTTTAGGTCTTTTTCCCACTTTTTGATTGCGTTGGTTGTTTTTCTGGCATTGAGTTGTATGAGCTGCTTGTATATTTTGGAAATTAATCCTTTGTCAGTTGTTTCATTTGCTAATATTTTCTCCAATTCTGTGGGTTGTCTTTTCACCTTGCTTATAGTTTCCTTTCTGTGCAAAAGCTTTTAAGTTTGATCAGGTCCCACTTGTTTACTTTTGTTTTTATTTGCATTAATCTAGGAGGTGGATCATAGAGGATCTTGCTTTGATTTATGTCATTAATTATTCTGCCTATGTTTTACTCTAAGAGTTTTATGGTTTCTGGTCTTACATTTAGGTCTTTAATCCATTTGGGCTTATATTTGTGTATGGTGTTAGGAAGTGTTCTAATTTCATTTTACATGTAGCTGTCTGGTTTTCCCAGTACCATTTATTAAAGAGACTATCTTTGCCCCATTGTATGTTCTTGCCTCTTTTGTCAAAAATAAGGTACCCATAGGTGCATGGGTTTATTTCTGGGCTTTCTATCTTGTTCCATTGGTCTATATTTCTGTTTCTGTGCCAGTACCATACTGTCTTGATGACTGTAGCTTTGTAGTATAATCTGAAGTTAGGAAGGTTGATTCCTCCAGCTCCATTCTTCTTTCTGAAGACTACTTTGGCTATTTGGGGTCTTTTGTATTTCCATATGAATTGTTAAATTTTTTGTTCTAGTTCTGTGAAAAATGCCAATGGTAATTTGATAGGGATTGCATTGAATCTGTAGACTGCATTTGGTAGTATAGTCATTTTCACAGTATTGATTCTTTTTATCCAGGGACATGGAATATCTCTCCATCTGTTTATGTCATCTTTGATTTCTTTCATTGGTGTCTTATAATTTTCTGTGTACAGTTCTTTTGTCTCCTTAGTTAACTTTATTCCTAGATATTTAATTCCTTTTGTTGTAATGATGAATGGGATTGATTCCTTAATTTCTCTTTCTGTTTTTTCATTGTTAGTATATAGAAATGCAAGTGATTTCTGTGTATTGATTTTGTATCCTGCAACTTTGCTAAATTGACTGATTAGCTCTAGTAATTTTCTGATACTATCTTTACAGTTTTCTACATACAGTATCATGTCATCTGCAAACAGTGAGAGCTTTACTTCTTTTTCTTCTCTGATTGCTGTATCAGGACTTCCAGAACTATGTTGAATAATAGTGGTGAAAGTGGACACCCTTGTCTTGTTCCTCTTCTTAGGGGGAATGTTTTCAGTTTCTCACCATTGACAATAATATTTGCTGTAGGCTTATCGTATAAGGTCTTTACCGTGTTGAGGAAGGTTCCTTCTGTGCCCATTTTTTGAAGAGTTTTAATCATGCATGGATGCTGAATTTTGTCATAGGCTTTTTCTGCATCTATTGAGTTTATCATATGGTTTTTATTTTTCAATTTGTTAATATTCTATATCACATTGATTTATTTGTGTATATTGAAGAATACTTGCATTCCTGGAATAAACCCAATTTGATCATGGTGTATAAGCTTTTTGATGTGTTTCTGAATTCTGTGTGTTAAAATTTTGTTGAAAATTTTTGCATCTATGTTCATCAGTGGTGTTTGCCTGTAGTTTTCTTTTTTGGTGTTGTTTTTGTCTGATTTTGGTATCAGGATGATGGTGGCCTTGTAGAATGAGTTGGGAAGTGTTCCTTCCTTTGCAAATTTTGAAGGAGTTTTAGAAGGATAGGTATTAACTCTTCTCTAAATGTTTGATAGAATTCTCCTGTGAAGCCATTTGGTCCTGGGCTTTTGTTTTTTGGAAGATTTATCATCACAGCTTCAATTTCAGTGCTTGTAACTGGGTTGTTCATAATTTCTATTTCTTCCTGGTTCAGCCTTGGAAGATTGAACTTTTCTAAGAATCTGTCCATTTCTTCCAGGTTATCCATTTTATTGCCATATAGTTGTTCATAATAGTCTCTTATAATCCTTTGTATTTCTGCATTGTCTGTTGTAACTTCTCCTTTTTCATTTCTAATTTTGTTGATTTGATTCTTCTCTCTTTTTTTCTTGAAGAGTCTGGCTAAAGATTTGTCAGTTTTGTTTATCTTCTCAAAGAATCAGCTCTTAGTTTTATTAATCTTTACTATTGTTTCTTTTATTTTCATTTATTTCTGCTTGGATCTTTATGATTTCTTTCCTTATACTAATTTTGGGGTTTTATTGGTGGTGGTGTTGCTCTTTTTCCAGTTGTTTTATGTGTAAAGTTAGGTTGTCTATTTGATGTTTTTCTTGTTTCTTGAGGTAGGATTGTATTGCTATGAACTTCCCTCTTAGAATGGCTTTGGCTGCATCCCATAGGTTTTGAGTTATTGTGTTTTCATTGTCATTTGTTTCTAGAAATTTTTTGATTTCCCTTTTGATTTCCCCAGAACCTGTTGATTATTTAGAAATGTGTTGTTTAATCTCCATGTGTTTGTGTTTCTTACAGTATTTTTTTTTTCTTGCAATTGATATCTAGTCTCATAGTGTTGTAGTCAGAGAAGATGCTTGACATGATTTCAATTTTCTTAAATTTACTGAGGTTTGATTTGTGACCCAAGATGTGGTCTATCCTGGAGAACATCCCATGTGCATTTGAGAAGAAAGTGTATTGTTCTGCCTTTGGATGGAATGTCCTGAAGATATCAGTGAGATCCGTCTCATCTAATGTATCATTCAAGACATGTGTTTCCTTACTAATTTTCTGTTTTGATGATCTGTCCATTAGTGTGAGTGGGGTGTTAAATTCTACTACTATTATTGTGTTACTTTTATTACACTATTATTGTGTCAATTTCTCCTTTTATGCCTGTAAACATCTGTCTTATATATTGAGGTGCTCCTATGTTGGATGCCTAGATATTTACAATTGTTATGTCTTCCTCGTGGATTGATCCCTTGATCATTATGCAGTGTCCTTCCTTATCTCTTGTAATCTTCTTGATTTTAAGGTCTATTTTGTCTGATATGAAGATTGTTATTCCAGCTTTCTTCTGCTTCCCATTTGCAGGGAATATGTTTTTCCATCCTCTCACTTTCAGTCTATATGTGTCTTTAGGTTTGAAGTGGGTTTCTTGTAGTTGGAATAAATATGGATCCTGTTTTTGTATCCATGTAGCCAGTCTGCGTCTTTTGGTTGGAGCATTTAATCCATTTACATTTAAAGTAATTATTGATATATATGTTCCTGTTGCCATTTTCTTTGTTGTTTGGGGTTGATTTTGTAGATCTTTTTTGTTCTCTTGTATTTATTGGCTATATAAGTCCCTTTAGCATTTGTTGTAAAGCTGGTTTAGTGGTACTGAATTCTCTTAACTTTTGCTTGTCTGAAATGCTCTTTATTTCTCTATCATTTTTGAATGAGATCCTTGCTGGGTACCATAATCTTAGATGTATATTTTTCCCTTTCAATACTTTAAATATATCCTGCCATTCCCTTCTGACCTACAGAGTTTCTTCTGAAAGATCAGCTGTTAAGCGTATGGGGTCTCCCTTGTATGTTATTTGTTGATTCTCCCTTGCTGCTTTTAATATTCTTTCTTAGTGTTTAGTCTTTGCTAGTGTGATTAGTATGTGTCTTGGCATATTTCTCCTTGGGTTTATCTTGTATGGGACTATCTGTGCCTCTTAGACTTGATTGATGATTTCCTTTTCCTTGTTGGGGAAATTTTCAACTATAATCTCTTCAAAAAATTTCTCATACCCTTTCTTTTTCTCTTCTTCTTCTGGGACCCCAATAACTCGAATGTTGGTGCATTTGATATTGTCCCAGAAGTTTCTGAGACTGTCCTCAGTTCTTTTCATTCTTTTTACTTTATTCTGCTCTTCAGAAGTTATTTCCACCATTTTGTCTTCCAACTCACGGATTCGTTCTTCTGCTTCAGATATTCTTGTATTGATTCCTTCCAGAGTATTTTTAATTTCAGTAATTGTGTTGTCTGTCTCTGTATGTTTACTCTTTAATTCTTCTAGGTCTCTGTTAATTGATTCTTTGATTTTCCACATTTTGTTTTCAAGGTTTTTGACCAACTTTGCTATTATTATTCTGAATTCTTTTTCAGATAGTTTGCCTCTTTATTTGTTTGGATTTCTGTGTTTCTAGTTGTTGCTTCATTTGTGTAGTATTTCTCTGCCTCTTTTTTTTTTTTTTAAACTTATTGTGTTTAAGGTCTCCTTTTCCCAGGCTTCAAGGATGAATTCTTTCTTCCTTTTGTTTTCTGCCTTTCTAAGGTTGGTCCAGTGATTTGTGTATAGGATGAGATTTGTGCTGAGGTTTTTTTTTGTTTTTGTTTGTTTGTTTTTCCTCTGATGGGCAAGGCTGCCTGAGGTGGCAACCCTGTCTGCTGGTGACTGGTTTGTATTTTTTTTTGTCTGTAGTTTAGATGAGGTGTCCTGTGTAGTGTGCTACTGGTGTTGGGTGATGCCAGGTCTTGTATTCAAGTGGTTTCCTTTGTGTGAGTTCTCACTATCTGATGCTGCTTAGGGCTAGTTCTCTGGTAGTGTAGGGTCTTGGAGTCAATGCTCCCACTCCAAAGGCTCAGGGCTTGTTCTCAGTCTTTCCACAGCCTCTCTAGATATGAATCTAGTTGCTGGGTCACGCTTGAGTAGCCAGAAGTGCAGGAACCATTACATATCTGAACAGCTCAATTGCAATGTTATTTCCCTCCTTCAGTTGCCCACTCCGAAGAGGATAGCTATAAAGTGCAGCCTGCGGCTGTCACCACTAGTATGTCTCGAGAGTAAAGGTTATTTTTCTGCTTTTTAATAGCTGTCTAGGTTTGTCATATCTCTTCTTCCAAGGAGAAAACTTCTTTTAGTTTCATGGCTGTAGTCACCTACCAAAGTGATTTTGGAGCCCAAGAAAATAAAGTCTGTCACTGTTTCCTTTGTTTCCCATTCTATTTGCCATGAATGATGGGACTGGATGCCATGATCTTAATTTCTTAATTGGTGAGTTTTAACCCAGCATTTTTACTCTCCTCTTTTACCACAATTAAGAGGCTCTTTAGTTCCTCTGCACTTTCTACCATTAGGGTGGTGTCATCTACATATCTAAGGTTATTGATATTTCTCCATTTCTCCGGGCAGTCTTGATTTCAGCTTGACCTTCATCCAGCTTGGCATTTTGCATGATTTACTCTGCATAGAGATTAAATAAGCAGGGTGACAATATCCAGCCTTGATGTACTCCTTTCCCAATTTTGAGCCAGTTCATTGTTCCATGTCCATTTCTAGCTGTTGCTTCTTCACCTGTATACAGGTTTCTCAGGAGGCTGGTGAGGCTATCTGGTATTTCCATCTCTTTAAGAATTTTCCAGTTTGTTGTGATCTGCACAGTCAAAGGATTTAGCATAGTTAATGAAGCAAAAGTGGATTTTTTTTTCCAGGAATTCCCTTGCTTTTTCTATGATCTAATGGATGTTGGCAATTTGATCTCTGGTTCCTCAGCCTTTTTCATATATATATACATTGGTCACTTATACAAACATACCAGCTGTTTTTTAGATTCTTTTTCAATACAGATCATTACATTAGAGTATTGGGTATTGTCTCTTTTACTATACAGTATGTCATTATTAGTTATCTATTTTATATATAGTAGTTGTTTGTATGTCAATATCAATCTCCTAATTTATCTCTCCCCTGCCTCCCCTTTGGGAACCATAGGTTTGTTTTGTACATTAGTGACTCTATTTCTGTGTTGTAAATAAGTTTATCTGTGCCATTTTTTTAGATTCCACATATAAGTGATATCACAAATATTTTTAATCTTTCTGACTTAATTCACTTAGTATGAGAATCTCTAAGTCAAACCACGTTGCTGCAAATTACATTATCTCAACTTTTTTTATGGATGAATAATATTTCATTGTTAATAATGTCCCACTATTTCTTTCCCACTTCTTTCTTGATAGACACTTAGGTTGTTTCCATTTCTTAGCTATTGTAAACAACATTCAAAGAACATTGGGGTGCAGATATCTTTTCCAAAATATGGTTTTCTCTGGATATGTGCCCAGGAGTGGGATTGTTGGATCATATGGCAACTCTATTTTTAGTTTTTTAAGGAATATTCTTAATGATTGTACCAATTTAAATTCCCACCAGTAGTGCAGGAGTGTCCCCTTTTGTTCCTACACTCTCTAACATTTTTTTGTAGACTGTAGTGTGTTTCCTTTTCTTTCTTTCTTTTTTTTTTTTTTGATGATGGCTGTTCTGACTAGTACAAGGTGATACTTCAAAGTAACTTTGATTTTCAATTCTCAATTAATGATGTTGAGCATCTTTTCATGTGCTTTGTGGCCATCTGTATATCTTCCTTGGAGATATGTCTATTTATATCTTCTACCCATTTTTTATTGGGTTGTTTGTGTTTTTGATATTGAACTTCATGAGCTTTTTATATATTTGAAGATTAATCCCTTGTCAGTTGTAACATTTGCAAATATTTTCTTCCATTATATGGGTCATGTTTTCATTTTGTTTACGGTTTCCTTTGCTCTGCAAGAAGTTTTGAAGTTAAATATCATTTAAAATAGTTTTTTTATTTTATTTTCATTATTCCAGGAGGTAGATCAAAAAAGATATTGCTGTGATATAGATCTAAGAGTGTTCTATATTTTCCTCTATAAGTTTTATAGATTCTGACCTTATATTTAGGTTTTTAATCTGCTTTGTGTTTATTTTTGTGTGTGATGTTAAAGAGTATTATAATTCCATTCTTTTAAATGTTTTCTATGTGTATATTCTGTGTTCTGTTCAGTTCAGTTCAGTTCAGTCACTCAGTCATGTCTGATTCTTTGCGACCCCATGAATCGTAGCACGCCAGGCCTCTCTGTCCATCACCAACTCCCGGAGCTTACTCAAACTCATGTCCATCGAGTCCGTGATGCCATCCAGCCATCTCATCCTCTGTCGTCCCCTTCTCCTCCTGCCCCCAACCCCTCCCAGCATCAGGGTCTTTTCAAATGAGTCAGCTCTTTGCATGTGGTGGCCAAATTATTGGAGTTTCAGCTTCAGCATCAGTCCTTCCAATCAACACCCAGGACTGATCTCCTTTAGGATGGACTGGTTGGATCTCCTTGTTGTCCAAGGGACTCTCAAGAGTCTTCTCCAACACCATAGTTCAAAAGCATCCATTTTTTGGCACTCAGCTTTCTTCAGAGTCCAACTCTCACATCCATACATGACCACTGGGAAAACCATAGCCTTGACTAGATGGACCTTTCTTGGCAAAGTAATGTCTCTGATTTTTAATATGCTATCTAGGTTGGTCATAACGTTCCTTCCAAGCAGTAAGTGTCTTAATTTCATGGCTGCAAGACCATACCCATGAAGAATAAATGCAAATAGGCAAAATGGTTGTCTGAGGAGGCCTTACAAATATCTGTGAAAAGAAGAGAAGCAAAAGGCAAAGGAGAAAGGGAAAGATATCCCCATTTGAAGGTAGAGTTCCAAAGAATAGCAAGGAGAGATAAGAAAGCCTTCCTCAGTGATCAATGCAAAGAAATAGAGGAAAACAACAGAATGGGAAAGATTAGAGATCTCTTCAAAAAATTAGAGATACCAAGAGAACATTTCATGCAAAGATGAGTTCAATAAAGGACAGAAATTGTATGGACCTAACAGAAGCAGAAGATATTAAGAAGAGGTGGCAAGAATACACAGAAGAACTATACAAAAAAGATCTTCACAACACAGATAATCACAATGGTGTGATCACTCACCTAGAGCCAGACATCCTGGAATGTGAAGTCAAGTGGGCCTTAGAAAGCATCACTACAAACAAAGCTAGTGGAGGTGATGGAATTCCAGTTGAGCTGTTTCAAATCCTGAAAGATGATGCTGTGAAAGTGCTGCACTCAATATGCCAGCAAATATGGAAAACTCAGCAATGGCCACAGGGCTGGAAAAGGTCAGTTTTCATTCCAATCCCTAAGAAAGGCAATCCTAAAGAATGCTCAAACTACCACACAATTGCTGTCGTCTCACACGCTAGTAAAGTAATGCTCAAAATTCTCCAAGCCGGGCTTCGGCAACATGTGAACCGTGAACTTCCAGATGTTCAAGCTGGTTTTAGAAAAGGCAGAGGAACCAGAGATCAAATTGCCAACATCCGCTGGATCATCAAAAAAGCAAGAGAGTTCCAGTAAAACATTATTTCTGCTTTATTGACTATGCCAAAGCCTTTGACTATGTAGATCAGAATAAACTGTGGAAAAATCTGAAAAAGATGGGAATACCAGACCACCTGACCTGCCTCTTGAGAAACCTGTATGCAGGTCAGGAAGCAACAGTTAGAACTGGACATGGTACAACAGACTGGTTCCAGTTAGGAAAAGGAGTATGTCTAGGCTGTATATTGTCACCCTGCTTATTTAACTTATATGCAGAGTACATCATAAGAAATGCTGGGCTGGAAGAAGCACAAGCTGGAATCAAGATTTCCAGGAGAAATATCAATATTCTGTGTAAATAAGTTTATTGGTATCTTTTTCTTCTACTCCACATATAAGTGATACCATGACATTTGTCTTTCTCTGACTTACTTCAGTTAGTTTGATAACCTCTTTGCCAACAAAGGTCCGTCTAGTCAAGGCTATGGTTTTTCCAGTGGTCGTGTATGGATGTGAGAGTTGGACTGTGAAGAAAGCTGAGCACCGAAAAATTGATGCTTTTGAACTATGGTGTTGGAGAAGACTCTTGAGAGTCCCTTGGACTGCAAGGAGATCCAACCAGTCCATCCTAAAGGAGACCAGTCCTGTGTGTTGATTGGAAGGACTGATGGTGAAGCTGAAACTCCACTACTTTGGCCACCTCTTGTGAAGAGTTGATTCATTGGAAAAGACCCTGATGCTGGGAGGGATTGGGGGCAGGAGGAGAAGTGAACAACAGAGGATGAGATGGTTGGATGGCATCACCGACTCAATGGACATGAGTTTGAGTAAACTCCGGGAGTTGGTGACGGACAGGGAGACCTGGCATGCTGCGATTCATGGGGTTGCAAAGAGTCGGACACGATTGAGTGACTGAACTGAACTGAGTTCCATCCATGTTGCTGCAGATAGCATTATTTCATTCTTTTTTTTTTCATAGCTGAGTCATATGCCATTGTGTGTGTGTGCATGCACACAAATATACCACATCTTTATCCATCCATCTGTTGATGGACATTTAGCTTGCTTCCACATCTTGAATATGTAAATAATATTGCACTTAACATTGGGCCACATATATCTTTTCAAATTAGAGAGTTTTCATTACTTCTATATACATATGCCCAGGAGTGAGATTGCTGTATTATATGATAACTTTGTTTTTAGATTTTTTAGGACATTTTATAATGTTATCCATACTGGCTGCACCAGTTTGTATTCTCAGAGTTATGTGTGTGTGTGTGTGTGTTTTAGAATTATGTGATTATTAATTGCAACAAAGAGAAAAAATACTGGAATGCTAAAAAAAACACAAGAATAAAGTGTAATCATATTAAACTACTTTCTTCAACTGTCAACAGAAATGTACATCATCATAATTATATAAACCTTGAGTATTAATTTAACTAAAAATTAAGGTTGTGGGAAGATGAGGGGAGAGAAAGTGTCTGTGTGTGTGTGTGAAGGGTTGTAAGAAATTAGCTTCTAATTATGTACAATAGAAAGTTGACAGATAATATATAAACTTTAAAAGCTTTAAAATTATAGTAGGGACATCATATAGAATTATGGAAGTGTTAATAAATATAATTGAAATAGTTAAGACAATCAGAAAACAGTAGAGAGAAAAGTGAACATTGCTGTTTTTCATTGTAAGCCTTAAGGTGATGTATCTTAAATTGTGTACATTTACTACATTATAAAAATTTTAAAATCACATTTAAAATAATCCCTTGGATCCCAGGATGTGCTAGTGGTAAAGAACCCTCTTGCCAATGCAGGAGACATAAGTGATGTGGGTTCGATCCCTGGTTCAGGAAGATTCCCCTGGAGAATTAATGGCAACCCACTCCAGTATTCTTGTCTGGATAATCTCAAGGACAGAGGAGACTGGTGGGCTACAGTCCATAGGGTCACAAAGAGTAGGACACAATTGAAGTGACTTAGCATGCACACACCATGTATATCTCTGCTGCCCTTCATCTCTGGCTTTGCTGCGTATTTAGGTTAGGCTGAAACAAAATGATATTCACTATGTGCATTACTTGAGCATAGTTGCGGTGGAGGTCTTTGATCCAGTTTGTTGCACACAGGTTTTGTTTGATATACAGAGTGCTTTAGAATTTTTAAAAATTAGCTTATCATATTTAAAAATTGGGAGATTTCAAATGAAATTCAGAAATTCTTATTTTTGGCTTCTTTCACACAATAAAACATTTCTATATCAAAGCAATCAGCTGAAATTCAGGCTGCTTTTGTAGGTAGATGAGTACTTTTGAGCCATCATCTAGGTTTTTAGTAGTCTCTCCTAACATGTTTTGCCTATTTATGATTTTTTTCTGATCTTTGTGGACATTTACATCTCTTGCCTCTTGCTAGTTGAAAATAATATGGCAAATAAAGAAATCAAGATTCATATGTGCCAACCTCTCATTTTTAAAAAGTTAAAAACATGACTCATACAAATATATAATGCACATATGCTATGAATTATTTAGCTCATTATTAAGAGAAACAGTAAGATGGTAAATCTGGCTCAAAAGCAGACATAATAGACTGAAGTGTTTGCAATCAGTGAAAGGAAAAAAATAATTCTGATTTAAAATAGTAAGGTTAGATATAAAACTCTGTAATGTCATGGTGCTGCTGCTGCTGCTGCTAAGTCGCTTCAGTCGTGTCCGACTCTGTGCGACCCCATAGACGGCAGCACATCAGGCTCCCCCGTCGCTGGGATTCCCCAGGCAAGAACACTGGAGTGGGTTGCCATTTCCTTCTCCATTTACTGTCATACTGGACAGTAAAACTGTGGGCTATATTTACAACCTGATGGATGCCATTTGCATCTCTATTGAATAAAACTTATTTTTAATTTGTCAACATACACATTAATATTTAAATTCCTAGAGACTAGCACTTAAAATATTAAATTGTAAATTAAACAAAAGTATATTCCCCAAGGGAACTAACCAGTCTTTGAAAGAGTCTGTTAGAAAGTGGTCTAGTCTGACGTTAAAAGCACATGCAGACATTTCTTTTGTATTTTTCTTAGAAAGATTTTGACTGTCGTTCTCAATTATTTTGTGGCATAAACTACTCTATTGAATTTTCCAGTGTTCTTGCCTGGAGAATCCCAGGGACGGGGGAGCCTGGTGGGCTGCCGTCTACGGGGTTGCAAAGAGTCGGACACGACTGAAGTGACTTAACTGCAGCAGCAGTATTATTTTGCTAGAGTTGCCATAAAAAATATCACAGACTGCACACCCTGCTGTATTTAAAATGGGTAACCAACAAGGACTGATTGGATAGCACATGGACCACTGCTCAATATTATTTAGCAGCCTAGATGAGAGGGGAGTTTGGCAGAGAAAGGAAATATGTATGTGCACGGCTGAGTCCCTTCACGGTTCACCTGAAACTATTACAACATTATTTATTAATCAGCTATATCCCAATACAAAATACAAAGTTTAATATATATTAAAAAAAAAAGTCCACAAATTGAGTGGCTCAAAAAAAGAAGGAAATCTATTTTCTCATATTCTGCAGGCTAGAAGTCCAAGCTCACGATGCAACAGGGTTGGACTTTCTGAGATCTCTTTCTTTGGGTTGCTGATGACCTTTTCTCTATTTGCAAGTAGTCCCAGAATTGTCTCTGTATGCCCGAATCTCTTTTTATAAGGACACTAGAAAGTTCGGTTTAGGGCTTACACTAAATGGCCTCATTTTAATGTAATATTCTCTTTAAAGATTTTATTTCCAAATATATTCACATTTACCATGCTGGGCATTAAGGCTTTAACATATGAATTTGGGAGGAAAGCAATTTAGTCCACAATAGTTAGCACATATTACATTATAGTGAATCAAAAGTGTTAAGTTCTACATTCACCAATTCTGATAATTAATTAGTTGTCTTATAATGTGATGATAAGAAAAAGCTGATGTAACATTTTTAATTCAATTATAGATTATCATAATTACTCATTATTTTTAACCTTTTCCCTCAAATTTTAAAGTTAATTTCTCTTGGATACAACTTTTTATTTTGTTTGTATAAGTTTTTATATCCAACATATATTGCCCTTTAAAAATATTAAGTTACTTATATTTATATGTTACTTTATAAGTTTCGAAAAATTTCAGTATTTTTTTCACTGTAATTTAAATGTTTACCATTATTGATATTTAGATTATTTTATGATTCATAAGTAAGTAGTCAGTACCTACAGATGTTGTAGATACGAACACAAGAGTAAACTTCACTTTTGGCATATAAGAAATTCTGAATGACTATAAGGCAACTGTTTCAAAAGAACAGGGAGAGCAAAATCCTAGTAACTTTTAGTTGAAGAATGAATAAAAAGCAACTAGAGAAAGATTATAGCAGGGACATATTTAATTTTTTTCTAGTAACAATAAAGTAATAAGGATCTTATTAAAATTTTAGAGACATTTTTATAATGTCAAAAATCTCCTAAAAAGTTCAAAACATTTTACCCAATTTTATTTACCTCTCTATATCTGTCTATCCATTCATCCACTGATTTACTTACTTGAACTCTGTTTAATTGCATTAATTCTCCAGTCAATAAAAATCATATTAAAAGCAGATAGAAACTTCAAGTTTAGAAAAAGGAAACAAAATCAATTCCCACAGTTACTATTAGGCTAATTATTAGGTTTTTTTAGTGAGACCTTGCTGCTTCAAACTAGGATGCTGTTAACAATACCTATTGTTTCAGTAGCAGAGAATCTTTCTGCAGTGATCCAGAATTGAAGAAAGGTGTGAATGCTGTCAAACAGCTCTTTTGTCTGAATTTACAGTTGCATAGACTAAACCAACTGCAGGCCTAGCATGAGAGATGGGTTATTGAATGGACTTTGGCACATACTTTATCTGAACACTAGGTATTTGAAATGACATTTGAAACAGTGGGCTCTATTCTATAAATAATGTAATAATGCAAAGGGAATAAAAACAAAGCTAAGTTTACATTTCCACATTTCTGGAGACAGAAGAAATAGTTTAGATTTGTAAATATCCTGGCTGCTGAAACAGTTCATGTAGTTTGTGGAGTAATTAAATGCTTATGTTTCCATAAAAACCATGTAATTCAGAAATGAAACTGTAATTGATGGCCTAAAAAATCTGTATCCAGTGAATTGCAATATTCACTTACTGCTTGTCCTTGTAGGAATTTTTAGAGATTTCCACACAATTGCTGTCTTCTCTACCATGGTTTGGAAAAAAAAAAGAAATATATATATAACTATCAAATTATAATTTGCAATAGATACAAATATAGCTGTCATAAGGAATGCATGTGAATCAGAAATTTATTTATGGCATTATTGGAGAACCAGTATTGATGATCTAAGATCATTAGTGGAATTTCATACTTACAGGCATCTTAAAGAAATGTTTAAATGAGATTCATAGTTAGGTGTAAAAACGGTCAGTGCCTCAGAGAATAAGAAACCATAACTTTTAGGGTTATCCATTGGGATAAATATCAACTGGTTAGCATGAAATTTCACAGTGTGTGGTTCTGATCAAATAGAAAATACTCAAGTTAAAAACAGATACATTCTTCTAGATCTGTACTATCCATGTGAGTCACTGGCTTTCTACTTTTTTTCAAATTTGAATTAATTAAAACGGAATACAATGAAGATTCAGTTTGCAGTCACACTAGCCACAAATTAAGTGCTCACTAGACACAGTTGACTAGTCAGTATTTTATTGTACAGCATAGATATAGAATATTTCCATCATAAAACAAATTACTCTTCTAGAGAAACAGCCCTCTTCTAGAGAATTAACTGATCTTTGAACAGTCTTACTTTACAGTGTCTACATATGCCATCAGAAGAACATATCACCTCTCCTTTTGTGTTATTTCCAGTTAGAAGAGGATCTGAAAATAAGAGTTTACCTTAGTTCACAAAAAGTATTTATTCCTGTTACTACTAAAACATTTGGCTGTGTCATTCAACCAGTTATGGCCATTGGGTTAGATGAACTATTTGAATAAATGCAAAAACTAGTGAAACATTTTATTGTAAATACCTATTCTTTAGGATTTAGAAACTCCTAGCCCTTTTGTCTAGCTCACCCTCAGTGCTTAGATAGCAGGAAGAAAAGTATCAAGAGATAGTCATTATTTTACAGAATAATCACTTATTTTGGCATAGAAATTATCCTTGCAGGGATTTTTCTATTGTAAAGCTACTGTACTTTTGAAATATCTTCTGTTGTGGTTTGGACAGACTTATGTACTCAGGTTTATGATATTAGATTTGCACATGCAATTCAATGATTGTGTGTATGTGTGTTTCAGATGTGCAACAAATGGCAATTGACTGGCTCACCAGGAATCTCTATTTTGTGGACCATGTCAGTGACCGGATCTTTGTGTGTGATTACAACGGGTCTGTGTGTGTCACCCTGATTGACCTGGAACTTCATAATCCGAAGGCAATAGCAGTGGATCCAATGGCAGGGTAAGAAATTCTGTATAGTGTTTGATCTGAAATAATTTCCCTTAAAAAACAGTCTGAAAAGAGTTGTGGAATATAAGACAACAGGCTCAAAAGTGTTTATAATGTTGACTTGAACAGTTGCATTACAGGAAGGAAAAAAGAAGTTGTAATCTACTGTGAAGCTGAAGCATACCATTTCCGTAATACATCATTGTTGCAGGGCTTGCCTAAGACACAGTCCACCCACTACTCTCCTCATAATCATTTTGATGTCACCAGAGAAGATCCTCAGCATCGTTTTAGGTTAAAGATAGGAGACCTAAGTTACTTAGTAGTGGACCTTGTCGTTAGCAAACTTCAAAAATTCTACCTGAAAAATGGACTATTAACAAATTTAGGTCCAGCACAACATTTAGGATTTATTAAAGGAACATAGTACATGTTTGAGGATATTAGTAGGACATGAAGTTTGTCTTTGTTAACTGAAACCATTTTTTTTCCTCTAACTATTGATGTATAAACATTGTGGTATTATGGAGTTACTGAATTAATCATCAGAATCCATCTTCACTTTTTCTTTGACTATCCAGTTTTGCAAGCTGCTTTATTGGTTAAAAAGAGGCCTTATTTTATCTGAACTTCTTTTAGATAATAGACTAATTCCTCTTTTTTTAATATTTCATATTATCAAATTATAGGTAAATATGTTTAAATTCCCAGTAACTTTGTTCATGTAATTAAAAACTTAATACAGGAATTATACTTTAATTTTACAAACACTATGGTATTATGTAAAGTTCTATGGTATTATATAAAGAACCATATATATATGGTTCTATAAAATCAGCATTTTTACCAGTAACTATTGGAAAAGGATATTCTCAAAATAATGGCATAGAGTACAACTTTAGTTGGAGGAGCTGGTGGGTGCTTTCTTCAGATATAAGTTGTAATGAAGATTTAAAAACAAAAATCTTATCCTTATTGTTTTAATCGTCTCCCAGCAGTTCAGGCTGAAATGTCTGATGGAACATAGCCTAAACTGCCATAAGCCTCCATTCAATAAATGGGAAAATATTTACTGAAGAAACAGCTGTCATCCATATGTGGACTTTTGTCACTCTTTACTTAAAGTCTGATTGAATATTAAGATGCATCATCACAATGGTTCTGATTTTGACAAGAACAGCTTGCACGTAAGAGCTTTACTAGGAAGCCTGTGTAATATAATTCTTGAATGTAGCTCTATTTGTATTTGCAGCAGATGGTTACTTGACTCAAATCTGACTGCAGCAATGCTTCGAAAGTCATTAGTAAGAGAAGTTGTACTTAAATTGATTTGTTTGGGGTTGAATAAGGGTAGTAAGGAAGAATTGGAAATATACAAATGTGTTAACAACATTTTTCTGGCATTCTGTTGAGAAATATATTTGCATGTGTGTTCTTCCTGGGTGTGCTAAATGAATTCAGAAGTAGCCTTTATACAGTCTTGTCTGTCAAGAATGTTAAGAGATGAAGCTGTTGTGTTTCTCCCCTTTCTACCACTCTTATCATTCCCCATTCTTAAAAACAAAAGATTCAGAGACTCTTTTCAAATAGAACTGCCAATCTGAAATATGATGTTTGTGACACCACCATCTCCCCTTCTGAACAGCGACATATTTTATCTTCTCAAGCTTCCTATTTCTCCCTGTCATGACATGAAAGGACCATATTTTGTCATTTTTGTCAAAGGACTTAGGAGTAGAAAACCCCCACATTGTTGTGTTTATTCTCTGCTGGATTCCTCTGGGCCTAGTAACTGTTTAAATGTATTTTGTCATGTATCATTTATCACAAAAGGCTCTTTGGAATTTTTTGTTTGTTTGTTGGAGTTTGCTGTGTGTCTCGATTGCTGTTTTTTCAGTCATGGATTTTAAAAATCAGAGAAGGAAAAGCTCTTCATGTTTATAAATATAATCTTGTTTATCATAGAACAGTTTTTAAAATATTCTGATATTTTTCTCTTAATATCAGAAATTTGGCTAGGGTTAATATGATACTGTCTAGGGAAAGAACAGCAGGTTTTTCTTTTTCTCTTTTTTCTTCTATTTTTGGGCAAATCAAGGGTAATTTGAATAGTTGAGGTTAGAATGACTCTGCATGATCTACTTAAGGGGACAAGCACCACCAGTGAACTTTCTCCTGCCTTTTCCTAATTGTTATAACTTCAGTTCAGAAAATATCAGAATGTCTTAAAAGTTTGACCCGACTATTAAGAGCTTGACCTTAATAGGTATAGAAAAGGATGGAAATTTGCTTTACCTCTCACAGGCCACATTGAAAAATATACTTTTTACCTGACTGTACTTTTGATGTTACTTTTCTCAACCTCCTATTCCCTTTTTATATAAAAATTATTACAATATAGTCATTCTAAAATTTCTGATTTTTTTAAAAAATTTCTTCATTTGTTGAATATAGATTAGTAATTTTCTCTAGAAAAATCAATATGACTTGGACCAGGCTCCAATCTAAATTTGCCAGAAAAAGATTGTTTATAAACTTTGTTTTCGTTCTTGCAGTATTGACACTGACTAATTAATTCAGGCTATTTTTCTGGAGATATTTCTTGAGATTTTCTTATTAATTTCAAATTTTAGCAGTGTTCTCTTCCCATGGTTTCTTGAAGAAGTTTCTAAAACTATTTCTATCCTGTCATTGGTGTTTGAAGGTAGCATAGAGACCATAGTCCAACCAGTATCAAAAATAGTTTTTCTGGTGGTAGTTATAAGAACTTGGCTTGTTTAATGATTAAGAGTTTAATCTAAAGTTGCTCTCCCTAGGATCAAATCCTAGCTATACCAGTTACTAGCTGAGTGATGTTGGATGTCTCTTTGTATCTTTATTTTCTTATCTTAAAAATATGAATAATGATAATCCACTAAATGGCTATTGTGAGGATTAAATAATGTCAAACATATAAAGGGCTTTAATACTTTCTGAGTATGTGAAATTCTCTTTTTCATGTTGCCTCAAAAATAACTACTAATCTTTCCAATGCTTATAATACTGTTGTGAATAGAATAATCAGACCAATATTTTGCCTCATTAAAAATGATCTTTTTGTTTACAGTCCAATTCTCTTTCTACTACAAATGCTTTAAAATGGCTTACTTCATATAGACTGGCTATTATATAACCAAGTACTAAGTAAAAGGAGGGGAAATGAGAATAATGTAGTATGGACTGGGAATAAAATGAAATGTATATGTGATGGAGGAGAAAATTATAGAATAACTATGGATTTAAGGAAGAAAGTAGCAGAGGAAACACTATTTTAACAATTGATGTTGTGGAAGATATGTTTGAATTATCTTCAAGGTCTTTCAGAATATAAAACTAGAGAATAAATCCCCTTCATAGTTACCTTTGTCAGTTGATCTGTATTTTTAATATCAAATTGTTTTAATAAACCATTTAGTTTTTCAGTCTGATGAAAGTTGTAACTGAGGACAGGAGAGAAACTAGTTGGTTCTAAGGTTTGTTTCCAAGCTTTCTATTAAACTAAAATCATCACACTAAACTATACAAAAATACATTTCACCATGAGTATAAAATTGTTAAAATAATATTGCAAAAGAGGGGATCAATTGATGCTAAAGCATGGTAAATATTAGAAAAACAGTAAAATTAAGAGATATTTTAGGGATGGAGTTGGACTTGAAAATTCAGGGAAAATATTTGGGGGTGGGGGGCTTGAGGTATTATGATGTGCTTTTTGTCCTCAGTTGCTCAGTCATGGCCAACTCTTTTGCAGCCCCATGGACTGTAGCTCTCCAGGCTCCTTTGTCCATGGAATTTTGCAGACAAGAATACTAGAGTGGATTGGATTGCCATTTCCTCCTCCAGGAGATCTCCCCAACCTGGGGACTGAGCATGCATCTCTTGTGTTTCCTGCATCTCCTCCATTGGCAGGCAGATTCTAGCTAGAACTCATATTCAATAGAATTATGTGAGATGGCTAATTAGAGAGAGAGGGGAAATCTCCTATATTGTGTGAAAAATGGTGGAAATTGACTACATTACCAGTACTATGTGTACCATTTTTCTGTTCAGGGTAGACTTTTGACTTGTAGAGAAGGAATGGCAGAATGATCTGTAGGATTTATTTGTGAATCCATGACCCCATGTCAGTATTGAGGGGAAAAAATGTGTTGTCTTTGTTCTCTATTAAAGTAGTTCATCTGTCAGGAGCCAGAGGAGGAATGAAGCTTAAGTCTCAGAAGCTGAATTCACATAAGAGTAATTGGCAGTATTTAATAGTTAATAATATCTTTCCCATCACCAACCTGGATCCCTGCTGTTGGTGAAACTAGTCATGGCTGAGAAATTAAAAATAGAATCAAAGTTAAAGCCAACAGGGACCAAGACTGACTAATGAAAGATACTCCCTCAGTACCTTCTTTTGTATTCCTCTTCATTAGAAGAAAACTCAGAAAAAACCATGGAGACATTTTAATAGCTCCAATAGTCATTCTCCTGAATTTATGTATTGATCTGCTGTAATTTTCCTTTGGACATCTTAAACATTATTTTATTTTATTTTTATATGTTGAGGAATAAAAGGAAATGCTGAAAGTGTATTTTGGTCTGTTAATTTAATTTGGAAACAGTCTTGGTCTTGAACATGATGGTAGTACTCAGTTGGGTTGACCTCTGCATTCATCTGTATGTGGGAAAATGCTAAGGACATTGTCTACTTCTCTTTATACTCAATGGGTGATTAAGCACTGTACATAATGCAGTACAATGAAAACCTCCTTAGTCTTATAAATTTGTATTAATTATTTCAGAAATTTTACCAATGCATTTTCTTACCCATATCAATGAAATTCAAGTGGATATCTATATAGCACTAGCTATATTTCTTTTTATCTATCTATAAGCTATCTAAATATGCTATCTAAATATATACATGCATATTTCCCACTTAACACTACTACAAACTTCTCTGGGTAGTCTAACAATCTTGGATTTAGGTTCATAGATAATTATATAAGAAAATGGCATCTGCCTATCTTAGGCCAGCTTACCAAAAGTTTTAGGAGAGTTATCACCTACCATTTTTCAATCAAGAGTTACAGATGCAAATAGGCAAGACAACATGGATATATAGGTATGTGTTTCATGGTCTGAACTATTTTAACTGAAATTAGTGAATCAGAGCCACATTCAAGTATATAAATCCATATGAGCTCTTTTAACTGTGACTCAAATTCTTTTATTCTCATTAATTAATTTTGTCTAGGTTCAACTTCTTTCCAAATTCCTCTATAGACCTGTCTTCAAGTGTAGGTTTATGTATGGCATCACCTTTAATTACTGACTCCTTCAGTTACAAATGATTATTCCATTATACTGTAATTAGCCTGGGAGTTTGGAAGAGCAACTTGGAGTGGCTTATTTTGTTCAGTACAACCTTTCCTGGAAACAACACACATTGATTTAACTCTCACTGTGTTCTTGACTCATATAATTCACAACGTCAAAATAATACAAAGCATTCTGCATCTCTATTCTCTTTGCCGTTCTCTATCTCATTTTTTTTTAACTAAGTTTCCAGTGTTTGTTAATCTTATCTCTAAATTATTGAGTTCAAAAGCTTGTTTTAATCATACATAATATCTTCCCAATCTTCTAGCCTATCCCTGTTAAAGAGGTTTCTTTGAATTCTCACTGAATAATGATGTCCACTCAACTAGAGAAAGTAACAGAAAAGCTGTGTACAGCCTAAATTATGAAGGGATTTATATGTCATCTCTGAAAACCTAGATTTAGGATAGCCCTTGGTTGATTTATTGACTCAACTGTATCATTAACCACCTGGGTTCCACCTACCTCTTTATTGTGTGATGTTATCATTAATGTGTGCTTTTCAAGCTAATTGCCCTGTGGTTACAAGACAGCTACTGAAGTTTCAGGGATCCTAAATAGGAACATGGCAGTCAGTTAAAATAACAAAAACCAAAAAACAGCACTGCTTCTTCCTTGGGTGTAGAAGAGCTCCCAAAGCAGATATTCCCTCATGTCTTCTTGGTCAGAACTGGGTACATGCCAACTTAAATGAGACAGTCACAGACAAATTTTTTTTTTTTTTTTACCATTGGCATATGAAAGACAGAGGGACATGGGAGAGAATTTGGGACCACAATAACATGGAAGAAAGAAAAATGGATTATGCACCTATATCATTTTCCACAGACATTTTAGTGTAATAATCCTTTCTCATATACAGCCCTTTGTCCTTTCTTTATATTTCTCAGGCACTGAGAGGCCTCTTTTCACTTAGCTAACCCTGTGGAATATGTACAAATAATATTTTCCAACCCTTCATTCCATCTTCTCTGAGAGTTCCTCTGTTTGCTTTTAGCCCAGAATGTTAAAACTAATTCTGAGGAGTATTTCTCTTGTCACCTTTTTAAAGAAAATGACAATTATTTTTGTTTCTTTGTTTTCTGTAATTTTTTCTGCAATACTGATAAGAGACTGGGTTGGAGGTACTCTGTATAGCATTCCACTATCTCTTTAAAGATATAGTGTGAGAGACTGGGATGGAAGCTTTTATTGTATCAGATTTTCCAACACTCTTGGAAACTATGTGACTATTTCTGAATCACTGGGGTTATATTAAGTAAATTATTGTTTCACTTATGAAATGATTCTATGGTGGCATGAAAACTTTCTTACTCTCTGCCAAAGAATAGTTTACATATTTGAAGAATTTGTGCTATTAAAAACAATAATTTTATATTTTTAAGAAATTAAAATTTATTTCTAATTGTTTCCTGCATAGAGTTCTATGAAAACATGAGGTAGTAATAAGGCAACTTACTGCTTTTGAAAATATATGGATAGCTTCATGTAGCACTCAGGTGTGATAAGACATCAAAGATAATGATGTAATCTGTTCTCTTAGGGAGCTTGGAGTATAATGGAATTATGCATCAAATATCAAATATTATAGTCAGAAGATATGGTTACTAAAGCTTACCCACAAAAATTATAGATAAAAAATACTAAGCAGTAAGTTATTTGACATTTCTGAGATAAATAATGGATAAGGCATAAATGTTACTTAAAAAAATAAAAATGAGAGAAACTTGGTTTGTAAACACTGAAGGAAAGGACAAGATGTAAAAACAATAGAATAAGTACTTGGCACCACTCCCCTTGAACATTTAACATAAATTCTGAATTTTACCATGTACATTGTAATCATATATAACCAAAACACACATGCACAAACAAGAAGTAAAAACAATATTCAGCTTTTATGCTGAGATACAATTTGTTCTGCTTGACTGCTAAACCTTGCAGGATATTGAACCAAAATTGATATTTTCCCTTGAGCCAGATTCTCAGTGGTTTGATTTAGGAGAAATTAATCTGACTTTTAGGGTCATAGTGGATGTTTTCCAATGGCAAGTGATTTTTCACTCAACATTTTTTTTTTTTTTTAATCATGCAAAAGGAAAAGCAAATCTTGGGAGCCTTCGGTATTCTTTCAGTTTTAGCTAGAAAATTGTCTATGTTCGTATTTGTAAAAATTGTACTTAGGCAGGGGTCTTCATACTTCCTGATAACAAACTCCAGTGTAAAGCAACAGTCATCAAAAGAACATGGAAATGGCATAAAAATAGACACATCACCAGTGCAAGAGAATTGAGAGCACAGAAATAAACCCAAGCATATATGGACAAGTAATATTTTTGATAAGGAAGCCAAGAATACTTAATGGAAAGAGACTCTCCAATAAATACTGCTAGAATAATTGGATATCCATATGCAAAATAATGAAGCTGGACCCTTATTGCCTATAATTTACACAAATGAATTAAAAATGAATTAAAGAATTAAATGTAAGACCTGAAATCATGAAATAACCTAAAAGAAAATATAGGAATAAAGCTTCCTGGCATGGGTCTAGGCAATCAATTTTGAATATGATACCTAAAGCACAAGCAACAAAATTAAAAATAAAATAAATTAAACGAGTGGGAATACATCAAACTTAAAAGTTTCTAAATAGCAAAAAAAAAAAAAAAAAAAATCAGCAAAGTGAAAAGATAATATCATTGTTCATTCACAAAGTCGTGCCCAGCTCTTTGTGATGCCATGGACTACAGTAGACTAGGCTTCCCTGTCCTTCACTATCTCCTAGAGTTTTCTCAAACTCATGTCCATTGAGTCAACCAAATGGTCAATCAGTCACTGGTTGATTCCATCCAACCATTTCATTCTGTGTTGCCCATTTCTTCTCCTGTTCTCAGTCTTTCCCAGCATCATGGTCTTTTACAATGAGTCAGTTCTTCTTATCAGGTGGCATAAGTATTGGAGCTTCAGCATCAGTCCTTTCAAGGAATATTCAGGATTAATTTCCTTTAATATTGACTGATTTGATCTCCTTGCTGTCCAAGGGATTCTCAAGAGTCTTCTCTAACACCACAATTCTAAAGCATCAGTTCTTCAGCAATCAGCCTTATTTGTGGGCCAACTCTCATATCTGTTCACGACTACTGGAAAACCATAGTTTTGACTATGTAGACCTTTGTTGACAAAGTGATGTCTCTAGTTTTTAATACGTTGTCTATCTACAGAATGAGAAAAAAATATTTGCAAACAATATATCTGATATGTGGCTAGTATCCAAAAATGTATTAGTTATTTACTCATACAACTCAATAACATAAAAAAAAGCCAATTGAAAAATGGGTAAAGGACATAATGTATGAAAGGACATAGATGTATGAAAGGCCAACATATATATTAAAAGATGTTCAACATCACTATTCTTTAGAGAAGTGCAAATTAAATGACAACTTAGACAGTGATACATGTCATTTTTTTCTCAATGAAACTGTAAAAAGTAAAATGAAAAATTATGATTAAATACACAATTAACTGCAGATAAAAATGTGCCCTGGTGACATCTTAAAATAAATTAATGCTTTTTGAGAAAAATAGAACAATTTCTGTAATTCTTCTTGTTCATAATGATTGAGTATAGTTATGGAACATCATAAAAATGCTTAATAAATCCCTATATTTACTTCCTAAATCTTTTTAATGTGGCATAAATGAGACTAAATACTAATAGAGAATATCCCTGTTTTCTAGAAGCCTTCAGTCTAGGTCTTAAAATAAAAGTTAGAATTGAGAATCTAATTAACTTGAAGTATACCTAGGTATTTAATTTTTCTAATGAAGTCAATCTGGAACTTGTCTTAAGTGGAACGTTGCAGTGATTCAAACACTTCTAAGTTGATACAGCCTCGATTAATTTTTTATGAAAGTAAAATGTCCCACTTTATTTTTTAATTTTTATTGCATTATGACTTTAATTTGATAAGTGTATTTCAAATATATATAAATAATTTGTTTATTAAAATGACTGCTTAGGGCGAGTATAATTTATATAGGTTACACACAAATTTTGAAGTAATATAAATAGAATAATCTAACAACAACTATATTTATTAAGGTAATGTAGTTTTATAAACTCTTAGGTTGCAACATAATACAATTATATTTCTCCCTTACATGTGGATTTGATGAAGGTGTTGGTACACAGCTTACTTCAAGTAGTTTATCTGGTATCAAAGTTCCTTCTATTTTATGGCCCTGGAATCTCATAGAGTCTTAGAATATTCTCTTAACTAGCTGAAGGGGAAAATATTGAAGATACAGAGACAGAGTTAGGTGCTAGGGGATCAGGGAAACATAGCCCCTGGCTAGGGAGTTCCTTGTTCATGACAACACAATAGAATGTAAATGGGAGCATCCATTTCCAAAGAATACTTTGCCATCTCAGCCAATGTCTTGTCTTCTGGATACCAAATATCCATTTGCATCCTTCTTCCCATATATCAAATCCAATACAGTTAAGACAAAGTAAAGGATCTCTAGGTGATGTGCAGTCCCCTCTATTGTGTCCTTTTGTTGCTCTTTGTTGTAAAGTGAACTGTGAACCAAAAACAAAATATATAGATGAATGGACCAGTGATAAAATAACAGAAAATTCCCACTTAAAAAATGGAAGACTGGATGCACATAGTAGTCTTTGTGATAGAGCAATAATGAAGTCAGCCAGGCAAGTAAAGTGAAGACTTCCTCCTCTGACCTTTTGGAAGTCACTGGTCTAGACAGCTTGTTTCCCTGAAACATTTCCCCTCCTCCATAGTTCTCCTTTACCTCTGCTTCCACTGGGAGGTTCTCTCTCATCTGTTGTGCTCAGTGCTACATCAAAGGTGGCAGCAGGGAATCTGCTTTCCCTGGGGGGTTTATGTATTTCACAGTTGTTCCTTTCAAATTGTTTAAAGATTTAAAGAGACAAAGGATTTTGTAAGCTAGGCACATGGCTTTTTGCAGTTACAAATTCCCTTGAAAATTAGTAGACTTATTTCTTTGTTTCCTATTACTTGGACATTCCAATAACCACACTCAGTTGTGGTTTAGGAATAAGTATCAAATTATTTCTTTCCACCTCACTTTCTTGGTTTTCTCTTTCAGCATAATAGTGGTCACTTTGAGGCGTGAAAACAGTAATTCAGTGTGAAGCAAATACCTTTTGTCCAAAGGATAAACTCCTCTATTTGAGAAAGCTTAACTGGCTTTGTTGCTCAAAGCTAGTTTCAGTATTTTTTCTTACTATTCAGGGTCTAGAAGCAATTGACTTTTTAAAATCTGGGAGGTCCCAACTTTGACTTCCCTTTCATTTTTTGCTATCAAATAGGCAATTCGAACTTAAACTTTTTTTTTTTTTTTTTGTAATACGTGGCCAAATAAGCATGCAGTAACTGATACAACTACTATCATACTTTGAAATGTCTTTCTTTAAATCTATAAGGCTCAATAATCGCTTGATTTTCCCTCCCAAGATATTTTCCAAGTTATTAAAAAGGACATTTTTAATCAAGTATTTTAGCCTTTAGTATTTTCAGTCCTGAACAATAGTTACCTTGCTCCTGCTGCCTTAAACATTAAGCCCAAGGTTATGTATTTTAGATTTTTAAAGGTACTTCTACACTGGGGCTGGAGAAGCTCTATACAGTCAGCAAAAACAAGACCGGGAGCTGACTGTGGCTCAGATCATGAACTCCTCGTTGCCAAACTCAGACTTAAATTGAAGAAAGTGGGGAAAACCACTAGACCATTCAGGTATGACCTAAATCAAATCCCTTATGATTATACAGTGGAAGTGAGAAATAGATTTAAGGGACTAAATCTCATACACAGAGTGCCTGATGAACTATGGACAGAGGTTCGTGACATTGTACAGAAGACGGGGATCAAGACCATCCCCATGGAAAAGAAATGCAAAAAAGCAAAATGGTTGTCTGCGGAGGCCTTACAAATAGCTATGAAAAGAAGAGAAGCGGAAAAGCAAAGGATAAAAGGAAAGGTATACCCATTTAAATGCAGAGTTCCAAAGAATAGCAAGGAGAGATAAGAAAGCTTTCCTCAGTGATCAATGCAAAGAAAGAGGAAAACAACAGAATGGGAAAGACTAGAGATCTCCTCAAGAAAATCAAAGATACCAAGGGAATATTTCAAGCAAAGTTGGGCTCAATAAAGGACAGAAATTGTATGGACCTAACAGAAGCAGGAGATATTAGGAAGAGCTAGCAAGAATACACAGAAGAACTGTACAAAAAAGATCTTCATGACCCATATAATCACGATGGTGTGATCACTCACCTAGAGCCAGACATCCTGGAATGTGAAGTCAAGTGGGCCTTAGGAAGCATCACTATGAACAAAGCTAGTGGTGGTGATGGGATTCCAGTTGAGCTATTCTATTTCAAATCCTAAAAGATGATGCTGTGAAAGTGCTGCACTCAATATGTCACCAAATTTGGAAAACTCAGCAGTGGGTATAGGACTGGAAAAGGTCAGTTTTCATTCCAATCCCAAGGAAAGGAAATGCTAAAGAATGCTCAAACTACCACACAATTACACTCATCTCACATGCTAATAAAGTAATGCTCAAAATTCTCCAAACTGGGCTTCAGCAATATGTGAACCATGAACTTCCAGATGTTCAAGCTGGTTTTAGAAAAAGCAGAGGAACCAGAGATCAAATTGCCAACATTCGCTGGATCATTAAAAAAGCAAGAGAGTACCAGAAAAACATCTATTTCTGCTTTATTGACTATTCCAAAGCCTTTGACTGTGTGGATCACAATGAACTGTTGAAAATTCTGAAAGAGATGGGAATACCAGACCACCTGACCTGCCTCGTGAGAAACTTGTATGCAAGTCAGGAAGCAACAGTTAGAACTGGACATGGAAGAACAGACTGGTTCCAAATAGGACAAGGAGTACGTCAGGCTGTGTATTGTCACCCGGCTGATTTAAATTATATGCATAGTACATCATGAGAAATGCTGGGCTGGGAGAAGCACAAGCTGGAATCGAGATTGTTGGGAGAGATATCAATAACCTCAGATATGCAGATGACACCACCCTTATGGTAGAAAGTGAAGAGGAACTAAAAAGCCTCTTGATGAAAGTGAAAGAGGAGGGTGAAAAAGTTGGCTTAAAAATCAGCATTCAGAAAACTAAGATTATGGCATCCAGTCCCATCACATCATGGCAAATAGATGGGAAAACAGTGGAAACAGTGGCTTACTTTATTTTTGGGGGGGCTCCAAAATCATTGCAGATGGTGACTGCAGCCATGAAATTAAAAAGTGCTTACTCCTTGGAAGGAAAGTTATGACTAACCTAGACAGCACATTAAAAAGCAGAGACATTACTTTATCAACAAAGGTTCGTCTAGTCAGGCTATAGTTTTTCCAGTGGTCATATATGGATGCAAGAGTTGGACTATAAAGAAAGCTGAGCACAGAAGAATTGATGCTTTTGAACTGTGGTGTTGGAGAAGACTCTTGAGAGTCCCTTGAACTGCAAGGAGATCCAACCAGTCCATACTAAGGGAGATCAGTCTTTGGGTAAACTCCACGAGTTGGTGATGGACGGGGAGGCCTGGTGTGCTGCAGTTCATGGGGTTGCAAAGAGTCAGACACGACTGAGAGACTGAACTGAACTGCTAATTGTGCTACCAACTTCTGAATCTGTTATGGTAATACTTGCTGCTGTAAATTTCAGTGGATCACACAATATAAATATGTTTTTTGTTTTAATGCTCAAGTTAAAGTCCAATGCACATGTTCCTATTTATTAGATAGCTTTTCTCCAGGTGTTGATGCTAAGATGGAGAGTCCTTCTGTCTTGTGGTTTCTACATCCTTAATGGTCTTGGTATCTTCTGATTTTTGAGGGGAGAGAAAGGATGCATCTGCTGTTTAAAAAAGAAAGTGACATCTAGTCATTTAATTACATCTGGAAGTAAGAAGACTGGATAGCATGGTTTCTAGCTGAGAAGTTGTCAATTACTCCAGATTTTGAGAAGGGAGAAGCATGAGTGTTTGGTTGACTGTCCAATGACCGGACTGACCAATGACTGTCTCTGCCACTGTAGTCTCTGACTGATTTATAAATACAAATATATCTTCATATATACACACACATATATATATTGATTACACAAATATATATGAATATATATTTGCCTTTTGGTTACTAGCAAATTAAATGTAGATCAGATTATCATTTCAAAGCCTTTGTTTCTTAAAGGTATTTTAAACTGAATAGGTTCATCTTTTTTCAAAGTGTCTTTACCTTGAATGAGTCATTTTTATTAAATTCATCTTTCCTCTTAACACATTCACAAATCCAAATCATCTATTAAAAGTTTGCTTGGCAGATATATAGTCAGGAAACCATGTAGATTATTACCTAGTCAATGAGTGAAATGATAAGTATCTTTACATTGGAACAATTTCACTAAATAACTAGTGCCAGATCCATAGAATCTACTTACCCTCTTCTCTGAAAGGACTAGAAACACCATGTGATATTATTTGCACTCTTTTCAGACATCAGAAGGAGTTGTCCTCTTCTATTTGTGTTTCTTAAGGTACTACTACTCCTAACCCATGGAAGGCCTTATTCTGGATTTTATTTGATACACTCTAGACTATTGCTTATCCTTTTTGCTTAATAGGTGAATGGTCTGAATACATTTAATATTTGCAGAAATTCAATCTGAGCGTGAAGGACAAAATAAAGTATTGATGAGGGTAATACTAGATGTAGAACAGAAAAACAAGACAGTTGAATAGTAAAAATATACTATGATAAGGTTCAGTGAATTTTAGAATACTTTTGATACTAGCAGAAATTCTAGCTTCTACTGGATTAAATGATCATTTGTTTCATCACTTAAGAGGAAGGACAGAGGGAAATTCCAGTGGTTAGGACTCTGAACTTTCACTGCTGAGGGCCTGAATTTAACTCTTGGTTGAGAAACTAAGATCTCACAAACCACATGGCACAGCTATTAAAAAAAAAAAAAAAAAAAAAAAATTACATCTAGGCTTAGTTGAATTGATGCCTCAATGACATCATCAGAAAGCAACCTCTCTTCAATTATGTCGGCCCTGCCATCCACAGCTAAACCCCATTTCTTTATCCCTCATGGTCATAAGGTTTCTGCCAGCAGCAACTAAGGAAACATTGCTTACTTATTCTCATGCAGAAAGAAACCTGGCCCCTAAATATGGACTAAAAATCCATTACTTCTTTGTAAATGGCTACATAAGGTTGTTTTCTTATACCTGGAGCAATATCCATGGCTGGGGGAATCACATTAAGTAGAATTCACCCCAAGATCTGAAAGTGGGTTCAATTTCCCCTGAGTCATGTGGGCTTTAGTACTGATGAGGGTATGCGGGAATGATGGCTCTCTGAACATGATCAAGTTTCTATTGGGAGAAAAATAAATGGAAAAAACCAAAACAGATACTGTCAGTGAGAATGGAACAGAGATGTATGGATTTAGTGTCATCGGAATATTTTCTGTGGAATGCAAACTACTTGAGAGCAAATTTCTAATTTTCCTGATAGATACTTTAGGTGTTTTATAAAGCTCTGTGAATACTAGATAAGGGTGGTAATGGAAATGATAATGATGATGGATGATGATGATGAAGATGGCCATGAAAACAGCATCAATATCACCAGTGATGGTGATACTCTCCTTATCAAGGCAGTTTTGAAACTGTGGCTACCAAGTGTGGATTTTGATCTTGAAGACTGCTAAATTTAAAGAGAAACTCCTAGTTTATTCCACAGGGAAAGATACTGTTGAGATTTTTAGTGACTTCCCAGTAAATAAGAGAGACAGATGATTGATAATAAGGAAATTCCTAGTTAGAAAGACTAGCTGCTGCATAATCTGCCTTTTTTTAGACCTTCTTACTCTTCAATCTGTGTATGTTTATATTATTCTGACAAGTAACTGAATTGAATAAATGCATACATGAGAATACATAAATTCAAGTTACCTTAATGAAGAAAAAAAAAGCTATGCCTGCTTTGTTTTTCCTTCATTTTTCATAGTTTTTTCAGGTAATATACAGCTTAATATTGCTTTATTTGAGGAATAATTTAAATATATTTCTTAACATTAATTATATTAAGGTAATAGTGAACATCAATAGCTCATAAAACTTCTTTGTTTTGTAATCTGTAGGATTAAAGGCTAAAATATGATTAATTATGATTAAAATCAAAATCCTATTTTCCCCCCATGAGATAGAAATATTTATTTTTGCCAGTAATAAGTCAATTTAAAGGATCATAGTCCTTGTCTTAAACACCTGTAATTAATATTAATAGTATTTTCTAAAAGTTATATCTGAGCTGTGGCATTTTCTGGGAGATAGTCTTATGAAAAGTTTGAATTAGCAAGGATATTGTATGTTTGTCATAATAACACTCTTTGTGTTCATATTGTAGAACCATATGTAAACCACTGAAGACAAATTATAATGCAGTACTCTAAGGAGCATCTTGCTCTGCCCCTTTGTCCTTGAACTGATGGTGAACCCATTACAGGGAGTTAGTTCACAGTGAGCTCATCTGTGCTGTTATAAACTTCCTCATGATGGGGATGATTTTAATAAGTATGTTCTCATACATGACTTCAACTGCTGTAGAGACTCAAGTCACTTTATCATCATTTACCAAAGTAAATACTAAACTAGTTAACTCATGTATGGAAAGGTAGAGTCAACTAGTTTTACATTTTCTATCTTATTTTCCTTGTGCTGCATCAGAATGGGAATTTGCCATTCCAATAGGACCCATTTTGTTTGAGAGTCAGTGATAGGGAACGAAATTAACATACACAGCAGTGTTACTGTTTACTTTGGGCTAGGCTGCTCACTTCCTCTACAGTCATTAACTTAAATTTGCAGTGTCCTGTGAGATAATTTGTACTACTATCTTTTGAAAGTGAAGTTTGGGGAGAGGTAAATTATAGGTCCAGGGTTAAAGAACAGTAAGTATTGCAGTCGGGATTCAAACCATAGCAATGTCACTCTGTAGCCTGTCCTCATATCCACTGTTCTATGCCAACAATGAATCAGCTTTAAGCTAGTAAGTTTTATAATGAGTCGGGGGTTCATAGTATGCTAGCATTTATCCACAAGACTGGGTACTCAGCCCTGCAGAAAATGACAATTTAGGAATATGCAATGTGGGAATTTTATATCTCCGTAAGGGGCACCTGTAGATTTGCTTATATGTCATCTCCATCAAGATGAACAGAAATGACACAGAATTAGTTGCTGAAAATTAAAAGAAACTACATGATATTCTGGAAAAGGGTTACAGGTTGGAGCAGGGGAAAAGGGAGGGATGAACACTGAAAGAATGTTTAGGGTAATGAAACTATATTATTTGATACCTTATGGTGAATAGAAGTCATGCATTTGCCAAAACCAAAATAGATAATTATACAACTCAAAAAGTAAACTATGTGCTTTAAGTTAATATAATATCAATATCCATTCATGAATGTATACATGTGTAACACACTAATACAAAATGTTACTAATGAGAGTTGTGAGAAGGAAGAAAGGGGGGACAATATATTTACTCAATTTGCTATAAAAATAATTATCTAAAAATGATGTCTATTAACTTTTTTAAAGAAGGAGAAAAAGAAACTGAATTGTGAGTGATTATATGGCTATAATTGCAGATCAATTGAGAAACAGATGACAAATTTCGGAATTCAGTTCAGTTCAGTTAGTCGCACAGTCCTGTCCGACTCTTTGCGACCCCATGAACCGCAGCATGCCAGGCCTCCCTGTCCATCATCAACTCCCGGAGTTAACTCAAACTCATGTCCATTGAGTCAGTGATGCCATCCAACCATCTCATCCTCTGTCGTCCCCTTCTCCTCCTGCCCTCAATCTTTCCCAGCATCAGAGTCTTTTCCAATGAGTCAGCTCTTTGCATAAGGTGGCCAAAATATTGGAGTTCAGCTTCAGCATCAGTCCTTCCAGTGAACACCCAGGACTGATTTCCTTTAGGATGGACTGGTTGGATCTCCTTGCAGTCCAAGGGACTCTCAAGAGTCTTCTCCAACACCACGGTTCAAAAGCATCAATTCTTTGGCACTCAGCTTTCTTTATAGTCCAACTCTCACACCATACATGACTACCATAGCCTTGACTAGACGGACCTTTGTTGACAAAGTAATGTCTCTGCTTTTTTTTTTTTTTTTAATTAATTAATTAATTTATTTTACTTTACAACATTGTATTGGTTTTGCCATACATTGACTTGAAGCTGCCATGGGTGTGCATGTGTTCCCCATCCTGAACCCCCCTCCCACCTCCCTCCCCATCCCTTCCCTCTGGGTCATCCCAGGGCACCAGCCCTGAGCATCCTGTATCATGCATCGAACCTGAACTGGTGAATCGTTTCACATATGATAATTTACATGTTTCAATGCAATTCTCCCATATCATCCCACCCTCACCCTCTCCCACAGTCCAAAAGACTGTTCAATACATGTGTCTCTTTTGCTGTCTCGCATACAGGGTTATTGTTACCATCTTTCTAAATTCCATATATATGCGATATGCTGTCTAGGTTGGTCATAACTTTCCTTCCAATGAGTAAGCACCTTTTAATTTCATGGCTGCAGTCACCATCTGCAATGATTTTGGAGACCCCCAAAATTAAAAAAAAAAACCAGTTTCCTCTGTTTCCCCATCTATTTGCCATGACGTGATGGGACTGGATGCCATGATCTTAGTTTTCTGAATGTTGATTTTTAAGCCAACTTTTTCACTCTACTCTTTCACTTTCATCAAGAGACTTTTTAGTTCCTCTTCACTTTCTGCCATAAGGGTGGTGTCATCTGCATATCTGAGGTTATTGATATTTCTCCCAACAATCTCGATTCCAGCTTGTGCTTCGTTCAGTCCAGAGTTTCTCATGATGTACTCTGCATATAATTTAAATCAGCAGGGTGACAATATACAGCCTTGGTGTACTCCTTGTCCTATTTGGAACCAGTCTGTTCTTCCATGTCCAGTTCTAACTGTTGCTTCCTGACTTGCATACAAGTTTCTCACGAGGAAGGTCCTGTTGTCTGGTATTCCCATTTCTTTCAGAATTTTCCACAGTTTATTGTGATCCACACAGTCAAAGGCTTTGGCATAGTCAATAAAGCAGAAATAGATGTTTTTCTGGAACTGTCTTGCATTTTTGATGATCCAGCGGATGTTGGCAATTTGATTCTGGTTCCTCTGCTTTTCCTAAAACCAGCTTGAATATCTGGAAGTTCACGGTTCCTGTATTGCTGAGGCTTGGCTTAGAGAATTTTGAGCATTATTAACGTGTGAGATGAGTGTAATTGTGTGGTAGTTTTAGCATTCTTTAGCATTTCCTTTCCTTGGGATTGGAATGAAAACTGACCTTTTCCAGTCCTATACCCACTGCTGAGTTTTCCAAATTTGGTTACATATTGAGTGCAGCACTTTCACAGCATCATCTTTTAGGATTTGAAATAGCTCAACTGAATTCCATCACCACCACTAGCTTTGTTCGTAGTGATGCTTCCTAAGGCCCACTTGACTTCACATTCCAGGATGTCTGGCTCTAGGTGAGTGATCACACCATCGTGACTATCTCGGTCATGAAGATCTTTTTTGTATAGTTCTTCTGTGTATTCTTGCCACCTCTTCTTAATATCTTCTGCTTCTGTTAGGTCCATACTGTTTCTGTCCTTTATCAAGCCCATCTTTGCATGAAATGTTCCCTTGGCATCTCTAAATTTCTTGAAGAGATCTCTAGTCTTTCCCATTCTGTTGTTTCCCTCTATTTATTTGCATTGATTGCTGAGGAAAGCTTTCTTATCTCTCCTGGCTATTCTTTGGAACTCTGCCTTTAAATGGGTATATCTTTCCTTTTCTCCTTTGCTTTTCATTTCTCTTCTTTTTGTAGATATTTGTAAGGCCTCCTCAGATAGCCATTTTGCCTTTTTGCATTTCTTTTTCTTGGGGATGGTCTTTTCCACTTTAGTGTTGACATCCACGACTTGCATGTTCTCAGTTACAAATCCCAAAAATACCTTTCTTCTATCCTCTCTACATACTGCTAAGCTATGAACTCTGGGAGAGCCCAAGTCCCCTTCTTGCCCTAGGTACCCCTTTAAATAGAAACAAAACACTTTTAGAAAACATGATTAGGTCTTATAAAGCTACAGGAGTACAACTGAATAATGTTTGGATTGTTTCCCTATGTGTATAACTTACACAGAAAAAATATTTTCATCTTCCATCTGTTTCTGTGATTAGTGATGAGACATGTGAGAGGAGGAGTATTTGCTCTCAATTTTAAACATACAAGTTGTTAGTACGGACTGAGGAAAGGAGGTGTGTAAATACTAATATTTTTGTGGAGTCGAAAGTAGTTTGCTTCCACTTTTCTTACCGTTCAAGTCACATTTTGAGAAAGAAATAGCTCAGAGGCTGAGAAGGTCAAATGAACTCATAGCTGCCTTTATCCACAGTTAACAGCTCAATGTGATACTGGGTGGCAGCAAGAACAGTGAGAGAAATCAGGTGATTAGGGAAAGAGAAAGAGAGAGAGAAAGCAGAATGAAGAGAGAGTCATGCTTTAGGCATAAATAAAGACTGACTGGCTCACCCATGCTCAAGAAATGCTCCTTTAGGTGTCATTTGCTAGGTATGGTGGCTTGATTGCCCCCTAAAGGGCAGTTCCCTATGCAAAAACGACTTCATGTGAGTTGCATGAACTTCATATTCATATCTACCATTTCAGCATTGTTAGGGTTACTTCATCCTCTGACCTCTAAAGCAAGCAGATTTTTTAAAAAGATAGCACAATTTGGTAGAGAATATCTAAACCTACACTGTGGAATAGATATTGCTGTATACTATTTAATAGGAATAGGAATATGTAGACATATTCACAAATGGTATGTAGGTACCCTATAATCTTCCCTGGTGGCTCAGATGGTAAAGCGTCTGCCTACAATGTGGGAGACCTGGGTTCAATCCCTGGGTTGGGAAGATCTCCTGGAGAAGGAATTGGCAATCCGCTCCGGTATTCTTGCCTGGAAAATCCCATGGATGGAAGAGCCTGGTAGGCTACCCTCCATGGGATCACAAAGAGTCAGACACAGATGGGCGACTTCACTTTCACCTGAGAGTCTGTGTAATTGGTAACTAAAAATCCACCATGAATATAATATTAATGATTTCTTTAGCTGGAGTGGCAACAGTTTTTCTATGTTCAAACCTTAACTCCTTTTTTTTTTTTTTTTTAATTATTTGCCAGGCAAGGGGGAGTGGGGAATGGAGGAGGAAGGGAGTGGTATCTTATTCAATGCCAGCCTGTCCTCAAATCCTGTCTCTACTCCTACATTTGAATCTAGTTGATATTGGACTTGCTGCTTCCTGTTATCAATTTTGCCATAATATACTAAGTGATTTTCTTCCTTACTACATAACAGATGTAATTCTGTTGCTATTGCCCTTATAATTTCCATCCCTACATGCTGCTGTACCAAGCAATGCAGAAATAATGACGGTACAGTTATCCTCAAATACATCGATCATCTGTACTGTCCTGGGAAACTTTGCAATGCTAGCCATTGGTGAAGTTTTGCAAAACCTCCAGTAATTTTAAATGGAAACACACACACATAAATGTCAAGATTAATCAGTAATTAGAAGATTTTTCCTATTTAGTTACAAGTGCTTCAATTTTTCCAACCAACTCTGCTCTACTAAGGGTATTTATAACAAAATGCCATTGAACACCATGTCTATTGTTATTTGTTGTTCAGTCATTAAGTCATGTCCAACTCTTTGCCACCCAATGGACTGCAACACACCAGCCTTCCCTGTCCTTCACTATCTCCCGGAATTTGCCCAAATCCATGTCCATTGAGTTGGTAATGCTATCCAGCCATCTCATTCTCTGTCGCCCCCTTCTCCTGTTTCCCTCAATCTTTCCCAGTTATTGGAGATTTGTCTGACACACTTTGTGTTTATCTGACACACCATTTTATAAGCCATTGATTTTTTCACAAAAACTTATGAGATATGCATTTTTGTAGTAGCCATTACACAGATCAGGAAAATGAGATGGAGAAAGATAAAACACTTACTAAATGTCATACAGTTAACAAATAATGAAGTCAGGATTTAAACCTTAGAAAATCTCACTTAGAGATACTGATTAGTTATAAACTGCTATACAGAAGGAATTCAATGAAAGAGGATAGCCATAAAAGTTATTTCATAACAGCATTATTATTATTATATTATTACTATTATGTATTGAAATTATTTTCTCTTATGACCTTTTCTCTTTTGATAATCTGAGCTGGAAAACTTTATTTGTGATTCTATGGTTCAGGATTCTATGGTGATTGAGTATGATTGCTTAATAGTTCACTGTCTTGCACTTAACAACTCATAAGTTCTGACTCATTTTCTCCCTACACATAGTTACAGTAGAAACCACTGCTCTACTTTCTAGCAGATGGAGAGCAATCTTGTTTTAATGTGCATTGTTTACAATAGATAGAAGCTGTCAAATAACTTCTGGTAAAGTAGGATGCTGAATCAGACATTTATTTTTAGTGGCAGTTGTTGATACATATGCTAGCCACCCAGATGAAAGTATGCCATATCACTTGACTCTGTAGATGAAATAGGCTGAAGTAGTCTTTGTCATTTTCCATTTTAGATTTCTACTTTAGATTTCTTACTACACACCCTGATTCCCATCACTTCTTTTATAGCAACTTTTTGTTTGTCTTAAAACTATTATACTTTCTATGTTAATAGTTATATCTTAGATGTATTCCTATTCCTTGTTGAAAATCTAGAACCTTGTATTTATAATTCGTTGTATTATGTTATAAAAATGTGCTCTAGAATCCAACAGACCTAGATTTGAATTCCAGTATAGTCACTTCCTGACTAAATGGAACATATATTTTAATAATGGAAAGCTCTTTTTCTCATGTTGTAACACATCTATCAGAGATTATTTTAAAGCTCAAGTGAATGCATCCTTTTAAAGTGACTATAATTTACCCTAGTGATCATTAACTTCTCCTGTACATGCATGCTATCACTCAGTCATGTCCGACTTTTTGCGACCCCATAGGCTGTAGCCTGCCAGGTTCCTCTGTCCATGGAATTTTCCAGGCAAGAATGCTAGAGTGGGTTGCCATTTCCTACGTCAAGTTGTCTCATATGAGGCATCAAATAATGATGATGAAAGTCCTGATATAAACAAATTTTAAAATGCGAAGGAGCTAAATTAACATATCTGTTATCCTATCAGTTACTTCTGGTTAGTTGATTTCTATCTTGCATTGTTTGATAAGTAATTTAGTACCACTAATGAAAAGACAAAAGTAAGAATTGTTATTATTATTCATTGTGTATAATAATTGAATGCCTTTGCAGTGCCTCTTTTGGTTAATTTATACAGACATGATATTTAGCAAATGTAATGGGAGTTAGATTTGGTAAAATTAAAAATGCCAAGTGCTCAATTCAGCCACACATACACCAAAAATGGAACTAATAATACAAAGGTTACCCTGACTCCTGCCTAAGGATGACATTTGGGAAGCACTTTGTATATTTCATATTTTTAGAAAAAATTTATTATATATATATGTTTTTTTTTTTCCTTTGTACAATGACAAAACAAGTGTTGTAAAATGATAAATGAGGATTCTGAGTCAAAGGTTTATGGGAGTCCTATGGGAAAAGTATAATTCTTACAACTTTTCTACAAGTCTCAAAATATAAATTAAAATATAAATTTTATATTTAAAGTTTTTAATTAATTATTTTCAGAAATAAAAATAAAAGTAATGACCCGTCTTTTAAATTAATGTATTTGAAGTACATCGGGATAGACCCATACAGGATAGGTACTTTGAAGTATAGAGATTTCATGTTTCATGGATATTGCATTAATATTTAGATCTGTTAGTACTGCCCTACACTAATATAATAATATAGTTTTCTAAGGTATTTTTAAAAGTTGTTAAAAAGCAATGAGTATATAATTGGTACATCTTATAAAACCAAATTATTAAAAGAGTGCTATGGTTGTTGATGGACAGGGAGGCCTGGCATGCTGCGATTCATGGGGTCACAAAGAGTCGGACATGACTGAGTGACTGAACTGAACTGATTCATCTTTACTCTGATGTAACCAATAAATGCTTTCCTATATAGAGGCATTCATGAATACCAATTATGATAAGTGCTATGTGAACATAAATGATGCATTATTATCAAGGCTGATAGAATATTAGTTAATTTAGTTGGTCAGTGAAAGTCTCACTGAGATGACCTTTAATCTGTGACCTAAAGGATAAGATAAAAATAATGAAAAGGAAAAAAAGTTATGAAAAGGAAATGGAAATATGGAAAGGAAGCAGAAGAGTATTTCAGAGAGAAAGTGAGTCTACTGGCTACAGAGGGGCATGTTTTGAGAAACTGGAAAAAAATAGGGCAGTGTAGTTAGAGGACAACAAGCAAGAAGAGTATATCAAAATGAATGTGGAAAGAGAGGCCAGGGCTGTATCATGGAGAGCCTTGTAAACCAGGTTGGCAAATTTTAAGCCAAGTCATCCAGATTTACAATCTAGAAAACTGTGTTATCGTAAAATATGCTGTGTGTGTGTATGTGTGTGTGTGTGTGTGTGTGTGTGTGTGTATGGGGCACACACATAATGGAATGGAATGTAAAGTTAGTGATGAGCTTATTTCAATATTTTAGGGTGTATTATGGTTTCCTGGACTAGGGTAGTACCTGCATAGATGGAGGAAACATATCACTTTTAAAACCTTGTGAATATATCAATATTATGTATATAAGACATTTGCTTTATTACAAACAGCTTTGGCTTAAGACTTCAACTGAAAACATGTTAAAGCAACAAGGGTATGCTTAGTTTTTAAGAACATATTAGAACTGTGCTGTAGTGAGCACTGAGGTAACTAAGATTTCTAACTGAACGTGATTTATTTTTAAATGAGTGAGAGTTTGTGATTATTTATATAATCACAAATTATAGGGCTCCTCTTATTTTTCATTACAAATTCATTTTAGTGCCGCTAACTTATGGAGAACATGCAATTGTTCTTCCTATTTTCTCAATGGTTCAATTCATAAAAATTTCATGTTATTGGTAGAAGATGATGATGTACTTCCTAAATTAACATAATACTAATTGAATAATTAATTTAAAAATTCTGTGTATCATGAGCTTATAAAAAGTAAATGCATATCTAATAAATGATGGGAAATTATTAGCAAATTTTTTTGTAATTAAGTATTCTTTCTCATCATGTTTATAATAAATATGGACATTTAATCAGTGCTATCAATATTTTACCACTGAAGAGTTAAAAGAGAAAAGACAGTCAAAAAGTCAAGAAAGTAAGGCCAGAGAGTTGTTGATGTCAATGAATAACATAGTATATTAAAGAGAGCTCTGCCCTAAGTCAGAAGACTTGGTTTCCAGGTCTAGATTTAGGTAACCTTGGTTACTTTGTGGCTGTTGATTTCTAAGATTCCGTTCAACTCTCAAATTCTGTGATTTTTCTGGAGACTACCCAAGATTAGAGCTCTCTTCCTACTTTTATATAGGTTTTCTTGTTCATTTCACAGTCTTTCTACACAATGACTTTTTAAAATATCAGAGTTTAAAAATCAGTGAAGATATTTCATTGACTGTTATTGTTAATTTGTGTTTATGGAGAAAGCAGTTCTTGGGCTTCCCTGATGGCTTACATGGTAAATAATCCATTAATGCTTTCCTAGTCTTATTCAATTGCCTATCAGATCTAATGTAGATTTTCCAGAGGAAAAGGAAGATGACATCAAAGTTTGAATGCTTTATTCAGAAAATCCCCAAATACCTAATATTGAGTAGGTTCAAGATGTAATATTCCTTTACAGAGGATAATAATTTTGAATTGGTGTCAAACCAGAGACTTTGATCTTGATTTTGTCCAAGCATTTTCCTTATGCATTGCAATGTTAATTCACAAATTATAATATACCCAAATGATCATCCTTTAATAGACTAATTTTGCAATGCAAAACAGTATCATTGCCAGGTTGAGAGTTTTAAATTTTATTTTGTAAAATTCAATTCATGTTACACCTTGTAATATAAACCTTTCATTTCAAAGGAATATGCAAATTTGCATTAACAGAAACAAAATTTATGAACATGAAACTGTAAATAATCTGTTTTAAAATGAACTGTTTCCTTTGTTTTAAATTCAAGACTTCCCAAAAGAAGAGTTCCAGATAAGTGTTTGGATTTAGGTACACTATTTAGATGGTTGTCTTAGGAAGCAAGAGTGAGCCATGAGGAAGAGTATGAGGGGAAAAGGAAGGAAAAAAAGCCAGTGTGAGGCATGCTACTGAGACAACCATGGTAAATTCAGGCTTCATTCTCCTTAGAACTTTCTCGAAGCATATGGAATACTTGTCAGAACTCTCTACCTGAGGATAGACCATGACAAACTCCTTTTCTCTCTTCACTGAAAGTTGCTTTTAGTATGTTAATATCCAGATGTATGCATGCCTGCTGAACAAGATTTTCTTTGCTCAAGGTGAGATGCTGTCAATATATTGAAAATCAAAGCTCGTGTATGTGTGTGTGTGTATATACTTGAAATATTTGATGTACTTTATTCAGACTTATTAGAAATAATTTAAAAACAATTTACTATTGCATCAAATATTATATTGAGAAGGAATTTTGAAATGTAAAGCTCAAAAAAATATATAGGTACTATTAGTTAATTATTAATTATTAAACAATCAGAACCAAGACAGATATATATCAGTATTCCTTACTATGAAGACAACTATTTTCTCTTACAATATGCTATTCTATTTTATTTTATTATTTTTTTGCAGTATAGTTCCTTAAAAATATTGTGTTAGCTTTAGTTGTACGGCAAAGTGAGTCAGCTATACATTTACGTATATCCCCTCTTCTTTTGAATTTTCTTCCCCAAAGCTCATGTTTTACTGTCCACTATGATTCCATAAGAATTAGAAGCCCTGAAGATGCATGGTAGAGTATCAGATACATTCCTATGTATGTTCTCATCAACCTCAGAGCTAAACCGCTTATGAAAACATTAATTAAATCATCCAGAATCCAGTATTACTGTTTTCATCCCTATATTTCCAATTTCTATTTTCATATTTGGAAATCCAGAATATAGTTAATCTGAGCCTTCTTCAGTTATTTTGTGCTGATATCGAAACTGCAAATAATCTGTGATATTATCCTACTTGCGAGCCAACAAATTTGCCTGTCAGAGTTTCCTTGAGCTTGGCAGAAAGAATAAAACTTCTGAGTCAGAGATGAAATACATTATTATCGCCAGGACAGCAGGAATTATGTGCTGAATGCTCAAATTGGTGCCCCTCATTTTCAAACTTCATTCAAAAGCTAAAGAGCAGCAGGGTGTGTTTATATTCTAGAGGAAGGCACCAGGAGTGGTTCTAAGAAGTCATGAATGCCCCTTCTTTCCTGTATCTCTCAAAATCTAAGAGTATTTCTCCTCCAAGGACTGGATGTTTTTCCCTTTACCTCCAGAAAATCTGGAGTACCTATAGCTTCACTTTTTCATTTTACCTCCCAAATCATCTTTTCTATCCAGACCTTTGTCTGGAAATATCAAGTAAAAGAGGGACAAAAGTGTATGTTAAAACCGTAACAAGAATTAACTTTTAAATCCCTAATTCTCATTCTGGACAGGCTGCCATCCAAAGATTATACTCATTAGGCTTACCTGGGGTTGCCATTATAGGATAAAGAAAGACACATTTGGCTGAGAAATAGAAAGGAATCCAGAAATTTCAAAAGAATTGTATATAATTCTTTATAATCCTTTAACTTCTTCACCTGAGGTTTTTATCCTATTTACAAGTCAGGAAGTCAACTTGTCAGAGTTTCACAATATCCTGAGTCAGAGAAAGAGAACTTTTATTCACCACAGCACAGCACACAGCTTGAGCTTGATATTCAAATCAGTTCCCCTGGCGCCCCCAAATCCCAAGCAGGCGTTGTAGAAATGGACCCAGGTGGGTGCACAGAGAGAACTTGTAACATAGCTGAACTCGAGGTTTAAGAAACGACCAATTTTCTAGGGCCTCACTAAGCAACCTGCATAACCTTTTCAGACAAGAGATCTGCCTTCTGTCCCAGAGGGAAACACTATCATTGTCATCGCAGGCTGTTTGTGCTACAAGCAGCCTTGAAAAGACAGCATAAAGCAAAATCTGCCAGTGCCTTTATGCATTTTAGAAAAGAGCAGACATGTAAGAGACCCAGTGGAGAATTATCTACCAATATTTTATTTATTTAGATGGTGAAACTCTAGCCTTTACATCTTGAATGGCTTTATTTCTATTTCTGTCTTTCTTCTCCTGTCAGTCAGTCATGTTTTTAAATAATGTAGCCTGAGAAGAACCTGCAAATAAAATGTAATTATACAAGAAATTGAGAATGTCTATTTGACAAATTTACTTTTTGTTCACCATTTTAATATTTTTATCCTATTTCTTCCAGAAAGAATAATCAATGTTACAGTAACTAGGAAAATGAACTTTCATATATTATGATCAGTGTTGAAAGTATTTCATATTTTTTTCCATGTGATACATGTATAAATAGTAGCAACTAAGTTGCAAAGTAGTTCAAAGGTAATGGAGAAAACCAAGTTGAATTTTATGGTAATTTCTCTCTATACCAGACAAATGGTAAAAGAAAAATTATCCTTTGTTTTATTGTATTTAATACCTTAATTTTGAAATACTTTGTCTCTCCAAATGTGCAAAATTATTAAGAGTTTCTGTAAATAATTCATCCCACTTATTTTAATGATAACATCTTTGCATGGTCATAGTAAATTACTAAAGTCAAGATATTTATGTGTAGTATTATTAACTAAGCCACAGACCTTATTCAGATTTCATAGGCACAGTTATTTTTTTATATACAGTTCTTTGAAAAATCATTTGTATAACTTTATGTAAGCACCACCAAAAGAAGGATACAGAACTCATCCATCACCAGAGGCACTCTTTTCTCCTCTTTTAAACTCACACCCTACCTCAAGCCCTAACCTCTGGACAATTGATCTGTTCATCACTGCTATCTTGTTACTTCAAGAACATTAAATATATTGAAATTTATATAGTCATAACATTTGAGATTGATGTTTCCTCACTCAGCATGATTTCCTTGACTATCATTCATGTTGGTGTTTACATCCATGGTACCTCCCTTTCTATTGCTGAATAGTATTCCATTGTAGGGATGTACCATATATTATTTGTTCATAAACACATAGAAGAACCTTTGAGTTGTTTCCAGTTTGAGACTTTTACAAATATGGCTATTATGAACATCTGTGAGCAAGTTTTCATATGAGCATAAATTTTCATTCTTCTAAGATAAATACCCAGAATTATGACTGCTGAGTAAACTACATGTTAAATTCATGTTTAATTTTATTAAAAAAAAATTTCCAAAATGTTTTCCAGAAAGTCTGTACAATTTTACTAGCAGTATAGGATCCAGTTGCTCAACATCCTTCCCAGCACTTGATATTATCCGTATTTCTATTAGCAATACTAATATGTGTAGAGTGGAATCTTATCATAGCTGGATTTGCATTTATGTAATTGCTGACAGTGTTGAAAATCTTTCATTTGCTTTTATTGCTGTCTTTTTAAATCCAATTTTATTTGTTTTGTTTTAGCAAGATGCTAAACTGTGACTCTAAACAACAGGCTTTTTGCCCAACTGAGTTGATTTCTTGTCATTTTAGAGGCTGTATTTAATTTTGTTGTTATATGAGAAGCTTATAATTTTCATGTATTTTAACTACCCGAAAACACTGGGTTAACACTTTCACACAATTGCCTTTTGGTATTATCACTTTTGCTTTTTTTAACTCCAGCATCTCTTATGTGTCTGTTTAAAGTGTCCTGATTTAGACTGGTTTAATAGCAATTTATGATCATATACTGATTAGTGAAAATATTTCCCAGCCTATTCTATTTTTATATCTTAAAACTAGCAGTAAAACTATGTTAGAAATGTGTAACAAAGGGAATGAAAGAGACTACTGTTAGTTTGCTAAAGTAAGATTATGTTAAGATGATGAGTGAGAAATATATTGCTTTGTACATTCACTCAGTCGTGTCCGACTCTTTGTGAGCACTGTACTGCAGCACACCAGGCATCCATATCCTTCACCATCTCTCAGAGATTGCTCAAACTCGTATCCATTGAGCTGGTGATGCCATCCAACCATCCCGTTCTCTGTCATCCCCTTCTCATCCTGCTTTCAATCATTCCCAGCATCAGGGTATTTCCAATGAGTCAGTTCTTCGCATCAGGTAGCCACAGTATTGGAGCATCAGCGTCAGTCTTGTCAATGAATATTCAGGATTGATTTCCATTAGGATTGACTGATTGGATCTCCTTGCTGTCCAAGGACTCTCAAGAGTCTTCTCTAACACCACAGTTCAAAAGCATCAATTCTTCAGTGCTAGGCCTTCTTTATGGTCCAACTCTCACATATATACATGACCACTGGAAAAAAATAGCCTTGACTAGATGGACCTTTGTTGGCAAAGTTATGTCTCTGCTTTTTAATATGCTATCCAGGTTGGTCATAACTTTTCTTCCAGGGAGTAAGCGTCTTTTAATATCATAGCTGCAGTAACCATCTGCGGTGATTATCAGTTAAGTTCAGTCGCTCAGTCGTGTCCGACTCTTTGTGACCCCATGAATCGCAGCACACCAGGTCTCCCTGTCCATCACCAACTCGCGGAGTTTACTCAAACTCCGGGAGTTGCCCATCGAGTCAGTGATGCCATCAAGCCATCTCATCCTCTGCCATCCCCTTCTCCTCCTGCCCCCAATCCCTCCCAGCATCAGGGACTTTTCCAATGAGTCATCTCTTCGCATGAGGTGGCCAAAATATTGGAGTTTCAGCTTCAGCATCAGTCCTTCCAATGAACACCCAGGACTGATCTCCTTTAGGATGGACTGGTTGTGTCCTTGCAGTCCAAGTGACTCTCAAGAGTCTTCTGCAACACCACTGTTCAAAAGCATCAATTCTTCAGTGCTCAACTTTCTTCACAGTCCAACTCTCACATCCATACGTGACCACTGGAAAAACCATAGCCTTGACTAGACAGACCTTTGTTGGAAAAGTAATGTCTCTGCTTTTTAATATGCTATCTAGGTTGATCATAACTTTCCTCCCAAGGAGTAAGCATCTTATAATTTCATGGCTGCAATCACCATCTACAGTGATTTTGGAGACCCCCAAAATAAAGTCTGACACTGTTTCCAGAGTTTCCCCATCTATTTGCCATGAAGTGATGGGACCAGATGCCATGATGTTAGTTTTCTGAATGTTGAGCTTTAAGCCAACTTTTTCACTCTCCTCTTTCACTTTCATCAAGAGACTTTTTAGTTCCTCTTCACTTTCTGCCATAAGGGTGGTGTCATCTGCATATCTGAGATTTGATATTTTTCCTAGCAATCTTGATTCCAGCTTGTGCTTCTTCCAGCCCAGCGTTTCTCATGATGTACTCTGCATATAAGTTAAATAAGCAGGGTGACAATATACAGCCTTGACGTACTCCTTTTCCTATTGGAAACCAGTCTGTTGTTCCCTGTCTAGTACTAACTGTTGCTTCCTACTAGTATATAGGTTTCTCAAGAGGCAGGTCAGCTGGTCTAGTATTCCCATTTCTTTCAGAATTTTCCACTGTTTATTGTGAGCCACACTGTCAAAGCCTTTTCATTGTCAATAAAGCAGAAATAGATGTTTCTCTAGAACCCTCTTGCTCTTTCAATGATGCAGCAGATATTGGCATTTTGATCTCTGGTTCCTCTGCCTTTTCTAAAACCAGCTTGAACATCTGGAAGTTCACCGTTCATTCATTGCTGAAGACTGGCTTGGAGAATTTTGAGCATTATTTTACTAGCATGTGAGATGAGTGCAATTGTGTGGTAGTTTGTGCATTCTTTGGGATTGCCTTTCTTTGGGATTGGAATGAAAACTGAACTTTTCCAGCCCTGTGGCCACTGCTGAGTTTTCCAAATTTGCTGGCATATTGCGTGCAATACTTTCACAGCATCATCTTTCAGGATCTGAAATAGCTCAACTGAATTCCATCACCACCACTAGCTTTGTTCGTAGTGATGCTTCCTAAGGCCCACTTGACTTCACATTCCAGGATGTCTGGCTCTAGGTGAGTGATCACACCATCGTGATAATCTGGGTCGTGAAGATCTTTTTTGTACAGTTCTTCTGTGTACTCTTGCCACCTCTTCTTAATATCTTCTGCTTCTGTTAGGTCCATACCATTTCTGACCTTTATTGAGCCCATCTTTGCATGAAATATTCCCTTGGTATCTCTAATTTTTTGGAAGAGATCTCTAGTCTTTCCCATTCTGCTGTTTTTCTGTATTTCTTTGCATTGATCACCGAGGAGACTTTCTTATCTCTCCTGGCTATTCTTTGGAACTCTGCATTCAAATGGGAATATCTTCCTTTTTCTCCTTTACTTTTCATTTCTCTTCTTTTCATAGCTATCTGTAAGGCCTCCTCAGGCAGCCATTTTGCTTTTTTGCATTTCTTTTCCACTGGGACGGTCTTGATCCCTGTCTCCTGTACCATGTCACAAACCTTCATCCTTAGTTCATCAGGCACTCTGTCTATGAGATTTAGTCCCTTAAATCTATTTCTCACTTCCACTATACAATCATAAGGGATTTGATTTAGGTCATACCTGAATGGTCTAGTTGTTTTCCCCACTTTCTTCAATTTAAGTCTGAATTTGGCAATGAGGAGTTCATGATCTGAGCGACAGTCAGCTCCCGGTCTTGTTTTGGCTAACTGTATAGAGCTTCTCATCTTTGGCTGCAAAGAATATAATCAATCTGATTTCGGTGTCGACCATCTGGTGATGTCCATGTGTAGAGTCTTCTCTTGTGTTTTTGGAAGAGGGTGTTCGCTATGACCAGTGTCTTCTCTTGGCAAAACTCTATTAACTTTTGCCCTGCTTCATTCCATACTCTAAGGTCGAATTTGCCTATTATTCCAGGTGTTCTTGACTTCCTACTTTTGCATTCCAGTCCCCTATAATGAAAAGGACATCTTTTTTGGGTGTTATTTCTAAAATGTCTTGTAGGTTTTAATAGAAACGTTCAACTTCAGCTTTTTCAGCATAACTGGTTGGGGCATAGGCTTGGATTACCATTATATTGAATGGTTTTCCTTGGAAACAAACAGAGATCATTCTGTCGTTTTTGAGATTGCATCCAAATACTGCATTTCGGACTCTTTTGTTGACCATGATGGCTACTCCATTTCTTCTAAGGGATCCCTGCCCATAGTAGTAGATATAATGGTCATCTGAGTTAAATTCACCCATGCCAGTCCATTTTACTTCACCCATTCCAGTCCATTTTACTTCACTGATTTCTAGAATGTCGATGTTCACTCTTGCCATCATCTGTTTGACCACTTCCAATTTGCCTTGATTCATGGAACTAATGTTCCAGTTTCCTATGCAATATTGCTCTTTACAGCCTCAGACCTTGCTTCTGTCATCAGTCACATCCACAACTGAGTGTTGTTTTTGCTTTGGCTCCATCCCTTCATTCTTTCTGGAGTTATTTCTCCACTGATCTCCAGTAGCATATTGGGCACCTACCGACCTGGGGAGTTCCTCTTTCAGTATCCTATCATTTTGCCTTTTCATGCTGTTCATGGGGTTCTCAAGGCAAGAATACTGAAATGGTTTGCCATTCCCTTCTGCAGTGGACTACATTCTGTCAGACCTCTCTACCATGACCCGACCGTCTTGGGTGGCCCCACACGGCATTGCTTAGCTTCACTGAGTTAGACAAGACTGTGGTCCTGTGATCAGATTGGCTAGTTTTCTGTGATTATGGTTTCAGTGTGTCTGCCCTCTGATGCCCTCTCGTAACACCTACCGTCTTGCTTGGGTTTCTTTTACCTCAGACGTGTGGTATCTCTTCATGGCTGCTCCAGCAAAGTGCAGCCACTGCTCCTTACCTTGGACGACAGGTATCTCCTCACGGCTGCCCCTACTAACCTTGAACGTGGAATAGCTCCTCTTGGCCCTCCTGGGCTTGTGCAGCCATTCCTTGGATGTGGGGTTGCTCCTCTTGGCAGTGATTTTGGAGCCCAAGAAAACAAAGTCTGTCACTGTTTTCATTGTTTCCCCATCTATTTGCCACAAAGTGACGGAACTGGATGCCAGGATGTTGAGTTTTAAGCCAACTTTTTCATTCTCCTCTTTCACCTTCCTCAAGAGGCTGTTTAGTTTTTCCTTGCTTTCTGCCATGAGGGTGGTGTCATCTGCATGTCTGAGGTTATTGATGTTTCTTCCAACAATCTTGATTCCAGCTTGTGCTTCATCCAGCCCAGCATTTTGCATGATGTACTCTGCAGATAAGTTAAATAAGTAGGATCACAATATACAACCTTGATGTACTCCTTTCCCAATTTGGAACTAGTCTGTTGTTCCATGCCTGGTTTTATCTGTTGCTTCTTGATGTACATACAGGTTTCTTAAGAGGCAGGTCCAGTGGTCTGGTATTCAAGTCTCTTTAAGAATTTCCCACAGTTTATTGTGATGCACACAGTCAAAGGCTTTTGCATAGTCATTGAAGCAGATGTACATATTTTTTTCTGGAATTCTCTTGCTTTTTCTGTGATCCAGAAGATATTGGTAATTTGAAGTGGTTTAAGATAATTGAAGACTGGCTGGAAGGATTTAAGTAGATAGGTAGCTACTATTAAAAAAAAAAAAAAGGCTGGCTATATATATATGCACACACACACACATATATATATATTCATTTCCTTATTCATTCAATCATTCTACAAATATTTATTAGGCAGTAATTTTGTTGCAAGGGTCTAAGAATAATACTAATGTGTAGGATCATTATATCCCTCAAAGATGTAACAAAAAATGTAGGGTGAAACTGGCTATAAGAAATAATTAAAAAGCGACACTGACCACCCTGGCCTATAGATTTATCTATGGTTCAGATTTTTGCTACTAATTAGCTTTTATTTCACCAATTAGAGGCTTTTTTTAAAAATCTGTAAATGAAGTACCTGTAATCAAAATCTCTGTCTTCAGTTCTAATATTCTGAGACTGGAAATCAGAGGGATATTCTTTTAGTTGGTAGCAAGAAGGATTCTGACTGTGCAAAAATGTATACAAAAGAATGTACATTGTCTCTGCTTAGCACTGCATCTAAGAAAAAGGAAGAGAGATAAGTCAAACCATGACATGGGATTGATTACCTTTGTATGTACTTAAAAGAGACTCATAATAAGTGTATCTTGGTCTCCCAGGAAGGGCTGCAGAGGGAACATAATTGAAAAGGCAAGTATCTTGGGGTAAGGTAAGCATAGATTCGAGAAAGATCTGGTATGTGTCAGCAGTGTTGCTTTCTGTCACCAACTTTCTCTGTGTTTCAGTACTTTGTCTGTAAGAGAGCATAATTCGTCTTTGTTATGTACTTAAAACTGAGATAGAATGACATGTTTATAACTCTGGTGAATACCTGCTAAGCAGTGTAATTTATATATTTTGTTTCCTGCTTTATGATTTCACCTTTGATGTCATATGGCACAACACTACACTAAAATTTCCAGAATTATTTTAGAGAGAAAACAATTCCATTATGTATTAGTCACAGGACAAAGAAACATGCAGGATAAATATAGCTTTAACAGGTTAAAAATTTTTAAAGAGTATTGGCGTGATTTTTGTGATTTCAGTCATTTAATGATTATATTCATTGGAAGGACTGATGTGGAAGCTGAAACTCCAATACTTTGGCCACCTGATGTGATGAGCTGACTCATTTGAAAAGACCCTAATGCTGGGAAAGATTGAGGGCAGGAGGAGAAGGGGACAACAGAGAATGAGATGGTTGGATGGCATCACCAACTCAATGGACATGAGTTTGGATTAACTCCGGGAGTTGGAGATGGACAGGGAGGCCTGGCATGCTGCGGTTCATGGGGTTGCCGAGAGTCAGACGTGACTGAGTGACTGAACTGAACTGAACCGAATGATTATATTCAAACTTCAGCTCTTTCTATATTCAGTGAGGAAATAGGAACATCCAGCATTTCACACACTTAACAGAGCTAATGATAAACAGAACACATCAAAGTATCTTTTAGCAGTTAGACATATATAAGAATTGGTACATTTGTAGATCCAAATAAGCAAAATACGTAGCCATATTTAAACAATATTTTTTGTGCAGACTTCAGTAATTATTATGTTTACCCTGTTTAATCAATAATGATCACAAGCATTGTATCAATGAGAGCTTTAAAGATTAAACACATTAATGGTTTTCGTTAGCCCAGTCTTGTATTCATATTACCTAAGCTTTCACCTAAGTTCTTTCTCAAGAGGATCAAACAAATAATAATTATTCTATAGAGTAGAAAATTTTTTTCAGCATTGTTTCTGTATAATTAATAGAAGGAATATGCATAAGTGAGATTTATCAAGTTTTATTGACAAGGATCCTGTGATTGTTGTTTTAGTCACCAAATTCTGTCCAACTCTTTAGAGTCTGACAGTTTGCAGACCCTGTGGACTATAGCCTACCAGGCTCCTCTGTCCTTGGGATTTTTCAGGCAAGAATACTGGAGTGGGTTGCCATTTTCTTCTCCCAGACTTTTCATGAATGAAAGAAAATGTAGGAAAATCTATTTTTACAAGTCTATATATAATGCAATTTGTTATATTGTATACATGCATTGTATAAAAACAATGGAAACACAATAAAAGGTTAGGATTCTATTTCTGTCTCTGCAGCTACTATCCATGTGGCTTGGTTTATTCTCCTCTCTGCCATCCAGTTTTCTCACTTCTACAGAAGAAGATAAGACCATTCTTCTCCAAAGTATATTTTAGTTTCAATAAACATTTTTCCTATGTATATGAATATTATAGGAAATTTGTAAAATAAAGATATACATAAAAGAGATTAGGAATTAATTTATCACCCAGAAAAAGCTGTTCATATATCATTGTATTTCTATCACATGTGTTTTATTTTTACATTTACAAAATTCAGTTCAGTTCAGCCACTTGGTTGTGTCTGACTCTTTGAGACCCCATGGACTTCAGCACACCAGAGTTCCCTGCCCATTGCCAACTCCCAGAGCTTGCTCAAGCTCACATCCATTGAGTCGGTGATGCCATCCAACCATCTCATCCTCTGTTGTCCCCTTCTCCTCCTGCCTTCAATCTTCGCTGGCATCAGGGTCTTTTTCTAAAGAGTCAGTTCGTTGCATCAGGTGGCCAAAGTATTGGAGCTTCAGTTTCAGCATCAGTCCTTCCAATGAGTATTCAGGACTGATTTCCTTTAGGATTGACTGATTTGATCTCCTTGCTGTCCAAAGGACTCTCAGGAGTCTTGAGAGTCTTTTATATTCATGTTTTGTAAATATAAGGGTAAATTAAAACTGGTATCACGTTGCTGCTGCTGCTGCTGCTAAGTCGCTTCAGTCGTGTCCGACTCTGTGCGACCCCATAGACGGAAGCCCACCAGGCTCCCCCGTCCCTGGGATTCTCCAAGCAAGAACACTGGAGTGGGTTGCCATTTCCTTCTCCAATGCATGAAAGTGAAAAGTGAAAGGGAAGTCACTCAGTCTGTCCGACTCTTAGCGATCCCGTGAACTGCAGCCTACCAGGCTCCTCCTTCCATGGGGTTTTCCAGGAAAGAGTATTGGAGTGGGGTGCCATTGCTTACATACACTTTTTATATCCATATGTATATTCTTTATAAATTTAAAAGCAAATGATAGGTGACATAAAAAGCTTTTTAATTTTTGGTGACTATACAATATAATACTCTATACAAGAAATGCAGTGATGTAATCACCCTCCTATTTGTTACACTTATGTGAATGGTGGATGAAGTTGGGAAATGAGAACAAGACCTCACTGGGGAGGAAGGAATGGTATCTTCCCAAATATTCTGTACCTTTGATCAACCCAAAATAACTAATACTGAGTTTTTTTCTGGCAAATATTTATTCACTGTGCATTGGCTTTAAAATAGTGCATTTATTTCAACTACCTTGTTTCCAAACTTTGACTTTTTAAGCAGAAAGTAAAGAATCCTTGAAATTGCTAAATTGCATATCTCCCAGTAGGTTTCCTATGCTCTTGATTTGTATTTTCTATGAGAACTCTTCCTCTCAGCATGAGATGTGGTACTTCTGAACTTCTACTCCCTGTCCAGAGTTGTGGTTTGTGCAATGATTTTGGAGGTGATGTAGTGATTGATGAGGAAAGGATCAACACTCTGAGAGAATATATAATGTTCTGGAATCACATAGATAATGGTGGTTGCTTCTATAATATGAGCGCTGATAATAAAAAGAAAGTTTTGAAAATATTTGGTAACAAATTCAGTTATTATGCTGCCTAGAGTGTAATCTAAAAATTGTTTTATTGGTAGTTGCTTAGATAAAAGGAAATATAAGGATAAATGGACACATAGAAAAATGAAAGATATGAAGTTGTATGACACCTTGATTTCTTATCTAAGTAAAGAATGAAGAGACAGCATCTTTATTTTTAGGGAAGTTTTAACAATTACAGAGAAAATTATTGTGGTAATTTAATTCTCCAAAAAAAATTTAAAAGTGAGATCAAACTACTGGGTAAGTAGAATAAGAGGTAAGGGATTTAATAAAAATAGTATTTAAAATTATGTCCTAGTGTCATGTTTAAGTATGTAAACAATTTCAAGAGATTGTTTCTCTTTCAAAATGGTGAAATGTGGGATGTCTGTATTTGGTTGACTTGCATGTGAGATTCTCTGGTATGTCAGTTATAGGATTCCAGAGAACATATTCAGTTTCATTTATTTATTTTTTAATATAGATTTTTCAATCCTCCTAGCTTATGACTATTGAATAGAACTGGTGAACGAAAGAGAAAACCGCACACCAGGAGTTTATGTGCCCAGGCATAGCATAGGCGACATGGCAGACCTGTCTCTTCGTTTCTGTTCCAGCCTGTCTCTATACCATAACTGTATTTATTTCCACATTTTCTGTTGTGCTGTTTCTCATAGAGGAAGACTGGTTAGCCAATAACAGTACTTAATCGTTAAAATGAATGGCAAATATCTCCATTCTTTGACTACATGCTTACACTTAAAGTTTCCAGTTCTTTTTATTTTTGCCTCTCATTCCATTCTCCTGTGTTTTCACTGCAAAACCTTGCATCTTTGTTCACAAATTAATCTTAAATTCTTGAACTAAGACTATCCAAATATGATCTTGAAGGTATTCCTTGATTTTCCTATGTGCATGAAATATGTCCAATTTCAATTATTGAATGAAAAATGTAGATTAAGTTACTTGACTACATGAAGAATAGAAACTGTATAAATAGTACATATTTAGTTTCTAAAAAATTTATATTCTGGTAAGAAACAAATTTGTAACCAAATGATTAAAATGTTTGGTAGTATGAGGAGAAGAAATATACACATTTAAAATAGATGAATTTTTTTTTTTTTTTTTTTTTTTTCTTTTTTTTAACCATAGTTTTATGATAATTCTTAAGCTGGTCCTTGAACAATGAGTAGGATTGTAACAATGAGTAAAAATTAGAAAAGTCTTATGTGAGAATAGACAAAATTTACCTAGCTTCCTGAGGCCTAGACAAGAAAGAAAATATCTGAACGTCCCTGGCAGTCCAGTGGTTAAGACTCCACTCTTTCAATGCAGAGGGCACGGATACCATCTGGTGTTAACAAAAAAAGAAAAAAAAAAAAAAAACAACATTTAATTCTAAAATGACAAGTACAACACTAAAAATAATTATTATATTATTTTTATCATACCTATTATATACATAATATTATAATATATTATATGTGTGTGTGTGTGTGTATGCCTGTGTGATGGAGTAAAAAAGTCACACAAACGTGTACTTTTTTCCCTCAGTTCAGTCACTCAATTGTGTCCGACTCTGCGACCCCATGGACTTCAGCGCTCCAGGCTTCCCTGTCAATCCCCTACTCTGGGAGCTTGTTCAGATCCATCCATTGTCCCTGCGTAACAAATAATTCTTCCTGTATATTCATTAAGATATTGTCATGGCAAGAGATTTGAGAATGAGACAGTTGGAGTAGCTTCAGTTCAGGGCAAAATCTGACCGAACAACAGTGTTGCCCTGGGGGTGAAACTAATCAAACCTCAGCTTGATTCATTTGCAAAGTCCCCAGCGGTTTCTCCCTCTCCCTCTCTGCCATCCTATTCCTCTCTTCTTCTCCTTCCACCTTTCCCTCTCAGCCAGGGTGTTTACATTTGCATGGACTGTCCTTGTGAGTCTGACTGTTTATCTTTCACTCTATTCCTATTTTCAATTTACTGGTGATTCTTACATTGCTCACTCAGGACACTCCTCATTTCTTGGTAAAGGAAGTGCGTGGTTCATTTAAATTTTTTCCCATGGGTTCCACAAGTATTAATTATTCACCCTTCTGGAAAATTCACAGTTACTGGAGTATAGAGTGTGTAAGAGAACAAGAATTCTGAAAACCTAGTCACCGTGTGCTAAACACAGTACTAGGTGTTTTGCAGACGCCCTCACTGCAATTCTGTAAGATAGTTATTATTTGTGCTATAAAAATAAGGGACTTTGAAGTTCAAGAATTTGCGATTAGTAAGTGGTATGTTTATTTGATGAAATAATTTGTTTCTTCTCCTAAATTATACTGTATTGTATAATAATGAGGAGAAATGATTTGAACTTAGCAAAACAGATACATTGCGACCCAGTTAGATCCTTTATTGCCACGTCACACACTTAAACAGACAAAATTTATTCTAACCTTTCAGATTAGAATTGTATATTGGAAACAACTTCAAAATGACATACTCCCTCAATTAGCATTTGTTTTATATATTTGTGCCAGCATTAAAATGACATCTTGCCATAGGTCTAAGCTTCAATGAAATCAGTCAAAACTGGATTTTTCTCCATGTTTGACCTGTATGCAGTTGCAAAGAGTGGGACATGACTTAATGACTGAACAACAATGTTTATTTGAGGAAGAAGTTAAATGGATCGTATTCTGGTAACAGAAGTTAGAAATGGAAACAACGTGGTTATACATAATATACTGTCTTGACATCAATCAAGGATAGTGCATAACCAGGAAGGGGATATTAACATAGTGAACTGATACTAGACTAAGACTAGAACCAGTATATATGGTACCAGTATCACATATTATTTTGAGAGATTGGGTGATATCATTGAAAAAGAGGTAAAAGAAGTATAATCTTGGTAACATATATGTAGCTCTAAAAAAAATAAAGGAAATGAGAGTAGCAATTGTTTCCTAGCAATGTTCATTAAGTAGTTTATAAGCTAGACACTTACATATAGAATACTGTACTTGGCTGTATATACAGTTCAGTTCAGTTCATTGTCACTCAGTCATGTCCGACTCTTTGCAACCCCAAGAACCACAACATGTCAGGCCTCCCTGTACATCACCAACACCTAGAGTTCACCCTAACTCATGTCCATTGAGTCAGTGATGCCACCAAACCATTTCATTCTCTGTCGTCCCCTTCTTATCCTGCCTGCAGTCTTTCCCAGCATCAGGTTCTTTCCAATGAGTCAGTTCTTCGCTCAGGTGGCCAAAGTATTGGAACTTCAGCACCAGTCTTTTCAATGAATATTCAGGATTGATTTCCATTAGGATTGACTGGTTTGATCTCCTTGCTGTCCCAGGGACTCTCAAGAGTCTTCTCCAGTGCCACAATTCAAAAGCATCAATTCTTCAGTGCTCAGCCTTTTTTATAGGTCCAACTCTCACATCCATACATGAAGACTGGAAAAACAATAGCCTTGACTAGGTGGACCTTTGTTGGCAAAGTAATGTCTCTGTTTTATAATATGCTGTCTAAGTTGGTCATAACTTTTCCTCCAGGGAGCAAGCGTCTTTTAATTTCATGGCTGCAGTCACCATCAGCAGTGATTTTGGAGCCCAATAACATAAAGTCTGTCATTGTTTCCATTGTTTCCCCATCTAGTTGCCATGAAGTGACGGGACTGGATGCCAAGATCTTAGTTTTCTGTTTTTGTTTTTTTTTATGTTGAGTTTTAAGCCAAATTTTTCATTCTCCTCTTTCACTTTCATCAAGAGGCTCTTTAGTTCTTCTTCACTTTCTGCCATAAGGGTGGTGTCATCTGCATATCTGAGGTTATTGATATTCTCCTTGCAATCTTGATTCCAGCTTGTCCTTCATCCAGCCCAGCATTTCTCATGATGTACTCTGCATAAACTTTAAATCAGCAGGGTGACAATATACAGCCTTGATGTACTCCTTTTCCTATTTGAAACTAGTCTGTTGTTCCATGTCCAGTTCTAAATGTTGCTTCCTGACCTGCATACGGGTTTCTCAAGAGGAAGGTCAGGTGGTCTGGTATTCCCATCTCTTTCAGAATTTTCCACAGTTCATTGTGATCCACATAGTCAGAGGCTTTGGCATAGTCAATAAAGCAGAAATAGATGTTTTACTGGAACTCTCTGGCTTTTTTGATGATCCAGTGGATGTTGGCAATTTGATCTCTGGTTCCTCTGCTTTTTCTAAAACCAGCTTGAATATCTGGAAGTTCATGGTTCCTGTACTGCTGAAGCTTGGCTTAGAGAATTTTGAGCATTACTAACGTGTGATATGAATGTAATTGTGTGGTAGTTTGAGCATTCTTTAGCATTTCCTTTCCTTGGGATTGGAATGAAAACTGACCTTTTCCAGACCTGTGACCACTGCTGAGTTTTCCAAATTTGCTGACATATTGAGTGCAGCACTTTCACAGCATCATCTTTCAGGATTTGAAATAGCTCAACTGAATTCCATCACCACCACTAGCTTTGTTCGTAGTGATGCTTCCTAAGGCCCACTTGACTTCACATTCCAGGATGTCTGGCTCTAGGTGAGTGATCACACCATCATGATTATCTGGGTCATGAAGATCTTTTTTGTACAGTTCCTCTGTGTATTCTTGCCACCTCTTCTTAATATCTCCTGCTTCTGTTAGGTCCATAGAATTTCTGTCCTTTATTCTGCTCAGCTTTGCATGAAATATTCCTTGGTATGTCTAATTTTCTTGAGGAGATCTCTAGTCTTTCCCATTCTGTTGTTTTCCTCTATTTCTTTGCATCGATAGCTGAAGAAGTCTTTCTTATCTCTCCTGGCTATTCTTTGGAACTCTGCATTCAAATGGGTATATCTTTCCTTTTCTCCTTTGCTTTAGCTTCTCTTCTTTTCACAGCTATTTGTAAGGGCTCCTCAGACAGCCATTTTACCTTTTCTGCATTTCTTTTCCATGGGGATGGTCTTGATCCCTGTCTCCTGTACAATGTCACAAACCTCCATCCATAGTTCATCAGGCACTCTGTCTATCAGATCTAGTCCCTTAAATCTATTTCTCACTTCCACTGTATAGTCATAAGGGATTTGATTTAGGTCATACCTGGATGGTCTAGTGGTTTTCCCCACTTCCTTCAATTTAAGTCTGAATTTGGCAATAAGGAGTTCATGATCTGAGCCACAGTCAGCTCTCAGTCTTGTTTTTGTTAACTGTATATACAGTACCAACTGGCAATTTCACAGCATGATATAAGTGGTGAAAACAGTACATTGATGAATATGACCCTATATTCCTATGCTCATTAGGAAATCCTGTTTCCTCAACATGTCAGACACATATCTGTCTTGCTTTGGCCAATGAAGTGCCAGAAGTGTGCCACTTATTGGCAGAGTGTTTTACAGCCAGTGTGTGATTTATTACATTTCCTTTTCTTGTCTTAGCAATTATGGAAGCATGCATTGAAAGGGAGCATCCATCTCTCTAAGAATCTAAATGATGACAATGAATGCATCCTCCAGAGCCTTCAGGTAGCTCTAGCTAGAAAAAAGCCATTACTTTAAGGCATTGATATATGAAGTTGTTTGTTACTGCAGCATATCTTTGCCTGATGTGTCTGATATATATATATTGTGAATCCCTTGATAGTATGAATCATAGCTTATTTACCATTATATCTCCATTATCTAAAATAGTATCTGGCATAAATATTTATTGAATCTATGAATGACTTAATGAATGAAGACACATGAATATTTGTTGCCCTCTCTGAGTGTATAGGCTTAGTTAGCATAGCAAAAACAGCAATATAAAAGTCATCTGGAAAGGAGGGTAAGTTATTTACATAATTTATGGACCAGAAGTAAATACATGTTACTGTTGGAAGGCAAAGGTTAATGCTAATTGAACGAAGGAGCAGGAAGAAGAACTTTGAGACTTCCATTAGAGAAGTAACTCGAAGCCCTTGCCACTCACAGTACTAGCAACAGTGATTTTTTTACATAAAAAATGCTGCATTAGTAATTTAGTGGTATTCTGTATGAATCTAGCTGTGAAACTTTTACACAGAAATGAAACATGAAATAGATTTATAAATTGCTTAGTATTTTCTCCAGTCCAGAAATCCAAACAGTTTTTTTTTTCCTTTGATTTGTCTTGATAAGAGTGGAAATGACAGATTTGTCAACCAGCCACATAATTAGAATTAACGTTGGCCACGAAGAGATAACAGATGAACCAGCTGAATCACACCAATATTTGCCTGTGTATGTGAAATTCTTGTCTTAGATTATGGCACAGAAGGAAATGTTACTCTTTTGAATTTTTTCTCTATAAAGCAATCAGATTGTTCCCTCAGGATACATCATAAAGACTTCTCATTGAATACTCTAATTGTAGCATTCACCAAAGCTTTTATTTTTTTAAAGCAATAATGGTCAAAAAATCAGATTTTTTAATCAAAAACAAGTCTAGTGAATTGAGCAGTTTTTCTGATATTTTTGCCACTTTAATTTTTTGACAGTCACTAACTCCATAAATTGAAACTTCATTCACATAATCTGAGCTAAAGTAGTCAGTATTTTACAGTTAAGTTAAAATAGAAAACCTATATTTTTCCTCTGTGAACTACACACATATACCATTCTCTGCCATACATATCAACATCATCTTTCAAAAAACAATTTTTTTCTTTCTTTTCCTCTCCTCTGATTATTGTTCAAAAGTATCTGAAAGTATAAGATTCAAACAGCAGTTTATATAATCCACCCAGGGGAAGAAATTCAGGAGAATGTAAAGAAAATGGCTTAGCCATGTGTTTTGAATATAGGCAACAAAACATTTTCTATTTGAATACAACTATATCAATGAAACTTGAGTCAGTGGAGGTCTTGTCCGATGCCATTTGGAGGGTTGTCAGAGTTAAGGGAGTTGTTATAAGAATGCCAATGGCACGGAGAACTGCCTTAAGTCAGGACTTTATTCTCTTCTGTTTCCTGTTTTCCCCTTCCCTAAATGAGAAACAAACAGAGGAAACCATAATGTTGTTTTAGCAGATAAAAGCCAACCTGGGTATCATATGTTGTCGTCATTGCGGCTGCTGTTTCACTCAACTGTGATGGCTTCAAAGTGTGACTGAAACTTTTTTTGACTCTTTGACATTCCCCCCATATTCCTGAATCTGAGTAGGCTTGTCACTGTCAACCGAAAGATTACAGAGGAAACTACACTAGATAATTCCTAAGGTCACATTGTAAAAGGCCGGTAGCTTCACCTTATTCACTGAAACACTCAGTCCTGCAGTCCTGAGTTGCCAGGCCGTGATCGGACCACACTGAGGTTGCCATGTTGGAAAGGATAGCATAACCAGGATGCGTGGCTTTAACGCTTGGCTCTGCACACTACCAGCTGTGAGCGGGATGCTTCCTTAATCTCTGTGTGCCTCAGTTTCCTCATTTTTTTATAAAAGAGAAATAATAGTCTGGTACATACTATCTGTTCTATCTGTTATCTTACCTCTACCTTATGCAGTTGACTAAAGGGTCAGATGTGTGCAATTGTTTTCATTTTTATTTTTTATCTAAACTGGAAGAAAAAAAGGAAGAAAAAAAAAGGTTTGCCATTTTTCATACCTTCCAGTCTGTACTGCTTGTGAACACCAATCTATTTTCTGTATCAATAAGCTTGTGTATTTTTTGCTTGTTTTTTGGTTGTTTGGTTTTTGTTTGTTTTACTTTTAAATATGTATGGAAGAAATTATATGGTATTTGTCTTTCTTTGCCTAAACTATTTCACTTAGGATAATGCCTTGAAATCTATTCATGTCATCACGAATGGCAAGACTTTCTTCTTTTATGGTTGATTAATATTCAAGTATTTGTGCATGTTTGTGTGTGAGAGAGAGATATCATTTTTATCCATTAATTCATCCATAGAAGTTTGGTTGTTCACTTATCTTGGTGGTTGTAATTAATGCTGTGATGAACCCTGGAGTGCATATGTCTTTTCTAAATACTGGTGTTTTTTTTTTTTTTTCATTTTCTTTGGATAAATGGTCAGAAATAGAATAGCTGGATCATATGGCAGTTTTATTTTTTAATTTTTGAGGAACCTTCACACTGTTTTTCTTTGCACCAATTTATGTTTCCACCACCCATGTGCGAGGACTCCTTTTTCTCCACATTCTATTCAACACTTGTTATTTCTTATCTTTCTGATAATATACCTTCTAATAAATGTGAGGTGATATCTCATTATGGCTTTGATTTGCATTTCACTGATTAATAATGTTTAGCATCTTTCACAACCCGATCTTTTGTTTTATCTCATTCACCCTTTCCTGTGAGTGTGTGCATGCTCAGTCGCTCAGTCTTGTCTGAGTCCTTGCCATCCTATGGACCATAACCTACTAGGATCCCCATGCATGGGATTTTCCAGGCAGTAATACTGAAGTGGATTGCCATTTCCTTCTGCAGGGGTTCTTCCTTATTCAGGGATCGAATTCATGTCTCCTGTGTCTCCTGCACTGGCAGGCAGATTCCTTACCACTGAGGCACCTGGAAAGCCCCTCACCCTCTCCTGTATTCTTTAGATTATCAATTTCTTTCAGAAAGCAGTTCACTGGATTCTTACTTTTCTGCCTGTTGCCTTGTCAGTGGAGGAGGACAGTATGACACCACTCTCCGCTTAACACCATCAGCGCTTTTCACTTGCCAAGCTTAAGTTCCTGGGGCCCACTCTATTCTTTTCAAGCATCTTCTATTCAACTAAACTTCTCTAAATAGATTCCTAAGAGGCACTACCCCACTGATTTACTTTAATGTACTCTGGAATTTATTTGCCAGAGGAATCCTCTTTGTCATAGCACTGATTGCTTGCTTGCTTTTTTAGCCCACCTCCTTCCTCTTGTGGAAAGTCACTTTCCTCCTTTCTTCTTTTGAGGTGCCTCTTCACCCCACTTTCCCTAAAGAGAGAGAATGGATTGTGGGCCTGTGGCTAACCATTCCTATCCTGAAGTACAACATTCTCATCTTATAATAATTTCTGAATTTTCTTGGGTAGTGAAGACTGAAGCTAATACAGAACCTTTGGTCTCTTCTTCATTCATGGTTTAGGGAACACCAGGAGCAGTACTTTGGTCAGGGATTTGTTATTCCCCAGGAGGATACATGTAGCCTCAAGTGGCTGAAGACAGCACCTAGGAGGAGGGTTCAGAACAGAAATACAAAAAGAAAGCTCTTTATGCTGTAAGATTCCCTTTATACTTACTCCATCAACACCTCCCATTTCAAATACAATAAAGTTACTGATGGGACTGAAATTCTGCTTTATGTAGGTGGGTGCGAAGACTAGCAGACAAGCAAAATGTTAATTTGAATGTTAATGAAATCTTCTTAGTATCAACTGGCTGGCTGAATCTAGAGCAATTTACTTAGATTTCATAGGTAATAGAGGTTTCTCAAGCCATAGCAGTCAGAGAAAAGAAAATTAGTACTATTAATATCATCGCTCAATACTCATAACAAAATACTTGTTATACTGAGACCTATCAACAAAAAAATTCTGTATTTCAAATAAATTAGATTCTGTTGAAAATTATTTCATTTCTTATGAACTCCTCTTTTCAGCCACTAAACTCTGCCTACTCTTCATGTCTTACATAATTTTTATAAGAGAAGCTCTAATTTTCTTCTTTATTTCCTGTGTTTTTAGGGGTATTTTAATAGTTCTTCTATGTGCTTCCCTGGTGGCTCAGTGGTAAAGAATTTACCTGCCAATGCAGGAGATGCAAGTTCAATCCCTGTTCCAGGAAGATCCCTTGGAGAAGGAAATGACAACCCACTCCAGTATTCTTACCTCAAAAAACCCCATGGAGAGAGGAGCCTAGTGGGCTACAGTCCATGGAGTTGCAAAGAGTTGGATGAGACTTAGCGACTGAACAACAATGTAGTTATTCCTTTGAGAACTCCACTACTTGAATCTAGACTAATGACATTTCATGAATAGAGGCAGTTTTCCCCGAATTGGCATTATAGCCACCTCTTTAAAGTCCTGAATACCAGATCAGACTTGTCAAAGATGGCGTCTTCTGTCCAGTGCAGAAAGAGGATTGCCTCTGTCCGCCTTTCAGTTCAAAACTAGAAGCCTCAGAATAGAGGAAAGAACAATTTCTCTCCAGGTGACTTCTCTCTCTCTCTTTTTTTTCCATTTATTTTTATTAGTTGGAGGCTAATTACTTTACAGTATTGTAGTGGTTTTTGCCATACATTGACATGAATCAGCCATGGATTTACATGTGTTCCTCATCCCAATCTCCCCTCCCACCTCCCTCCCCATCCCATCCCTCTGGGTCTTCCCAGTGCACCAGCCCTGAGCACTTGTCTCATGCATCCAACCTGGGCTGGTGATCTGTTTCACCCTTGATAGTATACTTGTTTCAATGCTCTGAACATCCCACTCTCGCCTTCTCCCACAGAGTCCAAAAGTCTGTGCTGTACATCTGTGTCTCTTTTTCTGTTTTGCATATAGGGTTATCGTTACCATCTTTCTAAATTCCATATATATGCATTAGTATACTGTATTGGTCTTTATCTTTCTGGCTTACTTCACTCTGTATAATGGGCTCCAGTTTCATCCATCTCATTAGAACTGATTCAAATGAATTCTTTTTAATGGCTGAGTAATATTCCATGGTGTATATGTACCACAGCTTCCTTATCCATTCATCTGCTGATGGGCATCTAGGTTGCTTCCATGTCCTAGCTATTATAAACAGTGTGATGAACACTGGGGTGCACGTGTCTCATTCAGATCTGGTTTCCTCAGTGTGTATGCCCAGGAGTGGGATTGTTGGGTCATATGGCAGTTCTAGTTCCAGTTTTTTAAGGAATCTCCACACTGTTCTCCATAGTGGCTGTACTAGTTTGCATTCCCACCAACAGTGTAAGAGGGTTCCCTTTTCTCCACACCCTCTCCAGCATTTATTGCTTGTAGACTTTTGGATAGCAGCCATCCTGACTGGCGTGTAATGGTACCTCATTGTGGTTTTGATTTGCATTTCTCTGATAATGAGTGATGTTGAGCATCTTTTCATGTGTTTCTCAGCCATCTGTATGTCTTCTTTGGAGAAATGTCTGTTTAGTTCTTTGGCCCATTTTTTGATTGGGTCATTTATTTTTCTGGAATTGAGCTTCAGGAGTTGCTTGTATATTTTTGAGATTAATCCTTTGTTTGTTGCTTCATTTGGTATTATTTTCTCCCAGTCTGAGGGCTGTCTTTTCCAGGTGGCTTCTCTTGAGGGCAGCACTGCTTTGTGCTTAACTCCCATAGATGAGTATTCTGGATTCTTGAGTGATCTGTCTGCATAAGATGACTGGTGCAATTCTGCATATTTATCCACCTGGCTATTTTGGAATTTCTTAATTTATTCATGATTACTGAAAATCCCAAGCTTAGGAACCTCAGATATAACAGTTTGCTTTATTTGAATTAGATAGGCCTTATTGGACACCAGGTCATAGTCCTGTTACACAAGCAATTACTAACCTTGAGTTATCTGTGAAATCACAAGGTCCAATTCATAACCATTACTAGAACTGAGTCTCTCTAAATGAATATTCCCAAGAAAGCAACTATTTCAAAGTAGTATCTTCACAGGACCATTTGATGTTATTTGGCCCAGCAAGGCAAAAAAAAATGCCTCTCTGAAAGCAGGCTGAAAAAATGTGCCTCAAATCAGAATCACAGTAAAATAAATTTGTAAATATTGATACTGATGACAGGTTGTTTTTTTTTTTTTAATGTAGAATAGTGAGGTAGAAATCCCTGAAATCATACTGAAATTAGCTTGAGTGCATGACATCCCATAAAATCTGGGATTTTAAAATTTTAACAAAACATACCATTCATTCATTCATGCATATTATACATTTGAAATAATTGTAACATGTGAAGCTATGAACATGAATGTAAACAAAATATTTAAAGCAAGTGTTTCTATTACTTTAGCTATCCAATTTAAAAACAAGAGAACTAGTTTTATCCTTCTAGAATGGGAATATGTATTAATTAGGACCATGACAGGAACCTTGCATGGTTCAATAATTTAGCAAAAATATTGTTTTTTCAAAGGTGTGAGAACATTTTAAAGGAGCCAATAAAGCATCCTGGGGCACTTATGTGAGAGAAATAATATGAAGCTATTTCACCCCTAAACCTGAAGGGCAGTGGGAGCAAGAGGTACCATCAGAACCCAGTGAGACAAGGTGCCATGTGGGAAGAACTGCCTAAAAGGAGCTGTAATCATGGGGGACTGTAGCCTCTACTAGAAGATGCCTCCCAGATTAGAAAAGAAATGGGAAAAAAATAAAAATAAAATCTCTTACCACCCTTTGATCTCCCAATGATGACCCTCCTTGGCTGAATTCTGACAGAAACCATCTAGAAGGTAGGTCAGCTCTGCAATCCATAGGGATCAGCCTCTCGGTGCAAAGAGCAGAGTAGAAAAAGGTAGTGAAAAGAGTCTAGGAAAATGGAGAAGAAAAGTGGCACAGCTCTTATTTTTATCTCCATGTTACAAGTGGAAGTTGGTAAACCCAGGCCCTTTAAATACAAAGTAGACAGGTAATCGGAGAAGTACAGCTAAAACATCATTAATGAGGAAAGCATCTTCTATGTGATCAATATCATGTTGCTGCCAAGAGAATGGAGGACAAAATAGATTGATCACAAATATGCACATTTGGATATGTTACATCTATACATAACAATTTATGTCATTATGTTAATATTCTTGTTATCTCTAGTTACGACTTGTCTCTCAGTAAGACAAGAATATTCCCCGTGTGTATAATCACTCTCTCTATACATCTGGGAGGTGAAAATAGCCTCTTATACAGTATTCTCTGCTATATGTTTTAGAGAAATTCTATTTATTGCTCTCTTACTTTAATTTTTTTTGTGTGTGGAGAAAGTAAAAAATTGCCACTTGACTTTTATGAATAGAACCTGTAGCATGGTAATACTAGTTTGCACTAAAAACTGCTTATCCAATTATTCCAATTTTATGTGCTTTCATTGTACTTAAGAAAAACAGATTTTTTTTCCCCCCAAGCGCAGTGAATATAAAAAAGAAATGTGAAATAATGTGACTTTACAGAAAAGCCTATGAAGGCCACTGAGCAGGGAGAATGAACCAGGTAGGGATAATACAAAGGAAGCAGAAAGGGTAATGATAAGAGTAAACTAGTGAGATGAAGTAGCAATAAAACCTCGTAGAGGACATAGTTTGTGAATCATTCTAATGCCAAATGATTCTAATGCCGTAACCAATTCTAATGCCAAAGTGAAAACGTTTGATTAAAAAAAAAATTGAACTAATATTTCATAATAGGTATTTTAGCAAACCAAGACTGTTTATTTCATTGAGCTTTAACAAAAGCTTAACATTCCATTTTAACAAAAATAGCTTATTACAACAATAGTACATGCAGTATAATCTAAATATCTGAGATAAATATAGATGTATCATGTTTGTGATGAGAAATCTTTTGGTGGTAAGTATCGCTTATACGGTATAGTTTAATTTCTCAGCACACATAGAACTTCAGACTGGAAGGATGCTAAAGAAAAGACGAGTATGTTCTTGACGCTAAAGAAAAGAAGAGTATATTTTCAAGAATTCAATTTATAAGAAAAGAATTCTTATACTTTATTTATAGTATAACAAAAATTTAATTGCTTATTTTATTTTTGTTAAAATATAAGGGACATATAACATAGTCATTTCAAGTTTACTGCTTATAATTTTAATAGCAAAAACTTTTATAAGAAACTGAATTTGAAGAGCATTACTAACATATCATTAGTCTATATAAATCTAACATTATCTGCATTAAAATATCCACAGTGAAACTACAAAAGCAAAAGGAAAATTACTTTAACTTTTGAAAGGTTAAATTAAGAAGTCACTTCTGTAGTCTAAGTTGGAAATAGAGCTTGGGTTCTCTTTGAAGGCAGAACCAATTTGTCTGTTTTCTCAGCACTCAATGATTGTAGAGATATTAGTCAACAAAAAAATAAGTACTAATGGCTTTTGGAAACATAAGCCTGAGAACCATTTTCCATTTAGTCTGTAGTTAGTTAATCGAGTGTATGTTCATTTGTCCATATAAGCTATAAAATCCTACAATGAAGATGTAATTATAATTAACATTGCTGACCAGTTAAAAGGCATAAACAGTAGTGTGCCCATCAATATGCACTCTTTTTTGCCGGCATTTCCAGTTATGCCAGATGGTGAATTTAATGATGGTGCCTTGTGGTGCTTCTAATGATTTTTGTGCCTGATGGTATTTTTATAGGGCCTGTTGTATCATAGAATGCTGAAGGGTGACTTAATAATGATCTTCAAGCATATGAAAGGTCATGAAGAGTATGATTATAAAGTGACCAGCTGTTACTCATTCAAACAAGAAGCAGTAGGTTTTAACTGTAACCGGAGAGATTTAACTTAGATGTGAAGTAGAACTTCCTGATTCTAGAAGATATTATGGAGATCTATGATGAGAGATGTTATGGAATGCTTTCTTTGTTTCTTGAGGATAGAACATGCTGATTAGTATGAAATCTAAGCTTGCTCTTATTGTGTGAATGATATTTCAGTTTCATTTCACATCTGTGAATGTATATTTTTCATACACAAGACTAACTGGGTTGAAATCTGGTTCTAACTTACTATGTCTGTGAATTCAGGCAAATTATTTACCTAAGTATTTTGAGTCTTGATTTACTCTCCTGTAAAACAGAGATAATCTTTCATCTAAATGATATTGCTTTTGTTCAGTCGCTCACGCATGTCTGACTCTTTGTGACCCCATGGACAGCAGCATGTCATATTTCCCTGTTCTTCACCATCTCCCGTATTTTGCTCAAACTCATGTCTATTGAGTCGGTGATGCCATCCAACCATCTCATCCTCTGCCGTCCCCTTCTCCTCCTGGTTTCAATCTTTCCCAGCATCAGGGTCTTTTCCAATGTGTCAGTTCTTCACATCAGGTGGCCAAAGTATTGGAGTTTCAGCTTCAACATCAGTCCTTCCAATGAATATTCAGGACTGATTTCCTTTAGGATGGACTGGCTTGATATCTTGCTGTCCAAGGGACTCTCAAGAGTCTTCTCCAACACCACAGTTCAAAAGCATCAATTCTTCAGTGTTCAGCCTTCTTTCTGGTCCAACTCTCACATCTGTACATCAAAACTGGAAAAACTACAGTTTTTACTATATGGACAATTGTTGGCAAAGTAATATCTCTGCTTTGAATACACTGTATAGGTATTTGCGTACACAGTCTTTGAATACATTGTCATGTTTTTCTTCTAAGGAGCAAGCATGTTTTAATTTCATGATGGCAGTCATCATTTGCAGTAATTTTGAAGCCCAAGAAAATAAATCCAGTCAGTGTTTCCATTGTTTTCTTATCTATTTCCCATGAAGTGATGGGACCAGATGTCATGATCTTAGTTTTTTAAATGTTGAGCTTTAAGTCAGCTTTTTTACTCTCCTCTTTCACCTTCATCAATAGGCTCTTTAGTTCCTCTTTGCTTTCCGCCATAAGAGTGGTGTCATCTGCATATCTGAGGTTATTGATATTTCTCCTGGGAATCTTGATTCCAGCTTGTGCTTCATCCAGCCTGGTATTTCACATTCATATAAGTTACTCTGCATTTAAGTTGAATAAGCAGGTGACAGTTTATAGCTTTGACATACGCCTTTCCCAATTTTGAACAAGTCTGTTTTTCCATGCCCCATTTTTACTGTTCCCTCTCGACCTACACATAGGTTTCTCATGAGGCAGGTGAGGTGGTCTAGTATTCCCATTTCTTTAAGAATTTTCTTTTTGTGATCCACACAGTCAAAGGCTTTAGAATAATCAATAAAGTGGAAGTAGATGTTTTTTTTCTAAAATTTTCTTGCTTTTCTATGACCCAGTGGATTTTGGCAATTTGTTCTCTGGTTACGCTGCCTTTTCTAAATCCAGCTGATACACCTGGAAGTTCTCCATTCATGTGCTGTTGAAACCTAGCTAGGAGGAGTTTAGCATTACTTTGCTAGCATGTGAAATGAGTGCAGTTGTGTGGTAGTTTGAACGTCCTTTGGCATCACCCTTCTTTGGGATTAGAATGAAGACTGACCTTTTCCAGTCCTGTGGCTACTGCTGAGTATTCCAAACTTGCTGACATATAGAGTGCAGTGCTTTAACAGCATCATAAGTTAGGATTTGAAATAGCTCAGCTAGAATTCAATCACCTTCACTAGCTTTGTTCATAGTCATGCTTCCTAAGGCCCACTTGACTTTGCACTCCAGAATGTCTGACTAGGTGAGTGATCACACCTTGTGGTTATCTGGGTCATTAAGATCCTTTTTTGCATAGCTCTTCTGTGCTTTCTTGCCCCCTGTTCTTAGTATCTTCTGATTCTGATACGTCCATACAAACTCTATCCTTTATTGTGCCCATCTTTGCATGAAATATCTAGGGATAATCTAAAACACTATTATCTCTGAGGTGGGTTGAATTTGATTTTTTAATTTCTCCCCCTTGAGAATAAAACCAGATAGATCAATGATGTCTTTTTAGTAGGCTCCTTTTTTTTGGCATTGGAATCCCAGAATTTTAGAGATCTGTGCAATAGTAGAGAGTAACATAAACCCTCAATTTCTTCTCTAGAGGTTTACCTCCTACCCACACACTGACCAGGTACTTTTATTTTTTCATAGCATTGCATAAGTGTTCTGTATTAGAAAAATAGGGCAAAAGACATTGCTTTAGTTTAAGTTCCTACAATTCCTAAATATATAACCCAAAAGCAAATAATTTAACTTTTTGAAGTTTTGCATTCCCCCTTTCAAAAATTATAGGAAGGAACCTGGCATTGATGGATCAATTTTTATGTCACCATTGTTGAGGACAAACTTGAGACAAATAATGGAAGACAGGAAGAGATATAGCTTAAAACGTTGAGAATAGAATTTCTGCTATAGTCATTTATTTGACTCTGTGTACCAAGTGGGCAAAGGCAGTTCTGATCAATGAGAAGAGAATAATATGACACTAAACCTCAGGACACTTGCTTAGAAACTCTTTGACACTCACTATGTCAAATGATATTACATGTGAGATAATAAGAATTTATCATTATACAAATCCAATTAAGTTTCCTGTCTCCATGGAATACTAATAAAAAAGTCAATAAATAATCACATAAGTCAACAACATGATTTCAGAGCGTAATGTACTTGGAAGAAAACTGAACAAAGAAAGGGGATAAGATCATGCCCATGGGGAAGAGGTGACTCAATGGTCCAGGAAGGCTTCTCCAGGGTCACTCGTGGCACTTACTGTTATCTCTATATAATAGGAAGGATTCAGCTGTGCAAAGGTGGAAGAGAGGCCAAATCAAAGGCTAGAATTAAATAATCAGACAATCTATTACCACTTCTTTCAGTCAAAGTTATGAAACCTTAAGGTGTAACATTGACAAAATTTTATTTAGATTCTGGTTTTGGCTTTTTCAGTCACTAACTGGTCTCTGCTCATCAATTTCCTTTATATATAAAGTGTAGGAGAGGAAGCAGGAGTGTTATGAAAAATTTATTATTTTTACTTTTCACCTCTACAAAGCTATGATTCATCCCTGTCTTATTCCAAGGGGTATATTTGAAGATACGATGAGATAAGGGGTGATTAAAGAGCTCATTGAAGACCACTCAGTGGGATATTAATAGAAAACAATTCCAGTCTTTTCTAATCACTGATTTCAATCATGCTGTATTTTGATGTCTACTGTCCCTATCTCCTAAGGACAGTTTAGGCAAATACTATACTTTTTCTGGTTTCTGTGTTATTCACCCAATCTAGTTAAATATTCAAACCACACAACTTATTTAAAGCTTTACAGTTTTCTGTTTTGAGCCTCAGTAGCAGTTCTAGTACAACAGGAAAATTCCTAGTCAACATTTTGATTATATTTGTAAAGACAATTTTTTCAACTATTAGTACTATAAAATTTAAAGAGTAGTTGTTATTAAAGGTTGTATTTTCAGTTTATCAGTTATATTATGCTGGAGCTTAGAGAAGAAAGAACTTTTTGTATTTGCAGCCAACAAGGAAACTTACCTCTCTGAAAATGACTGTAGGAACTGAAGGATTAAAACTGAAACCAGTGTTTGCAAATAATGCAGGAGAACTGCTAGCATCAGTCTGATCATTACTATTTTGCCTGAAAGTCTAGAAACAGCTGTCAGCATGGCCACTTTCTCTCAACATTCATCGGCCTCTAATGAGACAGCATCTATACAGAAGATGTCAAGATTCACATTTCAAAAGTAAAAATCAGGACATGCCAGTTAAAGGAGTTTGGAAGATAATTAGGACATTTATTGAAAAAAGTAGATTTCTGTTGTGATATGCCAGATTGTTAATGCTTTATAATCAGTGCCTTAGGATAATCAATAGCTGTTTCTACTTCATTAAAAAAAAAAAAACAAACTATAATTTTGTGTTGTGTTACACACTGTAACATTTACAAGCCTATTTTATGATGTACTTCTGTACCCACTGAAACCAGCAGGTAACCAGTAGTTGAATAAAAAATTATTTCATTACAGAACAAAAAAATGATTTAAATTACCCTAACCGTTTTTATACCTGCAGATTCCCGTTTTCTTCTGCTCATTAGAATAAGAAAGTGAATTTTCTAAATTTCTGTCTAAAGTTGGACATCATAAAGGACCAAGTTTTTTTTTTTTTTTGAGACAAACTGAGAAAACACATTTATTTGAAAAATGTTGCATACTTTAATTTTTATAAATAACTTTTCTACAAGAAGAATAATCCAAATGTCAAGTTAATTGTTGAAACAAAAACTCCCTAGAATAGTTTTGTAACAGTTCTATTCTCCAAAAAATTACTGGAATGTTTTTATGTTTCTTAAGGCATTTTTCTCTTCAGGTAACAAATATATGATTATTGTTCTGTAAAGAAGCAGAGAAAGATATTTTGAAATACAGTAGCATGCTCAAAAATCAGAAAGCAATACCTTTATAGAAGATTGCCAAACCATATTTATCAAAATTTGTACTTCCACTGGCCATGGCTTGCTTTCTTAGTGATTGAAAAATACTTATTCTCTCTAGGTATCTCAAGGAGAAACATTGTCAAAGTTCAGGGTTCTATTCAAGTGGATAAGCTAAATGAGATACACAGATTATTGCTTGTGTGTATGTATATGCATATATAACAAATATACATACACTTATAAACATATATTCATAGTACAGTTAAAGAAATAGGATTGAAACAATATATTTAGAAACAATTTAGAGGATTGAAACAATATATAGACATTTAGACACAAGTGAAGTAGCTTAACATTAGGGTATAGTATAAGGAAGAAAAATGAAAATCATATAAATATTCATCTCAAATAACATTAAAAATAAAATTCAGTTGTAGTAACTCATAAGCTTACCAAACCTTTATAGCTAAACTTAGTTTGTACTTGAGAGCTGGCATTGATATCATCCAGGGCTTTTAATCATAAATTAAAATTTCAACTTCAAAATTAAAATCTATGTTTCATTTAGCATGGTATTGTCATTACTATTTCAACAAAATTAGTCCATATATATACTATGTATGATGGTAAAGAAGTAGTTATTATGAGACCATTTTTCCCCATCCCCAGGGGGGAGAATACTATCTTAAACCACATACGGAATTACTGTTTTATCATACACACACTAAGAAGCATTACAAAAAGTATGTTGTTGTGTAGTCCCTAAGTCATGTTCAACTCTTCTGCAACCCTATGGACTGTAGCCTGTCATTCTCCTCTGTCCATGGGATTTCCCAGGCATGAACACTGGTGTGGGTTGCCGTTTCTTCCTCCAGGGGATCTTCTTGACCCAGCAATTGAACCTATGTCTTCTGCATTGGCAGGTGATTTCTTTTCACTGAGCCAGCAGGGAAGCCCTTTCAGAAAGTATAAGAAATAGCTTTAAAAACTGAGTTTGGAGTACAAGAATGCAACAAGAACAGTGTGATGAAGTGATGATACATTTTGTCCCTCGTTTAACAGTTGATGGGCATTGATTCATACCTTGGTACAATGATTTGAAGTTTAAATTTGCAAAACCTGCCACCTAATTCCAGGAATGTATTCAAGGTAGATCAAAGGATTTTGGGTGTTATATGTGCATCTAATGACTGAAAATACTTGAAAATTCTTGGGGCAAGCATTGATCCGAAAGGTAACAGAATGAAGTCATTTAATATTATTCTCATGTTAATTTGTTCATTTTGTAAGCAGCATTTCTATTAGGCCATTAAATACTTTGTTCAATCCTCACCATAAACTTATGAGATATGTAAGATTTTCTTCATTTTACCATTGAAGAAATTGAAACCTAGAAAAGTTGGTACCTAAAGTTCAGCTTTCAGCACCACTAGAAAAAGGTAAATGTCATTCTCTTTTTTTAAATTCTAACTCTGTGCTCTCTACAGGTCAGGAAGGCTATATGCTTCTAGTCTTTCATTTGATATAGGAATTAGGTTTCCCATCCAATACCTTGTTCTTTTGGAAATGCTTGCCTTGTAAAAGCTGCCATGAATACAGAAACATAAGAAGTTTCCTTGGATTTGCCAGAAATAAAAGTTGTAGATAATTTATGATCTCTGGGTGAGAGCTTTTTTTCCCTTTTATAAAGCATAATTCAAAGAGCCCTTCTTTTAGAACTATAGGCTCCCAGAAGCAAAAGACTTTGTCACATAGCTCTTGACAAATCTGATTGGATAACTCTAGGTTGGTTTTTAAGCAGTTATGAGTCCTTCTGTTTGGTAGTGGGAAAAAAAGGACATTTTTTTTTTCTCAAGATAATAAAACTTTTAAGATGGCCGAGTAATTTATTGCTTAACTGTTGGAATGCAAAACATTTATAAATAAAAATCCTTTTTGGTTCATGATATCTATACTTCCATGATAGAAAGAAAATATGTTTTCAGTTCCACTTTGGGCTTAGCTTTACTTCCTGTGGTACAGATTTGTCCAAATAAATTTGCTTTGAGATATTTGACTCAGTGTCATTAACTGATGTTTTATATAATTTATCCTCTACTATTTACATTACTGCAACAAGAGGCAGTGACTATTAGCATGTAGAGAACATGTTTTAGGTTCAGGAAAAGTAGAGACACAGGCAGATTAGCTTCTTTCAAGGTTTTGTGAAGTCCCTGGTGATATATTATCATCTATACGATAAGCAATATTCCTACTACATTTATTACTGCCTAAATTCCAAAGCTAGAAACCAACCTCAGCAACTAATTTCACTCTACAGATTTTTGCTTACTAATCCCCAGACTCTATGCATATTCTGTTTTTAGGAAGTACCCAAATGTTCCAATATTTCCAGCAAGCAAAGAAGTAATATTCTTTATCACTCAATGGACCAGGACTTCTTAAGTCAGAGAACAGGTGCTAGATCAATTCCTAGGAGGAATTTGCACTATTGTTTCCACATAAGCAAGGAAGTCCTTGTTTGTTAAGAGTAGACCTGTCATATATAATTAAATAATGACTTTATAGTGACATTCCAGGCCAGCTCATGGTTACTAACATTATGAAAAAACAAATAAACAAAAAATAACCCCCCCAAAAGCTACATTGCTATTAAAAAGTACATTGATTTAGTAAAGGCATTTCATGGCATTTGATCAATTTTTTGTATAATTTTATGGATAAAGCTAGTATCAGTGTGTCATCTTTTCAACAGAATCAGTAGCCTTAATTCTTTTGGGTGAATCACTATATTATAATGTATCTTAATATTTCCCATGAGATTTTTTTCCCCCTCAGTTCTGGGAAACAAGTTAGGAAAATAACAGTTTCCATTACAGATTATGCAAGTGTAGGCTGCTGCATTGAAACATAGACTGAAGAAGAAAAAGATTTCCTAACATGCTCTTTAAAATTTTAAATCTTCTCCACAGATTTTCCTTATCAGTGGAATTCCATCTCAAAGAAATATTCTTGTTCTGCCAGATTTTATGTCAGTAGTCTTCTTTCTCAAAGTCACTTACTTCTGAACAAAAGTACTCCTGGTCTGTTTTCCTGTTACAGTGTGACAGCTGTCTACTCTGGAAAAATCAATTTAGACTGAAAATCCTATTAATACATCCATCAGAGTATGTGTTCTCTCTGATATCAATAGTTAAGAGAAACTTACACAGTCCTGTACTAAGACTATCTTTCTTTTGATGTTTCTTTAGAGGTCTCTATCTATGATCTAAAACTATTGGAGTGATCTTTAGGAAAAGTATAAGAGAAAAGAGAGACCACTTGATGATACAGTTACATGACTCTGCTTAAATTATTCTAGTAGAAAATAAAATCAAGTGCAATGAATCCTGTTGGAATGTAATATATAAATATTTCATAAAGATTTGGTCAATAACTATATGGATGGTAAGAACATAGTACAAGATATAAGGGCAATTAACAAATGTCTGGCACCTAGCAGCCCATCCAGAAAAGTGTCACCATCCTAATTGGACTTTACAAAAGAAGCAGTTAGGTTTTTCATTGACAAGGGTATATAAGTAACAACTTTTTTGGTCATTTAGTTCATTTCATTTTCACTTTTTATAAATATTGATATCCTTATAGCAGTTATGTAATTAAATATTACTTCCTAATTAACAGTCTTTTCATACAAGGTCTTTAAGTTAAGGAATGATATGGAGATTTAAATTGACATTACAGAGTAACACAATCATCGTTGATGATAAAAGGCTGGAGAGAGGTAAGGTTTAAAAATTTACCTTATCTAGTGTAGTGGACTGAGTCCAAGAGATTCGTAGCATTAATAAAAGTTCAAATGAACAAATTCTTTTAAAAGACCTAAGTTACTACAATTACATTTGGTTGGACTTATTTTTGTATTCTTGATATTTAAAATATTTTATGGAAGCAATGTTAAATTCATTTGGCACAGAGAACCAAATTACGAAAATTAAAAAAAATGCATAAAAATGAAGCTTCTTTCAATCAGCATAATTATTTTGAGATTCATTTATTTTACTACATTTATCAAAAGTCATTACTTTTTATCACTGTGGAGTATTTCATTGTTCAGATACACAATATGTTCATTTTTGCACCTGTTAATGAGCTTTTTGGGTCCAAGTTTTAGCCACTATGGATAAAGATGCTATTAGTATTTGTGTTCAGATCTTCAGACATACATTTTCTTTTCTCTAGGGTAAATACCTTTAAGTAGAAGGGCTGGATATTTACCTTTTTGAAAAATTGCAGAACTGTTTTTCAAAATGTCTATACCATTTATTCTACTTATTCTTAAATGTTTCTTCACAATATTTATTGCTATCATTTATAGGTCTTCTACATATTTAATATGCTCAATTCATATTTTTATGCAGTTTTCAATGGTGATTTTCTTAATTTCAATTTTCAATTGTTAGTTGCTAGTGTATAGACATAGAAATGTCTATAATTTGCATATTGATATCATGTCCTTCATCCTCACTAAACTCATTACTTCTAGCATCTTTTGGTAGATTCCACTGGATTTTCTACATAAGCAAACATGTCATCTCCAAATCATTATTCCTTCTTATTCTTTCAATTTTTTTATCTAAAGCTAGAGTTTCAAGTCTTATGTTGAATAGAAGTAATGAGAGCAATTTACTGTCTTTTCTTGTTCTTCTCTTACTGGAAAAGCATTCAGTTTTTCACCAGTAACTATATTACCTATAGGTTTGTTTTTAATAGCTACCCATTATCAGATTGAAGTACCTTCCTACCATTCCTAGTTTGCTAAGAGCTTTTATTAGTAGTGGATGTCAGATTTTGTCAGTGGATTTTTCATTATTGAGATGATTTAGTTTGCTAATATGAATAATTATACTAATTTATATTCAAGTATTAAACTAGCTCTGCATTATTGGAATAAACATAATCATTGGTCATGACATGTATTTTTTAATATATTGTTGAATTTGATTTGCTAAATTTTGGTTACAATTGGTGCATCTATATTTATGAGAGATTTGCAATTTCTGTTTACTGCAGTGTCTTTAACTATTTCATGTCCGGGTAACCCTGACCTCATAGAATGTGTTGGAAGTACTTCCTCTTTATTCTTTTTAATTGGTGTATTTACTTTATTAATTACTTGGTAGAATTTACCAATATAGCCAATCGATCCTAGAATTTTTCTTTGTAAGAATATTTTATTTAAAATTATAATTTTTATACATATAGAACTTCAATAAACTATGTTTTCTTGAAGGAACTTTGTTAACTACATTTTTGATGAATCTCTCATTTTTCATATAAGTTGTCAAAGTTACCTAATTATCTATTATTATGCTTTTACTGCTGTGGAATGTGTAGTCATATCATTTTCTCCATTCCTAATACTTGGTATTTATATCATCTCTTTGCTTTTTGTCTAGTCAGGATAGTATTATATCCATTTTATTTATTTTTTCAAATAATCAGCCTTTTGTTTTGTTTGATTTCTCTCTATTATCTTTATATTTTCTATTTCATTGATTTTTGCTTCTTTATTATTTCCCTTCTTATGCTCATTTTGTGTTTAGTTTTCTTTTTGCAAGTTTTAACGTGGAATATGAGGTCATTGGTTTTAGACTGCCCTTCCTATTATAGGTAGTTAGTGCTAAAGTTTTCCCCTAAAATTAGTGGGATTCCATTGTGTTTTCTGTGTGTGTGTATTACATTTTTATTATGTTCAAATACTTTTTATACTCACTTTTAATTTCTCTTTCACCCTATGGGTGATTTATTTTTGTTGTCTATTTCTAACTTAATTTTGTTGTAGTCAGAGAAGATTCTTGAATCATTTGATTTCTTTTAAATGTATGTTTTATCTTCTTTTATACCCCCCAAATATGGCTTATTTTAGTAAATACCCGTATGCTAAGTGTCTTTTTAGATTTGAGAAGAAGAATGTTGTTAGTTTGATGGTTCATAAGCATCAGCCAGGTCAAATTGGTTGATTGTGGTGTTCAAGATTGTAACATTCTTGCTGATTTTCTGTTGGCTTGGTCTATCAATTATTGAGACAGTGTGTTAAAATCCCTCCCTAAAATAATAGATTTATCAGTTTCTCTTTGCAGTTTTATCAATTTTTGCTTCATGTAATTGAAATCTATGCTTTTAGGAGCATATTTAGTATTATTAAATTTTCTTGATGAACTGGTTTTTATATCATTTTTGACTTATTAGCAGTAATTATTTTGTTATTTAATGGCTAATTCGGTATTCACATTATAACTACTTAACTTATTACAGGTATATCTTCAAATTATATTATACCACTTCATGTGTAAAGACATGATAATGCATTCTCTCTCAAATGTATGATATTGTTTGTCATGCATTTTACTTTTATGTATATTATAAGCCCCTAAAATATTGTTATAATTGAAGAACATTAAAAGCCACATGTTTTTCCTTTTTTGCCCTTTTCCTTGTTTTTTGTTGTTGTTGTTGTTTGGTGACAAAATTCATCTCTGTCTGCTTTTACATTTTTCTCTTCTCACTGACTTTGAGAAATTTGATTATGACATACCTTTTTTTCTTTTTCTTTTAATGTGAACTATATTTAATATTGTTAAACTTTTAGAATATGTGGCTTTTAATTTTCTTCAAATTTGTAAAATCTTAGGCTGTTTTAAAAAATGTATTTTTCTGTGCCCCAACCTATTGTTCATTTGCTAAGTCATGTCCAGTTCTTAGCAACCCCCTGGACTATAGAACACTAGGCTCCTCTGTTTTCTGCTATCTCCCAGAGTTTGCTCAAATTCATGTCCATTGAGTCAGTGATGCTATCTAACAGGCTTATCCTCTGCCCTGCTTTCTCCTTTTGCCTTCAGTCTTCCCCATTATCAGGGTCTTTTCCAACAAGTTAGCTCTTCACATCAGGTGGGCAAAGTATTGGAACTTCAGCTTCAGCATCAGTCCTTCCAATGAATATTCAGGGTTGATTTTCTTTAGGATTGACTGATTTGACCTCCTTGCAGTCCAAAGGACTCTCAAGAGTCTTCTCCAGTACCACAATTCAAAAGCATCAGTTCTTCAGCACTCAGCCTTCTTTATGATCCAACTCTCACGCTTATACATGACTACTGGAAAGGCTATAGATTTGACTATATGAACTTTTGTCAGCAAAATGGTGTCTCTGCCTTTGAATAGGTTGTCTAGGTTTGTCATAGCTTTGCTTCCAAGGAGCAAGTATCTTTTAATTTCATGGTTGAGGTATACCAGTTACCCATATATTGAACTATCTGAGGCTTCCCCATTGCTCTCTAATTCTCTCTTGTGTGTGTGTATTTTCCCTCTCTATGCTTCCTTTTTGAATTGTTTCTATTCTTATGCCTTAAATTCATTAATCTTTTTTTTTCCATGTCTAAACTTCTCTTAATACCAACTATTGTATTTTCCATCTGACATATTGTAGTGTTTATCTCTGAAAGTTTGATTTGAGTATTAAAAATATTTTCCCTATGTCTGCTCCCTTCTATGCTAATTCTAACATCTGGGTCAGTTCCTGGTCACTTTTCATTGATCAATTGACTATTTTCCTCACTATGTATCAGGGATTTCCTGCCTGATAATTTTGATTAGGTACCAGATAGCATGAATTTTACTTTGTTAAGTCTTGACTGGTTTTGTATTCCCTTAAGTTTCTTTGAGTTATGTTCTGAGATCCAGTTTATGACTCAAAAACTGTTTGATCCATTTGTTTCTTACATTTATGATTGTTCCTTGAGTCTGGATCAAGGTTCATTTTAGGGCCAATTGTTCTTCACTACAGAGGTAAGATTTTCTGAAATACTCAACCCAATGCTGTGGATTAGGAGTTTTTCAGTCTGGCTGGTATCAACATGTGTAACTGGCCCTATATGAGAACCATGCCATCTTTTTTTTGGTCTTTTGGATGATTCTTTTCCAAGCCCCAGTTAGTTTCTTCACATGTATGTGTCTTCTACTGAGGACCTGAGGAGAAAACTCCCTGAAGATCTGTGGGGTTCTGAACATTTCTCTTCTCAAGTAATTTGATGTATGAACTCTAGCTACCTTTTACTTTCTGGATTATCAGTCTGCCTATCCACTTCAAGAAATCTGCTGAGCTCCATCTCAGTTCTCTTTCCCTGAACTATGGCTTGAAAACTCTTTAAAGGCAGTTGTTGTTCAGTCACATTGGGTGACTGAAAAAAGAGTCAGACACCACTGACAAAGTGGTGCAGCATGACAGGCCTCCCTGCCCCTCACCCTTTCCCAAAGTTTGCCCAAGTTTGTCTCCATTGCATCCTTAATGCCATCCAGCCATTTCATCCTTGACACCATCTTCTCCTTCCACCCTCATTCTTTCCCAGCATCAGGGACTTTTCCAATGAGTCATCTTTCACATCAGATGGTCAAAATATTGGAGCTTCAGCTTCAGCATCAGTCCTTCCAAGGAGTATTCAAGGTTGATTTCCTTTAAGATTGACTGATTTGATCTTCTTCCTGTCCAAAGGATTTTCAGCAGTCTTCTCCAGCTCACAGTTCAAAGGTATCAATTCTTTGACCCTCTGTCTTCTGACTGTCCAGCTCTCACAACCTATGTGACCACTGGGAAGAGCATATCCTTGACTATACAGATGTTTGTCAGCAGAATAATGTCTCTGCTTTTTAACACACTGTCTAGATTTGTCATACCTTTCCTGCCAAGAATCAATCATCTTCTGATTGCATGGCTGAAGTCACCATCCACAGTGATTTTAGAGCCCAAGAAAAGGAAATCTGTCACTACTTCCTCCTTTTCCCCTTCTATTTTCCATGAGGTAATGGGGCTGGATGCCATTATTAGGCATTGTTTTTTAAATTTTTTTAATATATAGTTTTAAGTTTGCTCTTTCACGCTCCTCATTCACCCTCATCAAGAAGCTCTTTAGTTCCTCTTTTCTTTAAATCATTAGAGTGGTATCATCCACATATCTGAGGCTGTTGATGTTTCTCCCACCTGTCTTGATTCCAGCTTGTAACTCATCCAGCCTGGCATTTTTCATGATGTACTCAGCATATAGGTTAAACAAACAGGGTGACAGCAAGTAGCCCTGTCTTACTCCTTTCTCAATCTTGAACCAATCAGTTGTTCCATACAGGGTTCTAACTATTGCTTCTTGGCCCACATACAGGTTTCTCAGGAGACAGGTAAGATAGTCTGGTATTCCCATCTCTTTAAGAGATTTCCACAGTTTATTATGATCCACACAGTCAAAGGCTTTAGTGTAGTTTTTCTGGAATTCCATAGCTTTCTCTATGATCCACCAAATGTTGGCAATTTTTCTAAACCCAGTCTGGGCATCTGGAAACTCTTGGTTCACATAATGCTGAAGCTTAGCATGCAAGATTTTAAGCATGACTTTACTAGCATGGGAGATGACTGTGATTGTCTGATGGTTAGCCCATTCTTTACAACTAACCTTCTTGGGAATTGGGATGAGGATTGATCTTTTCCAGTCCTGTGGCCACTGCTTGGTCTTCCAAATTTGCTGACATATTGAATGCAACACCTTGGTGGCATCATCCTTTAGTGTTTTGAATAGTTCTACTGGAATTCCATCATATCTACTAGGTTTATTAATAGCAGGGCTTCCTAAGGCCCACTTGACTTCACTGTCCAGAATGTCTGGTGCTGGGTGACTGACTACACCATTGTAGTAATGCAATTCATTGAAATCTTCTTTGTACAGTTCTTCAATGTGTTCTTTCCCTCTCTTCTTGATCTCTTCAACATCTACTAGATCTCTACCATTTCCGTCCTTTATTGTGCCCATATTCAGGTGAAATGTCCCCTTGATATCTCCAATTTTCCTGAAGAGAGCTCTAGTCTTTCCCTTTCTGTTTTCTCCTTCTAGTTTTATGCACTGTTCATTGAAGAAGGCCTTCTTGTCTCTCCATCTGTTCTTTGGAACTCTGTGTTTAGTTGGATATATATTTCCCTTTCTCCATTGCTTTTCACTTCTCTTCTTTAGCTATTTGTAAAGCCTCCTCAGATAACCACTTTGCATTCTTGCTTTCCTTTTTCTTTGGGATGGTTTTGTTGGCTGCCTCCTGTACAATATTGCAGACCTCTGTCCATGGTTCTTCAGGCACACTGTTTACTAGGTTTAACCCCTTGAATCTCTTGACTTCCTATTTTTGCATTCCAATTCCCAGTGATGAATAGGACATCTTTTTTTAGTGTTAGTCTACGAGTCTTCTAGGTCATCATAGAACTTATCAACTTCAGCTTCTTTGGCATAGGTGGTAGGGGCATAGACTTGAATTACTGTGATGTTGAATGGCTTGCCTTGGAAATGAATTGAAATCATTCTGTCATTATTGAGGTTGTGCCCAAGTACTGCATTTTGGACTATTGTTGATTATGTGGGCTGCTCCATTTCTGCTATGAGATTCTTGCCCACAGTAGTGGATATAATGGTCATCTGAATTAAATTCACCCATTCCCGTTCATTTTGGCTCACTGATTCTTAAGATGTCGATGTTTATTCTTACCATCTCCTGCTTGACCATGTCCAATTTACCTTGATTGATGGACCTAACATTCCATGTTCCTATGCAGTGCGGTTCTTTGCAGGATTTTACTTTCATCACCAGACACAGCTACAACTGTGTGTCATTTCTGCTTTGGCCCAACTGCTTCATTCTTTCTGAAGTTATTAGTATTTCTCTTCTCTTGCTCAATAGCATATCGGATACCTTCAGACCTGGGGCACTCATCTTTTTTTGGGTTATATTGTTTTGTCCTTTAATACAGTTCTTGAGGTTCTCATATGGGGTAGTTTGCCATTCCCTCCTCCAGTGGACCATGTTTTGTCAGAAATCTCCACTATGACCCATCCATCTTGGATAGCCCTACATAGCATGGCTCATAACTTCATTGGGTTATGCAAGCCCCTTTGCCACGACAAGGCAGTGATCCATGAAGGGGCTTAAAACAGTAGCTGGGGCAAAAATAAGGCTTATGTCATTTGCTTCTTAACTCTCAGGAATTGTTGACCCTTATTGTTTGTTGTTTATTGTTTTAACAACAAACATTTTGTGTATTTTGCCTATTTGCATTTCTCTGTTTAAAGCAGGTGGGTAAATTCAGGCTTTCCTTTTTTTTTTTGTTTTTGCTTTAGTTTGTCTTGAAGTGAAAATATTCTTCAAATTGTAAAATATAATTTAAAAATCTAACATCTGGCTATAGACAAAAGTATCTAACCTATTTTATCAGGAAATGTTTCACACTTAGACATTGTGAGGATTTAATCAACATCTGTAGCCAGCTAAGAAATATTCAGATGGACTTCCTTTGCAGGATAGAAACGCCATTCTTATAATCTGGGCTCCAGGGTGGAATTTTAGTCCAAATAAAAAATATTTTAACTTAGGGATCTCCAGGATGAGGAAACTATAAGTAGAATTGTTTCAAATATTGTAATTTTCATTGTTACAGAATTGATTGATCAGTTTGTTGTGAGTAAACCTACAAGCTGGACACCAACATTTAACAGTTCATTTCAGTCTCTCAGTCATTTCCAACTCTTTACGACTCCATGGGCTGCAGCACGCCAGGCCTCCCTGTCCATCACCAATTCCTGGAGCTTACTCAAACTCATGTCCATAGAGTCGGTGATGCCATCCAACTATCTCATTCTCTGTTGTCCGCTGCTCCTCCCTCCCAGAATCTTTCCCAGAATCAGGGTCTTTCCCAGTGAGCCATATCTTCGCATCAGGTGGCCAAAGTATTGGAGTTTCAGCTTCAGCATCAGTCCTTCCAGTGAATATTCAGGACTGATTTCCTTTAGGATGGACTGGTTAGATCTCCTTGCTGTGCAAGGGACTCTCAAGAGTCTTCTCTAGCACCACAGTTCAAAAGCATCGATTCTTCGATGCTCAGCTTTCTTTGTAGTCCAACACTTGCATCCATACATGACTACTGGAAAAACTATAGCTTTGACTAGATGGACATTTGTTGGCAAAGTAATGTCTCTGCTTTTTAATATGCTGTCTAGGTTGGTCATAACTTTTCTTCCAAGAAGCATGCGTGTTTTAATTTCATGGCTGCAGTCACCATCTGCAGTGATTTTGGAGCCCCCCCTGCCCCCCCAAAAAAGTCTCTCGCTGTTTCCATTGTTTCTGCATCTATTTACCACGAAGTGATTGGACCGCATGCCATGATCTTAGTTTTCAACATTTAACACTGGCCTCAAAATTTCTCACATTTTCCCTCACACTTTTGTATGTCTTTTGCAAGTATAGAGAAGAAAGTAGGCACTCAAGCCCATCAGATTTTACATGTAGTAATTAAGAGGTAAAATTAATTAAAAGAGTAAAAGAGGTAAAAGAGTAATTAAGAGTAAAATATATGGGCTTCCCTCATAGCTAAGTTGGTAAAGAATCCACCTGCAATGCAGGAGACCCCGGTTTGATTCCTGGGTTGGGAAGATCTCCTGGAGAAGGGATAGACTACCCACTCTGGTATTCTTGGGCTTCCCTTGTGGCTCAGCTGGTAAAGAATCTGCCTGCAATGTGGGAGACCTGGGTTCGATCCCTGAGTTGGGAAGATCCCCCAGAGAAGGGAAAGGCAACCCACTCCAGCATTCTATTCTAGAGAATTCCATGGACTGTATAGTCCATAGGATCTCAAAGAGTAGAAGACTGAGCGACTTTCAGTTTCACTCTCACTTTATAAAATAAATTGCCAAGTTGGCCGCTCCAACACGTAACAAGGCTTATTTACTTTGTATATATAATGCAAGGGAAACAATCCCTTTTAGAAACTTGAACCTCGGTATTTTAAGCCTAAAAATGGTGTGTCTTAAAATTGGCATATAATGCTTCATTCTTCAGGGACTAGATAGTAAAAGGGTCATTTGTCAGCCTTGGCATTATTGAGATTTCAAGCCAGGTAATTTTTTATTTTGTGGGATCCTGTAGATAAAATGATATTTCATAGCATCCATAGGCTGTGCACCCTACATTCAAGTAGCATATCCTTCATCAAGTTGTAACAACCAAATATGTTTCTATATATTGCCAGATGTCCGTGAGGGTGAGAGAGGGCCCTGATATTGCCTCTGTTTGGAAACCATTGCTCTAGTGCAAGTCACCTATTATATTCCAATCATTAATAATTTCCAAAGTGGACATATGTGCACTTATGGCTGAGTCATGTTCATATTTGACAGAAAACAACAAAATTCTGTAAAGCAATTATCCTGTAATTAAAAAATTAAATAAATAAAATGTGAATAGAAATTTTCAGGTAAAGTTGCAGGTTAAAATATATGTTTCTTAAAATACTAATAATAACAATAACAAAAATGAAAAACAAAATTCCAAGCTACTCTACAAAGATAGCCATATATATAAAGGAGATACTGTTACAAATAGTCCATTAACTGTAAAAGGATAACTGTAGCAGGATTATCATAAAGAGGGCTAGGAAAATGGGAATATAATCAAACTTATGATATATAACAAAAGCAGTTCTAAAAAGGAAGTTGATAGAGATAAATGCCTATTTTAAATTAAAAACTAAAGATCTCAAACAACCTAATGTCACACTCAAAAGAACTAGAAAGATAATAAACTAAGCCAAAATTTAGCAGATGGAGGAAATTTTAAAAAAAATCAGACAAGGAATAAATGAAATAGTGGTAAAAAAGACAATAAAACAGATAAGTGATAATAAGAAATTTTTTTAAAAGGTGAAATTACCAAGAAAAAATATAGAGACACCTCAGTTGATGTAAGTGTGTGGGAAAGAAGGCAGTAATCACAGAAGTGCTCAATACAAAATATCATGAAACTACCATGAACAATAAAATGTGAACAAATTGAACAACCTAGAAAAATTGGTATATTTTTAAAAACATATAATCTATCAAGACAGAATCATGAAGAAATAGATAATATGAGCAGACTAATTACCAGTAGGTGATTGAATTTGTAATAAAAAATCTCCCCCCAAGTAAAGTCCTAAGACAGATGGCATCACTGGTGAATCTGCCAAACAATCAAAGAAGATTCCTTACCAGTTCTTCTCAAACTCTTCCAAAAATTAGAAAGGAGGGAACACTACCAAAGGCATTTTATGAAGCTAGTATTACCTTGACACCATACCTAGCCAAGGATACTTCAAAAGAAGAAAAGTACAGAGTTTCTTGACTAGATACAAAAAATTATTTTAAAAACTTAACAAATTCAACAGTATGTAAAAGAGTTATGTATCATGACTGAGTGGAATTTATTCGAAGAGGGCAAAGATGGTCCAACTTCTGCAAATCAATAACTGTAATGTACCACATTAATGCATAATGAAGTATAAAAATCATGTGACTGTTCAAAAGATGCAGAAAAGATTTTGACAAAATCCAGTCTCCATTTTTGATAAAAACTATCAGAAAACTGGGTATAGATGGCATAAATCTTTTTTTATCACAATGAAATAAATTTATTCAACATTGTTAACAGTGCTGTTTAACTTCACTTAAGAAAGGCAATGCCAAAGAATGCTCAGATTACCGCACATTTGTACTCATCTCACATTCTAGCAAAGTAATGCTCAAAATTCTCCAAGTTGGTCTTCAACAGTACGTGAATATGAACCTCCAGATGTTCAAGCTGGATTTAGAAAAGGCAGAGGAACAAGAAATCAAATTGCCAACATCCGTTGAATCATCAAAAAAGTGAGACAGTTCCAGAAAGAACATCTACTTCTGCTTTATTGACTATGCCAAAGCCTTTGACTGTGTGGATCACAATAAACTGTTGGAAAATTCTGAAGGAGACGGGAATACCAGACAATCTGACCTGCCTCTTGAGAAATCTGCATGCAGGTCAGGAAGCAACAGTTAGAACTAGACATGGAGCAACAGACTAGTTCCAAATCGGGAAAGGAGTACGCCAAGGCTGTATATTGTCACCCTGCTGATTTAACTTTTATGCAGAGTATATCATGCGATCTGCCAGGCTGGATGAAGAACAAGCTGGAATCAAGATTGCCAGGAGAGATATGTATAACCTCAGATATGCAGATGACACCACCCTTATGGCAGAAAGCAAAGAAGAAATAAAGAACCTATTGATGAAAGTTCAGTTCAGTTCAGTTTAGTTCAGTTGCTCAGTTGTGTCTGACTTTTTGCAACCCTATGAACCACAGCATGCCAGGCCTCTCTGTCCATTACCAACTCCCGGAGTCCACCCAAACCCATGTCCATTGAGTCAATGATGCCATCCAACCATGTCATCCTCTGTTGTCCCTTCTCCTCCTGCGCTCAATCTTTCCCAGCATCAGGGTCTTTTCCAGAGTCAGCTCTTCACATCAGGTGGCCAAAGTATTGGAGTTTCAACTTCAACATCAGTCCTTCCATTGAACACCCAGGACTGATCTCCTTTAGGATGGACTGGTTAGATCTCCTTGCTGTGCAAGGGACTCTCAAGAGTCTTCTCCAACACCACAGTTTAAAAGCATCAATTCTTCTGCGCTCAGCTTTCTTTATATTCCAACTCTCACATCCATAGATGACCATTGGATAAACCATAGCCTTGACTAGGCAGACCTTTGTTGGCAAAGTAATGTCTCTGCTTTTTAATATGCTGTCTAGGGTTGGTCATAACTTTCCTTCCAAGGAGTAAGTGTCTTTTAATTTCATGGCTGCAATCACCATCTGCAGTGATTTTGGAGCCCAGAAAAATTAAGTCAGCCACTGTTTCCATTGTTTCTCCATCTATTTGCCATGAAGTGATGGACCGGATGCCATGATCTTAGTTTTCTGAATGTTGAGCTTTAAGCCAACTTTTTCACTCTCCTCTTTCACTTTCATCAAGAAGCTCTTTAGTTCTTCTTCACTTTCTGCCATAGGGGTGGTATCATCTGCATATCTGAGGTTATTCATATTTCTTCCAGCAATCTTGATTCCAGCTTGTGCTTCTTCCAGCCCAGCATTTATCATGTTGTACTCTGCATACAAGTTAAATAAGACATACTCCTTTCCTATTTGGAACCAGTCTGTTGTTCCATGTCCAGTTCTAACTGTTGCTTCCTGACCTGGATACACGTTTCTCAAGAGGCAGGTCAGGTGGTCTGGTATCCCCATCTCTTTCATAATTTTCCACAGTTTATTGTGATCCACACAGTCAAAGGCTTTGGCATAGTCAATAAAGCAGAAGCAGATGTTTTTCTGGTACTCTCTTGCTTTTTTGATGATCCAGTGAATGTTGGCAATTTGATCTCTGGTTCCTCTGCCTTTTCTAAAATCAGCTTGAACATCTGGAATTTCATGGTTCACGTATTGCTAAAGCCTAGCTTGGAGAATTTTGAGTTACTTTATTTGCCTGTGAGATGAGTGCAATTGTGTGGTAGTTCGAGCGTTCTTTGGCATTGCCTTTCTTTGGGATTGTAATGAAAACTGACCTTTTCCAGAAACTGAAAGAGGAGAGTGAAAAATTTGGCTTAAAGCTCAACATTCAGAAAAAAAAGATCATGGCATCTGGTCCCATCAGTTCATGGCAAATATATGGGGAAACAGAGGAAACACTGAGAATGAGAGACTTTATTTTTCTGAGCTCCAAAATCACTGCAGATGGTGACTGCAGCCATGAAAGTAAAAGACGCTAACTCTTTGGAAGGAGTTATGACCTACCTAGACAGCGTATTAAAAAGTAGAGACATTACTTTGTCAACAAAGGTCCATCTAGTCAAAGCTATGTTTTTTTCCAGTAGTCATATATGTGTGTGAATTGGACTATAAACGAAGCTGAGCACCAAAAAATTGATGCTTTTGAATTGTGGTGTTGGAGAAAACTCTTGAGAATCCCTTGCACAGCAAGGAGATCCAACCAGTCCATCCTAGAGGAAATCAGCCCTGAATATTCATTGGAAGGACTGATGCTGAAGCTAAACTCCAATACTTTGGCCACGTGATGTGAAGAACTGTCATGTGAAAAGAGCCTGATGCTGGGCAAGATTGAATGTGGGAGGAGAAGGGGATGACAGAGGATGAGATTTTTGGATGACATCACTGACTCAATGGCATGAATTTGAGTAAACTCTGGGAGTTGGTGGTGGACAGTGAAGCCTGGCATGCTGCAGTCCATGGGGTCGCAAAGAGTCAGACATGCCTGAGTAACTGAACTGAACTATGTTTTAATTTATTTATTTTAATTGGCAGGTAATTACTTTACAGTATTGTGGTGGTTTTTGCCATATATCGACCTGAATCAGTCATGTGTTCACATGTTTCCCTCCATCCTGAACCCCTCCCACCTCCCACCCCATCCTTCTGGGTTGTCTCAGAGCACTGGCTTTGAGTGCCCTACTTCATTCACTGAGCTTACACTGATCATCTGTTTTACATATGGTAATATACATATTTCAATGCTATTCTCTCATATCATTCCACCTTCACCTTCTCCTACATAGTCCAATAGTCTGTTTTTACATCTGTGTCTCTTTTGCTGTCTTGTATATAGGATTGTCATTGCCATCTTTCTAAATTCCATATACTTGCATTAATATACTGTTTTAGTGTTTCTCTTTCTGACTTACTTCTCTCTGTGTAATAGGCTCCAGTTTTATCCACCTCATTAGAACGGACTCAAATGCAATCTTTTTTATACTGAGTAGTATTTCATTGTGTATATGTATCACGACTTTCTTATCCGTTCATCTGCTGATGGACACCTAGGTTGCTTCCATGTCCTAGCTATTGTAAACAGTGCTGCAATGAACTTTGGGTTACATATGTCCCTTTCAATCCTGTTTTCCTTGGTGTGAATGCCCAACAGTGGATTGCTGGGTCATATGACAGTTTTATTTCCAGTTTTTTTCAGGAATCTCCATGCTGTTCTCCATAGTGGCTATACCAGTTTGAATTCCCATCAACAGTGTTAGAGGGTTCCCTTTTTCCACACCCTCTACAGCATTTATTATTTGTGGACTTTTTGATGGCAGCCATTTTGACCAGTGTGAGATGATACCTCATTGTGGTTTTGATTTGCATTTATCTGATAATGAGTGATGTTGAACATCTTTTCATGTGTTTGTTAGCCAGCTGTATGTCTTCTTTGGAGAAATATCTTTACATATAAAAGCCATATACGAAACATCTACAGTTAACCTCACACTCATTGGTGAAAAATATGATTGATTTCCTATAAGATACGGAAAAAGGCAAAGATGCCACCCTTGCCACTGTTATTCAGTATAATAGTGGAGGTCCTATCCAGAATAATTAGATGAGAAAAGAAATAAGAAGCATCTAGTTCAGAAAGGGAAAAAAAAATTGTCTCTATTTGTAGATAATATGATATGCAATGACATATATAGAAAACCCTAAAGATTCCACAGAGAAAAATCCCTGTTAGAACTAATACATGAATTCAATAAAGTTCTAGAAAAGAAAATCAATACAGAAATTTTGTTGCATTTCTATATACTAACAACAAACTTTCAGAATAATAAACTAAAAATGTGTAATTGCATCAAAAAGAATGATATGTATAAATAAATTTAGCCCAGGAAGTGAGAGACATGTACTTTGAGAACTATAAGACATTGATGAAAGAAATTGGAAAAGGTAAAAAGAAAAAAAAATGGAAAAATGTTTTAGGCTTGTGTTTTGGAAGACTCAATGTTGTTAAAATGTTCATGCTAACCTCCTCCCCAAAATCAACAGATTCAATGGAATCTTTATTAAAATTTCAATGACATTTTTCACTAAAAAAAAAAAAAAATATCTAAAATTTGTATGGATCTACAAAAGACTTGGAGTAGCCAAAATCATTACAAGAAAGAACAAAGCCAGAGGTATGATATTTTCTGATTTCAGATTATATTACAAAACTCTAGTTAACAAAATAGTGTGGTATTGGCACAAAATCAGACACATAGATCAACTGGACAGAATAGAGAGCTCAGAAATAAACCAGTAAATATATGTCATCTACGATTGTTGTTGTTCAGTCACTCAGTTATTGTCTGACTCTTTGCTACCCCATGGACTGCAGCACACCAGATTTCTCTTTCCTTCTATATCTCCCAGAGATTTCTCAAACTCATGTTCATTGAGTTGGTGGTGCCATCCAACCATCTTGTCATCTGTCTCTCCCTTCTCCTCCTGCCTTCAATCTTTCCCAGCATCAGGGTCCTTTCCAGTGAGTCATCTCTTCATGTCAGGTGGCCACAGTATTGGAGCTTCAGCATTAGTTCTTCCAGTGAATATTCAGGGTGATTTTCTTTAAGATTGACTGATTTGATCTCCTTCCTGTCCAAGGGACTCTCAAGAGTCTTCTCCAACACCACAGGTCAAAAGCATTAATTCTTCAGTGCTCAATCTTCTTTATGGTCCAACTTTCGCATCCGTACATGACTGCTAGAAAAACCATAGCTATGAATATACCTCAAAGTGGTGTATATACCTCAAAAACCATACCTTTGTTGGCAAAGTGATGTTTTTGCTTTTTAATATACTGTCTAGGTTTGTCATAGCTTTTCTTCCAAGAAGCAAGTGTGTTTTAATTCCATGTCTGCAGTCACTGTCCATAGTGATTTTGGAGCTCAAGAAAATAAAATCTGCCACTGTTTCTGCTTTTCCCCCATCTAGTTGCCATGAAGTAATGGGATCACTCGAAATAAACTAATAAAAGAAGTTTTTATTAGGGCCAAGAGAGTTATTAGTTTTTTAAAAAACAATTTTTATCTATGTATTTGGTTTTACAGTCTAATTTTTAAAGGTTTAAAATGTGATGATTTAATACACATATGCAGTGTGAAATGATTACCACAAACAAATTAACACATTTATCACCTCACATAATTTTAACTTCGTGTGTGTGTGTATGTACATGTGGTGGGGACACTTAAGGTCCATAAAAGAAGGTTACTCTTTAATTATAAAAGGAACATTTTCTCAAGAATTTCTAAAATATCTAAGAAAACTGTGTGGACCTAGGAATGCCACTCCACTTTAGTATAATTTTCACAGATTTAATGATTTGGAAAAAGGAGCAGTGACCCAAAAAAAGTCTGAGTCAGATTTGTCTGTGAGTGTCCAAGAGTCTCCAGCGGAGGTGTGGGTTGAGAGTGGCCTGCCATGGTGTCGGGGCACTGAATACAACAGTGCTGGCATAAGTTCTTTTGACCTTATGCCTCAGGCCAAACTATAAAGAGGGAACACAGCCCCACCTGTCAACAGAAAATTGGATTAAAGAGATTTGCTGATCATGGCCCTGCCCATCAGAGCAAGACTCAGATAGCCCCACAGCCAGTCCCTCCAATGAGGAAGCTTCCACAAGCCTCTTATCCTTATCCCTCAGCTGACAGACAGAATGGAAACCAAAATTACAGAAAACTAACCAAACTGATCACTAGGATCACAGCCTTGTCTAACTCAATGAGACTATGAGACATGCCACATAGGGCTACCTAAGACGGACGGGTAATGGTGGAGAGTTCTGACAAAAGGTGGTCCACTGGAGAAGGGAATGGCAAACCACTTCAGTATTCTTGCATTGAGAACCCCATGAATAGTATGGAAAGGCAAAAAGATATGACCCTGAAAGATGAACTCCCCAGGTGCTCAATGCTAGGTGTTCAATATACTACTGAAGAAGAGTGGAAAAATAGCTCCAGAAAGAATGAAGGGGCTGAGCCAAAGTAAAAACACCACCCAGTTGTGGATATGACTGGTGATGGAAGTAAAGTCCTATACTGTAAAGAACAATATGGCATAGGAACCTCAAAAGTTAGGTCCATTAATCAAAGTGAATGAGAAGTGGTCAGACAGGAGATGGCAAGAGTGAACATCGACATTTTAGAAATCAGTGAACTAAAATGGTCCTGAATGGACAAATTTAATTCAAATGACCATTATATGTGCTACTGTCTGCAAGAATCCCTTAGAAGAAATGGAGTGGCCTTCATGGTCACAAAAGAGTCCAAAATGCGGTACTTGAGTGCAATCTCATAAACGATGGGAAGATCTCTGTTCGTTTCCAAGGCAAAGATTCAATATCACAGTAATCCAAAACTATGCCCAGTAATCCAAGTCTATGCCCCAGCCACTAATGCCAACAAAGCTGAAGTTCTATGGAGACCAACAAGACCTTCTAGAACTAACACAAAAAAACAATAACTAAATAAATAAAGATGTTATTTTCATCATAAGGGACTGGAATGAAAAAGCAGAAAGTCAAGAGATACCTGGAGTAACAGGCAAGTCTGGCCTTCAAGTACAAAATGAAGAAGGGCAAAGGCTAATAGAGTTTTGCGAAGAGAACACAATGGTCATAGCAAACACCCTCTTCCAATAACACAAGAGACAGCTCTACACATGGACATCATCAGATGGTCAATACCAAAATCAGATTGATTGCATTCTTTGCAGACAAAGATTGGAGAAGTTTTATACAGTCAGCAAACACGAGACTGGGAGTTGACTGTGGCTCAGATCATGAACTCCTTATTGCCAAATTCAGACTTAAATTGAAGAAAGTAGGGAAACCACTAGACCATTCAAGTGTTACCCAAATCAAATCCCTTATGATTATACAGTGGAAGTGACAAACAGATTCCAGGGATTAGATCAGATAGATAGAGTGCCTGATGAACTATGGACGGAGGTTCATGACATTGATCTACCAAAAGACTTTCCCATAACTTTAGAAGTCCAGGAGTGTAGCTTTTATATCAATAAAACAAAACAGAACAATGGAGACCTGTTTTATATTGATTTAAGCTCTGAGTGTATACCATTGCAACAGCTAACTAGCTGTCAGTTGAGAAGTGTATCCATAAATTATTTGATTATGTTCTCTACAAACTTACCTTAAATATATTTTTCTTTTTTCCTTTTCATTTATTTTCTCATTTTTTTTTCCTTTTCCCTGGCAAACTCTGTAATATCATGTGGTTAAGAGTTGTAATTATTTAGTCAGAACACGACATTAGAAATGTCTGTTAAGATTTTCAATATACTTTGATTGAAAGATTTAAGCATGTGTGTGTGACAGTAGCTCAGTTGTGTCCAACTCTTTGCAACACCATGGACTCTACAGTTCATGGAATTCTCCAGGCCAGAATACTGGGGTGGGTAGCCTTTCCCTTCCCCAGGGGATCTTCCCAACCCAGGGATCAAACCCAGGTCTCTGGCATTGCAGGCAGAGTTTTTACCAGCTGAACCACCAGAGATGCCCATAAACACGTGTGTATGAAGATAAAGAGCCCTGGCTGTAACTGCCATTAAATATTCAAAGATACAGCAATGAAACACCAGGTGTTAACAGAGGAAATATCCAAATTTCAGGGTATTTAATCCTTAAGTGAATATTTAATGTTAACCTAGAAAATGAGTTATATTATCAGTTGCTTTTAGTTAATAAATAAAAATAAAAGTGTGTAAGAAAATTTGAAAAATCTAGTCATTGAAAAGAAAAACAAATATCATTTCCTAACTCAAAATGAAAACTCAAATTTATATCTTTGAGTAAATGCAGCCTAGTAGTTAGAGTTTAAATAAATTTTTTTAGTGACATAGATGAAATTTTACATATGGTTTCTCACCTTATGTTTTCTCATACACAAATGTTTTGTTCTGTCAACGTCCATTGCCTTTTCTTCTATTAATGGCCACATAAATTTTTGGGGGTGACCATGCTTATATACTGGAGAAGGAAATGGCAACCCACTCCGGTATTCTTGCCTGGAAAATCCCATGGATGGAGGATCCTGTTAGGCTACAGTCCATGGGGTTGCAAAGAGTCAGACACGACTGGGCGACTTCACTTCACTTCACTTCATGCTTATATACAGTATATTTAGATTTGAATAGGATTGACCTTAATCCCATTTTCTCCAGGATTTATTTGAATGATTCTAGAATTTGCCTGCAATGCAGGAGACCCCAGTTCTATTCCTGGGTCGGGAAGGTCCCCTGGAGAAGGGATAGAGTACCCACTCTAGTATTCTTGGGCTCCTCTTGTGACTCAGCTGGTAAAGAATCCACCTGCAATGTGGGAGACCTGGGTTCAATCCCTGAGATCCCCTGGAGAAGGTAAAGGCTACCCACTCCAGTCTTCTGGCCTGGAGAATTCCATGGACCGTATAGTTCATGGGGTCACAAAGAGTCGGACATGACTGAGCGACTTTCACTTTTTAATCTAAATTAATCAGAATATTCCATCACAGAAGCCGTAATAGTTTAGGCAATGGTATGACTCACTGTAGGTTGGTGATTATAAAAATTCAGTAGGAAAAATAATATTAGCTAATGCTTTTATGTACTTAGCTTCTTTTTTAAGATGTTTAGATAGATGAACTAATTCTTCATAAGTTCTGGGTGATAGAGATCAGTACTATCCCTTTTACAGGTAAAGAAATTATGACTCTTTAGAGCTGGTGAAGCTAACCGCATGCCCAGGGTCAGAGTCGATAACTGAAACTAAGTATGTCTCACTCACTAGTATGATAATATCTTAAAAACTTTGTAGTGCTGAAAGGGTTGGAGGAAGGTTATCTCTCAATGTAGGAATTCAGGTGAAAGCCTAGAGCTGCCAGGAGCCACCATGTAGAATCTGAGAATGGTCAATTCAGAGGAAAAGAGGAGAGTGATGAAGAGAAAAGGAGAGTGAATCCCTGATTCTTTCCAGTGATATAGTATAAGCCTTTTTTAAATGCCAGTTATGCAAGAAGCCAATGCTAACTGGAATTTCAGTCAGTGAGCCAATAATAAATTATATCTCTTCATTTCATTTGATATCATTTCATTTTGCCAGTTCAAATTGGGATTTTTTTACTCGAAACCAGAGTACCCAATAACATTTTCCCTCAATTCCAGGAAGGCTTTGTTTCAGTATTGGATTATCTCTACTGAGCCACTCTTTTGCATAATAGTTAAGCCAAACATTCTCCCATATTCTTTGATTTATTCTTTATCTCCTTACTCTTACGGTTTCCATACCACCAACAAATATTCCTGTATAAATATTAAAGCACTGTTTTCAACGCTGTGACACAGAACTGACCTTATTTTTCTGAATTCTTAAGAACTATGCATTCTGCATAGTTTTATTAATAGTGAGCTTTTCATCTTCTGCCCTCCAGACCAGCTATGGGCCTCAACATTTTATAAAACATGAGAAAGCTTCATTTTCTCTACATAATCTACTACTCAGTAAAGAAAATGAGAGCAGTCTTAATAAGTGAATGTGTGACTGGAACATAGTCTTTTTTTTTTTTTTTTTAATTGGAGGATTTAAAACTACAGAGTAAACTTTGAGAACACAATTAAAATCACATATTCCAAATATAAAATTAGTTTCAGTCACCTGGGCATTCATTGTCAGCAATCAAGTCTATTGTGATATTCATAATTTTTAATGATTTTTAGGTTCAGCTATGACTTTTCCATGGGTTTCTCTCATAGCTCAGTCAGTAAAGAACCTGCTTGCAATGCAGGAGACCCAGGTTTGATTCCTGGGTTGGGAAGAACCCCTGGAAAAGAAAATGTCAACCTACTCCAGTATTCTTGCCTGAAAAATCCCATGGACAAGGGAGCCTGGCAGAGCTCCACAGTCCATGAGATCACAAGAGGCAGACAAGACTTAGCGAATAGACCGCTACCACCATGTTTTACCGGCAGCACTCATCAGGCTTTCAAAAACTCCGTTCTTTTTGTAGTATATCTAAGTGTATATATATATATATATATATATATAAGTACATCTAAATATATATGTAAGTATATCTAAGTATATATATCTAAGTGTATATATATATATGTATATCTAAGTATATATATATACACACATGTATATCTAAGTGTATATATATATATATATAGATATATACTAAGTATATATATCTAAGTGTGTGTATATATATATCTAAGTATATATATATATATACACACACACATGTATATCTAAGTGTATATATATATAGATATATACTAAGTATATATATCTAAGTGTGTGTATATATATATATATCTAAGTATATATATATACACCAAGTATATATATACACATGAATATGTATATATATATATATATGATCTTGTGAGAATTATTCCTAGCTATTACATGTTATAAACTTGTTAAAACTCAGTATAATCCAAAGGGACTATTAGAAATGAAACTGCCAAAATAATATTCACCTAATAAAACATCCCTTTGGATGTTTTTCAGGTATAGTAGTTAAAAGCCTATGTTTGTAACTTGAAGCTCAGATACAAATTCCAACATTGATCCTTATTAGTTGTTGTTTTATAAAATATTATATTGTGAACAATATATTTTAAAGTATTGAAGGAACAAGACATTTAGCTTTTTTTTTTTTTTAACTTCAATGAACCTTTCAGTATTAAGGCAGGCAGTTCCAGGAAGCCTTTACATCTTGCCTGCAAGAAGCACAGCTTCGAATCTTATCAAAAGATCAGAAATTCTGGTAAGCTGGTTGGTTCTTTCGAGTCCAGGAAGTGGCATTGTTCTGGCCAGTATTCCAGGAATGATGACATATAAGCAGCAGTTCTGAGAACCTACAGAGATGTGGGCACTTTTCTCCCTTCTATAACTAACATCTAAACTAATTTCCTAATGCTAAGTATATTAGGCTGATGTGCTTTAGACCTTTTGCTTGAGTCTTTAAAACTGAATTTGGCAAAGCATTTAAAATTAAAACACTAGGGAAAGTATCCCATGACAGAGGAATTGACAAGGTTATCCAATAAGTCTTTTTCACCTTTCATTTCATATGGTTTTAAAGCTGGCCTAACTTGATATTCATAGAGGATTTTTTTTTTTCATATAATGAAAAAGTGAAAATTCTGTTAGCATCATTATTTAGACAGTTTGTACTACTTCATGATTTAATAAACTCTACTTTCACCTGAATGGGAGAACATATACATAGAATCAAATAGCATAAAAAGGGCATTTTGCATTTTATTTTAATTCATAAATTTATATAAATTTTCCCATATCATATTCTGTACTTTTCCTTTAAATTACCATTGATAGAAGTTCTGCTGTACTGAAATTCTAAATCAAGTTCAACCCATATATCTTTCTGTTCCCTAATTTGTAGTTTCATGACATTGGCAATTTAAATTATATAGTTAATTACTTGATAAAAGCTGGCAAAGATGTATTTTTGTTAATTAATTTAACTATAAAATTAGGTATATTTTAGCTAATCATTTTATATCCATTATCCCACTATGTGTGTTGCCTGAAATATAGTAGAGACATTAAATTGTTTGAATGAATGATATTAAAAAATATTAAAGTAGGAAGAAAAATAAAATTTCTCGTCCCTTGCTTTTCAGTAAACAAAACTCTCTTTTAAAGTTGAGGAAATCGAGGATAGAAAATAGTTACTTTTGTATAGATTAATTTCCTCTTTACTAAATTTCATTACCTCTCTGCAATTTAGGAATCTTAGACTTTTATGCAAACTTTAAAACAGTTGTATTAATGAAAGTGAATAGTGAGAATTCAGAATGAGTACAGTCACGATTTGTCTAGTTCATTAAGGGCCTGGCTCGATATCTTTGTCTTCTTTTATTCTAACTTCCAGTTATTCTTGTATCAAACACTCATCACCACGCCTGAACAGACATATGGGATAAGTTGACAGAACATCTAACTATATGCTTAGAGCTTTGCACAGACTTAAATATATAGCATATGTTCTTTTCTAAGACGGCACTTTGATGGATTCTAAATGAATTTTTTGAGTGGCCCCATGGTTGTATTTGATCTTAACTTTATTTATCAATAATGACGAATATGGTCCTCTCTTCACCATCTGCAGAAGGTATGTACTATAGTAATGAATCATGCCAAACATAATTCAGAAGCCATTTCTATTTGTATGAAGGAAGTATTATGTGATGTTTCTGGAGTAAATTTCCCTCCTTAATCATGCTTTGCTTTGGGCAATTAGTTTGTATTCTCTGAGCACACATCAACTGACAGCGGGGGAAATACCGTCCTGAAGTATTCTGGGAAAATGCTTTAAAATATTGCAGCTGAACCATCAGCAGATACTCAGCTCTGTATATGACATGGGAAAATGGCAAGGAATCTAGTGCTGTCTAGATTATTAGACTGAGTATTATCTAGGCTGAGTATTACTCAGTCTCGGTGATCAAATCTTGTACCTCAAAAATAACTACATACATTTCTAATTTAACCTAAGTTGTTCTCATCATACCAACTTTATAAAGGAGATTAATTATACTAGGTAGCTTAATAAAGGAAATTTAAGAGCAAGTGGAAGTTCAGTTTATTGTTCTGTCAAGTCTGTATGTATATAAACAGATGGCAACTTAAGGTTATTTTAATGCATTTCTCTCTACAATGCTATGTTTTCTTTGTTCATTTTTTTTTTTTTTTTTTACCATTTTGAGTTGTAACTGGAAACTCACCCTTTCACAAACTTTATACAGAAAATAATACTTGACATTCTCGTGGTATTCATTATTCATTATGTTTTAGGTACTAGAAGGACGTAAATCCTAAGGCCTTTTGCACTATGTAGATAAAATGCAATTGCGTTCTACAGCAAATGTTTCCATTATGCATGCTAACAAATACATTTCCAGTAAATATTTTTTAAAGATTTGTTTTGGATCATATTTATGAATAAGAGGCTTCTATTAAAAATGTGCGATTCTTTGTATATTTTTCTTTCACTATTAACCTCTCTCCTCAGAGAGAAATCTGCCTCTCTCCAACCCTCTCTCTGCCACACACACACACACATATGCACACACACCTTTCAGCATTAGGAGAGTATTTGAAATACAGCCTTCAGTTTTTTTTTATTTTGGAGTATCAAAATGCATGTTAATTGTAGTTAGTGACAACATTTGTGTTTTAATGTTAAACTTCCTAATCTTACCCTTGAAGAAACTGCAGGAATATATACCTTGGATTTATGAAGTGTGGTTTCTTTAATGATAGTTTACATGAATTTTAATAACCCGTATAGCTAAGGCATAATAGTAAATTAAATATAATAATATAGAATATGAATAATAAAGCCTGTACCACAGATATGGCCTGTAGTAGATTTATACAAGTGAATCTCTCACTATTGCTTATTTTTTATTAGTGATTTTCAATGTGATGACATCTATTTTCTTAAAAGTACACAGTGATTTGTACTTTACTTCTTCCTGTTGGCAGCATACTTTATTTAGGATCCCCTTTTTATTTTTTTTCTTTTTTCTCTTCAGTTGAGTGATTCAGTCCTGGCCTAGTAAAACCCCAGAGAGACAGAGTCAGCTCCAAAGAGAAGGCTATATTTAATTTGAGTTCTGAAGAGCTATTAGAAGTTAATTGGGTATTGGACTGTTGAATGATGGATTTACTGGTAGGGAATGACAAATTAAAATATACAGCAAGGCCAGAGACAAAAGGTAGCCGAGGTATACATGTTGTGTGCATGCTAAGTCACTTCAGTTGTGTCCTACTCTTTGTGACCCTATGGGCTGTAGCCCACCAGGCTCCTCTGTCCTTGGGATTCTCCAGGAAAGAATACCGGAATGGGTTGCCATTTTCTTCTCCAGACGATCTTCCCGAGCCAGGGATCAAACCTGTGTTTCTTATGTCTCCTACCTTGGCAGGCAGGTTCTTTACCACTAGTGCCAGTCAGGAAGCAGGGGGACATAAGAAAGGAGAAAGAGAGAGAAAGGCAAGAAGAAATTTGAAAGAGCTTTGAATAGTTTAATATCGCCCAAGCATAGCACGCATGGGAGAAACTGGCAAGAAAACCATGCTAGACAGAAAACAAGGGGCCAGGTGTGGAGGGTCTTCTATGCCAGGTAAGGAGATTAGATCTTATTTTGTGACAGATGCTGTCAAGCAGTTTTATATGGAAAATGACATAATGAGATTTTATTATTATTTATTATTATTTTAAAATCACTTTAGAATACTTACTTATTATTGAAGTTCATAGTTTAGGGTTTACTCCTCATATTGTATATCCTATAAATGTGTAATGCCTTGTGACCATCATTTTTTCTTCTCTTTTTCTAATTGAAATATAGTTGATGTATGCTACTATATAAGTTACAGGTTATAAAAAACATGTATATATACTGTAGGTATATATATGTATATAAAAACCTGTATATATACCACTATATAAGTTATAGGTTATAAAAAAGTAGTGATTTATAATTTTTAAATGTTATACTCTATTTATAATTATTATAAAATGCTGGTTATATTCCCTGTCCTGTAAAATATATCCTTATAGCTTATTTTATGTATAGTAGTTGTACATCTTAATGGCTTACCATTACCTTGCTCCTCTCCTCTTTCTTCTCCCCACTGGTAACCACTACTCAATTATCTATTTCTGTGAGTCTGCTGCTTTTTTGTTATATTTGCTAGTTTGTTTTATATTTTAGATTCCACATGTAAGTGATATGACAAAATATTTGCCTTTATCTATCTGACTTATTTCACTTAGCTTAAAACCCTCCAAGTCCATCCATGTTTTTGCAGAGATAAAATGCCATTATTTTTTATGATTAAATAGTAAGGCAATGGCAACCCACTCTGGTACTCTTGCCTGGAAAATCCCATGGACAGAGGAGGTAGGCTGCAGTCCATGGGGTCGCTAAGAGTTGGACACGACAGAGCGACTTCACTTTCACTTTTCACTTTCATGCATCGGAGAAGGAAATGGCAACCCACTCCAGTGTTCTTGCCTGGAGAATCCCAGAGACGGGGGAGCCCGGTGGGCTGCCGTCTAAGGTGTCGCACAGAGTCGGACACGACTGAAGCGACATAGCAGCAGTGTCCTATTGTATGTGTATGTGTGTATACATATATTTGTATGTATATACATGCACACATATATTATATATATATCTTATGAAGAGACATGACCATATGTCATATGTCATATATATATATATATATATACATAAAACATTGTTTTTATCCATTTATCCGTTCATCTGTTGATGAGCTCTTAGACTACCTCTGTGTGTCGTCAATTGTAAGTAATGCTACTATGGACATAGGAGTGACTGTATCTTTTTGACTTACTGTTTTCTATATTTTATTTTGAAATCATGTGTTTGAGTGTATATTAAAGTAGTGTCTTTTTGTCAATATATTTTTCTGTTTACAAGTTTGTATAAAAGTGAATGCATCTTCAGTGAACTTTGTGCCAATTAAGCTTGTAATACAAAACTGGTTAAATCTGTCAAAAAAATTTTTTAAAAAGACTTAATTTTAAAAAGATGATTTTTATGCAATGAAGAGAATGAGCTATAATAAAAACCTGAAGGACAAAGATCTGACTGCAGTCTGTGGTTGTATTCCAGCTGAGGTTAGTATAGAAGGTCAATATGGATGAGGAGAGGATAATTTGAAATGTATTAAGGCAGTAGAACCATCAGGGCAAGATAACTGGATGTTTCAGCTGCACAGGGGAAAGGATCAAAGGGTGACTTCCTAGTCTCTTGTTGGGGTGATTTAGTGGATTGTGCTGCCAATCACTGAGATAGGAAACAGAGTAAGAGAAGATTGCCTCTGTGTGTGTGTGTGTGTGTGTGTGTGTGTGTGTGTGTGTGTGTATGTGTGTGTGCGTGCCTGTTGTTTCTTGTGTGTTTGGAAAGGACATTATGCTTTCCATTATAAATTGTTGAGTTTGAGATTCCAGTACGTCTAGGTGGCATTGTCTAACAGACAATTAGGCATATGAGTCTTGATCTTAGGGGAGGTGTCTGAGCTTGCAGTTCTAAAAATAGAAGAATCATCAGTAGTTGAAACTATGGAAATTTGTAAGATTCTTCATCTATCCATTCATTAACCATTAATGCAACACACATATAAAAGGATATTTTATATGCATATTATAATGCTAAGGGCAGCATATAATTAATTATTATGACTTTGGTGTGAGCATTTACAGAGAAAGAAACAGTATAACTGAGCTTTTATGGGTTATTTAGTATGGATGAAACATATTTCTAGCTGTATTACAGCTATAGCTCCTTTAGTCTTTACAATGATCTTATGAAGTAATCTCTATCTTCATTTTATAGAAAAATAAGCTATGGAAAAAGCAGTTGCAAATTTTGTTTAATGTTACATATAAAATAAGTCTCCAAATCTTAATATCTTTTGCATTATGTTTGAATCCTCTTCTTAGAATACTTCCTTAAAAGAGATTTTGTTTAGGGGGAAAAATAAAACAGATAATGCCAATATATTAAAAGGCACGCAGTATTGTGAGAAAAGACAGATACTGTGATTAAGTACATTTTATTTGTAAATAAAATACAAAAGATTCTGGAGAGAATAATTTGAAATAAAGATTTTCTATCTTGAGAGCTTTTTTTCATTTTTCCTGTGATGCTCATGGCCTTTAAACAGCAGTTCATTCTGCTTAGGTATTGCCAGTCAGGTTCAAAGTTGATGTTAGAAAAAGCAACAATAGCAAAAGCAAGTAAAAAAAGGCATGCTGTTGAAAAATGTTAGTGACATGAAATCACATTAGGGTGTTCAAAGTTCTATTAGGTGTGTCTTTTATTTTTCCAGAATTAAAAGGATATATAAAAGCTATTTATTTTGTACATTTTTATGTTTTGTAATTTTATGCATTACCAAAGAAAATAACAGATTTCTAAGCACTAAATACCAGCTTTTTTTAATCAGTCTAATAATTTGTTTTCTAATACCTCTTATATACATCATTTCACAAACATGAAACTCTATTGCATAATTTTTTAGAAGTAGGAATTGACATGTATTTTGAATTTAATATGTATTTCCAAACAATCATCTGTAGATTGGAATAAGGAACATTTTATGAATATTGTATGAATGCTCATTTACTCTTCAACTAATTTAAAATTTCTGTTAGCAATTTTTAATCTTTACTAATCTGCAAAGTGAAAATAGTGTTTAAACATAATTATAATTTGCATTCCTCTCATTATAAATGAAAGTAAGTGGACTTTCATAAGTTTAAAGCCACTTGCATTTGCCCATTTTTCTACTGTTGTTTTTAATTTGCTCTATTAGTATTAAATTTAAGGTATTTGTTACATGTGTGATAAATATTTCCCAGTTTGGTAATTAGCTGTGAATTGTAGCTTTCTTCTTTTCCTTTGTAGATTTCTTCCTTAAGTTCTTGAATTCATTAAAGTTGTTTTTCTAATGGCCATTCTCATTCGTTTCAAATGTAAATAAAATTTCTCTCCTGCATATATACATACATATATATATTTAATTATTCCATTTTTACTAATACTTTAAGGCCTTGGTTTATATGATCAAATTCTGTATCCACTTGCTTTAATCACTATAAGTTTAAAATAACATTAAAAACTAACAGGTCTAAATGCAACAATTCTGTATTCTTTTCCAAAATTGTTTGTAGAAGTTCTCTGCTGATTTCAGTTAATTTTTTTCTATATGAACCTTAGATTTAGCTTTTTTTATCTTTACCTTATCTTTATTTTTGTTCTATTATACGATAAGCTTTTTAACTATCTGTTCATTGAAAAGAAATCACTTTTAGTAGATTAATTTTTTGCCTGTAAACTATTGAATTACCTTATGAAAGATTTTTAGAGATTCCCAGGTGGCTCAGTGGAATGTAAAGTCAAGTGGACCTTAGGAAGCATCACTACGAACAAAGCTAGTGGAGGCAATGGGATTCCAGTTGAACTATTTCAAATCCTAAGATATGATGCTGTGAAAGTACTGCATTCAATATGCCAGCAAATTTGGAAAACTCAGCAGTGGCCACAGGACTGAGAAAGGTCAGTTTTCATTAGAATCACAAAGAAAGGCAATGCCAAAGAAGGTTCAAACTACCGCACAATTGCACTCAACTCATATGCTAACAAAGGAATGCTCAAAATTATCCAAGTCAGGCTTCAACAGTACATGAACCAGGAACTTCCAGATGTTCAAGCTAGTTTTAGAAAGGGTAGAGGGGCCAGAGATCAAAATGCCAACATCTGCTGGATCATCAAAAAAGCAAGAGAGTTCCAGAAAGACATCTACTTCTGCTTTATTGACTATGTCAAATCCTTTGACTGTGTGGATCACAACAAACTGTGGGAAATTCTTAAAGAGATGGGAATACCAGACTACCTGACCTGCCTCTTGAGAAACCTGTATGCAGGTTAGGAAGCAACAGTTAGAACTGGATGTGAAACAACAGAATGGTTCCAAATCGGGAAAGGAGCATATCAAGGCTGTATATTGTCACCCTACTTATTTAATTTATATGCAGAGTACATCATGGGAAATGCTGTACTGGATGAAGCACAAGCTAGAATCAAGATTCCCAGGAAAAATAACAATAACTTCAGATGTAAAATGACACCACCCTTGTGGCAGAAAGCGAAGAAGGACTAAAAAGCCTCTTGATGAAAGTGAAAGAGGAGAGTGAAAAAATTGGCTTAAAGCTCAGCATTCAGAAAACTAAGATCATGGCATCTGGTCCCCATCACTTCCTGGCAAATAGATGAGGAACAGAGGAAACAGTGACTGATTTTACTTTGTGGGGCCCCCAAATCACTGCAGATGGTGACTGCAGCCATGAAATTCAAAGACGCTCACTCCTTGGTAGAAAAGCTATGACCAACCTAGACAGCATATTAAAAAGCAAAGATGTTACTTTGCCAACAAAGGTCCATCTAATCAGGGCTATGGTTTTTCGAGTAGTCATGCATGGATGTGAGAGTTGGACTATAAGGAAAGCTGAGTGCCAAAAAATTGGTGCTTTTGAACTGTGGTGTTGGAGAAGACTCTTGAGAGTCCCTTGCACAACAAGGAGATCCAAACAGTCTATCCTAAAGGAAATCAGTCCTGAATATTCACTGGAAGGACTGATGCTGAAGCTGAAACTCCTATACTTTGGCCACCTGATGCAAAGAACTGACACATATGAAAAGACTCTGATGCTGAATGATTGACAACAGGAGGAGGAGGAGACACAGATGATGAGATCGTTGGATGACATCACTGACTCAATGGACATGAGTTTGAGCAATTTCCAGGAGTTGGTGATGAACAGGGAATCATGGCATACTGCAGTCCATGCAGTCACAAATAGTTGGACATGACTGAGCAACTGAAGTGAACTAAGGTGGCTCAGTGGTAAAAAAACAAAGTAAAACAAAAAAAACTGCCTTCCAATGCAGGAGACATGGGTTTAATCCCTGGGTTAGAAAGGTCTCCTGGAGAAGGAAATGGCAATCCACTTCACTATTCTTGCCTGGGAAGTCCCATGGACAGAGGAGCCTGACGGGTTATAGTCTGTCTGTACGTGCATGCGTGCTCAGTAGCTTCAGTCCTTTCCAACTCTTTGAGACCCCATGGACTGTAGCCCTCCCGGCTCCTCAGTCATGGGGATTCTCCAGGCAAGAATACTAGTGTGGATTACCATACCCTCCTCCAGGGCATCTTCCCAGCCCATACAAATGAAGTCGCTCAGTCGTTTCTGACTCTTTGTGACCCCATGGACTGTAGCCTACCAAGCTTCTCTGTCCATGGAATTTTCCAGGCAAGAATACTGGAGTGGGTTGCCATTTCCTTCCCATGATCTCTTGTGTCTCTCCTGCATTGGCAGGTGGGTTCTTTACCACTAGGGCCCTCTGGGAGTCCATGTGGTTGCAAAAGAGTCAGACACAACGTAGCCACTAAACAAGACCACCAAAAGATTTTAGTTGAGTCTCTTGGATTTTCTAGGTATAAAATAATCAAATATTATAATTTTACAGAATCATATCCAATTTTATTCATGCCATTGTTATCTTTTATCGCACAGGCTTTTACATTCAGAAAAATGTTAAATGACAGTAATCATAGTAGACATCATTTATCTTAGTTTAATGTAAAATTTCCTACTCTACATTTGTGAGTATAGTCCTCATGGTGAAATTTAGTATCTAGCTGGACAATTATTCCTCAGTAAACTTTTCAAAAGATCTTGATAATTTCTTAGTACCTGTTTATCATGCTGAGACTTAAAATGATATTTAGTCCATAATCAAATCTACTTGGGAGTTTTCTTTGGAATTGCATTAAATATATCTTAATTTGCAAAACATTGGTACTTAATAGCATTAGTACGTTATTTTCCTTTCCATGACTGTTTATTCAGCAATTATTTCAACTTTGTCAATGAAACTGTAAGACTGGAGTGTGTGTGTTTGGGGTGGAGGTGGGGTTTTCATTTTTTCATCTGTTATTTCTTAGTTATATTCTTATATTATGGTACTGTGGTGTATGAGATATTCTTTTATTTCAATTTTTATTATTTTGCTATATAGGAACAGTCTAGATTTTGTAAATTTAGAAAAAAATTATTGGACATTTTACTGAATCATCTATTTAATTAAAATAGCTTTTTATAGTTGCATATAAGTTACATTTCTCTCTTTTCAATTTATTTATACCTTTAAAGCACATACTGAAGTAATAATAGAACACCCTTGGTTTTGTAGGGATAACAGGTATCATTATTTAATCCTGATTTTAATAAATGGTTATTGTTCATTACTACCTAATATTTGCTGTTTTAGTTTATTTAATAACAATTATCTTGTTTAGATAATTTGGTTCCAGTCCTGTTTTCCTTCATTTTTCCTCTCAACCAACTGCTGCATTTTGCCAGGAATAAAACAAATAATGATATCTTGCCTTCCTGGATCTTGCATTCCAGTAGGTGAGGATACAGATAATAATACTACTAATAGCAACAACAGAAAAGACTAAAGTAATGTAGTGTGAGCAATGAAAGTGGTGATTGTTAAAAGGAAGCACTTTTTATGTAGGGGATAAAGTCTTTTCAAAGGAGTGTTTGAAGTATAAACAAGCTCATCATAGAGGACCTCAATGGGGAAGTGTCTTTAAGAAAAAACCTCAAGGTAAAGAAGGAGGTAGCAATGCATCTCTCAAGAGGAGGAGCAGTCTAGACAGAAGAGTGTGTGCTAAGATTCTCAAACGAGACTAAAGATTGAATGTTTGAAGAACAGCAGAGAAAATGGTATATTTAATGCAGAATGAACAAGGGAGAGAATAGAATGAAATCAGAAACATAAGTCTGGGGAATGGATCCTGTAGGGCTCGATTAGAATGGCATCAGCAGAGTGTAAAATGAGAGGAGAAAAGATCCTGACAATAAATCCAAATAACTATTTCACACAGTTTTGCCATAACATGAAGAAGGGGAGGGGGTAAATTGTTAGCTGGGGAAAAAATGAAGTCAAGAAAAGTTAAACAATTTTTTTAAGTAAAAGATAGTGGTACGTGTTTATGCCAAAGGAAAAGACAAGGTGTAGAGTGACAAACTTAGGGTGACAAATTGAGGGTGCAGGCAAGAATGGAGTATTCTGCTGGAGCAGCATCCAAGAGCAGACAGGATGTAGGTGTTCTAGTCCATAATGGAAGGGGTGTATTCTACCTGTGACAGGTAAATCAAGCATAATAGCAGGACAGATGGTAAACCACACGAGTACAGTCGCAAATAAGTGGATAGATCTGTTGGTGATAGAAGTTTACTTCTACTTGCTTCTAATTTTTCTGTAAAATAGGAGACTAGGAACAAGTATAAGAAATGAATTATTAGAAGTTTGAACCAAAGAAGAAATCAGATAGAAATCTAAGACAGTGTATCTCAAACTAGTTGTGGAGAAGCACCAGATTTTTTGTTTGTTTGTTTTGATTTCCAACAGATGGTGGAATGATGCTTTTATAAGTCACAATAAAAATAATTATTTAAAAATTAAAATCTAAAAATAAATAAATACAAATTTAATTAAAATATTATATTCATTGGATGTAAAATTGCTCTGTCAAATTGCTGTAAATTATCCAAATTATTTTTTAAACTCCACTACTTATCTTTTTGTGGGCTGGTAGCAAACATTTTATTGACTTCTGTAGTACAGATCTGAGAGAGTAGGAGCAACAGTAAACCTAAGAATTATAGTGTGATTTCTGTGATTCCTGAGACCTCAGTCATGAAGGTATAATGAGATCAGTAGAGGAGTAGAAACATATTTTTATTTCTACTCTTCCAGGTTTTGACCTGGGACTCTGTAACAATAGGCAAATTAGCAAGAGAAAAACAAGTAGAAATTTATCAGTGTATTTCTTATATATTATACATTGGAGAAACACAGGGTTGTGTAACTCAAGAGTTGATAAAAGCTTAGGCGTATATAACATCTTCAGTTCAGTTCAGTTCAGTCGCTCAGTCATGTCCGACTCTTTGTGACCCCGTGGACTGCAGCGCGCCAGGCTTCCCTGTCCATCGCCAACTCCCAAAGCCTTCTCAAACTCATGTCCATTGAGTCAGTGCTGCCATCCAACCATCTCATCCTCTGTCGTCACCTTCTCCTCTGTTGTCAATCATTCAGCATCAGGGTCTTTTCACATGAGTCAGTTCTTTGCATCAGGTGACCAAAGTATAAGAGTTTCAATTTCAGCATCAGTCCTTCCAGTGGATATTCAGGACTGATTTCCTATAGGATGGACTGTTTGGATCTCCTTGCTGTGCAAGGGACTCTGAAGAGTTCTATCAAACACCATAGTTCAAAAGCATCAGTTCTTTGGCTTTCCTTATAGTCCAATTCTAACGTCCAAACATGACTACTGGAAAAACCAAAATTGACTCGTTGGACCTTTGTTGGCAAAGTGATGTCTCTGCTTTTTAATATGCTATCTAGGTTGGTCATAGCTTTTCTCCCAAGGAGCAAATGTCTTTTAATTTCATGGCTGCAGTCACGATCTGTAGTGATTTTGGAGCCCAAAACATAAAGTCTGTCACTGTTTCCCGATCTATTTGCCATGAAGTGATGGGACCAGATGCCAGATCTTAGTTTTCTGAATGTTGAGTTTTAAGCCAACTTTTTCACTCCCCTCTTTCACTTTCATCAAGAGGCTCTTTAGTTCTTCACTTTCTGCCATTAGTGTGGTGTCATCTTTATATTTGAAGTTATTGATATTATTCCTGGGAATCTTGATTCCAGCTTGTGCTTCATCCAATCCAGCATTTCTCATGATGTTCTCTGCATATAAGTTAAATAAGCAGGGTGACAATATACAGCCTTAACCTACTCCTTTCCCTATTTGGAACCAGTCTGTTGTTCCATGTCCAGTTCTAACTGTTGCTTCTTGACCTGCATAAAGATTTCTCAGGAGGCAGGTCAGGTGGTCTGATATACCCATCTCTTTAAGAATTTCCCAAAGTTTGTTGTGATCCACACAGTCAAAGACTTTGTCATAGTCAATAAAACAGAAGTAGATGTTTTTCTGGAACTTTCTCCCTGTTTCAATGATCCAGTGGATGTTGGCAATTTGATCTCTGGTTCCTCTGCCTTTTCCATCTCCAGCTTGAACATCTGGAAGTTCATGGTTCATGTAATGTTGAAGCCTGACTTGGAAAATTTTGAGCATTTCTTTTCTAGCATGTGAGATGAGAGCAACTGTGCAGTAGTTTGTTCATTCTTTGGGATCAGAATGAAAACTGACCTTTTCCAGTCCTGTGGTCACTGGTGAGTTTTCCAAATTTGTTGTCATATTGAGTGCAGCACTTTCACAGCATCATCTTTCAGGATTTGAAATAGCTCAACTGGCATTCCATCACCTCCACTAGCTTTGTTCGTACTGATGCTTCCTAAGGCCCACTTGACTTCACATTCCAGGATGTCTGGCTCCAGGTGAGTGATCACACCATTGTGATTATCTGGGTCATGAAAATATTTTTTGTATAGTTCTTCTGTGTATTCTTGTCACCTCTTCTTAAGATCTTCTGCTCCTGTTAGGTCCATACCATTTCTGTCCTTTGTTGAGCCCATCTTTGCACGAAATGCTCCCTTTATATCTCTAATTGTCTTGAAGAAATCTCGAGTCTTTCCCATTCTATTTTTTCCTCTATTTCTTTGCACTGATCACTGAGGAAGGCTTTCTTATCTCTCCTTGATATTGTTTGGAACTCTGCATTCAAATGGATATTTCTTCCTTTTTCTCCCTTGTCTTTCACTTCTCTTCTTTTCACAGCTATTTGTAAGGCCTCCTCAGACAGCCATTTTACCTTTTTACTTTTCTTTTTCTTGGGGATGGTCTTGGTCAGTGCCTCCTATACAGTGTCAGGAATCTCCTGTCCATAGCTCTTCAGGCTCTCTATCAGATCTAATCCTCAGAATCTATTTGTCACTTCCAGTGTATAATTGTAAGGGATTTGATTTATGTTACCTGAATGGGCTAGTGGTTTTCCCTACTTTCTTCAATTTAAGTCTGAATTTGGCAATAAGGAGTTCATGACCTGAGCCACAGCCAGCTCCTAGTGTTGTTTTTGCTGACTGTATATAGCTTCCCCACCTTTGGCTGCAAAAAATTTAATCCATCTGATTTCAGTATTGACCATCTGGTGATGTCCACATGTGGAGTCTTCTCTTGTGTTGTTGGAAGAGAGTGTTTGCTATGACCATTGAGTTCTCTTGGCAAAACTCTATTAGCCTTTGCCCTGCTTCATTCTGTACTCCAAGGCCAAATTTGCCTATTACTCTATGTATTTCTTGACTTCTTATTTTTGCATTCCAGTCCCCTATAATGAAAAGGATGTCTTTTTTGGGTGTTAGTTTTAGAAGGTCTTTTAGTTGTTCATAGAACCATTCAACTTCAGCTTCTTCAGCTTTACTGGTCAGGTCATAGATTTGGATTACTGTGATATTGAATGGTTTGCCTTGGAAATGAATAGAGATAATTCTGTCCTTTTTGAGATTGCATGCAAGTACTGCATTTCAGACTCTTCTGTTGACTATATTGGCTACTCCATTTCTTCTAAGGGATTCTTGCCCACAGTAGAAGATATAATGGTCATCTGAGTTAAATTCACCCATTCCGGTCCATTTTAGTTCACTGATTCCAAAAATGTCCATGTTCACACTTGCCATCTCCTGTTTGATCACTTCCATTTGCCTTGATTCATGGACCTAACATTCCAAGTTCCTATGCAACATTGCTCTTTACAGCATTGAACTTTACCTCCATCACCAGTCACATCCACAACTGGGTGTTGCTTTTGTTTTGGCTCCATCTCTTCATTCTTTCTGGAGTTATTTCTCCACTGATCTCCAGTAGCATATTGGGCACCTGCCAACCTGGGGAGTTCATCTTTCAGTGTCCTATCTTAGCAAAGGAATAATAATTTTTTTTGACAAGTAATAAGACAAAGTGTAAGGACCTTGAGTCTCAGGGATGGAAAATTGTAGGATGGCAAATATATGGGAAACTAAAAGAAAATAAGGGCTAGTTATTAAAGTTTGTTATGTAAATTCTTCTGCTTCTCTCTTTGGGGTGTAAGGATCTAAAGTCTCCCATGATTTTGTTCTTCCTGCTAGAAAGGGAAAGAGAGATAACTTTGCAAATTTATGTTCTGCTTTTAGGTAAATAGGGGGAAAGCAGAGAGCTTTGTTTGTATCTACTTCTTAATAGCTTTCAGCTCAAAATAATCCTTATGCCAAAGTGGCATCTTTTAGAGTGGCATATTTTGCTTGCCTGCACTATTTAGCAAGGTTGTGTGTGTGTGTTTCCAACCATATTTACCTGTACAGGTATAGACACAAGGTGGGATAATTGCTCACAGAAAGAAATACAGAAGTTGAGGGTGTTTTCACCCTCAATAATAAATAATAATATAAATAAATAAATAAATGATTGGACGTAGAATTTAAAAGGAAGTCAGGCCAAAAGGGAGTAGGACAAGACAGTTGAGAGTCAACTCATAACCTGTGGACCTGAAGGCTTGTTGCATTGAGGTAGTAGAGAACACGAGCTGGAACATGGGAGGCTGTGTTCATGGAGTGGTATACTGGCAACTGAAATTATGGAGAGAGAATATTCTGGTAATGATTATATCTAAACTCTAACCATGAGAATGGTTAGTTGAGTTATAGGGAAGAATATGATCATTTCAGGAGAAAAGTTTAAGGATCCAAGAAGCTAGTGTGTTAGAAAACATATCCTCATATGCTTTAAAATCATAAAGAACTAAGAAAAGTTATTTTGGAGAACTGGTGAGGAAGGAATTAAACACACACACACACACACACAAGGAAGTTCCTGTCCTGAGAGTCAGGAAAGAACTGAAGCAAGAATAATCAATAAGGCTATCAGAGGACAAGAGATCAAAGAGTAGAGACTTTTAGGGCTGGGAAAGGGACAATAATAGGATTGCAGTAAGCTTCAAAACCTCCATATATGGTTAGGGAAAAAATAAAGGGTTTGGGTAGAAAAGAGTTATCAAATGATAAGATCCACGGGAGCCAGTGTCCTCAAAGGGACTGTCAGGTTGCAGGCAGGACAGGAAAGCCCAACAGAATGTTAAGAGATTAAGAATACAAAGATTTTTAAAAGGCCCAGTGGAGAGGTTTCCTGGTTTACAGAGAGTTGTAGAAAGGGTCAAAAAATGGGATGGACTGAACTTCATGGGCTTAGAGCCTGAACCTGTGACACTTGAACTTTTTAAAGATATCTGACCTAAACAGTAATAAAGTGCTTAGAGCACACATCTATGTATGTATCACTATAGCACTATCTGACCTTTTATGTTTTTCCTCCACACATATGGAATGGAATTCTCTCATTTACCAGAAATAAGCTACATGCTGGGTACAACGTTTTTCCCAGTGCAAGGCACAATATCCCTGCATTGTTACACTGCAACCAGTTTGTAGCTAGAACATACCAGGAAAGATAGTGTGCCCCTCAAGGTGCAAGGGCAAGTCAGTGGAAGAAGGTAGGTAGATTTATTAAAGGATCATTCTGGCTAGAGAACAAAAGAATGACTGCAAAAAAGAAGACACAAATCAAGAATAAGAGAATACTAACAACATAAGCCATTGGGTTTTTAAATATACTGCCTTACTTCTGTGTTCTTTCCATCTCAGAATTTTCCAATATTCATAAGCTCACCTTCTCTCTTTAACCATCGACTAACTGCTGTCACTCACTCTATGTCCTGTCCTCTATTCATAGCACTCTCAAGGAAGAGTCAGGAAAAATGAACCTGACTCTTGAAATATGGATAGGTGTTCCTAGCATCCTAAAGGTTTGAAAGTATCAACATAACAAGTCTGTTTATAACGCAGTCACTGAAGTTAGTAACCACCACCCCCACCCCCACCCCCTTTTTAAACTAAGACAGTTCTCATTTTCTTCAAAGAAGATTGTCATCCTGGGCATGCAGATGTTTTGCATAGTTCCTCATTCTCTAGATACTTTAAACTTTATTCTCTCACTGATAGTTAATTCTTTAAAAAAATCATTTCTTCTTTCCTTTTCCATATCTTTAAATTTGTTATTTTCTAAAGCATGTTGGTGGTATTATGACAAATATGATTTGATTTTAAAGGTCATTAGACTGACAACCTAAAGGGGGAAATTGAAAGATTATGGGTGCAAAGAACAGATATGGCTGAGTTTGTAATTTTAGATTAAGTATATATAAAATCCATCACTACCACCCTTCCCAATATGCATCTAGCAAGAAAAAGAGAAACAACCTAGGTCATTTTCCCATATGTTAAATTAGCAAAGCTGCTTTTAAGTATCCTGCAAAATCTGGAAAGAGTCTATTTCAATGTAAATGGAATCACTTTGTGTCTTTTAATTCTTACAAGTATTCCTTCCTTTTTTAATATGTCACTTTACCTCTTCGATGATGTATGAAGGATTTCTTCATCCTAGTCTAAACAATGTAAAGGTTAAATGAGCTGCTGGAATAGTTAGATAAGCTAAAAAGGAGCAGAGATGGGTGAACGAGATCATAAAACAAGGTTTTAATTCAATGAAAAGTAAGACCTTGGAACTATAAAACTAGGTGTAAAAATGAAAGGAAAGTGTAATATCACAGAACAGATCCTCAAAGATGAATTAGCATGGCTATATACTTAAAATCATAGAGAAAGAATATATACTGTCTTATATTTATTTTCTTAAAAGAATTCTGTTACAAGTTTTGTGTGCTATACATTATTTTAGTTTCCACAAATGATAATAATAATAAAACACAAGCTGAGTGAGAGAATAACAATATGGTGTTTCCCAGTCACCTGTGAGACTTTGTAAAATTGTCCTCAGATTTAAATACTCAAGAAGAGTGGAGAAAGAAAAGTTTCCAGCTATTATAATTTTTCTGTTGAAGATGAGAAATGAGGAAAAGGGGAAGAGAAAAAATGTAAGGTATATATTTTAAAGATGTTCAGAATGTTTATTAATACGGTAACAAGAAACCAGATACAGACATGATAAAGCACTTAAAGTAAATAAAGAAACTATCAATTATATAAATGTACTTAACATTTTACTTCTTAAAGGCCAAAGCTAGTACTTTAAAAGTTACTAAAGACACAATCACCATCTGGTGGCAAGGCAAAGAAACTGTCATTTTAAAGGATCTATTTTCTATGACTATAGTCATAAATCATCAAGTGATATAATGCTTCCCAAGGCAGCTTTGGATGTGTTGATGTTATAAATTGGATATGGTCTACTGTGATATATCTGAAATATCATATTTATGATAGGATTTATGGATTCTTCTAAACAAGATATGGTTCAACATTCTCATGGATTGTTACATTTAAATTTGACAATAGCTCTGTGAAGTTCTGTTGTTCATATTTCCATACAATGGATGAGGAAACTGAGATTTCATAGAGGTTTAATACCTTGCTAATACTTTATAGTCGCTAAAGGCACTATTAGTATTTGATTACAAACCAACGCTTTCTCTTCCAAGGACCTGTGCTCTCTAAAATATATAAATTGCTTAATGCAGAAGCTAAACCTTAAGAAGTCCCAATAAGGCAGTTAATATTATGTTCTCATTATTGTTAAAAGCTATTAGGGCAGAATTCCAGTGTACAATTCCTGGTGAATTCTGCAATGTGAAGTTGAATTGAGGGGCACCTCAGTTAATACCTGATGTTTTCTGACTATAACTGCTTGTCCCGATGTCCTGCCAGGATTCTCATGACAGTCTAGGCTAATGAAGCAGAGGAAGTAACAAAATAAAACAATCATTCTGTGTCTGAAGCCATTTCCTTGGTTTCACATTTTCTTCATTTCAGACCCAAAAGCAAAATGATAAGCCCACATTAGAATCACAGAATCAGAAAACTTCAGAGTTAAAAGTAAAAATACCAGAAGCTTTCCAGGAAGGTATGAATATTTATGTGAAAGTTTTATCTTATACTGCTTTACTTTACATCTAATAACCCTTTAGAATCTACAAAATATTTTCACAAAAGAGTTTCTATTCGATATACTCATACGATATGGTATCTGAGATAGGGAAATTAGGTTGAAATATTGCCCTTTATATTGGTTAAAAATGATCAGGTATTGATTCCTTATTCTTCAATCTCAATATAATACACATTTTAGACATGATCAACCCTAGGCATTAAAAAAATTGTTGATTGTATATGGCTATCAAATTCGCTTTGAAAAGAAATAGAATAAAAGCTTTTTCTGTTAGATTCTTAACAGAAGAAAATGTATATATATATATTCTCCTTGAAGATCTGTATACATTGTGAAAAACTAGTATTTTAATTGGTGTAAGTAAACTGCTTTAATCTGTGCATCACTTTCTTAAAAAAAAAAAGTGGGGGGAGAATTTCAGTTGTGGGATATATTCATCATCAGAGGATTAAATGCTTATTCTTCTTCCAGGACTTCTGTTACTTATGGAGAGTTGTAATAAGTGAAATGTGCTAGAACTGCAGCATATTTCTGAATTATTATTTCCTGACTTTTTTTTTTTTAATTTGCAAATTTCCCCCCCCCCTAAATATGATAATCATTTTTGGTGACCTTTTGCCAGAATATGAGTTATGATTCTTATATCTTCAGTCTGAGAGATACTAATTTGCTTGTTGAAAGTGACATGGAAGACCCTTCTTAGACCTGGATCAGACAATAATAAGCATCTGAGTATTCCCCACTCTGTGAGTCCAGGTTTTTCTACACGACACTTAATAGCTTTCCTGAATTGAATTGAAAAAAGTATATAATGAGAGATCTCAGATCTCTTGGGTTTAACAATTAAGGATGTTTTTGGTCTTTAAAATCTTAACAAGATATGCATAAATTACTTTTTGATTTATTGCTTTAGGTTTATCCAGGCCAATGTACTTTTTCTTTGCAATTAAAGTACTTTGATGCAGTAATCTTGAGACTGTAATAGAGTATATTCATGAAAATGGCATACTTGATTCAGACCTTTCGTAAGAGAATGTAATTTCCCAAGTGTCAGTGTGAAGTTGCACTCTCCTGTCTCACTCTTTAAAGACAGTATGTCTACCATCTTATTTTTAGTTGAAAACTCCTAGAGTATCTTAACAAATATTTTGTAAGATTAAACATAGAGACCTCTAAATAAAATACAGGGCAAGAATCTGTAGGGGGAGAGTCTGTTGGGGGAATTTGAAAGGCCTCCAGGCTTTCTTTTTCTTACATTTTTTCAATATAGGGGACCTAGGTTTCCTTTTAGAACAAATAAGTGTAAGAACATTCAGATGACTTTAACAGCTCAGAAATGTGTTGCTTGGTTTTGACAAGGGCATTTATAATATCTCAAAACTATGTTAAAGATGGAGCATTTAGCAACCCAGGAAGACAATGGCTATAAAACACAAAATTAACTCATCAAGTTGCTGTAATTCTCTCTCCCTTTCTCTGCAGCTGATTAGTGCAAATTACCCATCTGAGTGGTTAGTATGCAATATAGAAATCTTTGCTGTCTACTGAGAAGGAATTCTTTTTCTTTTAAGTATATCCATGTAATATTTCAGAATTCTCTGTAGACATTGCTTTACTGTGGTTACTAATATTGCTTTGAATTTTAAGGACATATTTGTATGTTTGCTTTAAGCTTTGAGGATTTCTAAGATTTATATCAATAGGGTTGTAATTTTTTATAAATTCCTATACAAGAATTCCCAGAAAAAAAAATGAGATACTTTGGTACCTCCTCTCTTACATGGAAATAATAAAGTATCTCACTGGATTGTTGTGAGAGCTAAAAATTCAATAATATATATTGAAATAGGTTAGAGCATGGTTAGGACCATCCAGACTGTGCAATTACTATGTGTATTTAAATTGTTTTATTAAGTGCATAGAATTGTATTCAGTGAAACATCTCTTTACTCTCAGAAAACAAGATATTTAGGAAATTTCCACCTGTTACATGCCATATAGTCCTAAAGAAAGCTTTACAAACATGAACTGCTATATAAAATTCAGCTTTCTGACTAGCTTTTGAAAGAAAATTATGTGTCCTGTTAAAAAGTAGATTGGAAAGGCCATCAGTCATGGAAAGGGAGCAAATAGTATACCTGGTTGGAAATCAGATGATACTGGGGGTGCATCTAGAAGAGATAATAGTAGTGGAATATGATCATTAAAAGTACCTGAAATTGAAAATCAGGAGGCTTTTTCTCCTTCATCCATGGAATAGTTGGTAACCATTTTCAAAGGACAAAGATATTTAATACAAACTGTGCATTTAGTATATTTGAATCTTCAAATTCTTAAGTTTTTTTATCTCTCAAATATTTAAGTATTCCCTCATACAGGTAGTTTCTGTACATAGTACTTAATGCATTCATTCATTTAGCAAAAAGTTTTGATGAAGGATGATGCAACAATTTCTGGAATTTGATATTGAAAGTTAAGCACTAAATAAAGACAATCTAGTTCCTTTCCTCAAATGACTTAATGCAGAGAGGAAGATATAAAACAGGATGGATTATTACAAATGATACATTCAAGAAAAATCTGGACTTATTTTTGTAATTCAAACCAATGTATTTTTATTTTAAAATATGAAAGTGAAACTGTGGTCACTCAGTTGTGTCTGACTCTTTGCTCATGGACTGTAGCCTGTCAGACTCTGTCTATGGAATTCTCTAGGCAAGAATACTAGATTAAAATATATTAACAGTCATATTCAGATTTATAAACAAATATATATTTCAACAACATAACTCATGCCAGCAACTGACCCGTTGTCTCAGTGTTTCTCATACTTACCTAATCTGGGGACTCGATTAAGTATAATAATACCTTGGTACTAACCCAGAGATGGCCTAAGAATCTGTATGTTGAAAAAGAAACTAGCACTCATTTTTAAAATTAGTAAATTGGAGAAATGCTGCTATGTTTCAGAGACTAGCAATTTGTTTAGCTATTTATGTCTTTATCTCTTAATTGATTGACTTACATAGCAAATTAATTCAGTTTAATTCACCTTGAAGTCAAATTGAATTTCTGAGACTGATATTTATAGAAATTCATAATTTCCTATTGTTTGGAATAAATGTATATCATAATTATTTAGAAGCATACTATAGGACTATTCAGTTATATCTTTTTGAAATAACTTTTTTGCTAATATTCAGAAGCTTTGAATTTATATTATTTCCCCAATCATATGTTCAATATTTCTTTAAAGTTAGGGATTATTATATAGTAGGGGAAAGAAAGCAATGAACTAGTATAATATATTAACCTTTCATGATAAGATCAATCTGTGATATTTTTAAGACTTCCAATTTTTGTGTTTTTTTTTTTCTATTATCTTTTGTTTTCTCCACTTCTTATTAAATTTATTGGGACTGGAATTACTTACCGTCTGTCCCTTAGTATCTGGTGCAATTTGATTTTGAAACATTTTAAAAAGACTACAATACAGGTATTTTAAGACAAACTCCATTAAAAATTAGCACAAAGCACCAAAAATGACTTCCAAGAGCAGTAGCATTGAAGTCCAACCACATCGAAGCTGGTTATTTCAAATTACCAAATAGTGAAATAAACGAACATGTAGCTCTTTTCCTACAAAAATCACCTAATCTTTCTGTTCATAAAATAGATACAATTCCTTTCATTGTATTGATTTGGAAGAGGAAAAGTGACAGAAGAATAAGGTCAATGAAAAGTGAAAATACACTTAAGTCATTCCTAGGTTTGCTTGTAATCTTTATCAATTATCACAAAAAAGTATTAAGTAAAACTTTAATTGAATCTTTTGGAAATACAAAACTGAAAGAGGTAAACATGATCAGACAGCTTAATGTTGTATACTAGCTAATAAGGTTATGTAAATGGTCAGGAAATAGTAAAATAAGCTTGCAAGACTAAGAACAGGACCTGATAAAAGATGCAATCAAAGGAAAATCAGAATGTGTGATCAGTATGTGGCAAGAAGATGGAAATGTCATCTTGTGGAAATAATAGAGTGCATAAGTAATATAAAATTGACATTATTTGTTGTACAAAGTGATTTTTTCAAGATGGAATATTAACAAAGGTAGTGAATTTGTAGTAAAAAAAAAAAAAATCATTGTCATGGTCCCAGTACTGTTCCTCCTTTGTTAAGTTGAGGAAATTACATTAATTTTCCAGGCTCTAATTTCTCTACTGCAAAAATTAAGATTAGACTGGTTTACATGTTAATGTTAGCTTATGGTGAACAGTCTGATCCCTGATCGAAGAAGATGATTTAGTTTCAGGACCAGGGACCAGGCTTGTTCACCAACAGCTTTTGTGTAGCAGAGTTTTATCAAAGTGAAAAAGGGACAGAGAAAGCTTCTGACATAGACATCAGAGTGGGACAGAGAGTGCCCCCTTCACTAGTTTTAACAAGGAAATTATAAACTTTTTTATTTGGTTGATACAATAAATCAAAAGAATGTCTCAAAGTTGTAAAGATATTACTAGACCCACTCCCATAATTTACATTTTAAGATGACAGGATTAGAACTAACAATAGAAAGGTTTTAGCTAACCCACTTCCATAATATACATTTTAAGATAACAGGATTAGTCAGAAGGTTCTCAAGAAGGAGAAACATGTCCTCAAGCAGGATACATTGTTGTATTATATAACATTGTTTTATATATATATCTATTTATAAAATATTATAATATATAATTAATAATATAATTTTTATAAATACTATAATTAATAATTATAATATACTATATATAATATATAATATTATATAACACTATATAACATTGTTGTTATATAATCCTTAGTACAGAGTATAAACTGAATTATTTGTTGTGTAATCATCAGTTCCCCACTTAAAGAAAAAAACGTTTCATAACACTAAGACTAAGGAATGTAGAGGGAAAAAAAAAAAAAGACACTTGACCTTTCTTCCTCCTTGAGAATTCCAGACCTCTACCTCCTCCTCGAGAACCCCAGGACCCTTTCTCCTCCTTGGGGATCCCAGACTTCTTATCAATGTGACTAGGAATTGACCCTCTCATTACTTTCTAAGAAGTCCCTGGGATTTGGTAGAAGTCCTTTGGAGCTGTCAGGTAGATGGTCGGCCTATTGAATTATTGAAAAATTGACAGACTTAAGTGTGTAACTTAAATAGAAACATATCTACTTCTGCTTTATTGACTATGCCAAAGCCTTTGACTGTGTGGATCACAAGAAACTGTGGAAAATTCTGAAAGAGATGGGACTACCAGACCACCTGACCTGCCTCCTGAGAAATCTGTATGTGTTACAGCCACGCTTTCTGGGAAACAAACTCACTCAGAAGGACAATGCAGATAGTGGAGTGGAGTTTATTACACCAGCGGGCCCAAGGCAGAGTCTCCTCTTAGCCTAGGACCCCGACCAGCATTTCTGAAAATCTTTTATACCCCATGTGTACGTGTCCAAACCCACTACCCCAATTCCCTTGAGACTTACATAAACAAAGGAAAGGTAAATACAACTACAATAACCCCATCATTCACGTGTTATGTGTTCAAACAGTCAATAATCAATAAGCCTGCAGTTACATTCCAAATAGTTAATAACCGATAAGCCTGTGCTTACATTCTGATAGATAGTGTCCGGAGGCAGGGGTGATTAGTGTCTGTTTTCTCTTCTTCAAGATTCTCGTGCCCAGAGCGGGGTCTTATCCTTCCATTGTCATTCCCACAGGCGCTAAGCACAGAGTTCAGAGTCCACTGGAGAGGTGGCCACGCACGATCAGCACAGACAGGCCTGAGATGGAGTCCAGGCCCTATGAATTCCTTCTTCATATGCAGGTCAAGAAGCAATAGAACTGGACATGGAACAACAGACCGGTTCCAAATTGGGAAAGGAGTACATCAAGGCTGTATATTGTCACCCTGCTTATTTAACTTATATGCAGAGTACATCATGAGAAGTGCTGGACTGGAAGAAGCACAAGCTGGAATCAAGATTGCCTGGAGAAATGTCAATAACCTCAGATATGCAGATGACACCACCCTTAAGGCAGAAAATAAAGAACTAAAGAGCCTCTTGATGAAAGTGAAAGAGGAGAGTGAAAAAATCGGCTTAAAAATCAACATTCAAAAAACTAAGATCATGGCATCTGGTCCCTTCACTACATGACAAATAAATGGGGAAACAATGGAAACAGTGAGACTTTATTTTGGGGGTTCCACAATTACTGCAGATGGTGACTGCAGCCATGAAATTAAAAGATGCTTGCTTCTTGGAAGGAAAGTAATGACCAACCTAGATAGCATATTACAAAGCAGAGACATTACTTTGCCAACAAAGGTCTGTCTAGTCAAAGCTATGGTTTTTCCAGTAGTCATGTATGGATGTGCAAGCTGGACTATAAAGAAAGCTGACCACTGAAGAATTCATGCTTTTGAACTGTGGTGTTGGAGAAGACTCTTGAGAGTCCCTTGGACTGCAAGGAGATCCAACCAGTCCATCCTAAAGGAGATCAGTCCTGAATATTCATTGGAAGGACCGATGCTGAAGCTGAAATTCCAATACTTTGGCCACCTGATGTGAAAAACCGAGTCATTTGGAAAGACCCTGATGCTGGGAAAGATTGAAGGTGGGAGGAGAAGGGGATGACAGAGGATGAAATTGTTGGATGGTGTGACCAACTCAATGAACATGAGTTTGAGTAAGCTCTGGGAGTTGGTGATGGGCAGGGAGGTCTGGCGTGCTGCAGTCCATGGGGTGCAAAGAGACTGACATGACTGAGCAACTGAACTGAACTGAAGTCTGTAACACATAACTAAAAAACTTTAAATATTTTGTGAAAGGTGAGGATTACATTGCAATTAGAAGAAAAATAATAGTTGAAAGAGAAGGAAAAAGATAGAAGTGCATTTGTCATTGATGAGACTTGAATAGTTCATAAAATCGAATAAGCTATTTTTGTTGTAAATTCCTTACTTTCATAAATATGAGGGTACTCATATTTATGTTCTCAATCATACAGTAGAGACATAGATGTACCTTGTAAGAGATGGCTTTTAGCATGTACAAAATGACACCCTGACTGAAATGAAAAAATAATAATAATAAATAAATGGAAAAAGTTTCAATAAAATATAACAATGTTCACATGCCATCAGCTGCTTCTTTTATTAATAAAAAATCATGATGGCCTGGTATTTAGAACTAGGTATGCAAAGATGCATAGAACCCAGGTTCTGTTGCCTGATATTTATTTAGAGTCACTGTCTAGTGGGAGAAACAGATGGGAAACTCAATAGCAGTTGAATAGCTGTTTTAGAAGAGATATGCCTTACTATGTCTTAGAGGTCAGGCGAACTTCCTATAAGTGATAGTCTGAGCTGAGTCTTGAACAGTGAGTAGGAGTTAGGAGAGGAGACAGAAGGAAGGGAGATATTTTAGATAAAGAGGAGAAGAAGAAATTTTTAGAGAAAATAGAACAATAAGTCAGGGAACTGACATAGTTTGGCTGGGACAGCACCTTGCAAATGGGCTAGGGAGTGGGGTAAAAAGTAGACAGAGATCATAAGGTAAGGTGATGTTACCACAAGGTATAAGCAAATTTTTAGTACACACACCTTGCTAGACAGATATACTGTATTGCAGGGGAGGAAAACTTTCCCTCAACCTTCTTAGGATCCCTGGCTGATTCTAAAAATTAAACTGATGAGGGCAGATTAATAGGAGAAAAGAATACATATTTTATATTTCATCATGTACATAGGAGACTTCACAAGATGATGAAAACGTGAATAATGGCCAGAACAGAAAGTTTTTATACCTTTTGCATGTACACATGCCAAGTCACTTCAGTTGTGTCCAACTGTTTTCTACCCTGGCAGTCTCCTCTGTACATAGGATTCTCCAGGCAAGAATACTGAAGTGGGTTGCCATGCCCTTCTCCATTATACCTTTTACATACATACAAAACAAACAATACATTTGTGAGAAATAGACAAGTCAGAGACATTTAGACTTGGCGTAGTAAATGGTGAGGAGTAACTGGAAAGACAATGGTTAGCTTAACAAAGTTTGTTAGTACAGATTTCTCAGTCCCAAATTGCCCATCTGCAGTAATTAGAATGTCTTCCTTTCTTCTGGTACATGGAGGATAACTTTCAATAGGATTTTTATGACTTGTTTCAGGAAAGAAGGGTGAAGGGGGAGAAAGTCAGAGTGACTTCCTGTTTCTACTATTTTCTTAAATTCTTTCACCTGAAGATATTCAATATACCAAGATGCCATGCTTTCAAGTACCATGTCTGGGACCCCATGAGTATCATTAATTTAATGTTCCTTTTTTTTTTTTTTTTCGTCTTACATATACTTAACTCCAAACCTGGTTTGGTCTTGGATTACATCTGATGAAGCAAATTACATACAGAACAGTTTGTATACATAGAAAATCTCTAAAAGATTATGTAAGAACATGATAATAACTAGTCATCTCTGGGTAGAAGAGCTAAAAGCCAAAAAAAGCCATAATCTGGGTTTTGAGAACATGGAGAACATGTGTTCTATAATGATTTATATAGTTGAGACAGAGTGTTTCTTATTATGAGTATTTCTCATGCTAATGAGTGAGTCACTACCTTCATCAGATTGTCAGTCCTAAATCATGTTGCTTGAGCCATAAAATCAAATTTTTAATGATTGAAAAAGAAGGCAATCCTCTGGTCAAGAGGCATTAAGTGACCAGCCCATAATTTCAGGAAGTTAGTAGCAGCAAATCCAGAATTTGACCTTTTCTTTTTTTTTCTTTTGAATCCTAGCCCATTCTTAAGAAACTTGAGTGCCAAGCCTATGCTGTCTGCTTATCTTTAGCCTATTTTTGGCCTGTGTAATAATCAGCAGTAGGGGATAATTTTAAAAGGTGGTTAAATCACAAAGCAAGATATTTAAAATATGACTTTGAATGAATGTAGTCCTTGAAAGTTTACGTTCTTTTGTGAGAGAAAAAATAATACTAAGAACAAAGAATATGTGCATGTGTGCTTAGTCACGTCAGTCATTCTGACTCTTTGTGACCCTGTGGACTGTAGCTTACAAGGCTTCTCTGTCCATGGAATTCTCCAGGCAAGAATACTGGAGTAGGTTGTCATACCCTGCTCCAGGAGATCTTCCCATCCCAGGGATCGAACCCACATCTCATGTCTCTTGCATTGGCAGACAAACTCTTTAACACTAGTGCCACCTGGGAAGCCCTAAAGAGTCAATGTAGTTATTGACTACGTATATATTATAATTTTGTTTCTGATAGGTAAGAGTTCTATGAAATAAGTGAAATATGTATTTTGCTTCATTTCTCTCCATCATGTTTATAATAATGTAACTTCAAGAAGGAGTAAACATTGAGTAAATATATTAAAGAGATAACTACCTTGAAATGTTCCATTTTAATAGAATGAAGCATAGCTATGAGATATCCCCTCAATTAGAAATGGAACATTTGTGTTGTGTCCAGATCTAGATGGCGAAGTCCTGAACTCACCCCACCCATGGACATAATGAAACTACATTAAGAGAAATTATCTGTAAGAATGACCTGAAAACTAGCAAGACAGTTTTTTTTTTTTTTTTTTTTTAAATAACAACTAATAATATAAAGAAAGGGCACATTGAGACAGGTGGGGGAGAAACTCAGTCTAATCAGAAGCCACACGTCCATGAAGAAACCCTCAAGCAGGATGGGTATCACAACTGTGAAGGTTACTAAAAACTCACATCAGGCCCATAACCCAGGGACCTGTACCATGAAGATGAACCCCATAACATCTTACTTTGAAAATCAACAGGACTTCTGTCCAAAAGAGCTAATGGCTATGGGAAAATGAGGCTCCATTCATGAAGGGCTCAGCACAGCCCTGTTCCAAGTCACAGTGCAGAGTCAGCATCTTGAAAAGCATCTGGGCCATACAACAAGGAGATTCTTTGACTAGAGTATATGCTGAAAGGAAAAGGATCTGATAAAACATAATTTGAAGATGGAAGTGATGGCGGACCTGCCATAGATGGCCCCTCCAAAGTGTGACCCCAAACACAATGTGCCCACCAGTGTCATCTCTGCTGCTCACCCTTGTGAATCCAGGGTCATCCCCACCACCATTAGGCCCTTAATAGTGGCAGCCGAGCCTTCCAGATAGCTGACCTGGGGGCAAACCCTACTCACCAGCATGCCTGCAACAATCGCAGTCCAACCACCACAGTAGGGCACATGTTGCTCACACAGGGAGTGCCCCTGGAGCACTTGACTCTGGTGACCAGGAAAGAATGTACCACTGAGACCCACTGGACACTTTCCAGACAATATCACTCTCAAGATGAAGAGACCTAGTTGATATATCTAATACATAGAAACAGGCACAGAGAGGCAAAATGAGAGGACAGAAGATTATCTTTCAATTGAAAGAACAGGATACAACTTCAGAAAAAGAACTAAACAAAATGAGGATAAGGCCTTTACCAGATAAAGGGTTAAAATCAGTAGTATTAAAAATGATCACCAAATTTGGGAGAATGAAAGAAGGAACTCACTTAAAACAAAGAGAAAACATAAAAAAGGACAAATCAGAACTAAAGAATATAGTAATGAAAAGAATGCTATAATCATAGCAGATTAGAGAATGAAGAAGAATAAATCAGGAGTCTGGAAGACAGGGTAGTGGAAATCACTCAACTAAAACAACAAAAATAGAAAGGAATTTAAAAAAATTATACTACATATAGAAAACTCTAAACACCTCACCTCACAACTTTTAGAACTAGTAAATTAATTCAGCAAGGTTGCAGGATATAAGACTGATATAAAGAAATTATTATGTTTCTATACACTAATTAGAAATTATCCAAAAGTGACATTAGGGAAACAATCTCATTTGCAATTGCATCAAAAATAATAAAATGCCTAAGAATAAATTTAATCAAGGAGATTGAAGACTTGTTCATTAAAAATTACAAGACATTAATGAAAAAAAAATTGAAGAAGACACAAAGCAATGGAAAAGTATTCTGTGCTCATGGATTGGAAGACTTAATATTGTCAAAATGTCTGTATCAGCAAATTAATCTATAGATTCAATCTAATTCTTACCAAAATAGCAATGGCATTTTATAGAACTGGAACAAAAATAATCCAAAAATTTGTGTGGAAATTGTAGAGAAGATTCCAAATAAACCAGTCTTAAGGAAGAAGAACAAAGCTGCAAGTATTATGATATAGATATAGATACACAAAATGGGTCATTATTCACCCATAAAAATAATGAAATCTTGCCATTTGTGACAACATGGATGAACCTAGACAATGGTATGCTAATTGAAATATGTCAGAAAAAGACGAATACCATATGATTTCATTTGTATGTGGAACCTGAAAAGCAAAACAAAAACCAAAACAGAAACAGGTATAGAAAATAAACAAGTGGTTGCTGCAGCAGTGGGGGGTTAGGGCACAAAATAGATGAAGGAAATCGAAAGATACAAACTTCCAGCTATGGAATTAATAAGTCATGAGGATATAATGAACAGCATAGGGAATATAGTCAATAACACTGTAATAACTTTGTAGAGTGACAGAAGATTTACTGAACTAACCATGGCTTGTAATTGGTAATGTACATAAATATAGTATATCAGTCACTATGTTGTACACCTGAAACTAATATGATTTTCTATGTAAACTATACTTCAATAAAATCAAAGAAAAAGTGAAGTAGAACATTTGCTTGGCATTAATATACTTCCTTTCTTGAAATGTGTGTGCATATGGACAGATATGCACATATTTACTTAGTATTGAGTTTTCCATGAGAATAATTTTAGTATTGCCTTCTTTCTTATTTGATTTTTCTTTGTTTCATAAATTGCCTGTTAATTAACTACTCTTTAGTAGGATTTCAGGGAATGAAGAGTTTGATTGTATGTATTTTCTAGTAGCTAACCAGGTAGCTCAGTAGTTTAAAGAATCTGCCTACTGATGCAGGAAATGCAGGAGACATGAGTTAGATCCCTGGGTTGGGAAGATCCCCCAGAGTAGAAAATGGTAACTGACTCCAATATTCTTGCCTGGAAAATTCCATGGATAGAGGAGCATGGCCACAGTCATACAAGACTGAGCATGCACACACGCAAATTTATACGAGATGCATTTATACTACTGTTATCTCTGCATCCAAATATCTCAATAGTGACTGCTACCAACTTGTAGTATGTGTATATGAGAAACAAAATATTACACATAAGCATCCTGGATATAATTCTGTGCGCCATGAGTTTAAAGTAAAACATTTGCATTTTAAACATCACCTTGAAGTAAGCCAGAAAGATAAAGACCAATACAGTATACTAATGCATATATATGGAATTTAGAAAGATGGTAATGATAATCCTATATGCAAAACAGAAAAAGAGACACAGATGTACAGAACAGACTTTTGGACTCTGTGGGAGAAGGCGAGGGTGGGATGTTTCAAGAGAACAGCACCTAAACATGTATATTATCTAGGGTGAAACAGATCACCAGCCCAAGATGGACGTATGAGACAAGTGCTCGGGCCTGGTGCACTGGGAAGACCCAGAGGAATCACTTGGAGAGGGAGGTGGGAGGGGGGATCGGGATGGGGAATACTTGTAAATCCATGGCTGATTCATGTCAATGTATGACAAAAACCACTACAATACTGTAAAGTAATTAGCCTCCAACTAATAAAAATAAATTAAAAAAAAAACGCACATCATCTTTCAGTAGCATCTTGGTGTCAATCCCCAGAGGTGAGACAGAAGCACTGGTATGTCTTAGTAATAAGGAACTCTTCCAGAGATTTAGAACTTTAAAAAAAAAAAAAAAAAAGCACTGAACTCTAAACTTTATTTAGAATTTAATGCTGAATAGTTTAGACTTAAGCAGCCATTCAAACTTTAAGGAGCTGAAAATGCTCTTAAGGGGACCCAACTAATCAATTGTTATTTAAAAGAATCTTTATTCAACATTGTGTTAACCAAAGTCTTCATGAGAGTTCTTGTTTTAAGACAAGTCACCCCCATTTTTGTCATTGTTTGCTCAAGAAGGCTTTCTAGTGGATATTTATTTTAGAAACATCCATAGTTTCTTCTTCTTCTTCTTTAATGAGCTTTTAGTTGCTCTGAAAGTAATACATCTCTTTGGTTCACTGTCCTCTTTCATAGGCATTCTTTTCCTTGCCAGCAGTTTCTTCTTTACTGTTGCTAAAAAGGGCAGTAGTATGCTTCCAGGTTTAATTTCGTGTCTGCAGTCACCATCTGCAGTGATTTTGGAGCCCCCAAAAAATAAAAGTCTGTCATTGTTTCCACTGTTTCCCCATCTATTTGCCATGATGTGATGGGACCAGATGCCATGATCTTAGTTCTGCAGTCCATGGGGTTGCAAAGAGCCAGAAAAGACTGAACAACTGAACTGAACTGAACTGAACTGATGCTTCCACTAAGTGTGAGATGGAGACAAGTAGGAGCTGAGTTTTGTATGCTGGTTTCTTTCAGGAATAATACTGTAATTAACAACATCACAGGGAGAATTTTGTTCATAGATATAGCGATTTCCATAGTACCAGGACCAGTTTCTAAAGAATTAGAGACCAAAGTTTGAACAAGTGTAAGGCTGTTTATGCATATTGTCAATTTACTTTTTCAGAAGGTGGTACCAGTCTGTATTTCTATTGCAGATTTGATTTAACAATGCCCTGCTCAACAATGATACACTTTTTTTTCCCCTTAAAAAAAAAAAAAAAAAAGATCTTTCCAAATCTGATAGGTTAAAATAATGCTGCTTAATATTATTTATCTTTCCCTGATTGTTAATCAGAGTTTTAATTTTTGAAATATAGTAGATTTTCATTACTTATTGTAGTTATATTCTATAACGTTGCAGTGAACACTGAATTAACCAGTATTGAACCATTGCTCCTGGGGAACTCTAGAGTTGTGCTCTTGAGAGCGTCTGGTCACAACATTTTCAACAACAGATCAATACATAACCTTATTTTATGTCTGCTTCTGTTTAAAGACACCTTATTAAATATAAATTGTTGACTCATTAACATTGAACTCATGGTCAATAGCACTATAACTCATGCCTGAATAAAGCTTACTTAACACACTTTTTTTTTTCCGTAATGCACATCACAGTGCTCCTAACTTAGAAATACTAGACAGCGCTTCCACACAACACATGGGGGCCATTAACAGCCAAATCACCAACAAAAAACACAAAAATGAGGGAAATATAGTACTAAAAACACACAGGAAAAGTAAATTTGTATATGGTATGAGAGTGGAAACAAGCATTGCCTTGTTTGACCTGAACTGGGAATGTGCACATCAGGCAACTCAAAGTTTTTACTCCTCTGAGTATGTCAATGAGTGACCACAAGAAAAAATACTAAGAGTATTGATTTGGGATTACAGATATATTTTAGCAGTGAGTGACTTCACAAACACAGAATCCATGAATAAGAAGGACTGACTATATCTGTTTGCTATTTGCATCTATTTTTATGTTTGACTTTATTTTTCTATAGCAGTTTTAGAGTTATTACTGATTTATAGATATTCGGGCTTCACTGATGGCTCAATGATAAAGAATATGCCTGTAGTGCAGGAGATGGAGGAGACATGGGTTCAATCCCTCAGTTGGGAAGAACTCCTGGAGGAGGGCATGGCAACCACTGCAGTAACACCATGGACAGAGGAACCTGTGGGCTACAATCCATGGGTTCGCAGAGATCGGACATGACTGAAGCGACGGACCACTACCACATGCATTAAATATGTTTGATCTGTCTTCTTTGTTATATGCTTTTATTTCAGTTAATTTGCCTTTTGATTTTTTGTGATATATTTTATTTTCTTATATGTTTAATGTATTATTTGATTTTAGTTTTATTGTATATGGTCAGAAAATGCAGTCTTTTGAATATAAATGTTTTTTGGCTATGGTATCTGTTACCCAGTGGTAACTAGAGTGGATTCAACTTATTTCACAGGATGATTGACCTTTCTCCTTGACTGTTCCATTCTGTTAAGTGAAGATGCCTATCTTTGCCTCAATAGACTGCTTATTTTATGTGAAAAATCTCTGAGTGGGGCTATATATTTAATGTGTTAGCACACTTGGAACTCCAGATTTAGTATAAAAATTAAGTTGGAAACATTTAAGATTCAACAGATGCAGAAAGAAAGTGTTCTCAGAACTTCCCTTATCTGACTAGCTACAGAAACTTCTGGGAATTGAGGCTGCCATAAATCCTCTGTATGGGGTGACTTCACTCCCAGGGAGACAAAGAATGAAGGTATCATGATTCCCTCTTGGAAGGACCACGTGCATAAACAGGCGTCTCAAATTTTCCTTTCTCATATTTGTTCTCCAAGAAACCTGTTTTGCTCACTTAAGGAAACCCATATGGAACTGATAGGTGGCATTTTGTGGGGGCTCCAAAGTGTTCTTTGTGTCTCGTGCAGAAACAATTAAGTGAGAGGTAAAATGATATATAAGTAATTTCTTAGAATAGGAATTACAGGTGGGCAGGGAAGTGAGCACTGAGCTGCCCTGGAATACTTACTGTGTTACATTTTTATAATCCAAGGAAAAGAGGGGATAGGGAGATGGTCACCTTCTTCCTTGTTCTTCAAATCTTCCATCATAAACTCCTTCTACCTTCTACCTATCAGACAGGGAAGGTCCCCGATCCTTTATGATTCATCCAGGACTGTCATGATGCCATGAAAAAATTATTTCAAGTCTCAGTATGATGAGGGTCTTTCACTTTGAAGTGTCACATTTTCCTAAATTCTTCTTTTTGGTGAATGGACAGAGCATGTCCTAAGGGGTATTTGTTTGCTGACATCACTATGCAGAATGTAAGCCCTATTTTTCTACTGTTGTTTTATTGTCTTGAGGCACAACTTTCTGCTTCCATTTCATAGTTTTGTTGCTAAGCAAGTTAGTTTGGTTTTGTTGTTAGGCAAGACAGTGTAGCTTTGATGCTAAAAGATTTGCTCTGCTTCATGAGTCAAGCAAGTGCACATTGTTTCAGGACTTTCCCATTACTTCCTTAAGTGATCATTACATAACTGTGGTCTCCCAAAGCCTCTAAAGTTCCATCTCTATCTATAATCCCCTAGTGGGATTTCTGAATGCTATTTGATTATCCTACTCTATTCCTATTAATAAGAACCTTTTCTCCTCTTCTTCTTTTCTTTATTAAGTTAGGTATATCAGCCCCTGATTTTAGCCTTTTAATGAACTGTTTCTTTTGTGAACTCCCATACGAACATTAACAAATTTTTATTATCTCCAGTTAGTCTATCATTTGTCACTTTAATTTAAAGGCCCCCGGGGGAACAAAACCCAAAAGGTTGAAGGAAAAGTTTTTCCTTCCTAACAGTTTTGTGAGAATTTGTTGCATATTATGTATGACTTAATAACTATTATTTTGTGAATATCCCAATGATATTAATTTTTTTAATTAAAATTTAAATTTTTTATCATGGTTTTATCTGTGGACCAAGGGTCACTAACCTGTGGGATCTAATGTTTGATGCTCTGAGGCAGAGCTGATCTAATAATAATAAAAATAAACTGCAAAATAAATATAATGTCCTTGAATCATCCCAAAATCACCCCTTGCCAACCGCCCCACCCCCACCCCCACACACATGCTCCAGGTCCATGGAAGAATGATCTTCCATGAAGCTGGTCCCTAGTGCCAAAAAGTCTGGCATGAATCCAAATTAAATCCCTTTTGTCACTATGCCCTTGTTTATTTGGTATGTGTTTTCTTTTAAAGAGAGATTTTTTGTAATTTCACCTTGTCTAATATTTTTATACCATTGCGGTTTGACATAAATGTTCTGTTCAAAAAGTTTCAAGTACATTGTACTTTTACGTAGGTAGTATCCCTCACTCTGCAATTCCTCTTTAGAGCTTCCGCTTCCATATCACTATCATAGCCCTTCTTTCAGTTTGGGCTTCTGTGGAACACTTAGATGTCCACTTGGGGTAACTTTAATCATTCTGTTTGGTTAAGTCTTGAGTAATTTACAGTTAGTTATTGATGAAGGCCCTCAGGCACCACCAAAGCTGACCTTTATTTGTATTTTCAATGTGGCTCCAAATGTTCCCTTTAAAGGCAAGGGAAGCCTTACCTCCTTGTCTTGACTACTGTTAGCTTTCTATAGACAAAGTCTTCTGTTTTTGAAATCTCCCTTCCTGATGCCCTGTATTGCCCTATATTGCACCCAGTTCTGTTATCTTATCCCTCAGGCATTTTGTGCAACGTTGTAGTCCCTTTCTCTACTTTTCACCCAACCAAGTGAATGACTTGTCTCTTCTCTAAGAGGTAGTGTTGTAGGATCTTCTTTCTCTCTAGTTGTTCAAGTTGCTTGTTATAATATGGTTGAGTCTTCTCTAGGAATTTTTAACTAATTCCCATCTGAAAGTCAGATAACTGAAAATTAATCTTTTCTTACTCTTTGCATTCCCTCTATAATGATCTGATTTTTCCTTCATTCTTTGAGAGTTCTTTGAAAGACCGGAAAGGGATGTAGAAATGCAGGACAGCAAGAAGAGTTTATCTTTCTGATTTATTTCCTTTCAAAAAGGAACCTACTTTACCCTTCTAAATTTGTTTTTGACAGTTAAGTCTGTTCTGCCCAAAGTAGTTCAAGTACACCTATTTTCTCTATTATGTAAATCTTTGTTCATATTTCTAATTTTTTTAATCTTCATGTGTCTTTATTATTTTGAGTTCATCACATGCACAATTATAAAAGTTACCTGTTAGATTTTTCTTTTCATTAGAAGCTTTTCAAAAATGTCTTTACTTATTTCATCTTTTATGCTTTTATTTATTTATTTTTTTTGCTATTTTTAACACTTTCTTTTGTGTTTTATCTATTTTTATAGGAGCCCTGCTTTATTTAGTTTTTTGGTGTTTACAAAAGTATATTTTCTATGTTTTCACTTGATAGTTTACATTCTCTAATAATTAAATTTTAAATTTCTTATTATTAAAATCAAAATATAAAGTGAAGAATTTGTTGTTTAGATATTATACTTGTAACTGAATGCAGGTTCAGTTGCTTGCTGTCCAACAGCCAGTAAATTGAGGGGCAAGATTTAGTAAAGAAAGGTGGTTTAGTCCAAAAAGCCAGCAACAAGGGTGGACAGTGGACTTCTGTTCAGAGACCAACTCCAAAGATTTTGCTCAGCTGTGACAGTCTTTAAAAGGAAAAAGGGGAAACAATCTCAGCTAATCATTAAAGCAAGAGGTCAGATTATTTCTCATCTTTCCATTGTGTGTAGACTTTCTGACTTCTCCCAGTAATCCTTCAGATGTTGTCTTGCGTGCATGGTCTGTCTGTGATTGTATGTTCCATTGCCTGCATGGTTGGCCTGTGTCCACATGGTCTACTTACAAATTTACTAAGGGGGAACTAAGAGTAGAGGGTTAGTCTTTAATTACTTAATGCTTCATGCATACTCCTTCTAATCAAAGAAAGGAATCATCAGGTTAGGTAATTTGTTATGTAAATATATTTAGCAAAGCAAAAATTAAGAGCTAAATTAAATATTGCCTAATGATCTCATCTTTATGATTATGGTCTAAAGATGGGGATGATCAAACAGTAAAGAGGTCAAGCAGTGCTTACAAATCCCCACTGTCAAACAATATTCCACTTCTGTGGGATTAGGTCCATCTTCTGTAATTGTTTCATGCTAAAAAAGTGTGCTATATTCTGAGTGAAAGATGTCAGTATGACTGTGTAGCATCTCTTTGCTAACAATTTTAGTTGTCCACTTACATATATGGAAGAACAAGCTACCATTATTTTGACGCCCACAAAGATATAGATTATAATGAACAGCAATGTTAATCTGATTCTTTCAGGCCAGTACTTGGAATTGTGCTAGTCACAGACCCAATACTACTCAAGTTAAAGCAGCTTATGTCATGGCTATAGTCTGGTCATCATTCAGTTAGCCCCTGCCCCCCTTGCCACCCCTTTGGTGGCAGTTACATTATCTATTTAAAAAAAAAAAAAAACAAAAAACAAAAAACAACAACAACAAAAAAACAGGACTATGCATCAGATGCTGAGTCCATGACTGTTGTCCTGATCATTAACTGCTTGGTTTTTACTGGGGAGTGGAGGCAAAGGGACCCTGCAGGGTTCTTGCTCAGTTCTATTAATATTTTCTTAGATTTATTTCTCTCTTTAATATCTTCCTAGATATTTTTATTCAACAACTTTTTGATAACTCTTATTTGATTTATGTCTTGTTATAGTGGTATAGCTTTTCAAGGGTATATATATATTTTTCAATAGTTGTGTATGGTATCATGCTTTTAAAATTTTTTTGTTTTTAATCATTACTTCTGATACTTTTACACATGAAGGACATCTGGTCAGGTTGTAGAATTCTTATTTCAGAAGGTAAGTAACTTCAAACTTGGTAGTACTGTAGTATATAGTTGCACAAAATGTCTGAAGACTGACCTAGGTTTATTACTTATAAACTAAACATCTTTTTATCTGGATGATTCAAATATCTTTGACATTAAAATAAAGTTATGGTTTGTACCTCAATCTGTAACTTATTAAATACATTTTCATAGTTATTTGAGCCCCTTCCCCTGCCCACCAGTATCTATAGTTCTGATATTAGAAGTGCTTAAAGCAGACACATTCAGACATGGATTCCATGGGAGGAAAGTAAATTTCTATTCCTTTTTCAGTGTTTACTTAAATGTCAATGTTCTTTTGCTGAGGGATAATCAGAAAATCCAGTACCCCCTAATAATAGTTTAATTGATTATATTTGTTTAAATAAAATGAACATTTGTCACTCTTCAAGCTGGTCTAATGAGTACTTGGTAGCACTGTACTATTCTTCCAACTGTGTATATAAAAGGTATGATTTATCAATTCTAAAAAGCAAACTTCACTTAGTTATGCATTGTAGAGAAAATATACTTTGATTTTGCTATACTAATGATCTGAATTTTGTTTGAGTTAGGATATAGTCACACTCAATTGCAAGCATAAGTAAAGGTTATACAATTTCCACCAATATTTTCTTTCAATGAATAATTTCAATAATATTGTATAAAATGAATCTCTTTATATAAAAAGCCATGTAACTCTAATGCTCTCTAAGATCAAATGCAGCTTAAATACAATGTTTAAAAGTTCTAGTTTAAATCAAATTCTTTCAAAGATATAGTTAAATTTTATGTGATTAAAATTATATAAAGCATAAAATCATCCTAGAAATATGACTACAGATTTTATTTTTAGAAGTAAAATGACAAAGTTAGATCACGCTGTTTCTTATATTGGCAGTTCTACAAATCACCAGTGTTAATAGTGTTTGGTTGACATACCCCAGAGTCTTTAAAAACACTGAAGAAGGAATAGAAAATGTTTACATTATATTTTGTAAGCATATCTTGGTCTTAGTTGTATCTCTTATCTCAAACAAGTGTCTCTCTCTCTGTCTCTCAGGTTTTCTCAAAGATCATAGTAAATTCACAGGCATTTGCTATAATAAACCCTTTTACAGAGAATGAGATGATTTGATAGTATCACCAATTCAATGGACATGAATTTGAGCAAACTCCAAGAGACAGTGAAGGATAGAAAAAGAAGCCTGGCATGCTTCAGTCCATGGGGTCACAGTCAGACATGACTTAGGGACTGAACACACACACAAATGATTCTGAATATATCAAGGACTTAATTATTAGTTAATTGAACTTTTTGCTGCATTATTTTTTAGAGCAGTTTTGTCATGACTAAGGAACACCAGTTGAGAAGCTAACTAGTTAAGAGCCAGTTTAGGAGCTAATACTTCTACCATTAAAAGACGCTTACTCCTTGGAAAAATAAGTTATGACCAACCTAGACAGCATATTGAAAAACAGAAACATTACTTTGCCAACAAAGGTCGGCATGTAGTCATGTATAGATGTAGTCTATGTAGTAGTCATGTATAGATGTAAGAGTTGGACTATAAAGAAAGCTGAGAACTGAAGAATTGATACTTTTGAACTGTGGTGTTGGAGAAGACTCTTGAGAGTCTCTTGGACTACAAGGAGATCCAACCAGTTCATCCTAAAGAAAATCAGTTCTGAATATTCACTGGAAGGCTGATGCTGAAGCTGAAACTCCAATACTTTGGCCACCTGATGGGAAGAAATGACTCACTAAAGACCCTGATGCTGGGAAAGATTGAGGGCAGGAAGAGAAGGGGACGACAGAGGATGAGATGGTTGGATGGCATCACTGACTCAATGGACATGAGTTTGAATAAACTCTGGGAGTTGGTGATGGACAGGGAGGCCTGGCATGCTACAGTCCACGGGGTCGCAAAGAGCTGGACACGACTGAGCGACTGAACTAAACTGAACTGAACTTCTACTATGCCAAGGGAAAAGATGACTGTCACCTAAGCTAAAACAGTATATGAAGCATTGCAATCCTTAAACTATTGCAAGAGAAAAAGTGTGTGTTAGTCCCTTAGTCATGTGCAACTTTTTGTGGCCCCTTGGACTGTAGCCTGCCAAGCTCCTCTGTCCATGGAATTCTCCAGGCAAGCATGGTGGAGCGGGTAGCCATTCCCTTCTCCAGGGGATCTTCCCGATCCAGAGATTGAACCCAGGCCTCCTACATTGAGGGCAGATTCTTTACAGTCTAAGCCACCAGAGAAGCCCTGTTGCAAGAAACTAAACAGAAAATAAATGTTATGCTGACAATGAAAAGAATGAGGGAGGTTCTCAGTATAATTGACAACCCCTAAGTTAATTCTGAATGTAGTTTGTAAAAAATGATTTCCTTATCAAAATACCCCTTTAAAATATTTTGCTGTGAGTGAAAAAAGAAACTACAGCAGTTTTGTGCAGTTTAAAAATAATGTTTTCTGACATATCTACTATATAATCACTTATTTACACCATTTCTATTGGTGAATATTTTATTTAAAAAAAGGTTTCCTCTAAAGGAAAGCTTCCAATTAAATTCTCTTCTTTCACAGCTGTATTGTCAAGAATTGAATAACCTTAGTGCCTTGAAAATGCCTTTTGGCAAAGAGGACATAGCTACTGGAGCAGAAGTACACATATAAGGAACATTTTTACTCCTTTTCAATCAGCTGGTGAACTTTCCAAGAGTGTGTATGTGTGTGTGATGGCCCTGCCTCTGTGAGCACACTTACATCCCAGTTTAATTAGTTGATCTGTGAGTGAACCTAAGATTGAATTCTGTTACTGCCACAACTGAGACAAGCCAATCTGATGAACTACATTGAGTGAACAGCCAAGAAGTGGCATTTCATAAAATGAGTCCTTTAAACGATTTCCCTCTCATTGACAGCAAAACAATTATGTTCATTACCTTTCTTTTAGTTTATTGTAAAGAAAGAGGTCTCTCTTTTTTTTAATTGCTGTTAGATTGCAGATTTACTGTTTAGATAATTTTAAGAGAACTCAAGTTGGTTTGATATATTCAAGTCATATAATTTCCAGATTTGTGCATAATGTATCATAAGCTTCTAAAAATATATTCAGAGTTGCATTTTCTGCATGACAAAGATGAGGCAGCCTCTCAAATACCAGCATTGTTGACATTTATTTTAGTATAGATCATTAAAAATCAAGGTTAAAAGTGTTTTTTAATTTGTTTTTAATAAATATAAAATGGTAAATATTGCATTGCCTTTAGTTGGCTTCATCACAAGATGTTATCATAATCTATGGTAAGCACGATAATATCATAAGATTAGCAATAATATATGAAAATGTGGTTGGCATTCAAAATTTGTGCTGATAGTTAAATACTCTACCTCTGGGTAGATTTAACAGTATATAGAAAAAGATTTTCTTATTACATCATGATTTTTAAGTAATCCTTAAAAAAATCTGAACTGGGAAGCTTTAACTATGTAAATGACCTTGGTATACAAAAATCAAATTTTTATGTCAACTTGGTAGAAATTATTGAAAACCTAGCAATATTAAAACATTCTTGGATTCACTAACATTTTCTGCTCATATATTCCCTTCCATTTTCCTGAACTTTGAGACCTAAGTTGGTTTGCCTTTTTTAATGCTTTTCCAACAAATATATACCAACCACACATAATTCATTCCATTCAAGCCACTCCAGTATTCTTGCCTGGGTAATCTCATGGACAGAGGAGCCTGACAGGGTTGCATTGGGTTGCAAAAGAGTTAGCAACTAAACGACTTAGCAGCTATACAACAACAACAAATAATCCAGAGGTTCCAACTTGAAAATTTGGAGTTCAGATATATATGAGTTTGAAGTTATGCTTCATTAGTAATATTGATTTCTAGTTATATGATTTCAGGAAAGTTAACTGATCTTGTAAGACCTGAATGTCTTTGTAAAATGGTATCTTCTGATGCACACTCCCTAGTTCATTTGTTTTAGGAAATTAAATACATAGAAAAAGTACACCTACTCATTACACCCAGCATTTGGCGATTACAATATTCACAAAGGAGGGGCTCTTATTATTTTGGTATACAAATACAACCATTAGTCTTTTGTATTTTGATTATGTGAACCACTTTTGCCACTTCTGAGTTTTCTTTCATCTATATCGCTAGTATAATTTTAGAATTTCTGCATTTATTAGACTTTAGATGGAATTATCCAATGTACCAGATTGCTTACACTCAGCTATCTGCCCTTTGGCAGCTACACATGTGTGATAGTTTACAATGTTCTACCTGGTTGTAAAGAACTCAGTTTTTATTTGTTGTTGGAATCTTACTATGAGCAACTAAAGTGATCTCTTCTTTAGTAGAAGAGCTGTGTAAGTGCATATGTGTATGTGTGTATGTGTGTGCACACATGAGTACATACATACATGTCCAAATGCATGTGTGTTTGCACAAGCACTCATAGGCAGGCTTCCTGCAGAAAGCTTTGAAATCTATCCCATTTGATCCATAAAAGCCAAAAGACAACAGATGTCTAGTGTTCATATGCATTTGGAGTTGAACTATTAGAGGAAGTCCTGTTAGAGGAAGTCCTGTTTTCCTGCATGCTATATCCACATTAAACAGATTTCTCTAGTGCAATTAAAATGTGATTTATCACTTTTTAGCAAAAGATTAAAGAAGACTTCACTAGAAAGAAATTAATGTGCTGATATAAATTGCTTGATCTACTTGTTCTTTACTTACATCCTAAAGAGCTACTTTTAGAAGGAAAACAAGAATATATAAAGGGTTTTTTCTGTCAAAGAATAAATTACAGATGTTTAGTGAGTGCTGATTACAGGTGAGACACTGTGTTAAACGCTGTACTTAAGCAAGTCCTTTGGCGCTAATTTTTTTTAAGTGAGTTTTAGAATTTTAATATTTTGCAATTGCAGTATATTTGGAGAGATTACTATTTTCAGAGTCCCTTGGATTTATATTTTTACCCAAAATCAAATGATCCTTAATTTTTAAATGGCCTTTGATCATTTAGGAACTCAGCAGCTAAATAAGTTCTTAATGAGACCTATTTTAAGGGCTATTGAAAATATCAGTTAGTAGCCTTACTGAATTCATAGGTGAGGAGAATATCATGTTAAACATGTTAGATTTTTTTCTTCTTAATTATCATGGATCACTGGGGTCTGAGGTCATGATGTCAGCTAAGATGGGATTTCATTACAGAGTTGGAGTAAGAGCCTGAATAGAATCAGTTGAGAAGTCTGAGGATCATGATAGGTAAACAGTAGTTCTAAAAGTACTCTAAGATATATTTAATGTGTCTGTTACTATGCTTTCTTATAATACCTGAATAAAAATAAAACAGTACCACATGACTCTGTACAGTAATCAAGTAGAATTTCACATTAACTGATTTGAAAGAAGCATAGCATTTACAAGAATGAGTACAGGATATAATTGAATAGAGATTCAAATAATAATAAATAATTATTTTCCTTGTGTGAATGATTCCATGTATGATATTTTATTTTCTCATCATACCAAAATATTTTTGTAATCAGTTAAGATAGCAAATACTATGAATTAGATATCTAAGAAGTAGAGACATATTTCAGTTTCTAATCTTCTAGTATATTTGAATATGGATTTATAATTCTCAAGAAGTTTTCATGTTTATCTTACTTGATATTTCACAAAAATCATATGAAGTACAAAGCACTTTTTTATTATGACAGCCATTTCAAGGATAGAACAAGGAAGTCTCAGTGAAGTTTCATTGTCTGCTCAAGGCCAAGCAATGAATTATCATTGTTATTCCTCCTGGATTTTCAACTTAAAATATTCAACTGAGGGAACTATGATTCACTGAGAATTTATTATTTCACAACCATAGTTCCAGGCCCATTTAACTTGTTAAGTTGAAAATCACAAGTATAATTTATCTTTTTTCACTTTATAAATTGAAAAAAAAAGTTTGAGAACTACAGTAATTTATTATTTGAACCAATTTATAATGAGAAAACATTAAAATCTATCCATTTTTCCCAATATTTCCCAGGAAACAAATGTTTTTTGAAATTCAGCCTATCATGGAGAAAAAGAATAATTTTGAAATCTTATTATAAAAGGGAAAATTACTTCTACCATTTTAAATTTAAATTTGTAAAAGATGGGCAAGATGAATGGGACATTGTTATCTAATATTTCTAAAATTGTGTTAGTGTTAATTCCTCAGTCATGTCTGACTCTTTTCAACCCCATGGACTGTAGCCCACCAGGCTCCTCTGTCCATGGAATTCTCTAGGCAAGAACACTAGAGTGGGTAGCCATTGCCTTCTCCAGGGGAAAAATTAAGTGTAAGCCACCTACCAATTCAGTAATTCAGTTAAACTTAATTCTCTTTTATTTTTCTTTCTCTGTATTCCTCCTTTTCCTCTTCCTCTTCCTTCTCCCTTTTGAAGTGCTGTCAGTTTAGTTCAGTCACTTAGTCATGTCCAATTCTTTGCAATCCCATGGACTGAAGCATGCCAGGTTCCCTGTCCATCACCAACTCCAGGAGCTTGCTCAAACTCACGTCCATTGAGTTGGTGATGCCATCCAATCATCTCATCCTCTGTCATCTCCTTCTCCCCCTGTCCTCAATCTTCCTCAACATCAGGCTCTTTTCCAATGAATCGGCCCTTTGCATCAGGTGGCCAAAGTACTGGAGCTTCAGCTTCAGCATCAATCCTTCCAATGAATATTCAGGACTGATTTCCTTTAGAATGGATTGTTTGGATCTCCTTGCAGCCCAAGGGACTCTGAAGAGTCTTCTTCAACACCACAGTTCAAAAGCAATTCTTCAGTGCTCAATTGAAGTACCACCAGTTGACAGATATTTGCTTAAAAGATTTTTATAATCAGTAAAGAAAAGGATAAGTGTTAGAGAAACTTTCAAAATTTTAGCATTTGATAGTTATTTTGTTACTGAATTGAGTTTTAAAAATTTCATGAAAGCAAAATATCTGAAAAAATAAATTACTATAGACATATTCTCCATTTTCTGTTGAAAGATTATCTCTGAACAATTTCCAGTTGTTAACTCTGTAATTGTATAAGATTAGAAGGTTGAGAAAAATGTCTTATATAAAAAAACTGACAACTTTTAATTATCTTACTAATGTTTATTGAGAGCCCATTATGTGTTAGTTGGTATGTCTAGAAAGTATAGGATTTTAATAATGTATCAAAGTACCTATTATCAATAATTGACTGGGAAGGAATGCCTTGCCCCTTTATATATATATATATATTTAAGAGGCATATATTTATATATATTTAAACATATACTTAAGGGAACCTTTGGCTAGACTGTTCTCAGTGAAGAGCCAACTTTAATCTCTCACTTCATGTGATCTGTCGTTTACTATACGGTGTCTGAAGGCCTCTAGAGATGTATTTCTATAGGCCTTATTTCACAAGACAAAATATATACCAGGATCGCTTAACTCAGAATGAACTTCAATTCAACACTGACTTATTAACTTCAGGGTGTGTTATCAAAAACAAAGCCTAAATGTTCTCCATTTAGTATACTACTTAATTTTTCAGCTAATCTTGTCCTTAAAAACTTACTTTCACTAAAAGAGGATTTTTGAAAAAACAAAAATGTAGCACACTCTGTTTTGTACAAATATTCTCTCTAGAATCCATTTGCTGGTTTGAGTGCCTTTGTTCTCATAAAAGTTTTAATAACTATCATCTGAACCTAATTTGATTGAGCACATTTGATATAGGTATAATGAAATGGCACAGAAAATATTGGGCAAATAAATTTCTCCCCCTTACTGATACCTGAAAATAAATCATCAAGAAATGAGAAGACTGTCCACATTGTTTGGGGAGGGTTGAAGGTAGAATTGCTTTGTATCTACCTCTCTTTGACCAAAGGGTGCTCCTCAGTCTGGGAAGAGTGTCCCTCTGAATTTGCAGGACTTTTTGTAAGGAGTGCACGCAGAATGTGAGATGGGATGGGAACCAATAAGGGGTCACCTGTGTAGCCAGTAACACCTGCTAAAACAGAAAGATCAACGGGCAGCTGGATGGCACAGGAATATCACATTCATTTTGAGAACAGACACGCTTGCCATTTCTTGAAAATCTACCAAACACACTTCTTAACTGTACCATAGTCCACTTAAGATGTAAAGAAAATGGTGTGGTTTGGGTCAAGATTTGAAATAGAATACAACTAAGTATGATCAAGATAAAAATAATAAGAAATGGAAACCCCTAGTGAAAGTACATCGCAGGAGATGTCTTCAATGTCTCATTTAAAAGAAAGGTAATTCTGGGAAAATTTGGTCTGTTATATGTTTGATCTATAATTTTAAAATATGACAATATCTTAATTGTAAGCTTTGTTTCAGTTAGTATCACACACAGACACCTCTATTTTGGTAACCAATATTCTCTAGTGAGCTCTTATCATATGCTCTTAATTTCAGAACTGATATCCTAACATATTTCAGCTCTTAATAGGTTATACCTGACAATCTCCTCAAAGCTTTTCCTTCAAAAGACAGTCTCTTTGCCTTATAGTAGTTGTGGATCAATCTTCACTATAGATGTTTTGCAGTTCTCTATAACTTTGTTAAATCGGTTGAAGCTGAGTTTACGTCTGTCTTTAGAGTGTGTCTGTATCCGTTCCAATTTAAAAATTTTGCTTAAGTTCCTAGACAACAGCTGTATGGACTGAAACACTGACCTTATTAATGAATGTCTTTCTCAGCACAGTCTAGAGCAAGGGAAATAGATGTGAGGCATACACTAACAAGTCCACAAGAGAATACTGTTTAGCCCTCAAAGGTCAGTTGGAAAGATTCAATGGTTTTTGTTTGTTTTGTTGTTAGAAACACAGTCATAGTAAGGTCTAGTCTCTGGTCTGCCTTAATTATGTCACTTAGCTTTATTTATGTCCTACTTTATCCCTGATAGCTCAGTTGGTAAAGAATCTGCCTGCAGTGCCGGAGACCCTGGTTTGTTTCCTGGGTCGGGAAGATCCGCTGGAGAAGGAACAGGATACCCACTCCAGCATTCTTGGGCTTCACTTGTGACTCCGCTGGTAAAGATTCTGCCTACAATGTAGGAGACCTGGGCTCCATCCCTGTGTTGGGAAGATCTCCTGGAGAAGGGAAAGGCTACACACTCCAGTATTCTGGCCTGGAGAATTCCATGGATTTCATAGTCCATGGGGTCACAAAGAGTCGGACAAGACTGAGCTACATTCACTTTTCACTTTCATCTCAAAAATCTAGAAGCCAGATGTGAATGCACTTGGTTTTTAAGATGCCTTTAAGTACTGAAAAGAGGTAACTTAAAACATCTTGTGTGGTGAGCGTATTTTTAAGTATAATATCGTAGTTATAAGTCTTGGGTAAGATCATTCTATTTTAAAATTAACTTTAAAGTTAAAAATAGTTAAATACAGTATTTTTTGTATTTAATACCATTTAATATTTTAATTTTCCATAGTAAACATAATGACAATTTAGAATTTGTTTAAATAATCATAGTTAGTACATATAAGCCTCCTGATCTATCATACAGATACCAGAATGTGTGTTAGTAAATTTAGACATTTATAATGCATTTGAATGCTCTCTTTTCATGTCTCCCACATTTGGAGGCACTACTGAATTCAATTCCTGTTGACTGTGTGATTTGATCTGAAAAAGACAACAATGAAACTTTTCAAATATTAATAACAAATTAAATTTTCTGTTCCAAACATAAATTCTCCATGGCTTTATGCTTGCATCCTGCCAGTTAAGTTGCTCAGTCATGTCTGACTCTGTGACTCCATGGACTATACAGTCCATGGAATTCACCAGGCCAGAATACTGGAGTGGGTAGCCTTTCCCTTCTCCAGCGGATCTTCCCAACACAGGGATCGAACCCAGGTCTCCTACATTGCAGGTGGATTCTTTATCAGCTGAGTCAGAATGGAAGCCCAAGAATACTGGAGTAGGTAGCCTATCCCTTCCCCAGTAGATCTTCCTGACCCAGGAATTGAACAGGGTCTCCTGCATTGCAGGCAGATTCTTTACCAACTGAACTATCACGGAAGCCCTAATTGTAGACAGCAGAAGCAAATAACACACAGACATAAAACTAACAAACAAAACACAAACAATAATATGCATTATTCTAGTTATAGACTCTTAACACTGTCCTCTGAGTGTGCAATATTGCAATCCATATATCCCACTATATATTTTCCTGCAAACTGTTACTCCTTCTAAACTATGTTATTCCACACTGTCCTTTCTCTTTTCAACTTTCTTTTTATTCTCCTCCAATATCATTCCCTCTTATTTCAGTGGTAAAAAATGAATGCATTACAAAGAAACCTTCATATGAAACTCTCTCTCATCAATCACATCTATAGGACCTAGAATATTCTGCTTTTCTTTCTGGTATACTGGAACATACTTGATGCATGCATGGTTCACTGTCTATACTTCTATCTCAAGCCAGTTTCTTTCATTCTGCACCACTTGCCTTCCACTCTTGGCTAGTTAAAAACAACTTTCCCTCTTTTTATCCCATCATATTTTCTCTTCTATCTATCATTTCCATAGATTTTTAGCATGCAATAATCCCCCCTCATATGCTAGCTACATATATATATATATATATATATATATATATGTATATATATATATATATAGATGTCAATTACTGTTTTCTTCACTTCACAGAAAAACTCATTACAAGAGTCTTCTCGCCTCTGAATCAATTGCTCTCATCCAGGTCTATCTTAAACCACTTCAGTTATCTTTCTCCCTTGCTTCTTCACTAACACCACTCGTGCTAAGGTCAAATCAGTCAAATATGCTAAATTAAATAATCAATTTTTGTTTCATATCTTACTTGAACTCGCATCATCATTTGTCACAGTTGACCAGTCTCTCCTTAAAAAGGTTTCTTCACTTCACATCACGGATCCCACTCACTCTTGGTTCTGCTTCAACCTCACAAGCTTCACCTTCACAGCCTCCTGCATGTTCCTTCGTTGTAGCTTTGAACTGCAAACCTAGGAGTAGTCCAGGCTCCTCCTTCATTTACTTTTCTCTGTTTGCATTCATTTCTTAGATGGACCCATCTAGTTTTGTGGCTTTAAATAGCATTTATACACAAATTCCTTCCAAATTGTGTCTTCCACCTGACCTCTCCCTTAAACTTCAGACTTGAATATCCAACTATCTAGACACATCCTCTTGGATGTCTTTTAGCCATAAAGAACTTAGTAAGTCCAAATTTGAACTGCTCAGATATGGTAACTCAGTTTCTCACGATATTGAGTCAAAATCCTTGGTCCTCTCTCTTACATCTACATCCAATAAGTCAGCAAACCAAGCCAGTTACAACTTCAAAATATTAAGAATCCAACTACTTACCACCATCACCTGCAACTCTCACTGAAAGACATCATTCTCTTTTTGCCTGCTTTTTGATTATAATAACCTCTAAATTTATCTCCTAAACTTCACCCTTGTCCTGCTATTCTCATCATAAGAGTCAGAGTGATCACTGCTTTTTACATAAGTATATTACTTGTGTTTAAGTTTTATTTCTCTGCTCAAAACCTTCCAATGGCTTTCCATTTCATCCAGAATGAAAGTTAAATTTCTTCAAATAGCCTACAAATCTCTACATTATCTGGTTCTGATAACTCTTCTTCTCTGTATTTATCAGGTATTATTTCATATTCTGCTACTCCACTTCAACTGTGTTGGAGACACAAACATATTAAGATTCTTGATGTGAAACTGATTATTGGCCCAACCTGACTGATCTAACAATTCTAGCTTATCTACTATCCTCCAAATATAATTGGGTTATTTTAGTTTTCCCTCCTTACAATTAACATTATCCGAGATCAGAAATACAATTTAAGGAACTATATGTACAGTTTTTTTTTTTTAAATCATTTATTCTTACTTTCAACCTTTATTTCTTTATAATCAGAATTTGCAGTCAAATCTCCTTATTAATCAACACAAGCCATTCACACATCCAATATATATCGTGATGGAGTGGATAATTCTAAGTTCTCCCAACTCAAGGTACACAGTCAAACTTATCCAATGTTTAAAAAGTGACTGTGAGATAGCTTCAAAACATTTTATTTAATTCTTTATTAAAATATGAATTTCAATAGAGAAAATTAAAATGTCTTTCTTGGTGCAGTTTGATATGCCTTTGAAGAATTCTAATCTGGCATAAAACGGAAGCTGGACATAAACCTATTTTCTTCCAGGATTCATCAAATCTATAAAATTTATATAAAAGAAATGTGGAATATTGAAACCATTGAATAAAGACTTTTTTCTTTTGTATAGTGAATATTAAAAAAGATCTAGCATTTGTCATAATTTTATCTAGTTGGTAACAGTAAAGAAAGCAACTTACAGCAAGAAAAATTCACTGCCTATAACTTTTATAATTAATTCAAATTTATACATTCACAAAACTTTTAATTTATTTATGGACTAAGTTTCTCAGCACAAGAAAAATAGTAGGCATTTCTGAATTTGTTCACTTGTTTTTCTTTTAACCAATATTTCTAATTCTTCTAGGTAGATGAAGCAATCTTGTTTTTGTTTTCACTATTTTTCTATCAACACTAACCTGATGGATTATTCTTCTTGATAAGCTAACCACAAATGATTGGGAGATTTTTTTCAACAAAGAATAATACATATAGAGTGAATGAATCACTACTAACCATTGTGGGGCTCTTGGCCAAAATTTCTAATTGAGTTATTTTCTGTTGACCTCTTCTGTTGACCTGGACTCTTACCATAGATCTTTAGAATTAGGAAAGGCACTACCAGTTGATTTGACTTGGCACTTAATTTATATATGTGTCTTGAATTATTTCATAAGATATCCTGACTATAAGAATCTCACCTCTTTCCAGTATCATATTATTGCAGTCACTGTAGGTCCCTACATGTCCCTTTGCCGATGTCACTTTGAAAGGTTGCTGCTGAATCACGCAGACGCCGGGATTCTTGGCCTCTGGAGGAGAAGAATTCAATCCGGGGCCAGAGACGAGGCTTGATCACTCGGAGCTTTTGTGTAATAAAGTTTTATTAAAGTATAAAGGAGAGAGAGAAAGCTTCTGACATAGACATCAGAAGGGGGCAGAAAGAGTGCCCCCTTGCTAGTGTCAGCAATGGAGTTATATACTCTCCAATGAATCCAGAGGATGTCTGGAGGTTGTAAAGACTTGCCAGGCCCACTCCCATAATTTACATTTTAAGATACCAGAGTTAGCCAGAACGTTTAATCCAGAGACTGTCCTCAGGCAGGATACATCCTTGTAAAGACCAGACCTACTCGCATAATTTATGTTTTAAGATAACAGAATTAGCCAGAGGGTTTAATCCAGAGACTGGATTGTTATATAATCCTAAGGAATGTAGAGGAAAAAAGTTTGTCCTTTCTTCCTCCTTGAGTATTCCAGATCTCTCTCTCCTTGGGGACCCCTAGATTCTTATCAACCTACCTAGGAAATGACTCTCTCAACTTCATAGAGCAATGGCCCAACTTTTAATCACCAGCACTTGTACTTCTTTGCCAGGGGCTTCCACTCAGAGCTTCAACTCCCTTGCTGCCTGGTGGTAGGTCAGACATCACAGGGAATTAATCCTTAAAGCTCTAACCTCAACCATAACAGATGGGAGGTACTATATAAATATTCCAGCTCCCTTTCCATTTAACTGAGATAGCTCTGAGGTGTGTTTTTCACCCCAGTTTCTGAAAGTTCTTCAATAGGAGTCAATCCTAGTCACCTACCATGGGAGCTGGCTTCACAGCACACTCCTCAGGGGCTATCTTCCTTTGCTTATTCACTTCTCCATTCTCCTACTGGTGTTTTCCTTTCATTCCTTCCTCGTACCCTAATCCTTGCCATAGGGTTTGTGTCTGGGAAACCCAAAATAAGATACACCTACCAGAATGCATTGAGAAGATGCTAACACTGTACACAGCTCAGAGTATTATACTACTATTATAATATTGGGAGGAAAAGAAAACCTATATAGTTCCTGTCAAATATAATCACATACTTATACCTTCCAGATTTTGAATCACTAACATGAAACACTTTATTGTACTTTTTTTCAAACATTATGCAAAATAGCATATTAGGTTTTTAGTATTTAATTATTCTCAGTGAACTAGATTACAAAAGAATACATTAACTAAGTACTGGGATTACATGAGTTTTTGCCAGGTAGGAAAGGAGTGGAATTTGGTAGTGAAATGAAGGAGGCTAACACAGTGAGAAAGATATTCAGAGGGCTTCAAATCACAGAAAACAATCCTACGCGTTGAGCCTCCAGAAATAACAGCCCACTGTGCCCAGAGGATTGCTGTGAATATTGTTGCTGCTATTAGCCTTCCATTCAGGCTGTAATGGATTGTAGACTCTACAAGACTGCATCTCTTTCTAAGCATAGCCACATGTTGAGAGAATATTGCCAGGTAGTCACTTAAAATATTGGGAGGTTTCATGTGACTCCATTTTCTCTGAAAGTGTAAAAGTCACAGAAAAGCTTTATGAACTGATAAAGGTTTGTTTGTTTGTTTAAGGTCTAGACAAATCCTTTTATCTTGTCTCAGAGGACTCTGCATCCAACTGTCTATGGCCCTTGGGTATTGTCTTCTAACATAAGTTGCCAAGGCAAAGTATGACATCCCTAGTCATTTTGACATTGATTTTATAGGACCAATACGTTTAATTTATTTTTTTTTAACTTGGAACACCAGAGAGTTGCTTTCTCTGACAGTACCTGAAACAAGTACTGAGGCCACACTTCTGTTCACTTGCCCTTTCTAGCAGTACCTGTCATAGAGTCTCCAAAGTGTAGCCACTCAGTAATGCTGCCAACTGACAAAGGCAAAATGGCCGTAGTCTTCCTATGGCTTATGACTTCCTGACAGAAATGTAAGTCACTTTCATTCCACATAATACAAAGCTGCCTATGAGCATTGATGGAAGAAAGGTTTGTAGGGCCTAAGTTTCAAGTATATTTCTCTAGAAATCTCGCAGTCTGGAGCCCTCATTTTCAAGGAGAACTTTTTTTAAAAAATTGGCTTGTGAACAATATATTTTTCTTAAAATTTTATTTTCCCCTTTATTATTTAGAATGGTTTCAAAAACTTCTTCTTTGTGGAAATGAGAGCACTTCAGCAATTTCCACAGGATTGTATAAGGATTTCTGTTTGGAAAGATTCTAATGCCCCACCCAAAGCCAAATTCCCTGCTCAATAGAATAAGCATGTGGAAAGAAAATGCCTTCTTTCCTCCTTGCTCCACCAGAAAGCAGTTTGTTGGACCAAAAAGATAGCAAGACTTAGAAAACTAAGGTGTTTAAGTCTACCTCTTATCCACATTATGTACTTTTGGTCAAATTATTTTATTTCTTTGAACTTCAGTTTCCTAAGAATATCTGTCATCAAATACATGTTGCAAAGATTAAAAATAAGGCATATGTGAGAGCATTTTCAGAGTCTTATCCATGATGGTAGCTCTGTGAACAGGACTGGTATGTGAAGTTCTATGGGCTCAAGTCCTTCTCTGGGCTTTGCACAACTTCTGGTTTATCCTGATCTTCCTGGCAGACACCTAGTCTCTCTTTATGTCATCATTCAAGCTTCACATTCTTAAGTTTTCCTGGAATCCCTCTGGCAGATGTAGGCATCTTCATCTCCCCTTGAGAGCCCTACTCATCTTGAGTTCTCATTGTTTGTTTGCATGAATGATTTCCTACAGCTCTCTGACTCTTTGATGGTGGGAACTGTGTCTTTTTATCTATCTGGCTCTGGTTCATTATATGTTGTTGTCCCCTAGTATGTGCTATATGAATATCTGGTGGTTGAATGTACATCAAGCAGGTGAATAAAAATGACTAAAGATGTTTATAAACTGTACACCAAGATCATCATTCACCATTGCATAGGTGGGATATGAACCCTTTTAGAAAGTCTAACCTGAATGTGAAATTTTTCCTTCTATAGAATTTCTTGGTAGAATGGCCAAGTTGTCCCTTTTTGTTTTATTTTTGGTGTCTGATAAGCTGACTGAGGGATGGAAAGAAAGCAAGAACCAGAATGACTACAAGTCAGAAGTAATGAACGTCACCCTATTCTATGTCCTGGGTACCGGCAGAATGCATGACACTGAAAAAATGCTGAATAGTATTTTTAAATGAATTGGCATCAGTCTTCTTTGTGACACTGAGTAAATGCTACATTATATTTTAAAATCAACAAACTTCAGTCTGTTTACAAGAACTGAAATTTTGGAGGGAATAATCGGGTTATTTAGATGCTTTTTTTTTTTTTTTTTTACATAATGCTTCTCAGAAATTCAGGTTGACAAATCTGCATTTCTGTCACCACAAGCCTGTATTTACCCTCAGTGGTATATAAGTGGTTGCTTATTTTCTGCAAACACTAATAATATCTTTAGACCACTTCAATAACTACCAATAAGTCCCTTCTTATTTCCGTACATACTATATATCATTGGCAGCATCAGACCCATCAGAGTGCAAAGCAGTAAGCAATCTTCTGTTGATTGATACTTTTGATACCACCCTGCTGTTTATTGAAAGAACTTTCATTGATTGACTGTTCCAGGTGTTTTTTGATGAAAAGATGGCTTAAGTAGGAGGAGTGGCTCACTGTTGGACCTTTATATAGTGCTGGGTAGTATGTAATCCTTGCATGACCTACTTATTTGTACAGACTTTTTCCTACTACTGCTTTTCTTTGATTCTTAAGACAATCTCTCTATATATAAACTTTTATTTATATGTAATGTATATTTGGTCATGGGCAAATGAGCTACTTCCCAAGTAGCTCAGTGGAAAAGAAACTGCCTGCCAATGTAGGAGCTGTTGGAGATAAGGATTTAATCCCTGAGTTGGGAAGATCCTCTGGAGAAGGAAATGGCAACCTACTCCGGTATTCTTGCTTGGATAATCTCATGGACAGAGGAGCCTGGCAGGTTACAGTCCCTGGGGTCACAAGGAGCCAGACATAACTGAACATGCACATATATTTGGTTATAAATATAGATTCATAAAAATATCTATGTACATATACTACTATATAATAATCTTCAAATTTCCTTTTCTTATAAAAAGACCCAACTGGATTAGAGCAACACTAATGGCCATTAAAAAAAAAAAAACTTAATTACCTATTTTAAAGTCATATCACATTCTGAGGTACAAGGCATTAGGGCTTTGATGTATGAATTGAGGGGGGAAGTACTAGATTCAGCCCATAAGAGGTTCTATAAGGGAATGTCACATTTTTTAGGAAGTACATATAGAAGTGAAACATGATATCTGCAACTTACTTCAAATGGTATACCAGGAAAAAAGTACTACATGTTTATGAGTATGTATGTTTATTACACACATTCACACAGACATACATACACATTTTCTTTCCACCTCTGTCTCTCTTTCCTCTCTCTCTCTCCCTACTTTCTAGCTCATCCTCCCTTCTCTCTAAGAACAACATTTTAACAATTGATGAATCTGCAGAAAAAGGTAATCTTTTCCCTTAAAATCTGAGAATTTTCAAAATAAGAATTGGAGGGGGACAAGAAATAAAAGATATGATTCTATCCTGTAAGAATCTTACAGTCTAGTAAAGAAAAGAAAGGGACATGTAGATGAGTCTCAAATAAAATGATAAATGGTGAGATAATAGGTGCAGATTATACAAAGGAAAAGGAGGAAAAGGAATCTTTTATTCACTCTCCTCCTTTATCAGAGAACGAGCAAATTACAGAGAAATTAAACTACAATAACCAAATATGATAGTGTGGCAGAAAGCATTTCTATGTGGTCATTATCGACATTTTCCATTTATATATGTCATCAGTACACTGAGAGTACATCATGAGAAATGCTTGGCTGGAGGAAGCACAAACTGGAATCAAGATTGCCGGGAGAAATATCAATAACCTCAGATATGCAGATGACATCACCCTTATGGCAGAAAGTGAAGAAGAACTAAAGAGCCTCTTGATGAAAGTGAAAGAGGAGAGTGAAAAAGTTGGCTTAAAGCTCAACATTCAGAAAACTAAGATCATGGCATCTGGTCCCATCACTTCATGGCAAATAGATGGGGAAACAGTGGAAACAGTGGCTGACTTTATTTTTTGGGGAGCTCCAAAAATCACTGCAGATGGTGATTGTAGCCATGAAATTTAAAGCTGCTTACTCCTTGGAAGAAAATTTATGACCAACCTAGACAGCACATTAAAAAACAGAGACATTACTTTGTCAACAAAGGTCCATCTAGTCAAGGCTATGGTTTTTCCAGTGGTCATATATGGATGTGAAAGTTGGACTGTGAAGAAAGCTGAGCACAGAAGAATTGATGCTTTTGAACTGTGGTGTTGGAGAAGACTCTTGAGAGTCCCTTGGGCTGCAAGGAGATCCAGCAGTCCATCCTAAAGGAGATCAGTCCTGGGTGTTCATTGGAAGAAATGATGTTGAAGCTGAAACTCCAATACTTCAGCCATCTGATGCAAAGAGCTGACTCATTTGAAAAGACCCTGATGCTGGGAAGATTGAGGGCAGGAGGAGAAGGGGACGACAGAGGATGAGATGGTTGGATGGCATCACCGACACAATGGACCTGGGTTTGGGTAGACTCCAGGAGTTGGTGATTTATGGGGAGGCCTGGCATGCTGCAGTTCATGGGGTCACAAAGACACGACTGAGTGGCTGAACTGAACTGAACACTAAAAACACTTTTATGTAAAGTTCCTTAATATTTTGCTTCTTCTGAAGTTCATTTGACATATTTAGGCTCCACATTAGATAATTGAAATGTCCATACTGGGTGAAACTTGCTGTTTGTGGACATCCCTATTTTAATTTTTAGCTTCTAATAATAATAATTAATTCTTTTGATGTTAAGAGATTTTTTGAATGCCAGACATTCTAGTAAGAATGTGTCATCTATTTAATTGTTTAATACTCAGAATAGGCATATAGGAATATTTTTTTTCCTCCATCTTACAGATGAGGCAATGGACCCATGGTAAGGTTAAGTAACTTATTCACATCTAATAAACAATAGAATCAGGATTTTAACTTAAGTCATTATTGTAAGCCCATTATTTAGCTTATTTATCTTTTGCTTGTATTTTAGTCAGGCTTGTTTACTGTAAGAACACAGACCCCTGAAAAAATGGTAACCAATGATGTTATTATATAATTATTAAATATAGAAATTCTCAAGAACATCCAAAACCAAACGTTTAAGAGGGATTCATAGAGACTAAAGCTGGATGTGGATTTTGTTATCAGAACATTTTTATCACGATATTCTTCCTTCTTTCTCCCACTAACAATCCTGGTTCACAATCCCAAGGAAATATATTCAATAAATTTTGGTTATTAGTTTATGTATAAGATATGTATTGGATATTCTTTGGCCAATTCCTATTCTTAAAATGTCACTTGTGATTAAGGTGGTGATTAGGAAGGATTAGTGTGAAGTCACATAACATAAAGTATATCCATTTGGGTCCATCCTTTATAGCAAGAAGTATGGGAAGAAGATCACAATGAATTATGACTGTTAGAGTCTAGTAAAACTCAGTGATTTTATAGGTTTTGTTCAGAGCTGTTTGTAAACTTCGTCTTCACAATTAGAAGTACAATGATTGTGTTCTATCTCTACAAGGAAGGCTCACCTGTCCACCCTAGTACCACCCAGGCTCTTCCTCAGTTGCTCAGTCATGTCCATCTCTTTGCGACCTCAGGGACTGTAGCCCACCAGGCTTCTCTGCCCATGGGATTTTCCAGGCAAGAATACTGGGAATCCAAATGGATTGCCATTTCCTCCTCCAAGGGATCTTCCTGACCCAGAGTTTGAACCTGTATCTTCTGCATCTCCTGGCAGGTGGATTCTTTACCCCTGAGCCATCAGAGCAGCCCAGAATGGCCCATACTCTATCACATTGTCACATCCGACCATTGATTATGTCAAAAGTTTCACTGAGATTCACTGTAACTTTTAAGAATCACTGTAACTAGAACTAATCATAGAATTCCACTTAAAATTTTCTATGTAAGAGTTATGTAGGTAGGATAATATTTTCCATTTTGTTTCTAATACTCTTGATTATGCCCTGCCTGTTTGGGCCACTGAAGCATATTGTGTTGATGTCCTCAGAGAATCATCTGTTCTGATTGTAGTCTCAACAAACCATTTAGAATAAAGACAGTAAGACGATATCACCTGTGTGGACCAAATGAATAATAAGAGTAGAGTCCAGACTCCTGTCCAAAATAATTTTGAATCCTTGTCTCTAAATGTGTTATCTTAAGCTTGCTCATTTGAACATCCTATGGCATTTTCCTGCCAAGCTCTAGGTTCTTGTGATTTTCCTACAGTTTGTGCATATTGGCTTAATATTTCACTACTATTTTTAGTAAAAGCTTAGTATGATTTGCTAACTAGGAGGTATTAATGTGTTATATTTCTTTTAATCATTTATCTCAAATGTAAAATAAAAATTATTCTGGAATGGATCCTATAGAGATTTTTCTTTTTTACGTTGCATCTGGAGAAGTTTTTATTTATCTTTTTCCTTTGTCATTGCTAAAACAGATCTTTAATTAAACAAAAATGGTAAGTAGTTTTAAATATACAATTTCACAAAATTGTTTATGAAAATCTTTCATTGGTGGCCTTTTATTTGAAAAATGCAGTTATATTTTCTCAAAGAGTTTTCAAGGTTATGGAATTTAGAGCTAATTTCTGGCATATATGTAGGGTTATGAGAACTTGATGGCAGATGGATGGCCCTTCTTTGAGTTTACCACCAGTACTTAACACTGTGATTGCACATTACTAAGGCTCCAGAAGCATTTATTCCATTGAAGTTATATTGTGCCTCTTAGCAGCATCTTACTTTTCTTCTGTAACCTAAATTTTTCTATTAATATTTGGATTCATTAGCTTATTTAGCATGGAAGTGAGGTTCATCAACTATACCTACCCTCCCCCCACCCATCAGAAATCAGAATTATTTGGCAAATACTTATCCCTCCAGCAAACTGACATGTATAACTTGAAAATCATATATTAAATTACCACTGTTTCCTATCATTATTCCCAGACCCTCAATTAAAAGGAAATAGCATCATGTTAAATAAGAACTGTGGAAGAGTGGAAGGAGGAAAACATGTTTCAGTTGAATTCCTTCTGTATATTGAACAGTATATCTCATTTAATTCATCAAAATGCATTCTTACTTGGGCATGAGTTTTATCTTTTTTCTGGTGAAGAAGCCAAGGCTTATAAGTTAAGTAACTTCCTCAGAATCAAATAGTTGCTTGGATCAGAGTTGAAATTATTTGATTCTGGACAAATATTAGTTGGATATTTTGGGGTGAAAATTCATGCTTGATATTAATCAGATACTTAAAAATTAGAAGTGATTTATATCTAATTGACTGTAGGCTTATTCCATAAAGATTATAGTCCTCATTTTTTTTAACTTTTTAAAAAATTGAAATAGTTTACAATGTTGTTAGTTTCAGATGTACAGCAAAATAATTCAGTTATAGATCTAGATTCTTTTTCAGTTTCATTATAAGGTAATTATAAGATATTGAATAAAGTTTCCTGTGCTATATAGTAGGTCTTTATTGTTTATTTTATATATACTAAAAAAAATATATATATATATATATATACACACACACATATATATATATGTTAATCCAAAATTCCTTATTTCTTCCTCTGTCCCCCAAATATCCCCTTTGCTAACCATAAATCTGTTTTCTATGCCTGTGAGTCTATTTCTGTTTTGTAAGTAATCCTTGTTTTTAAATTGCTTATGATCTAATATTGGATTTTAAATACCTTGGGTAGTATACCTCATGATAAGTGAGATTATCTTTCACAAAGAGTTTGATAATTTTTTCATGAAATTAATTTACCTGAACTCAGTGCTTTAACTTTAACCAGTTAACTTTCATGATTATACTCAAATGAGCATTTATGTGCATACTGGTAGAGGTTCTAACCAAAATGGAGAAATCTGTCTTTAGAAAGCTTCTCATCACTCTTGATTAAAAGAGAGGGAAGGAAGAGAGGAAGAAGGGAAGGGAAAATAGAAAAAAACCCCTCAGATTATGGTATTTTAGAGCATCTTTGCATGGTTATATAGTCAATTTAGTCACTCAGTCACTTCCGACCCTTTGCAACCCCATGAATTGCAGCACGCTAGGCCTCCCTGTACATCACCAACTCCTGAAGTTTACTCAAACTCATGTCCATCGAGTCAGTGATGCCATCCAGCCATCTCATCCTCTGTTGTCCCCTTCTCCTCCTGCCCCCAATCCCTCCCAGCATCAGAGTCTTTTCCAATGAGTCAACTCTTTGTGTTATGTAGCCAAAGTACTGGAGTTTCAGCTTCAGCATCAGTCCTTCCAATGAACACCCAGGACTGATCTCCTTTTGGATGGACTGGTTGGATCTCCTTACAGTCCAAGGGTCTCTCAAGAGTCTTTTCCAACACCACAGTTCAAAAGCATCAATCTTCAGCGCTCAGCTTTCTTCACAGACCAACTCTCACATCCATATATGACCACTGGAAAAACCATAGCCTTGACCAAACAGACCTTTGTTGGCAAAGTAATGCCACTGCTTTTTAATATGCTATCTAGGTTGGTCATAACTTTCCTTCCAAGGAGTAAGCATCTTTTAATTTCATGGCTGCAGTCACCATCTGCAGTGATTTTGGAGCCAAAAAAAATAAAGTCAGCCACTGTTTCCACTGTTTCCCCATCTATTTCCCATGAAGTTATGGGACCAGATGCCATTAAGAAGAAGTGGCAAGAATACACAGAAGAAATGTACGGAAAAGATCTTCATGACCCAGATAATCACGATGGCGTGATTACTTACCTAGAGCCAGACATCCTGGATTGTGAAGTCAAGTGGGCCTTAGAAAGCATCACTACAAGCAAAGTTAGTGGAGGTGATGGAATTCCAGTTGAGCTATTTCAAATCCTGAAAGATGATGCTGTGAAAGTGCTGCACTCAATATGTCAGCAAATTTGGAAAACTCAGCAGTGGCCATAGGACTGGAAAAGGCCAGTTTTCATTCCAGTCCTAAAGAAAGGCAATCCCAAAGAATGCTCAAACTACCACACAATTGCACTCATCTCACACGCTAGTAAAGTAATGCTCAAAATTCTCTAAGCCAGGCTTTAGCAATACGTGAACCGTGAACTTCCAGATGTTCAAGCTGGTTTTAGAAAGGGCAGAGGAACCAGAGATCAAGTTGCCAACATCTGCTGGATCATTGAAAAAGCAATAAAGTTCCAGAAAAACATCTATTTCTGCTTTATTGACTATGCCAAAACCTTTGATGGTGTGGATCACAATAAACTGTGGAAAATTCTGAAAGAGATGGAAATACCAGACTACCTGACCTGCCTCTTGAGAAACCTGTATGCAGGTCAGGAAGCAACAGTTAGAACTAGACATGGAACAACAGACTGGTTCCAAATAAGAAAGGAGTACGTCGAAGCTGTATATTGTCACCCTGCTCATTTAAATTATATGCCATGTACAGCATGAGAAACACTGGGCTGGAAGAACACAAGATGGAATCAAGATTGCCGGGAGAAATATCAATAACCCCAGATATGCTATGACACCACCCTTATGGCAGAAAGTGAAGAAGAACTAAAGAGCCTCTTGATGAAAGTGAAAGAGGAGAGTGAAAAAGTTGGCTTAAAGCTCAACATTCAGAAAACTAAGATCATGGTTACATAACATGCTCACATTAAAAAAAAAGCTTGAGCGTCTGTTGTGCTCTCAGCATTTTGCCACACTTTATATACAAATGTTACTGACCAAGTTCTTAGCCTCCTTAATCAATAGAAATTGATAAGTGGTCAGACAAATTCAGAAAAGACTAATATTGATGGGGCTACTGCTGCAGCAGGAGGGAGCAAAAACAAGGAACACGTTTTCTACACGTTTCCTTGCTAGTTCACGGAGGCAGGGGTAATTGGCTCCTTATATGGGATGAGGGTATGGATGGGTCTAGGGTTCAGGGTGGCAGGGTGGCTTAGGTGATCTGCCCACTCCTGTGGTGGTGCTGTGTGGGTTTTTTGTCTTTTTGTGTCTTGTTCATAATTTGCCCCAACTGCACATGCATGCAGTTATTTTTAGTTCCTTATAGTTTCTTTGTATTTTGTTGCTTAGGAGACATTTTTCTAAGTGGGAGCACTGCAGCGAAGGGTCCAGGTCCCAGCCTTCTTACAAGGGTTATCATCTTTATTTACAAATATAGGAAAAGTGATGAATAATGCAATTTCATCAACTAACCTTTCACAGTCTCTCAGCACATTAGAGCTCTACCTACAGTTATTTCAATGGTCTAAATACTCTGTAGAAACTCAAAAATGCAGTTGTTACTGCTGTTACTTGTTTATCAGACAAAACTATTTTATATACTCTAGAGACAACTGATTTTTTTTTTCCTAAAGCTTTTACCTTCTATTTGGAAAAGCAAGGTAGAAATTCTAAATGCCATTTTTCATATTAATATTTATAAGTGATAGTTAAAAACTCACACAATAAAAGCTATAAGAGTTTTAGTTTTTAACCTAAAAAAAAAAAAAAAAAATGAAAGAGAGAGAACTGGAAAACACTGGGAGGAAATTGAGCGCAGCACATGTCCATAAACGAAGAGATCTGAAGTTTTATACCAAATCTTGTAATTACTTGTCAGTATATGATCCTGGGCAAAAGCACTTGTAATCTCCAGGTCTTGTAATTTAGTAATCCTACTATTCAAGGTGGAGAAAAGATCATTTCATTAGGGTAGTACAGATACATTAGCTCAGAGTTTATTTTTATTTGGTACAATTTACCACTGCATTTTTAACTTTATTTTATTTTTTTGATAGCATCACTTGAAGTAAATCTTTGTTAACCATTCCTCATTTCTGGTTAGCAGACCCACTACTTAACATACGAGTTTGAAAGTGGCCTTTGAGAAGGCCACTTCTCATATTCCCTATGAGGAGTTTAAGGTCATGTTTGAGCAAAGAGAGAACACTTCTTTCTTTATTGTTGCTTCATTACTTTTCTCTGTCTCTCTCTCCTCACTACCTTTTACCTTTATCACTATCTCTTATCTATCTCCCTCTCTCCTGACAAGCTTTTTCTGCTGCGCTCATGCATTCCTTAAACATAGCTAACCAGTTCCCTGAATGTATCTGTCATTCAAGCCAGAAGTCACTACGAGCTTCCCGTGTCATAGTTTAAAAATAAAGTCAGAAAACCTGATTCACTTGCAACCAGTTTTTTGGATATCCAATGGCTAGCTAACCACCACTGATCTAAAACAGGGAAAGGAGTCAGTGGTAGGAAGGACTACAGTGTAAAGGAAATTGGGCTCTACAAGTTAAATCTTGTGGGGGAAGGACTTCTTCCTTGGAGAAAACAAAAGGAAAAAAAAATCAAGGACTGAGTAAACATTCCAAACTAAGTTTCTTAATCATTACATTCTGTATTTTACAGAGAGTATCAATTTATCAATGTCAGAGGCCAGGTTCATGGTGGACAATGCAGTTTATTTAGGATATCCTGGTTACTGGTCAGTTGGATATTAAGTCATAAAGCCTTAAGTTAGCCCACTAGATCACTGAATCATTTTCATTCAGCTGCACAACTTTCATCTTTCTTTTATAAATATTTGTAAACCCTTTTGCCTCACAATTTAATTTCTAAAGATGTAAAACCCTATTATAGTGACTATGTAAAAACTATTATTTGGATAATTTACCTTATGGAATGCAGATCTTCCTGGACTTATAATGGGGTTATTTCACAATATCCGTCAGAAATGCGTTTAATATTGCTATCCTACCAAGCATCATAGCTTAGCCTAGTCTACCTTTAACAGTCTCTGAACCCTTATATTAGCCTACAGTTGGGCAAAATCATCTAACACAAAGTCTTTTTTGAAATAAAGTGTTGAATATCTTATGTGATTTATTGAACAGTATATGGAAAGTGCAATACAGAATGGCTAGATGGGTGCAGAATGGCTGTAAGCATATTGGTCATTTCCTCTTGTGCTCATGTGATTGACTGGGGGCCGTGACCGACTCCAGTGCCCAGCATCATTTGAGAGTCAGTACCACATGTTGCTAGCCCAGGAAAAGATTCAAACTCAAATTTTGAAGTACATTAGCCCCACCCCCTCCCGGCCCTGCACACATACACACTTATCTACAAAGGATACATTCTAAGATCCCTTCTGAATGACTAAAACGGGGGATGGCACTGAGCCCTGTGTATCCCCTTTTACTCTCCTGATGAGCGGGTAGCATACAACATGGATGTGCTGACAAAGGGATGATTCGCCTCCCGAGTGGGACAGAGCAAGGCAGTGTGAGGTTTTCTTACACCACTGAAAATGGTTCATCATTTAAAGTTTATGAATTATTTCTGAAATTTCCAATTTAATATTTTTGAACCACAAATGACTGTGGTAGCTGAAACCTCACAAAATGAAACCATGGATGAGGTGGGGATACTATGTGGCTTCTAGTCACTGATTATCACTTTCATACTATTGAATATTTAAAAAATCATAAGTTGAACCATAATAATTCAGGGATTATCTATACGCATTGTATATGGTTGATTGGCAGATAGAGATTGCATTTATTTCTAATAATTCATTGCTTTTATTCATAATGGAATATGAACTTTGTTATTCTACTTGCGCTGTTTCGTGTGCAAAGCAAAAAAAGTTTGGCAGTTTTTATTGAGGAAATTAGTCATGTATGGATGTGAGAGTTGGACTATAAAGAAAGCTGAGTGCCAAAGAATTGATGCTTTTGAACTGTGGTGTTGGAAAAGACTCTTGAGAGTCTCTTAGATTGCAAGGAGATCCAACCAGTCCATCCTAAAGGAGATCAGTCCTGGGTGTTCATTGGAAGGACTGATGTTGAAGCTGAAACTCCAATATTTTGACCACCTGATGCAAAGAGCTGACTCATTTGAAAAGACCCTGATGCTGGGAAAGATTGAAAGTGGGAGGAGAAGGGGACAACAGAGGATGAGATGGTTGGATGGCATCACCGACTCAATGGACATGAGTTTGAGTAAACTCCAGGAGTTGGTGATGGACAGGGAGGCCTGGCGTGCTGCAGTTCATGGGGTCGCAAAGAGTCAGACATGATTAAGAAACTGAACTGAACTGGTTGAGGAAATTATATATACTGTAATCTTAGACTTCTGAATTTGCCAAGTATTGCTAAAAAACATTGATTACTCAAATAACTTTTCCTTTCATTTAAATAAAATAAAATTAATTTATAGTAGTTGCATATATATTTTAAAAATTTCCAACTTTCCCAAGTAATAACTTCATAATGCATTTGTTGTCCATGGGATATTTGACTTCTCTTTTTCCTGTAGTTTTGATAGGTGTTTCAGTTACCATTTGTCTTAACTATGAATATTTATCACATAAGAATTTTCCAGTTATAAATGTTAGAAAACTCCATTCAAATCAGCTTAAGCAGAAAAGGTGAAATTTAATGGCTCAAATTTCTGAATAAACAAGTGGTGCTCCCTTTGGTGTGGCAGGATTTAGGGTTTTAAAATATGTCCTCAGGGCCTCTGTTTTCTCCATTTGGTTTACTGAACAAATCTGGTTCACTGATACTCTAATTTCCAGTTCGTTGAACTGTTAATATCTATTAAATATTTTAAATTCATATTTAATAGTGGAGTAGTCTCCTAAATAGTTTTTAGGCACTCTATCTGTCAAAGTTCCACCAGAAAAAAAAAAAAAATGAACCAGTAGGATTTATAAAAATGTATAGTTTTATATCCTAAGGAATTGGCATATATGGGTGTGGGCACTAGCTAGTTAGAGGAAAATGCTTAGGGCAGACAGTCAGGAAGACAGGGGGGAAGTCTTAGGCTGATGCTTCAGTCCACATTTAAAATTTCTTCTTCAGGGAAACTTTGGTTCTGCTTTTAAACTTTTCAACTGATTAAATCAAGCCCATCCAAATTATTGAGGATAATCTTAGATGATAATTATATATACAGAACATCTTTGTAACAGCTGAATTGGTGTTTGAACTGGAGACTATAACCTGTTAAATTGATATATAAAGTTGAATATTATAGACCCTGATTTAGAAGGAAAATGTCATGAAGTTTGAGCAGCAGACAATAACCTAGGAAACTTTCTAATACAAAATTTAAATAATTTGTTCTCTTTGAAAAACTAATTGGCCTCCATGTTAGAAATTACTGAAATTGAGAAAAGATTACCATGATTGAATAGCCTGTGTGGCTGTGCTTAGTTGTGTAGTTGTTTCTGACTCTTTGTGACCCTTTAGACTAGGCTGCCAGGCTCCTCTGTCCATGGGGATTTTCAGGCAAGAATACTGAAGTGGGTTGCCATTTCCTTCTCCAGGGGATCAAACCTGAGTTTCCTGTCTCCTGCATTACAGGCAGATTCTTTACCTTCTCAGCCATTGGGAAAGCCCCTTGAATAGCCTACTATTTTTTAATTCTTTGAGTATGACATTAATAAGAATTTATTAGTAGACATTGTTTCTATCAATTAACAATCTGCAATTACCCAAACCAATCATCTCTGAGTATTTCTTCATAAGTTATGATGCATATTTATCTTCAATAATCTTGTTCCCCATTCCCTCTAGAAGTAGAGATTAGATATCTTAGAATCTGTTGTAATCCCAGAATCTTGAGCTCAGGAGATATCAAATGAGTATATCTGGGAAGAAATAATGAATAGGGATGAGGAAGGAAAGCTGAATAAAAATATTTTGCCATTGTTAATAACATTATAGTGAATAACTTAATGCATGCATTGTCTCCTATTTATGAAGATTCATCTTCAAGATAAATTTCTGGAACAAATATTGTTGGATGAAAGAGATTTTACATGCATATTTAATTTTGTTAGGTACTCCCCAAATTCTCATCACAGTGATTGTAGGAGACGGAGATTTCAGCAAGATATATAGATGCTTATTGTGTACAATAAAACTTGAGAATCACTGTTTAGAGCATGGATATTTACCTTTGGGAGTATTAACTTTTTGTCCAAAAACACCTGTAGGAATACATATCTGCTGGCCTACTTATCCATTTGCACAGCCTGCAAAACTAGCAATGGATGGAGCCCCTAAAGGTCATCCTGGTCAAGAAACCCTAGTCTAGAAGCACCTAGCAATTATCACAATCCCTGTTTTTCCAGGGGCTTTGGGCTTCCCTTGTGGCTCAGATGGTAAAGAATCAACCTGCAATTCAGAAGACTTGGGTTCGATTCCTGAGTTGGGAAGATCCCCTGAAGAAGGGAAAGGCCACCCAGGGAAAGGCCAGTATTCTGGCCTGGAGAATTCCATGGACTGTATAGTCCATGGGGTCGCAAAGATTTATATGTGACTGAGCAACTTTCACTTTCACTCATAGCTCATTTGGTAAAGAATCTGCCTGCAGTGCAGGAGACCCAGGTTCAATCTCTGAGTCAGGAAGATCTCCTGGAGAAGGAAATGACAAACCACTCCAGTGTTCTTGCCTGGAGAATCCCATGGACAGAAGAACCTGGCTGCCACAGTCCATGGGATCACAAGAGTCGGACATGACTTAGCGACTAAACTACCATCACCACTGTTTTGCCAACAGAGCAAGAATAGTCGTTTGCCTTGATCATGTTCCTTTAGCCTCTGCAGCCTTAGCCACACTTAGTCCACACTTGATCCTGCATTTCAACTTAAAACTAAACCAAGGCATTTGAATAATGTAACTTATGAAGAAGTTATTACTTTACATGATGTTTGCCTTATTTTTCCAAGTATATATCTGCTTTTCACAGCTAGAAAAGTGAATATCAAAGAAATCTTTATTTTCTACATTGTGGTTTTATCTATGTAATCATATGATTTTATCATCATTGCAATATTATCACACATTTTATTCCAACAGCAAACTGAGACATGCATACAAGTATAAACAATAAATAATATATTAAAAATTACTATGCTGTAGTTAAAGTTTCATTTTCACCTTGCTGCTTTTTCCTCCATTTAGTAAGAATTTAAAATAGAAATTGACAGTTCAGCTAACTGGAAATTAGCATAGCAGTGAACCAGATTTGTTCAGCAGTCCACAACTTCATGGATACTTACCTTAGCTGCTTCTGAGACAGCCATCTGTGTTATTTCATCTCAGAAAAATGCCTTTATAAACCAGTAGGACACCCTAAGCGTGGAAATTAGGTTATACGTCTCTGCATATTTCAAAGAACAAGTTTTTACATTCAAAATATTACTGCAAATATTCTACTATTCCACATGAATCAAGTATATTGAGCACGAGCTTTTGAGCACTGACATACTGTGTTCTGACCCCTGAAGAAGACCTAAGATAGTGTTGCCCTTGGTCATGGAAAGTAATATGCCCAAATTGTAAAATCCTTTTCTCATATTAAATTCAATGACACCTTGCAATCTTATGCTTGGCAGATTTCCTGAGGAAAATCTGAAGGCTCAGTATACTCCATAAATATATTTTGTGAAATTTATTATAGAGCTAGAATGCTCCTCTCTAATCACCCTTGTTTTCACCCAATTAACTGTCAAGTTCTATTGATATAGACCCCAAAATACTCCTCAAAATTTCTCTCTTCTTTCCCATTTACCCCTGCGTTAATGCTTATCTACCATACTGGTATCTCCTTATCTAATCTTCCAATATTTTGAGTCCGTCTACCTCACAGGGGACAGTATAGTCTTCAAATTCATATTGATTATATAAATATCCTACTTTAAAGTAAACAAAGAAACAAAACTTTGCTATATTCTGGAAGTAGATGGTCTAAACCCCTTAGAGATAGATGCAAATGCTGTTATAATCTGGTATCTACAGGTACATAGAAATTAATATTGAGATGTAATTAAAAATGAAAATTGGCCAGATACAGGAATACCAGATCTTACCATGATCTTATATCACTACTTCCTACAAGTTCTCTAAAGAGGATTATGTACAAAAGAGGGCAAAGCAATAAAACTGAGGCCAAGCAATAATTTATTATTGGCTAATGATTTAGGAGCAAAGAATTCCAATGGACTATGCTGGATAATGTGGAAAACCAACTTATTTTCATACCCTACAATGGTCTTATCCATATTTTTTGCCCTTTTAACATGCTTTTAAGTCTGAGTTTTAGATTTTCTTTTCTATTATGAGGGGGTGAATTCAGAGCTTATATAGGTATATGTAGAGAGACAGAGAAACAATATGGGCAGATACATGGTTCAGTTGTAAGTATACGGTGCTGAATAAAGCAGATATAGTCTTTTTCCTCTTGGAGATTATAATCTACTTAAACAGATCTTAAACTAACCATTGTATGTATGTGTATGTGTGTTTGTATCTGTTTTATGCAATTAAATAAGAAAGGATGAGGTAAAAATATAGAATGCCATGAGATTTTATCAAGCAAACCTAACTGATACTGGAAAAACAGGAAAGTCCTTTCACAGAAATTGACATTTAAGTTGAAAGCTAAAGTCAATTTTGGAATAGTGTAGTAGAAATTACTTTCCAGACTTGGGGACAGGATATGTGAAGTGGATAAAGGAAGAAATTGTGTAGATTGTTAAATGAACTGAAAGATGGTCAAGTTATTTGAATTATATAGAAGAATACTATTAGATGTAGGTATTAAAACTGAGAAAGTGTATCTCCAGACACAGCTGGAGAGATAGGTAGAGACTAAATTATCTGACTGTTTGGGGCAATGTTGAGAATATGAAGTTTTATTCTGTTTGTTATCAACGGTTGTAGGAGGATTTTGTAATACATAATTTACCTTTGGAATGGGTGCTGTCATTGATACAGTGTATTAATGACACTCTCGAAAAATTATGAAATGTTACAAGATGAGAAGAGAGTAGTATTCTGGAGTTAGTATTCAAGGAGGCACTGATTTTAGATCTACTCTTGAGGTTCTTATAAGAAGCCCACATTTTCTGTGACTGCTGGTAAAGGATGAGCTCAACAGATGCTAAATTTCAGTAAAAGCAAAAAGGTGGAATTAACTTTCTAAGTTTAGTCTTAGGATATTGGGGAGTTTGTGATCATAGAATAGGAAATTCAGAGGGCAGGTCAGAAGTGTTTGGGTAGGAAGAGAGAAGGTTGTATCTGTGGACAGCTGTTAGGCTGCCCTGTACTTTAGGCAGAGACCTGCGTAAATAAGGGAGAGGATATTGAAAACTTACATCTGGAATATAGATGGGTTTATAAGGTTTCAATTACAGCTTGAGAAACATGGCTGCCTGAAAGTCAAAATGTTAGGCCAAGTACGTCATTATCTTTTAGGTGATTAGATGTGGTAGTTCCAGTTTAAATGTAGTCATGTGTGGGTGGTAGACATGAATAAGTAAACATAAACCAAGTGTCAGGCAACGCCAATCCAGGGAAATAGGGTTAGTTATTTGTCCCATTGTGTCCCCATCTATGTTAAGCATTGATGAAATAGCTATGTGATAAAGATAAAAAGAAATAATAGCGGGGGCTTCCCTGGTGGCTCAGCGGTAAAGAATCTGCCTGCAACGCAGGAGATCCAGATATGTGGTTTGATCCCTGGGTTGGGAAGATCCCCTGGAGGATGAAATGGCAACCCAGTCCAGTAATCTTGACTGGAGAATCCCACTGGAGTTACAAAAGAGTCAGAGATGACTGAATGACTAAACAAAAACAATAATAATAATAATGTGCAAATCTTTTTACTTTACTCTTTTTTCCTTTCTTTGTTTACAGTGGCAAGCTTATTACTTGCTGAATTAGCTTCTAGCTCTCAGAATATGGAAAGACGAAAAACAAATGGGAATAAAAGCTTAAAAGATAAATTTGCTTGAAATAATTTTAAAAAAATGAGTTAGAGGCAGGGTTGGGATAGGGTGGAGATTGATAGAGTTGATATTTGAATTTGTGAAAGTGTCTAGAGAGCTTGGAATTGGGAAGAACATTTGAAAAATCTGTTGATATGTCCTGAGTAATATATTGAATTTTTTAAAAATGAAGAAAGATATAAAAAATTATTACCCATTATTAATATCTTTCTTTTCTGTTTTCATGGGAGATTACAGAGAAAAATTCAGATGCTCTATTTATATATCTATATATATTTATGCCATGTTGGGGTTACATGAGGGTTACATATGAACTTTATAAAATGATTCCTTTATGTAGAGTTGGCATTTCAATATGTTTTCCCTAAGGTGGTATAAATTTTGATTGTTCAGAATCTTTAGTACAAGAGTTATCTGAATCTTTAATATAAGACATTAAACAATGTTGTGTTTTACTTATAGCATATTAGCTTCTGAGTACAGAAACCCCCCACCAAAGCCACTCAAATGTATACAGATCTCCAAGAGGCTATGGTAACTCCCATGTATTTACTTACCTGAGGACAGGAAATTAAAACAGACTCCTAGAGAATTTCTTGCCCAAAGACTGCATGGCTCCTTCCATCCTATTTCTATCTCGTGACTCCCCTATATCTATGCACATGCTCTGGTTTTCCTCCTCTCTGCACCCCACCCCCCACATCACCCCACCCCACCCTCCACCCATGTTGGCACAGCTGCCCACTAGGTGAGCTCCCTACTGTTTGGTATGGATCCATGAGAGAAAGGTCTGAGTGATTCAGCCTAGCCTATAATTTTACTTTGCTTGCATCATATGTCCCCAAGGTGGTGGTGGGGAGATGGGGAAGGGATACTATTGCCACATAGGGATGCCACTCTCAGGAACACTAACTGAATGGGGCAGACTCAGGTAAATGAGAATGCTGATTGAGTAAGCCATGTTGACTGATAAATTTAATCCATTAACACTTCCAGCAGAATTATTAGTGGGAGTGTTTCCAGAATATAGAGTAGCCAGCTGAGAGCAGGAACCTGTATGTCAAGTTTAATTTCTGTGTGTTTATGTATGAACTGAAAACCAAATTCAAGAGAGATTTTTCAAACAATGAAAACAAAAACCCCAACCAAGTAAAAATCAATAAATCACTGTCTTGAACAATCTTGGCTAGACAGAGAAAATAGTTTATTTATCTTCTACATCCCTTAAGTAGCAGGAGCTAATAGAAATTGAATTTAAACCTGTTACTCTGAAGACTCATTACTCTTTAATATTCACAATTGCATTTTAGAATTACAATGCTAAATATTTAATATTTTTACTTTAATTCAGAGTATGCTTTAATTGCTGCATATAATATAGAAAATCACTTTCTTGTTCAATTTCTGTAAACACGATGGAAGATAAATAAAATATTAATGTTGATGCTTTTTGGATAACATAGTTATTTTTAAAACAAGATAAAAAACTGATGTTTCTAATGTAATTGCTGTTAAGAAAAATACGTATATTTTTCCTGAAATGTGAAGATATGAAGTTCTCTAACACCTGATAAAAACATGGACTGTGCTAGGCCCTTATCAGAATGATGATTTTTTTTTTTTAAATTTAGCAATATATGGCCTTCAAGTTTTATGCCTCATTCCCTTCTTATTTATTTCTTAACCAAAATCTTGTTGTATAACCTCATTTTTAAACAGTTAAAGGAATAATAGATAATTACATTGTGAGGTTTAAACTCTGAAAATTTCTAAATTCCATCATTAAGCTATAACCAAAATGTTAGCAGTAAGAATGATGACACAAAGCCAGAGTTGACTATACCGTTAAAGGATATAGATGGGGACTTCCCCAGTGGTCCAGTGGCTAAGACCCTGTGCTCCCAATGCAGGGTGCCCAGGTTTGATCCCTGGTCAGGGAACTAGTTTCCACATGCCACAACTAAGATTGAACACAGCCAAATGAATGAATGAATACTTAAGAAAAGGTTGCAGCGCACAGTTTATAATAGTCAGGACATGGAAGCAACCTAGATGCCCATCAGCAGATGAATGGATAAGAAAGCTGTGGTATATATACACATGGAATATTACTCAGCCATTAAAAAGAATACATTTGAATCAGTTCTAATGAGATGGATGAAACTGGAGCCCATCATAGAGAGGGAAATAAGCCAGAAAGATAAACACCAATACAGTATACTAACACATATATATGGAATTTAGAAAGATGGTAACGATAACCCTATATGCAAGACAGAAAAAGAGACACAGATGTATAGAACAGACTTTTGGACTCTATGGGAGAAGGCGAGGGTGGGATGATCTGAGAGAACAGCATCGAAACATGTATATTATCAAGTGTGAAACAGATCACCAGTCCAGGTTGGATGCATGAGACAAGTGCTTGGGGCCGGTGCACTGGGAAGACCCAGAGGGATGGGATGGGGAGGGAGGTGGGAGGGGGGTTCAGGATGAGGAACACATGTACACCCATGGCTGATTCATGTCAATGTATGACAAAAACCACTACGATATTGTAAAGTAATTAGCCTCCAACTAATAAAAATAAATGAATAAAAAGAAAAGAAAAGAAAAGGTTGCAGCTTTATTTAAAAAAATGATGTAGATAGGACTCTGGTATGTTTAAATTCCCTTTTGTCATTTTGGACAAATGACTTACTTAAAGAATCACTTAAAGCAGATATCACTTGGAAAAGTAAGCCTTATTTTTATCAGTTAAAGAAAAAAAAAAAAGCACATGTTTTAAGACATCAGCATGTATAACAATTGCTTTGCTTTAAAACATGAGGATGATTGGGGCCATAACTCTGTAAGCACAGTGCTCCATCACTGTCGGTCAGGGCTCCCTTTCTGACTTGATTTATGTCAGGCAAGTTTACCAACAATACTCAACGTTTCTTACTATCCCCAGTTGTATAAAATACTTATATGTCTATAGTAAGATAGGGCTAGTCATGTAATCAACAGGGACGTCAGATAAAATCAGTTTCCCATATGAAATGAGATAAGGAAGCCAATATGACAAACTCCTATTTACTCCAGCTGTCAAATTATGATTAAGGAGTTGGATGAATAATTAAAAGTTTTAAAAAAATTTTCCTTTCCTTTATGAACTAATAGTTAAGCATACATTAGAGACAGTAGTTGGGATGTTGTTTCACTTTATTTTTTGTGTTAGTGGGAACTGAATAGAATGACATTCAAAAAGGAAGTTAAGAACTAGAGAATAGAAATCTCAACTTAATTTCTTCTACTTTCTAGAGAATAAAAAAATAATTTATTCTACAGGAAAGAACAGGGAATGTCAGGAATAGGAAATGTCAGTATTGTGATCCCGAGAGAATGGGGTAGAGGACAAATCTGGGAATGGTCTCCACCAGCCACATGAGTCTGACATGCAGACTGCTACACAGGCAGCTCCTTGGCTGTCCTAGAAGCAGCAGAGGATGCTTGGTTTTTGTGAATGGAGATGCTGAAAGGATGACTGAAGACCCTGGAAATTAAGAGTTAAGTGTTCAGAAAACACTGAATAAGATGGGGTAAAGGAGATTTCAAACCACCATCTGTGCTTCATTTTAGGGAATTTCTTGAATAGAGCATAGGCTTACCATTGGTTTCTAAACCCAAAGGCATAAATAATAACGTGTAAAGCTATTACATTTCAGTTCAAAAAGCATAAAGTAATCTAATTATGAGAAAAATTAGGCAAACTCACGATAGGGATATTGGAGATTTCTGTGGTGGTCCAGTGGCTAAAACTTTGCTTTCCAATGCAGGGGATGTGTGTTGGATCCCTGGTTGAGGGGCTAAGATCCCCACATGACTTATAGCCAAAAAACCAAAACATAAAACAGAAGCAATATTGTAACAAATTCAATAAAGACTTTAAAAATGGTCCACATCAAAATTAAAAAAAAGAGAGAGACATTCTTCAAAACAACACATGTTTACACTTTAGAAATAACAGAAAGCAATGCAAGGCTAAATAATTATTCAAAATTAAAGGAGTCTAGAGAGGAAAGACAATTAAGTGAAATACATGATTTTGGATTGGATTCTAAATTATAGAAAAAAAGAAATTTTTGCTGGATAGAACATTATTACTCAACAGGCTATATTTGAATAAAATCTACATATTGTAGCAGGATTAAATGCATCAATTTTGTTAGATATACTATGGTTACAAAAGAGAATGTCCTGGTACTTAGGAGATGTACACTGAAATCTTAGTTGAGGAGGGTCATCATTTCTGCAATTTAGTGTCAAATGGTTCAGATGGTACTAAAAATGTCCAGAGGAACAAAAGTTGAAAAACTGGTGAATCTAGGTGAAAGGTATACACATTTATTCTACAATCCTTACAATTTTTCTGTAAGTTTGAAATTATTTCAAAATAATGCATTAAAAACAAAAGACAAGACAAATATGTGTGTTATGGCTCTGACAAGCTGTCCATGTGGACTTGAAATCTATTTCATCTGTAAAATAGAAATAACCTGACCTTTCTATCTCACAAACATTTATTAAGATCAGTGAGATAATGGGATTCATTCTTTGTAAGAAAGAGTGATTTTATCAAACCCTAGCTATACTTAATCATGAATGAAAGTTAGTTATGTTTCAGACAATTAAAACTATAGCTTCTGTTTATAATTATAATAGTCATACATCAGTTAAACAATACCCTGGGAATGAATCTTTTCTCTGTAACAGTAGGAGATAATTTTAAACTAAAATTAAACTATATTAAAACAAGTAAAGAAACATCTACAGTCATAATGATAGTCATAATCATGTGACTGTGGATATTATTGCTTGCAGATTTATGTTCTTAGTGCTGCTATCCAGGAGAACACTTTCAATTCTTGCATTTCAATTATAAGTGAACTGAGCTTATCATAGTCAGTATTCTCAAATCTGGGGAAGTTTAATTTGATGGAAAGACCTTCTTTTATATCACCACTCAGCACTGTTCTGCTTTAGGCTAGAAGTACAATGACAAATTCTTCACTGTTTCTTCTAACTCAATGCTATTTCACATACCCAAAGTCCTCCTATTCTTTTGGTTTTACATTTTCATTAAGACAGCAAAATTTTGATGAATCATATATTTATAATTTTCTTTCATACTTTTCTTAAGCTTATTCAGAGTTGCTTCAACCAGTTCTATTATGTCCTGCTATTAAGATAAGAATCACTTGAATCATCCCTGCAATAATAGGTTAGTATCACTGAAAATCTTCTTGGACAAGTTATTTACATTTTCCCAACCTCCTTTATTATCATCAGGTTCACTTTTCCTCTATAACTAAACTTTTTTTTCAGACAGAAATACCAAAAATCACTAGTGTTCTAACAAATACCAAACTCAATGACATCTTCTTAATTTGTATTCTTCTTTTTTTTTTTTTTTTTTAATCTTTTTTTGTTTTGTGAAGTGACTGACCCAGCCAGCCACTCCAATTCTTTATCAGGGAACTTTTCTCCCTAAGGCCTCTATAAGAGTCTGTGTCTTTGATCATAACCTCTAATCTTATTTGGTCTTCTTTCTTCAAAAATATGCCTCCAGGCTTCTTGTCTTGGCTCTCTTCTCTTTTTGTCTTTTTAGGATCACATCTAATTAAGTCACCTCAGGGTGACTTGAGAGAAGTTCTAATCTCGGGACTCATCTTTCCTATTCAGCCTCATGTAGATAGTTGGAACCCCCTTCTTCATGGCACTATACATAGTCTATATACAACATGCTAAACACAGTGGGCCACCCCCAACTCTCTGTGCCGACGCTGACCTACCTGCACATCAGCGTCTATCTGGTCTGTGAAATGGACCAGTTAGAAAAGAAAACTGTAAAAGACAGGCATTTTGGTAAGAGGTGAGAAAGAGAGTTTTTATGATAAGAACAGTGGACAGTGTTCTATAGTAAGAAAGAGGTAAACTGGTCATCTTAATAGTAACTTAACTTGAGATGACCATGAACAAATTGATTAAGAAGTGAAGAAAGAGAAAATGAAAGGTGGAAGCAGGAAGAGATTGTGGTAAAGATGAGAGAGAGGGAGGAAGGAAGGTAACTAGTGAGCTATCATAGGAGTAGAAGTTTGAGTATTTAGCATGACAATAAAATGTACCATATGCCCCTTTATTTCTTCTTCACTGGAATAGAAATCTCTTCACCTGAATGAAATGTCACTTGAAAAACATTTTTTAACTTATTGTGATAGTTTCCGCCCCCCGCCCCCCAACCCCGGCCCAGGAGAAATTAGGATGAAAGTTATTTTTTAAATTATTGTGATAAATAGATCTTTCAAAATATTTGGGGGAATATATACTCATAATAAAATCTGGCTCACACTACACATGCATTAATGTTTAAAAATTAGTCACAGCTTCCCATAGCAAAAGAACTAAATTAAAGCCTAAATAATATTCCTTAGTATTGAAAGATACCCCATACTGTGAGATGATGCAACAGTGTTGAGACAGGTAACTAAAAACTAATTCACCAAGTTTGCAAAATCAAATATTCTATACTCTAGGTAATCTTAATATTGCTCAGTCACTGGAAATAAGATTATTCTGGAGATGGTTTTTAAATGAAGGCAAGATGGTCCTCCATTTACGAACATAATTTACTCTCATGAGTAGATAATCTTGTTAAAATATTGTCAGGTTAATTGAAATTGATTTCTGTTTACTAAACATAGTGAATACTAATCAAATATTAGACACTGAGGTGTTGGAGGTATTTAAACCTTTGACATATGCTGTTAGCACTTCATAGAAGAATTTCTTGTCTCAGAAATCAACACTGCTTTTCAGCCTTTTCTTTAAATATATATAAAGAGAAAATGAAAGGAAATGACCTGCATTATCTTTATTAAATTTTGTCAATTGGGAATATTTGGGATTGATTTGGGGGTGATTATTTATTTTCATTGCTATGAATGGCACATTTGCTTTTCCATCTGCTTAATTCCATTGCAGGTTTGCTATATTCTACTACTCATAGCATCATTGAGCTCCACATAATAGCTTTTATAGGAGACAGACATTACCAGGCAATTTGAAAAGCAGGTTGAAGATAAAGCCTGATAGCTCACATGCCCTGGCCTGGTTACTTGGCTCACTTTTGAAGCTTATTCCAAATGGGCTATACAGATCTCCTGTGGTATATGTGTACCAGCTCTATGAAGCTTAAAGAAACATTTCCCCTAATACAAAAATAAACCCACCATAATCATTCGTTTTGGGGAAATTTTACAGTTGTTAGTTAACCTATTCCCTTATGCCCTGCAATATTCATTAGCAGATTTCCTTGTTTATGAGTGATATTATATGGAAATGGTTATGGGAAGCTAACAGATGTAACCACTGAAATAAATTAGGAGGAAAAGTTCTGTGTTTTACAGATGGTTCTATTGAATATGCTTTCCCCACCCTTCCACTTTAACATTTAGTTTTCTTTCAACAGAAAACTTTTCTTTACCGACTATGGGAATGTGGCCAAAGTGGAGCGATGTGACATGGATGGGATGAACAGAACAAGGATAATTGATTCCAAGACAGAGCAGCCAGCTGCTCTGGCACTAGACCTAGTCAACAAATGGGTTTACTGGGTAGATCTTTACTTGGACTCTGTGGAAGTAGTGGACTATCAAGGAAAAAACAGACATACTATCATCCAAGGCAGACAAGTAAGTACAGTTTGGTTGGAAAATGCAGCTAAGGTAATAAAATGAATGATCTCATACTAGGAAGAAGACTGAAAATTGCAGTGTTGAAAATTTCTTATGAAGTCAAGCTGCAGTGGGTCATAAAAATTGTGATGTGTTTGCTATATGGGAGAATGTTCTTTTCACAGTGTGCTCCATAATACATGATGGCAGGGGACTTGCTCTCCCTCCTTCCCTCTATTTAAAAAAAAAAAAAAAAACGTACACAAAACAAAAACCAACAGAAATAAATCAAAAACAGCAAATGCAACCAGAAATTCTACACTAGTAAGAAAGAAAAGTATTAGAGTAGGACAGATGTTATGACCTACTTACTAAAAACTATTTTAAGTATTTCATTTGTAGAAGCCTGAACTATCATTTGTCCTATGTGGCATTGAAGATATATATGTATATATATGTGTATATATATATATATATACACACACACATATATATATGTGTGTGTGTGTGTGTGTCTAATAATGCAAATGCTGGCTCAAAGAAGTGTTATTATTATTTTAATATGTTGGATTATATTTTGCCATCTGAAGTGTTTAAGTATTTACTTCCCAAAATAAGAATTTTGTGAAAGGCACCAAGGTCAAAATTTTTCTCATCTGTTTTTTTTTTTTTTTCCTTGTTAAATTACAAGTTTTTGTAAATAACATTCAGTTAACAATGGAAGAAGTTCTCTAAGTGGAGATGTCTTATTCACTAGAATGTTTTTGAAATTCAATTTTATCTCACTGATCTTAGTAATTTCATGTGAAATCTCATTCTATAGAACTGCAGTAGGTGGCTTTCTTTGCTTTCTTCTATAACACAAGGTACAAATACTATGTAATTTTCATGTAAAGTTACTTTTCCTTTATAATCAGCATTTAACAATGAAATATTTTCACTTCCTTGGCAGATAAACAAATGCGCTAATCTGATCTGGGTGTCTAAAAGAATATTAGACCAATATTAGAAGTGAGGCCACTTATTTTTCTCTCACCTTCGACTACCCTCAAAATCTTGATTTCTTTGGCCATCTCTAGTTATGACCTTGGAGAAGGAAATGGCAACCTACTCCAGTACTCTTGCCTAGAAAATCCCATGGACAGAGGAGCCTGGTGTCCATGGGGTCACAAGGAGTTGGACATAACTGAGTGACTTCAGTTTAGAACACCTAGTCTCTGAAATGGTTATGATGTACCTTCTTTGGTGTATATGTAATTGAAATTTCACACCATCAAACAGGATGAGGAATTCAAATGATCTTCCCCATGGCTACTTTTAAAAGTTTTTTTTTTCTTTTTTTTAAATGTCTGAAGTTTTTCATTATTCATTTTTCCCCCATTTCTATTGCCTGTGTTTTTTGCTGGTTCCCTAAACATATGTTTAGTCTGCCACTAAGTATTCCAACATAGATAAAATTTTGTAGGAATTTGTCCTGTAATCAGAATGGCCTGTATACCACACTGAGTTCCTCCCACCTCTGTTGGGGACAGTACGCAGAATAACACTGTAGGTACTTGATGGTAAATAAATCCTTCTGAAGGCAAGCAGTGACGCAGAGAATAAAATTTGATCTTTATCATATGAACATGTTTTCTACCCTCATCAATTGCCACCTCTATAGTCATGTTTTCTCTCCTGGACTGTGGATTGGCAGCTAAGTAGACAGCAATGTGGATATGCCATGGCCTCACACTTCCAGATGGCTGTTCCCACACTTAGAGCAAAGCATGCATGAAATAAATGGAAATTAATGGAAGACTTTAGCTTGCTTATAATGTTTATAGGAAAAAAGTATTGCCCAAAATAAAAATTGGGTTTTATATATATATATATATATATATATATATATATATATATATAGTGAATATGATGTCAGTTATGCAGAAAATATTATTGATAACTACACACATTCCTTCCTTTATGACACTTGGTTTAGTAGCTAAGTCGTGTCCAACTCTTGTGACCCCATGGACTATAGCCCGCCGGGCTCTTCTCTGTCCATGGGATTCTCCAGGCAAGAATACTGGAGTGGGTTGCCATTTCCTTCTCCAGGGGATCTTCCTGACCCAGGAATCATATCTGGGTCTACTGCATTGCAGGTAGATGATTTACCAACTGAGCTATGAGGGAAGTCCTCATATGACACTTACTGGGGACTAATACTAACATAAAAAGTGATTACTGAAGTTTTAACATAGAATGATTCCCCCCCTTAATTCCTTTTCTTTCATTTGTTGCCTAGACATGAAGAATTGAAATATGTCCAAAAGCAATATGAAAAACCAGTCTTCTTTTAGTCAACATCTTACATGAGAGGATCAGAAATGATAATGAAGAGTCATGTAAGCTAGGAAGATAGCAAATCAAATGAACTGGCAAGATTTCCTAAGTACAAATGTTTGTGATTTTGTTCTATAATTTTTTTTTTCAATAACAAATCATGGATAACTTCTCAAATTCTCTTAACTAAAAATCTGTACTAAAAAGTGGACTAAAAGTGCAATATAATGCCAAAGAATAGTGTCAAATGCTTCTTTTTCATCAAAATCTCTACAGCAAATCAGTTGACAGGTCTACCATACCCTGGTCCAGAACCATTTTAAATTAAGTATAATACAAGGAATGCCCCAAAGGCCTTGCACCTAGCATGTGCCCTGTTGTATGAGAAAATCACTATACTCATTCTTCCTTTGCTTTACTGGAAGCTTTCCATCAATTCAAGAAGTCTGTTCTTACCCATAATCCCCAAGACATCTGCCAAGTAGGAAAGTTATGCTGTTAACTGTGAAGTGTTGGGAGAACAGTAAACACTGTTCTCATATCACAGAGTTTCATGTTCATTATAAATAGGCTTTAGAAAGAATGCAATTTCTGAGTAGAGATTGCTGACATATTATTTATAATTATTCCAAATATATGATTTCATTGCTTATTAATTTCCTTGCTGGGAATAGTAGTGTAACCTGTACTTTATTTTTTTTAAATGGGATTTTCAAAGGTGCTTTCTAATCAGTCCTTTCATAGGCAAAAAAAGGATTTTATAGATTCTGTATATCCATGATTATATAAATAAGTGGCCCACAAAAATATCTCAAATTCTATGTAACAGTGCCATAAGCATATTATTGAATATGCTTGACAGTTTGATTCTCATTAGCCTTTGAAAAGTCCATGGAATTTTCCAGGCAAGAGTACTTTGAAAAGTAGCTACTGAATATGTTTTCTTCATGAAACATGGGGTTCTTAAGGCAAGAATACTGAAGTGGTTTGCTGTTCCCTTCTCCAGGGGACCACATTTTGTCAGAATTCTCCACCATGACCCGTCCATCTTGGGTGGCCCTACACAGCATGGCTCATAGTTTCACTGAGTTAAAGAAGACTGTGGTCCATGTGATCAGATTGGTTAGTTTTCTGTGATTGTGGTTTTCATTCTGTCTGCCCTCTGATGGATAAGTATAAGAGGCTTATGGAAGCTTTCTGATGGGAGAGACTGACTGGGAGGGAAACTGGGTCTTGTTCTGATGGGCGGGGCCATGCTCAGTAAATCTTTAATCCAGTTTTTGTTGATAGGCTGAAGAAGCTGAAGTCGAATGGTTCTGTAAGACCTACAAGAACTTCTAAAACTAATACCCCCAAAAGGTGTCCTTTTCATTATAGGGAACTGGAATGCAAAAGTAGGAAGTCAAGAAACACCTGGAGTAACAGGCAAATTTGGCCTTGGAGTATGGAATGAAGTAGGGGAAGGGTTAACAAGAGTTTTGAAAAGAGAATACTCTGGTCGTAGCAAACAGCCTCTTCAATAACACAAGAGAAGATGATACACATGGACATCACCAGATACTCAATACCAAAATCAGGTTGATTGTATTCCTTGCAGCCAAAGATGGAGAAGCTCTATACAGTCAGAAAAAAACAGACCGGGAGCTGACTGTGGCTAAGATCATGAACTCCTTATTTCCAGACTTAAATTGAAGAAAGTAGAGAAAACCACTAGACCATTCAGGTACGACCTAAATCAAATCCTTTATAGTTATACAGTGGAAGTGGCAAATAGATTCAAGGGATTAGATCTGATAGACAGAGTGCCTGAAGAACTGTGACAGAGGTTCATGACATTGTACAGGAGACAGTGATCAATACCACCCCCAAGAAACAGGAATGTAAAAAGGCAAAATGGTTGTCAGAGGAGGTCTTACATACAGCTGTGAAAAGAAGAGAAGTGGAAGGCAAAGAAGAAAAGGAAAGATAAACCCATTTGAATGCGAGTTCTAAAGAATTGGGGCTTCCCTAGTGGCTCAGAGGTTAAAGCATCTGCCTGCAATACGGGAGACCTGGGTTCGATCCCTGGTTCAGGACGATCCCCTGGATAAGGAAATGGCAACCCACTCCAGTATTCTTGCCTGGAGAATCCCATGGACAGAGGAGCCTGGTGGGCTATAGTTCACGGGGTTGCAAAGAGTCGAACATGACTGAGATTTCACTTTCGCTTTCTAAAGAATAGCAAGGAGAGATAAGAAAGCCTTCCTCAGTGACCAGTGCAAAGAAATAGAGGAAAACAATAGAATGGGAAAGACTAGAGATCTCTTCAAGAAAATTAAAGATACCAAGGGAACATTTCATGCAAAGATGGGCTCAATAAAGGACAGAAATGGCATGGACATAACAGAAGCAGAAGATATTAAGAAGAGGTGGCAAGAATACACAGAAGAACTATACAAAAAAGAGCTTCATGACCCAGATACTACGATGCTGTAATCAATCACCTAGAGCCAGACATCCTAGAATGTGAAGTCCAGTGGGCCTTAGGAAGAATCACTATGAACAAAGCTGGTGGAAGTGATGGAATTCCAGTTGAGCTATTTCAAATCCTAAAAGATGAAAGTGCTTCATTCAATATGCCAGCAAATTTGTAAAACTCAGCAGTGGCCACAGGACTGGAAAAGGTCAGTTTTCATTACAATCCCAAAGAAAGGCAATGCCAAAGAATGCTCAAACTACCGCACAATGGCACTCATCTCACATGCTAGCAAAGAAATGCTCAAAATCCTCCAAGCCAGGCTTCTACAGAATGTGAACCATGAACTTCCAGCTGTTCAAACTGGTTTTAGAAAAGGCAGAGGAACCAGAGATCAAATTTCCAACATCTGTTGGATCATCAAAAAAGCAAGAGAGTTCCAGAAAAACATCCATTTCTGCTTTTTTGAGTATGCCAGAGCCTTTGACCATGTGGATTACAACAGACTGTGGAAAATTCTTCAAGAGTTGGGAATACCAGACCACCTGACCTGCCTCCTGAGAAATCTGTATGCAGGTCAGGAAACAACAGTTAGAACTGGACATGGAACAACAGACTGGTTCCAAATCGGGAAAGGAGTACATCAAGGCTGTATGTTGTCACCCTGCTTATTTAACTTATATGCACAGTACATCATGAGAAATGCCAGACTGGATGAAGCACAAGCTGGAATCAAGATTGTCGGGAGAAATGTCAGTAACCTCAGATACGCAGATAACACCACGCTTATGGCAGAAAGTGAAGAAGAACTAAAGAGCCTCTTGATGAAAGTAAAAGAGAAGAGTAAAAAGTTGGTTTGAAACTCAACATTCAGAAAACTAAGATCATGACATCTGGTCCCATCACTTCATGACAAATAGATGGGGAAACAATGGAAACAGTGAGAGACTTTATTTTTAGGGCTCCAAAATCACTGCGGATGTAGACTGCAGCCATGAAATTAAAAAACGCTTACTCCTTGGAAGAAAAGTTATGGTCAACCTAGACAGTATATTAAAAAGCAGAGACATTACTTTGCCAAAAATGTCTATCTAGTCAAAACTGTGGTTTTTCCAGTAGCCATGTATTGATGTGAGAGTTGGATTCTAAAGAAAGCTGAGTTCTGAAGAATTGATGCTTTTGAACTATGGTGCTGGAAAAGACTCTCAAGAGTCCCTTGGACTGCAAGGAGATCCAACCAGTCCATCCTAAAGGCGATCAGTCCTGAGTGTTCATTGGAAGGACTGATGTTGAAGCTGAAACTCCAATACTTTGGCCACCTGATGCAAAGAACTGACTCATTTGAAGAGACCCTGATGCTTGGTAAGATTGAAGGCGGGAGGAGAAGGGGACGGCAGAGGATGAGATGGTTGGATGGCATCACCAGCTCAATGGACATGAATTTGAGCAAGCTCCGGGAGTTGGTGATGGACAGAGAAGCCTGGTGTGCTGCGGTCCATGGGATCGCAAAGGACTGAGCAACAGAACTGAACTGAATGAATCATGAATACAATTCTGTCCCATACATTTGAAACTGCTTTATCTACTACTGCGTAATGTATTATTTTTATAGAAAAATTTTATATTAGTGAAATGTTGAATTCTTTGAGAGAAAATAAATGACAATATGCTCGTGACTCTCCTACTATGGTGGTTTTCCACAGTAGTAAAAGCAATTTTTTTTTCTTTTAAGTTGAAAGCAACATAATCAAAAAATCATAGTTATATTTGCACATTTTTATAGGTCAAACATCTGTATGGTATAACTGTGTTTGAAGACTACTTATATGCAACTGATTCTGATAACCTCAACATCATAAGGATAAACCGATTTAATGGTAGTGATATTCATTCATTAATTAAAATGGAAAATGCTAGAGGAATCCGAATCTATCAAAAAAGGACTCAACCAACAGGTAAGATTCCAAGATTTCTTCATAGCCTTCATAATAGTGAATTGAATGGGGATATGACTCTTGTGCCTTTGTATGGTGTCAAAGTGGGTGAGCCATAAATTCTCTGTTTTGATAGCAAAAATGTACATGTCTGCATGATAAAATAGAATAGAGCTCCCTTCCAAAGTCTAAATGACAAATTATTCAGTTCCTAGTGGATCATTTCTACAGCCATAGAATTGAAATGATGGCTAGATTTAAATTCAGGAAGGAACTTTCCCTCTTGATGTATGTACACAGAAAACTCAGATGCTGAGATGCTAGAGGTTTTTTTTTTTTTTTTTGTATATCATTCTAGGAGACAAACTTCAAATCAGGCGACTTTCTTACAGTATCTGTCTAGTTTTTATTGCAGTCACTTGTGGGTCTCTTGACTTAACTTCCCAACCATTCCTTAACACATGTTAATTAAAAATAATTTTTACCAAGAAGGCTGCAACATTGCTAAGTATCCCTCAAAAATTATTTTGCAGTGTAAGTTAATGATGCTTGTTCATCAATAAAATGTAGGCTCATTTATGTAGGGAATCATGTAACATACAAAACTACCACCCAAATTTTCATTATCTTTTTGTGCTTCAAATTAAAACTAATTTAGAATTATTTACCTATTAACACAAATTGAGTTTAGGCAAAGTATTGTTACATGTATGTTTACAGGAAATTCAGACTAGGGATTCTGTAGATAACCTTTATAGAAGTTTAAATTTGGTCTTATTAATTTACCAATTACTTTTTGATCATTTTTTAATACTATGTGCCAGGAACTATTCTATGTACATTGAGAATACAGCTGAGTAAAACAGACTAAAACATTATCTCCTTTATAAGATTTGCACTGTTGTAAAAAAAAATGCATAATGTTTTTCTTTTAAAGTAAGTAAATTTTTAGGAGATAATAAGTGCTATGGAGAGAGATAAAGTAGATGAGTGTCATGAATAGGATTAGTTTACAATTTTATATTTAATGGTCAGAGGAAATTGCACTGAAAGATAAAATTGCATGAAGACTTGAAGTAATAAAGGAGAGAGACAGGTAGAAAGATCAGTCAGTTCAGTTTTGTCCAACTCTTTGTGACCCCATAGGTCGCAGCACCCCAGGCTTCCCTGTCCATCACCAACTCCCGGAGCTTGCTTAAATTCACGTCCATCAAATCCGTGATGCCATCCAACCATCTTATCCTCTGTGGGCCCCTTCTCCTCCTCCTGTCAATCTTTCCCAGAATCGGGTCTTTTCCAGAGAGTCAGTTCTTCACATCAAGTAGCCAAAATATTGGAGCTTCAGTGAGGAAGAACATGCTTCAATTGTTCAGTGAGCAGTAAGGAGACCTACATGTCTGGAGCAGAGCAAACACGAGGAAGAGAAGCAGGCAATTAAGTTGGAGAAATGAAGGAGAACAATAACTAGTAGGGCCCTGCAGACAATTATAAAAAAAGTTTGCTTATACTTTGCATGACATGGATAGTCCTTAGGAAGCCTTAGGTAGAGGAGTCTCATAACCTGACTTACTTTTTAAAGAAACCAGTAGGGTTACTTTGTTGACAGTAGGCTATGGGGAACAAAGATGGAAGGTTAGAGATGATGGTAGATTGGACCAAGATGGTAGCAGTGAAGGTGGTGAAAAGTAGACTGAGGATATGTTTGAATATATAACCAACAGGATTTCCTGATGAATTTGATATGAGTTGTACATTTAAAAAAGAGACAAAAGTGATGACAGTGGGTTGGGCTGAGTAATTGGAATAACCAAGTTGTTTTTGAGATTTAGGAAAACTAAGTTTGGAGTAAATTGGGAGCAAATAAGAAATATATATTTTTTTACATATTATTTTGAATGCCTATCATAAATTCAGGAGGAGATATCAAGAAGCTATTTGAATATACGAGACTGGATTTCAGGGGAAAGTCCTAGCTAGACATAGCAATTGAGCCTCATTGGCGTATAGATGACAATTATTTTTCCTTTTTAAAGAAAGGGAAATGGATGTGATCACCAAGGAAGTAGCTATAAATTGGCCATTGGATTTAACAGTGTGAAGCTCATAGGGATCTGACAAGAGCAATTTTGTGGTGAGGAGAAGGTCTGGTTAGAATGGATCTGAGAAAGGAAAGAAGTAAATTGTAGAAAGTGAGCATGGATAACTTTGAAAAGTATTGATATTAGATGAAACAGGGAAATGGGGAGCTGATTGAAGGATTGCTTGGAGAATTAAGATTAAAAGTAGGATTTTCTCTCCAAGGTGCAGAAGCAATGGCACATTTATATGCTGATGGGAATGATCCAAGGGAGAGAGCAAAAGTAGTGAAGAAAGTAAGAAAGTGCAGACTTGCTAATTAGCTGAAAAAAGATGTGCTCTACTGTAGAAATGGGGTGAGACTGGAAAATAAAAGCAATGCTTTTGGGCAAAACAGATAGTTAAACTATACTCCAGCTATCTTTTCATTTAGAGAATGTGGAACATAAGCATAGCATAGTTTTCAAAAGCACATAAGTTTTAATATTAAAAGAAAATTATCATATTATTCATCACAATTCCAAGTGGTGATTAGAAAGAAATATACTTACAATCATATAAAAATCTTACTAATTTTATTCCTTTTCTCTTCAACCTATGCTTCTTTTTCTCATCTTCTCCACCTAGTGCTTTTCCTATATTGTTTTGTTTTGTTTTTCTCCAATTTCTACACTCATGAAACATCCTACTATTCCATAATACCTACATGAAAACTCAACCTCCTCCTTTAGCAGTTGCAATGCACACACACACACACAATTCATGTGTGAAAGGGTTTTCCAAATGACAATGAACACAAAATTGAAAAAAATAAAAATAAATTCAGTACTTCTCAATAACGGTGATCACGGAATGACATTTATTTAAGTTTAGTGTGCTTATATGCTTAGTCATTCAGTCATGTCCAACTCTTTGTGATCCCATGGACTAGAGCCCACCAGGCTCCTCTGTCCATGGGACTTTGCAGGCAAGAATACTGGAATCAGTTTCCACAACAAACTATGGAAATTTTTTAAAGAGATGGGAATATCAGACCACCTGACCTGCCTCCTGAGAAATCTGTACGCAGGTCAAGAAGTAACAGTTAGAACTGTAAGGAGTACATCAAGGCTGTATATTGGCACCTTGCTTATTTAACTTCTATGTAAAGTACATCATACGAAATGCAGGACTGGATTCAAGATTACTGGGAGAAATTTTAATAACCTCAGATACACAGATGATACCACCCTTACAGCAGAAAGTGAAGAGGAATTGAAGAGCCTCTTGAAAGTGAAAGAGGAGAGTGAAAAAGTTGGCTTAAAACTCAACATTAAAAAGATCAAGATCATGGCATCTGGTCCCATCACTTAATGGCAAACAGATGGGGAAACAATAGAAACAGTAAGAGACTATTTTTTTGTGTTCCAAAATCATGGCAGATGGTTACAGCAGCTGTGAAATTAAAAGACACTTGCTCGTTGAAAGAAAAGCTATGACAAACATAGACAGCATATTAAAAAGCAGAGACATTACTTTGCTGATAAGGGTCCATCTTGTCAAAGCTATGGTTTTTCCAGTAGTCATGTATGGATGTGAGAGTTGGACCATAAAGAAAGCTGAGCACTGAAGAATTGATTCTTTTGCACTGTTTTGTTGAAGACACTTGAGAGTCTCTTGGACTGCAAGGAGATCAAACCAGTCTATCCTAATGGAGATCAGTCCTGGGTATTCATTGGAAGGACTGATGTTGAAGCTGAAACTCCAACACTTTGACCACCTGATGCAAAGAACTGACTCATTTGAAAAGACCCTGATACTGGGAAAGATTGAAGGCAGGAGGAGAAGGGGATCACAGAGGATGAGATGGTTGAATGGAATCACTGACTCAATGAACATGAGTTTGAGCAAGCTCCAGGAGTTGGTGATGGACAGCGAAGCCTGGTGTGCTATAGTACATGGGCTTGCAAAGAGTCAGACACGACTTAGTGACTGAACTGAACTGATATTAATTGTAGATTATTTCAGAAGAAATCCTTTTCTGCTTTAACTACCAACCTGGGATATTTTAGCAGTATTTTTTTGTATTTGTCACAGAAGTGTATTTTTTTTTTAAGTATGATAAACATGTACCAAAAAATCATGTTACTTTTATTTGGTTTGCATGTTCACAGGTTAGATTAATATAAAAGCATTTTACCTCTTACAATTTTTTTTAGGAGTATTTGGGCAAATCCCTACCTTCCATGGGGTTTAAACGCTTTTTCAATTGATTATGATATGATATAGTTGGGTGGATAGATTTTTTTCTAGAATTCCCTCTTCTGTGCTGTCAAAGTTTCAACATACTGATGCATGTAATTATCTCTCCTTTGGAGAATTTCAAGCATGCTGTTTTTCATTTGTTGTAGTCAGAAGCCATGCGTGTGAAGTGGATCCATATGGAATGCCAGGGGGATGTTCACACATCTGTCTGCTCAGCAGCAGTTACAAAACACGGACCTGTCGCTGCAGGACTGGCTTCAACTTGGGAAGTGATGGCAGATCATGCAAAAGTATGTTATTGAAAATCAAACATTTGCCAGCAGCTAATGCTTCAGAGTAGGATTCTTAGCATTAATTAGGAGCATCAACGTCAGTTAAAATGTGAGCTATCATCAGGTCAAATTTGCTGTGAAATGTATACTAGCCATTTTTCTCAAAATCAATATTTAGGTTTATCTTTTCTTTTGTATGTGCATGGTAATGAGAATGAAAAACCTAACTGGACTGTAAAGTCACCAAATTTATAGATCTTTGGGAAACATACTTCAGGAAAGATTTTTAGGAAATCCTTTCCTTAATTACCTAAAAAATGTTTGTGATCTAATGAGCCTCAATCATTGGTTGGCCAGATTTTCTCTTTTCTGAACCAAGATGCTGCTTCTAATAATAGCAGTATTATTTAGTCCAACAGAAATCCACATAAAGTAATACTTCACCTTACCAGCATTGGGGGGTGAAATTTATTTTATTATTTCATTTTCCATATAACAAGAGCTATACTAATTAAGTATCAATCTTTTTAATAATTCTGTTGAAAAGCTTTTTAGTAGCTCGACCTTTGTTTTATTTCTGATATATGCCAAAAATTTCATTGTTCTTAATTTTTCATAATCAGATATAGTATTAATGTTCCTCATAGAGATGGTATCCATGTCGAGACTATCAGTCTGTTTCACAAATACCATAATTTTTAAGGTTATGATGTCTGCTTTTACAGTGTTTATTTAATTGTTCTTAACTTTTGTTAAGTTTAAATTTTGCACAAGTATAATTAAGGTCTTCATAATCAGATATAGTATTAATGTCCCTCATAGAAATGCTATCCATATTGAGACTAACAGTCTTTAAATGTTTCCCAAAACCCCTAATTTTTTATATTTATCTCTCTTTTTTCATGACCTTTTTTTCCTGTCTGTGCTCTCTTTCTGTGGTCACTGTCCTGCCATCTCTTTTACTTTCTTGCCATAGGCTTGCTAAAGATGGTGAGATGAGACCTCTAAATTTATTATAATTTTAAATCTAAGTGGTTAGAATTCATAGCATAAGTACTTTTAAATTAGGAACCCAAAAGTCTTAACTGTGATAAAATATATGCATTTTTGTACTGTTTTAAAATTTCTAACTTTGTATCAAATGCTAGGAATGTAGAGACACCAACTCTGATGTTCAAGTCCTCTAGATAATTGAGGGCATTGTGTCAGAAGCCTCAAGATAGGAGATATGTGTGTGTGAGTGTGTGTCTGTACGTAACCAGCCTTTAAGCTGCTCTGGTTACCACTTGGAAAGTGATGGCATGTCATACAAAAATATATTCATGCACATTTATGCATGTATAAATATACATACATGTGTAGGTGTGCATATATATGTTTGTAATACGGGCAAACCAAACAAAAAGACCCTCTTCCTTGCCTCTTGATACACACAAGGAAAAAGACTGATGTGGAAAAATTGTTTCTCCACCACCAGGTGTATGCACATCAGCAGAAGCGGCAAAAGGTGGCTTCATTTCCACATTCCAAACTCAAGCTAGTACATCCTGAGTACTGACTCACCTTTATACGCATACATGCTTGGAGGAAAAATTTAAGAGCAGACTTGTATAAGCTTCAGTTGTTTCTAACACAGTGATCAATCAAAGTACCCGCATGCGTGTTAAGTCACTTTGGTCATGTTTGACTCTTTGTAACTCTGGGCTGTAGCCCTCCCAGCTCCTCTGTCCATGGGATTTTCCAGGCAAGAATACTGGAGTGGGTTGCCATTTCCTCCTTCAAGGGATCTTCCCAACTCAGGGATCCGCCAGCATCCGTTTTGTCTCTTGAATTGGCAGGCACATTCTTTATCACTAGTGCACCTGGGAAGCCCTCAATCAAGGTAAATTAAATTAACATTTAAATTAACAGAAACAATAATATCTATTTTTAGCAGAAAGGATCAAACACAAATAGATAGGTACTTAAAAAATCATTGAAGTGCCTGAAGCAGCAGCTTCTAGACTGACTCTTAGGAATTTTCCTTTTACAGCCGCCACAGATTAGCCTGGCTTAAGCTGAAACACCTACCAACATCAGAAGCTAGGGCATCAGGAGGCCACAAATGGCAATGATAACTTGAAAAACACCATTTTAGCTGAGTTCTACTGATTAAGAAGCTTGCACCATAACTATTAGCTTTAGAAATTAAGTATACTGGCAAACTAAGCAAAGCACAAAAGATGCCTTCTTCCTTGCCACTTGATATACACAATAGAAGATTAATGTGGAAAAATTCAGTTTCTCCATTATATGAATATCAGCAGAAGCAGCCAAAGATGGTCTCATTTTCACATTCCAAACTCAAGTTAGTATATCTTGTACTAACTCAACTTTGATTTAGGTACTTCAATAAAAATTTGAGCCATGGCTATATCAGTGTCTGTGGAGTGTAATTTTTAGTTTTCAATTGTCTATAATAGAAGAAAACACATTAGAAGAAAGTTAAGGTACCCAATGATTGAAAAAAAAAAAAACTGAATAAAACAATGGGAAAACAGTTACCAGTCTTGTTTAAAATATGCATGCACATGTACACACACACATATTAAACTGATGAGGTCTACCGATTACTAATTAAAGCATCAATTACAAATAAATATATGTTAGCAGAAATAAATGTTAGCAAAAATGAGTTTTGAGAAACCAGTGTTCTTATGTATTACTAATAGAACTAGAAAATCTATATATAATGTAACATAGTATATATTATAAATTGGCATCACAATTGGAAAGACATTTGATAATACATACAAAAGACCCAAAACTGATAACATCCTTTAGCATCTACTTTTCACTAAAGGAATCCATTGTAAATGCATGTATGATAACAAAACCCCAGAAACCATCTAAATATCCCACAATAGGTAAGGAGCTGACTATATTATATTGCCTCTCTAGCAATATACTGCCATTGATACTGCCTCTCTAACATGATACTGCCATTGAAAAGAAAGTTTTGAAGATCTTCTAATGACAAACAAAAATATTGTTAAATTTTTTCAAGTGCTGAAATGAATACTTAAGATCCCGTTTAAAAAATAAAGTGTGCATATGATGTTGGTAGGAAATGCACAGGAATGTTAATTTTCAAATGAATTTACTTTTTAATAGTGTATGATGGTATAGTTTAAAAAAATAAAAAGTAGGTAAACACTGAGGGGTTATAAGAGTAATGAGGAAGAAGAGGCTGTTAATATTGTTCAACCAGTAATTCCAGTTCTGGAAATGTATACTAAGGGATCATCTAAGAAAATTTATAAAATACCAGGTTGAAAAAATGCATATCTAAGTGTTATTATAATAGGAAGATAAAACCAACTGAGGAATGATTTGACAAATTATCATATATTAGACTGACTATACTTAAGGAATGTTAAGACTTAAAATAATGGAGCAACATAGAATATAATTTTAATGCTAAGATTTAGTAATAAAAACAGAATGCAAAAGTATCCTCTTCTTACTAGTGTGCATTAGAAAAATAGCTAGCTAAATTAAAAATAGTCACACAGAGGCATATATCTGTAAAAATGAGTGAATAAGAACTATAACAAGCAGAGATGAATATCAAGTATATAATAAGAATAAAATCAACTCATAGCACACAGGCAGTTCCAACATGCAAAAGTCAAACAATCTACTGTTGAGAAATACAAACAATGTATGTGCCAAAACTCCTAAAAATTACATGATAAACACAATAACCATATTATAGTATATAACCAGAGAAATTGGTTGTCTCTGGGATGGAAGGGAATAGATTTGGTACATATGCATGCATTTTAACATCCTGGAAATATTCTTAAGATCTGTGCTAGGTACATGAGATTTGTTTTATTTTTATTCTTTAAATATTAAAAGTATATATACTATATATTTAATATGGGCTTCCCTGGTGGCTCTGAGGGTAAAGAATCCGCCTACAGTGTGGGAGACCTAGGTTCAATCCCTGGGTTGGGAAGATCCCCTGGAGAAGGGCATGGCAGCCCACTCCAATATTCTTGCCTAAATAATCCCCATGGACAGAGGAGCCTGGTGGGCTACAGTCCATGGGGTCACAAAGAGTTAGACATGACTGAGCAACTAAGCATAGCACCATATTCATTAACACTAATTTTGAAAGAAAATAAGAGAGACAATATACAAAATGATGATATAGTTTTCATTGAAGGTGTTGTGTTTATGAGTAATTACGTTGTTTTTCTTTTCTCTCCAAATTTTAATAATGTAGTTACTTTACATTAATAGGAATCTCATTTATGATATATTTATCCAAATATAGTCATATGTATCCTCAGTTTTTTTTTTTTTAATTTATTTATTTATTTTTTTCAGTGGGTTTAGTCATACATTGACATGAATCAGCAATAGATTTACACGTATTCCCCATCCCGATCCCCCCTCCCCCCTCCCTCTCCACCCAATTCCTCTGGGTCTTCCCAGTGCACCAGGTTCGAGCACTTGTCTCATGCATCCCACCTGGGCTGGTGACCTGTTTCACCATAGATAATATACATGCTGTTCTTTCGCAACATCCCACCCTCACCTTCTCCCACAGAGTTCAAAAGTCTGTTCTGTACTTCTGTGTCTCTTTTTCTGTTTTGCATATAGGGTTGTCATTACCATCTTTCTAAATTCCATATATATGTGTTAGTATGCTGTAATGTTCTTTATCTTTCTGGCTTACTTCACTCTGTATAAGGGGCTCCAGTTTCATCCATCTCATTAGAACTGGTTCAAATGAATTCTTTTTAATGGCTGAGTAATATTCCATGGTGTATATGTACCACAGCTTCTTTATCCATTCATTTGCTGATGGGCATCTAGGTTGCTTCCATGTCCTGGCTATTATAAACAGTGCTGCGATGAACATTGGGGTGCACGTGTCTCTTTCAGATCTGGTTTCCTCAGTGTGTATGCCCAGAAGTGGGATTGCTGGGTCATATGGCAGTTCTATTTCCAGTTTTTAAAGAAATCTCCACACTGTTCTCCATAGTGGCTGTACTAGTTTGCATTCCCACCAACAGTGTAAGAGGGTTCCCTTTTCTCCACACCCTCTCCAGCATTTATTGCTTGTAGACTTTTGGATAGCAGCCATCCTGACTGGCGTGTAATGGTACCTCATTGTGGTTTTGATTTGCATTTCTCTGATAATGAGTGATGTTGAGCATCTTTTCATGTGTTTGTTAGCCATCTGTATGTCTTCTTTGGAGAAATGTCTGTTTAGTTCTTTGGCCCATTTTTTGATTGGGTCATTTATTTTTCTGGAATTGAGCTTCAAGAGTTGCTTGTATATTTTTGAGATTAATCCTTTGTCTGTTTCTTCATTTGCTATTATTTTCTCCAAATCTGAGGGCTGTCTTTTCACCTTGCTTATAGTTTCCTTTGTAGTGCAAAAGCTTTTAAGTTTCATTAGGTCCCATTTGTTTAGTTTTGCTTTTATTTCCAATATTCTGGGAGGTGGGTCATAGAGGATCTTGCTGTGATTTATGTCGGAGAGTGTTTTGCCTATGTTCTCCTCTAGGAGTTTTATAGTTTCTGGTCTTACATTTAGATCTTTAATCCATTTTGAGTTTATTTTTGTGTATGGTGTTAGAAAGTGTTCTAGTTTCATTCTTTTACAAGTGGTTGACCAGCTTTCCCAGCACCACTTGTTAAAGAGGTTGTCTTTTTTCCATTGTGTATCCTTGCCTCCTTTGTCAAAGATAAGGTGTCCATAGGTTCGTGGATTTATCTCTGGGCTTTCTATTCTGTTCCATTGATCTATATTTCTGTCTTTGTGCCAGTACCATACTGTCTTGATGACTGTGGCTTTGTAGTAGAGTCTGAAGTCAGGCAGGTTGATTCCTCCAGTTCCATTCTTCTTTTTCAAGATTACTTTGGCTATTCGAGGTTTTTTGTATTTCCATACAAATTGTGAAATTATTTGTTCTAGTTCTGTGAAAAATACCGTTGGTAGCTTGATAGGGATTGCATTGAATCTATAGATTGCTTTGGGTAGAATAGCCATTTTGACAATATTGATTCTTCCAATCCATGAGCATGGTATGTTTCTCCATCTGTTTGTGTCCTCTTTGATTTCTTTCATCAGTGTTTTATAGTTTTCTATGTATAGGTCTTTTGTTTCTTTAGGTAGATATATTCCTAAGTATTTTATTCTTTTTGTTGCAATGGTGAATGGTATTGTTTCCTTAATTTCTCTTTCTGTTTTTTCATTGTTAGTATATAGGAATGCAAGGGATTTTTGTGTGTTAATTTTATATCGTGCAACTTTACTATATTCATTGATTAGCTCTAGTAATTTTCTGGTAGAGTCTTTAGGGTTTTCTATGTAGAGGATCATGTCGTCTGCAAACAGTGAGAGTTTCACTTCTTCTTTTCCTATGTGGATTCCTTTTACTTCTTTTTCTGCTCTGATTGCTGTGGCCAAAACTTCCAACACTATGTTGAATAGTAGTGGTGAGAGTGGGCACCCTTGTCTTGTTCCTGATTTCAGGGGAAATGCTTTCAATTTTTCACCATTGAGGGTGATACTTGCTGTGGGTTTGTCATATATAGCTTTTATTATGTTGAGGAATGTTCCTTCTATTCCTGCTTTCTGGAGAGTTTTAATCATGAATGGGTGTTGAATTTTGTCAAAGGCTTTCTCTGCATCTATTGAGATAATCATATGGTTTTTATCTTTCAATTTGTTAATGTGGTGTATTACATTGATTGATTTGCGGATATTAAAGAATCCTTGCATTCCTGGGATAAAGCCCACTTGGTCGTGGTGTATGATTTTTTTAATATGTTGTTGGATTCTGTTTGCTAGAATTTTGTTAAGGATTTTTGCATCTATGTTCATCAGTGATATTGGCCTGTAGTTTTCTTTTTTTGTGGCATCTTTGTCTGGTTTTGGAATTAGGGTGATGGTGGCCTCATAGAATGAGTTTGGAAGTTTACCTTCTTCTGCAATTTTCTGGAAGAGTTTGAGTAAGATAGGTGTTAGCTCTTCTCTAAATTTTTGGTAGAATTCAGCTGTGAAGTCATCTGGTCCTGGGCTTTTGTTTGCTGGTAGATTTTTGATTACAGTTTCGATTTCCTTGCTTGTGATGGGTCTGTTAAGATCTTCTATTTCTTCCTGGTTCAGTTTTGGAAAGTTATACTTTTCTAAGAATTTGTCCATTTCATCCCAGTTGTCCATTTTATTGGCATAGAGCTGCTGGTAGTAGTCTCTTACGATCCTTTGTATTTCAGTGTTGTCTGTTGTGATCTCTCCATTTTCATTTCTAATTTTGTTAATTTGGTTCTTCTCTCTTTGGTTCTTAATGAGTCTTGCTAATGGTTTGTCAATTTTGTTTATTTTTTCAAAAAACCAGCTTTTAGCTTTGTTGATTTTTGCTATGGTCTCTTTAGTTTCTTTTGCATTTATTTCTGCCCTAATTTTTAGGATTTCTTTCCTTCTGCTAACCCTGGGGTTCTTCATTTCTTCCTTCTCTAATTGCTTTAGGTGTAGAGTTAGGTTATTTATTTGGCTTTTTTCTTGTTTCTTGATGTGAGCCTGTAATGCTATGAACCTTCCCCTTAGCACTGCTTTTACAGTATCCCATAGGTTTTGGGTTGTTGTGTTTTCATTTTCATTCATTTCTATGCATATTTTGATTTCTTTTTTGATTTCTTCTATGATTTGTTGGTTATTCAGAAGCATGTTATTTAGCCTCCATATGTTTGCATTTTTAACAATTTTTTTCCTGTAATTGAGATGTAATCTTACTGCACTGTGGTCAGAAAAGATGACTGGAATGATTTCAATTTTTTTGAATTTTCCAAGACCAGATTTATGGCCCAGGATGTGGTCTATTCTGGAGAAGGTTCCGTGTGCACTTGAGAAAAAGGTGAAGTTGATTGTTTTGGGGTGAAATGTCCTATAGATATCAATTAGGTCTAGCTGGTCCATTGTGTCATTCAAGGTTTGTGTTTCCTTGTTAATTTTCTGTTTAGTTGATCTATCCATAGTTGTGAGTGGGGTATTAAAGTCTCCCACTATTATTGTGTTAGTATTAATTTCCTCTTTCATACTTGTTAGCGTTTGCCGCACATATTGTGGTGCTCCTATGTTGGGTGCATATATATTTATAATTGTTATATCTTCTTCTTGCATTAATCCTTTGATCATTATGTAGTGTCCTTCTTTGTCTCTTTTCACATCCTTTATTTGAAAGTCTATTTTATCTGATATGAGTATTGCGACTCCTGCTTTCTTTTGGTCTCCGTTTGCATGAAATATTTTTTTCCAGCCCTTCACTTTTAGTCTGTATGTGTCTCTTGCTTTGAGGTGGGTCTCTTGTAGACAGCATATATAGGGGTCTTGTTTTTTTATCCATTCAGCCAATCTTTGTCTTTTGGTTGGGGCATTCAACCCATTTACATTTAGGGTAATTATTGATAGGTGTGGTCCCGTTGCCATTTACTTTGTTGTTTTGGGTTCACGTTTATACAACCTTTCTGCATTTCCTATCTAGAGAAGATCCTTTAGCATTTGTTGAAGAGCTGGTTTGGTGGTGCTGAATTCTCTCAGCCTTTGCTTGTCTGTAAAGCTTTTGAATTCTCCTTCATATCTGAATGAGATACTTGCTGGGTACAGTAATCTAGGTTGTAGGTTATTCTCTTTCATTACTTTCAGTATGTCTTGCCATTCCCTTCTGGCCTGGAGGGTTTCTATTGATAGATCAGCTGTTATCCTTATGGGAATCCCTTTGTGTGTTATTTGTTGTTTCTCCCTTGCTGCTTTTAATATTTGTTCTTTGTGTTTGATCTTTGTTAATTTGATTAATATGTGTCTTGGGGTGTTTCACCTTGGGTTTATCCTGTTTGTGACTCTCTGGGTTTCTTGGACTTGGGTGGCTATTTCCTTCCCCATTTTAGGGAAGTTTTCTGCTATTATCTCCTCGAGTATTTTCTCATGGCCTTTCTTTTTGTCTTCTTCTTCTGGGATTCCTATGATTCGAATGTTGGGGCGTTTCACATTGTCCCAGAGGTCCCTGAGGTTGTCCTCATTTCTTTTGATCCTTTTTTCTTTTTTCCTCTCTGCTTCATTTATTTCCACCATTTTATCTTCTACCTCACTTATCCTATCTTCTGTCTCCGTTATTCTACTCTTGGTTCCCTCCAGAGTGTTTTTGATCTCATTCATTGCATTATTCATTTTTAATTGACTCTTTTTTATTTCTTCTAGGTCTTTATTAAACATTTCTTGCATCTTTTCAATCTTTGTCTCCAGGCTATTTATCTGTAACTCCATTTTGTTTTCAAGATTTTGGATCATTTTTATTATCATTATTCTAAATTCTTTTTCAGGTAGATTTCCTATCTCCTCCTCTTTTGCTTGACTTGGTGGGCATTTTTCATGTTCCTTTACCTGTTGGGTATTTCTTTGCCTTTTCATCTTGTTTAGATTGCTGTGTCTGGAGTGGGCTTTCTGTATTCTGGAGGTCTGTGGTTCCTTTTTATTGTGGAGGATTTACCCAGTGGGTGGGGTTAGACGATTGGCTTGTCAAGGTTTCCTGGTTAGGAAAGTTTGCTTCGGTGTTCTGGTGCATGGAACTTGATTTCTTCTCTCTGGAGAGCAATGGAGTGCTCAGTAATGAGTTTTGAGATGGGTCTATGTGTTAGGTGTCACCTTGGGCAGCCTGTATGTTGACGTTTAGGGCTATGTTCCTGCGTTGCTGGAGAATTTGCTTGGTATGTCTTGCTGTAAAACTTATTGGCTCTTGGGTGGTGGTTGGTTTCAGTGTAGATATGGAGGCTTTTGGACGGTCACTTATTACTTAAAGTTCCATGTAGTCAGGAGTCTTCTGGTGTTCTCAGGTTTTGGGCTTAAGTCTCCTGCCTCTGGATTTCAGTTTTATTCTTCCTGTAGTCTCAGGACTTCTCCAACTACACAGCACTGATAATAAAACTTCTAGGTTAATGGCGAAAAGATTCTCCCCCGTTAGGGACACCCAGAGAGGTTCACAGAGTTACATGAAGAAGAGGAGAGGGAGGGGGGAGATAGTGTTGAGCAGGAGGAGAAAAAGGGGGACTCAAGAGGAGAGAGACAGATCTACGCAGTTATCTGTTCCCAGAATGTTCTCCGTAGCCCAGACACCCACCAGGATTCACAGAATTGGATTGGGAAGAAAAGGAGAAAGGAGGAAATAGAGGTGTTCTGAGGTAGAAAACAGAGAGTCAAGATTGGGAGAGAAAAATCAACACACTCCTGAATAAAAATGGGAACTGAATATTTGATTCTTAAATGTTCACAATTTATATCATATATTGAAAAACAAAAATTAAAAATCTAGAGTAGAGATTAGACTCTTAAAAATACTATATTAAAAACAAAAACCAAAACACACACAAAAAAATTTTTTTAAATATATATGAAGTTCAGTTTAAAAAATAGGGCTTCTCTTTTTTTTTTTTTTTGGTAAGGTTATAGTGTATTGAAAATGAAAATTAAGGAGTAGTAGAGGAGTACTAGAGGACTTTAAAAGAAATAAGAGAAAAAGAAAAATAGAAAATAGAAGAGAAAAAGGAGAAAAAAAAAGAAAGAAAAAAAAAGAATTTTCCCTAATTAAAAAAATCGTAAAAATCTATGAAAATGAAAGTTAAGGAATGATGGGGGAGTAATAGGGAATTTTAAAGGAAAATAAAAGAGAAAAAATAAAAAAGAAAAAATTTAAAAAAAAAAAGTAAAAATATATCTAGGAATTTCTCTGGAGCTGTTGCGGTCAGTGTCGGTTCGGCTCAGTTTCAGATATCTCCTCGTTCCAGCTTACAGATCTCGATATCTACAGGCCTCTTCCGGTATAATCGGTGTTTTCTACAGGAATTTTAATCTGTTGTACCGCTCTCTCCTGAAGCGGTTCCCTTTGTTTATTTGGCTTCTGTTTGCCGGTTTCTTCAGAGCCTCATTTCCGCCCTGACACAGGCGGGCGGAGGTGGACTCATTCAGGTAGCTAGTTCTGTCGCGCTGCTGGGAGGGGCTGACGCTGCAGGGATGGGCTGGCGCTGCCGGGAGAGGCTGGCGCTGGTTTCTCGGTCTGCGCTGCTCAGAGTCCCGGCCGCTCCTCATGGAGCGCGCCGCGCGCGAACAAAAGGCTGAGTCCGCTCTTGTGCCTTCCCCGTCAGAGCGTTCCAGGCAGCCAGAAGCTTGACCGGCGCACTCTCTCCGGGAGCGGCGCACCCTCTCCCACGGTCCCAATCTCGGTTTCTGCCGGCGCCGGGTGTGTGCGCCTTCTGCCCTCTGCCCCCAGCCCGTCCCCGCCAGTGTCGGTCGGGTGCCTGCGCGCTGTGTCTCACCGCGACCTGCTCCCGCCTCCGGCGGGTCCGGGCCGGTCGGCAGTCTGCGAGCCCCTCTCCGGACTCTCTCCGTCCCCCCGTTCCGCTAACGGCCGGCAGCGAGTTCGGGCAGGTCAATTTTCTCTCTCTTCCCTGCTCTCCCACAGTTCAAGTTGGCAACTCACAAAAGCTCCCTCCGATTGTCCTCAGGGCACTCAGGCCCGGACCCTGCCCCAAACAATGCCGCCCGCTCCTCTCCGTGCCGCCCCCACTTGCTGGTGGCGGATGCGGGTGTCTGGGGCACTTTTCTGCTGAGAGTTGCTTTTAGGCACGTAATTTGTGGGTTTTATTTATTGTTTCCCTCCCAGTCAGGTTGCCCTCCTAGATTCAAACGCTTCCCCCAGGCCCGCCAGTGCGAGGGTTTCCCGGTGTCTGGAAACGTCCTCCAAAGACTTTCTTCCTGGGACGGATCTCCGTCCTTAGCTCTTTTGTCTCACTTTTTATCTTTTATATTTTTTCCTACCTCCTTTCGAAGACAATGGGCTGCTTTTCTGGGCACCTGATGACCTCAGCTAGCCATCGGAAGTTGTTTTGTGAAGTTTGCTCTGCGTTCAGATATTCTTTTGATGAATTTGTAGGAGAGAAAGAGGTCTCCCCTTCCTACTCCTCCGCCATCTTGGCTCCTCCCCCCCCCATCCTCAGTTTTAATGAAACTTTATATGTTTTCCTTTTCATATGAAATATTCCCTTCAAATTATATAACTAAACTAAGTATAATGTGCCCTAGCAATAGGAGAACTTTGCATGTAGTTTCATATAAATGTCAAAATGAGTTCATTCATTCTGTAGAAAAAACTTCCTTGATCCAAGACACAGATTTTTGTTTTCTTTAGTTTTGATAAAGGCTGTGTTGTATGTCAGTTACTGGCAGACAGCATTAACCTCTAAAGTTTTAATTAAGATATGGAAAAAGAAGTGATGCTGTAACTGCATTTGATTTCATTTCCTAAAGAAATAAATCACGTGTTCATACAAACTAATATATTCAGTGCAAGTTATGTGATATTGTGTGATTATTTTTGCTTCCCTTGTCAGTCTGCAATGCAAATTCCGAGTAGGGGGCGTGTTTTAAATATTCTGAAGTTTTCAACATTGTCAAACATAATGAATGCTACAGTTAGTATCTACAGATGTGTTAGATAGATTGTAATGAGTTGTAAAATTAAATGTGCTGGATGTTTCAATAAATGTCCATTTTACAGTTACAAGTTATCCAATTATTTATCATGTTTTTGCTACATAGACAGTTACAGACAAAAGAATAATTAACTTAATATAACCTGCAATTTCTGTTTAAATTAAAGTAATACAATTAGCTGGCCTTCTTGCATCAAGATACATTTGGCATATTTTAGGGTTTAATTTTTGGTATTGAATTTAAAAACCACTAATTGTGCCAGTTAATTAAACAGTGGCATTATGCATTGTAAAGAAGATTAGGCAGCATCAGTTGTTTATGTTTGTAATCTTTCTTCTGCAGGACCAAAGAATGAGTTGTTCCTCTTTTATGGGAAAGGACGCCCAGGAATTGTTAGAGGAATGGACTTGAATACCAAAATAGCTGATGAATACATGATCCCCATAGAGAATCTGGTAAACCCACGTGCTTTAGATTTTCATGCAGAAACCAGTTACATCTACTTTGCTGACACCACCAGTTTCCTAATTGGCCGGCAGAAAATAGATGGCACAGAGCGAGAAACCATCCTGAAAGATGGTAAGTGACAATGTGTAACACAGATTTCAGACGGCCCACAGACAAAGCATTTTAAAAGGATAAATCTAATGTCTGTCAAGCTAAATTTAAGAAGAACCCAAGTGACTGTTGATTTTAAAATATTTGTTAATTTCATTTTCTTTAGTAACAATATTTCTATGCTTTATCCACATACCAGCTTCTTAAAACTTTCATTGTAAAATAGAATTGCAATTGTTTTCTATGCTTTAAATATTATGGGAATTAAATTGAGCAATATATCCACCTTCATGGGAAATGTAGATTTACACTTATGTTTTACAGTGCTGTACAGTAGAACTTAAGATTGAACAGGACATCAGAGACTCTTTAATACTCGGTTCTTACTAGGATATTGGTCATGTTGCTCAAAGTACATTAAAAATATCAATGTCCACATTATCATCACAATTCTTGCATATTGTTTTTTATTTTATAAGACATTGCATATTGATTTCTTTAGAGTTACTCCGGAATCAAATGTCCAATTATCTGCAGAGAAATTTTGTTTATATCTATTTTTATTATAAATACATATGTTATTACATATGTAAGTATATATGCATATACTTTATTAAAATCAGTGTTTCATAAATTGCTTGGCTTAGAACAACCAATCAATTAACAAAATTATATAACTTTTGTATGAGTAGAAAACATCTGTAATAATCAGGCACACTATATCTTTGACAGCTGGTTACCTTTAGGCATGTTGCTAATGATTCTGGACCTCAGTTTCCTCACATATACAGTTTGCTTACTTCTCAAGTATTTAAAAACTGCTTGATTTAAGGACATTAATCATATGCTTATTATATGAAGGACACTGCACTAGCTCTCAGAGGAGATAAAACAAATGTTAAGAAATGGCTACTGTCTTCAAGGAGTTCATAATATACCTTTGGAGATAATATAAGCATCTCCAAAATATAAGGACTTTATAGCATTTAATTTAACAAATTCAGAGCTGGCCCAAAGAGATGCTTGATTAATGGAAAATTTATTTGTAATAAGAATACACAGGAAGTAAGAAATATCTTTTTTTTAAGATTTTTTTTAATGTATTTATTTTTTTTATTTGGCTGCATTTGGTCTTAGTTGTGGCCCATGGAATCTTTATGGAACATATGAGATCTTTCACTGCGGTGCACACAGGACTCTCTAGTTGTGGCACAGAGACATGCAGACTCAGTAGTTGCAGCTCACTGTCTTAGTTCCTTCTCGGCATGTGGGATCATAGTCCTTCACCGGGGATCAAACTTGCATCCCCTGCATTGCAAGGCTCATTCTTAACCACTGGACCGTGGGGGAAGTCCCAGAGTTGTCTTTATGTGGGGATTCTCAGAGAACGTTTTTGTGAAGAAAGTGGTATTTGATCTAGAGATTAGACCCAGAGGAATTGGGTGGAGAGGGAGGTGGGAGAGGGGATCGGGATGGGGAATACGTGTAACTCTATGGGTGATTCATATCAATGTATGACAAAACCCACTGAAATGTTGTGAAGTAATTAGCCTCCAACTAATAAAAAAAAATAATAAAATAATAAAAAAATAATGGAAGAATGTCAAAGGGAAGTGGAGGATACTTCAGCATCAGGAATTCCATGAGAAAACAAAACAAAACACCAAAAAACATACTCAACAAAGAGGGTGAGAGGAACATGAAATAGGTCACTACTGTAGGTTTAATTTACAGGTAATGATGACAGAGCAGTTGTGGATCCCAAAAGGTGATGAAATCAGAAGCCTTAAAGGTGAGGTGAAAGGGCTTGGTTCGAATCCTGAAGGGGTAAGAAGAAATAATGTTTAGCCAAAGAATAATGTTAATGAAAAGATATTTTGGAGACTCAGTCTGGTAGTTGTGTAGAGTGAATCAGATAGTGGAAGAAGAGAAAATGAAAGTAGAGAAATGGACTAATTATTTACAGCATGAGTAGTAATGAATGGTGCTCTCTTCTGTCTTGTAGGGGAATTGGGGGCAGCCTAAGATGATGATTCATTCATTGCATGTTCACGTTAACCCAAACCTTTAATGATAAAAGGTATACCTTCTGCAAGTGACAGATGAAGTGCTAAAATGAAGAATATCCTTGTTTTTGTCTTTTTTTATAGTTTACTGATTAAGGCAATATAAACTTACCATGACTTAAACACCCAAAGAGTGTCTAATTAGAGTTAAGATTTTTACTCTGAATTGAACGAGGCAGAGGCTGTCAGCCTACTTTTCTCTGAAATGCAATAACAGATAATAGGAACTTGACAATTTTACAAGGACAATGAACTTACATATTCGAAGTACATGCATTTGGATTGCTCTCATTTTGACCTAGACATTTTTAAGAGGGACTGAAATGTAATATAGAGGATTCTTGGTTTCTTTTCAAAAAGTGTCAGTTCCTGTGCTGTGAATGAATGTTCCAGCTAACAACTCTAACTTTGATAACCATATCTTCTCAGTGACATTGGGGTTTTGTATATTCTACCATAGCAACAGAGGTCAACTGAAATAGCTGTTTGACTGCCAGGCTTGTTCTGTACAATGTTGCTTTGGCAGCAGGAAGGTTATAAAAACATTTTGTTGATTGTCATACCTGAATATATATTTAGCATTTTGATAATCCTAGAGAAGGTACAGCTTAATATCATTTTTGTTAGTTTATATTATTTCTTATCAGTAAGGAGAATAATGATAGACATTATGATACAAGACTAGCATGTCAGAACAGAGCTTACATTTGGCAAATGACAATTTGTGATTCTTGGGATCATAAAAGTTAAGTTTTGTATGTGTTCACTTATTTAATTAGATTGTCTACCAACTAACCTGAAGACTGAGAACTAATGCTTGGTTTGACAAATGATTTTGTAAACTTAGTAGAAATTTGGAGTCTTAGACAAATTTGTACAGTTTGAAGTACTAGGCTTCATGATTTTGCTGATTTTACATCAAACATAAATATCTTGGTCATATCCTCTACAAGCTCAGATTCTTTGCATATAAGAAAAAAAAAAACAGCACTTCAAGGAAAATATGTATCTTTATCCATTTTTTGGATTTTGTTTTTCTCTTAGTTTTATTGAAAACTACCTAAATATGCTGTATCTTATAGTCTTTGTATAATATTGTGAATTAAAGCAGTACATAGTTAAATAAGTAAGAAAGCAAAAATTATCCATTTGAGGTATTTGCATATATTTTAATAATTATGGAAAATATCTACGAAATGAAGACATATTAGTGATTAAAAAAAAAAAAGACTTCTATAAGGACAAAATATTTACCAGTCTTTATTTTGTTTTACTCTTCATTATTTTTGCCAAATTCTGGTAACATTTATACTCTTTATCTCTTTTGGTTAATTACTCATTTTATTTGTCTGGTCAATAAATATTCATTGACTGCCTTCTCTGAACCAGGTGCTATTTTAGGTGATGGGAATGCTGCAGTAAATAGCTTGAAGCTTCATATTTAGTTGACATCCAAGTGGTGAAAAATAGATATTAAATAAACACATAAATGAACAAAATAATAATACATGCTCTAAAAAAATAAAAGAAGATATCAACAGGAAGCAAAAGTAGATGAAATGGACAGATAATTGAGATTAGTCATTCTTTGGGCTTCCCCTGTGGCTCAGCTGGTAAAAAATCCACCTGCAGTGTGGGAGACCTGGGTTTGATTCCTGGATTGGGAAGATCCCCTGGAGAAAGGAATGGCTACCCACTCCAGTATTCTGGCCTGGAGATCCCCTGGAGAAGGGAATGGATACCGACTCCAGTATTCTGGTCTGGAGAATTCCATGGACTGTACAGTCCATGGGGTTATAAAGAGTCAGACTGTTACCAAAAGAGTCGGTCCATTACAGCCATTCTGTTACCGAGTTAGGTCTTATGAACCCTCACTTGAACCACAGAGCCCAGCCCAGCCCACTGCTTCAGTGGGGAGGGTTCTTCTCCCAGTTGGATCTGCACAGTCAAAATGGAACTGAAGCTGAGATTGAAGCGACACACTCGTTATTCAATGACCAGAGAATGGAGAGATAGGACGTTAATCACAAATCAACTTCTTGCCCAAGAGGCTTTTAACAACTAATTATTTTTAATTGGAGGATAATTGTTTTACAATATTGTGTTGGTTTTTGCTGTATTTCAACATCAACCAGGCGTAGGTATGTGTTTGCCCCCTCCCTCCGGCACCTCCTTCCCACCTCCCACCCCATCCCCCTCCTCTTAGGTTGTCACAGAGTACCAGGTGTGAGCTCACCCAGGGGACAATTAAGGCAAGATTTTAAGGGTAAGGCTAATGAGGGGGAAGCATATGTACTGGTTTTGTGGGAATAGGCAGGTTCTTCCTGGAACTAGGGTGTTACCTCTTTTCTATCCTTGAATGGTCCTCTGGTCTCTCTAGGCAGGAAGCGGCTCACATCATCATGGACAGACAGACAGGGGTCTTACAAATACAAGATGGTAATGAGATGCAGGGTGACATTTGTCTTATTTTTGAAGTTGAACCAATTTGCAACAGTTTTCTTAGAGTGAGACTCATGTTTCTGTGCTGTGAACAACTAGAGGGTATGGTTAGTTGTGATTTTCTGCAAAGTTACCTGGAGGGAAGGCTTCCCAGGTGGAGCTAGTGGTAAAGAACCTGCCTGCTAATGCAGGAGATATGAGAGATATGGGTTGGTTCCATAGGTTGGGAACATCCCCTGGGAGATGGCATGGCAACCCACCCCAGTAGTCTTTCCTGGAGAATCCCATGGACAGAGGAGCCTGGTGGGTTACAGTCCACAGGGTCACAAAGAGGCAGACATGACTGAAGGGGCTTAGCACACATGCACCGGGAGGGTGGGCCTGGGGTATGATTCCCGGGCAATAGCCTTGGTAACAATTCTTGTAGATATAATCGTTACTTTCTCTAACAGAATAAGACAGATGTTCTTTATAAGACTGACTTAATGTTTATCTTCTTAGATGTCTTGTCCAAGATTCATTTTTCATGGCAGAATGAACTAGAATTTCCAGCAGAAAGGGAAAAATATGAAAATGATGACTTAGTATTCAATTTATAATTGCATGTACTCTATTAGTGCAGTACTTGTTTTTAAGCTATATAAATTAATTCTACTGGATACACATATCCAAATAGAAGGCATGTTAAATGAATCTTTCACAATTGTTTCATATCTTTAAAGTATTAAAAAAAAAACACTCAAAACCTTTTTCCTGAGTTTGAAAGTTATTAATGCCTGCAGCTACAACAGAAAAACTGTAGTTTCAATAGATCCCATAATTAAACTGTAGCCTTGAGGTCACCAAGTTTGTGTTAATTTGTAATAATAGCCACAGGAACTAATGCAAAGTCTATGCTTTTAGCACTTTGCTATTCTGACCTCACATATTAATACTTCTTAAGGTAGATTCTACTTGATTGAGATCTGGAGTGAGTAGACATCTCCACACCTCAGAGTCTTCCTTTAACTGAAGACAGGATCCATGAAGTTAGAGAACAGTGAATAATTTTGGGCAGCATGTAAGATAGGCTTTCTTTTTTGATAGGAGTAGAAATGTAGCCATGAGGAAGAGGAGACAGTCTCTCTGGCAAAACATCTTCCAATTGATGTGTTTAAATCTGTTGGCATACAATCAAAGTATCAAGGGGTGTGTTTATGTGATTTTTTGTGATTGTTTGTCTAGCATCTTAAGGGTTAAACTGTATTCTTCACCCAGTCTCATCTCCAGTGTCTCCATACTACCCTGGAGTGTTCTAGAATCCAACAGTTCCTCCAGATTTGTATTGAAATATATGATATTATACCTGAGCCATAAGTTATTAATTGATACTCCATCATTGTAATACTTACCTGCTACCACAACTGCCACCACACACACACTCACAGATACACACAACCACCAACTTAAGACACACTTCAGAACTCTAAAACTATTCCCAGGCCTCTATTCTAACCAGTACTAGGGGAGCCACTCAAAACAGATTATAGGATGTGATCTGTCTTCAAATGAAACCTACCTGAGAGTAAGAATATAATTTTTGTTTCTGGAGATCACCATTTGTTCTTGGATTCCAATGAACTTTACCATTATATAAATCTTTAAGAATTTCAAGTGTCTCATTAAGATTGAGTGTTATAGTTGATGAAATAAACATGGTGAGATATCATCAATAAATTATGAAAGTTAGAGAGTTCCCTTGAACGTAACATAGTCATTATGCCTTGCGAAACATTTTAAAATTAAGAACAAGCCTTTATTCTCTGCTATTAGATTGCAGGTGAGTATCAGTCTCATTTTCCTGTCGTTAACTCCAACTTTTTCATAAAGAAGAGCTTTAAAGACTCTGGGAGATGTAGACTCTGACCAACCATTAAAGGAAATAATGAATACATTTGTCAGCCATGAGACATTTCCTAATTAAAACTGTGAAGTGGAGATTTGCAAGCATTTGCAACTCTTGAGAATCTAATGGATGTTGTTGTCCTGCTGAGTAGCAAGGTTATAGCCTGTTTGCACACACTGACTCTTGTTGATTATCAATAAGATGTTTTCCCAGAGTTTGCTGGAGATGCGAGTCCTGAAAACTTTGGTTCAATTCATGTTTAGTTTGTATATTTCTCATAGTTATTGATGTTTCTCATGAAGTGTATGAGATATTTGGAAAAAAAAAAAAACTTTAAGCCAATAAATGTCTTTTTTTTTTTTCCCTGAAAAGTTGGCATGATGTGAAATCTAGGTTCTAAAATATATTAATTCATAAAAAAATAGAATTGGCCATGTGGTTAATAGGTTACTGTAAACATCGAAAACATCTTTCCCTTTGTTTCTACCCAACACAGGAATATATACATATGCACAAGCATAGATAAAGAGCTTACCACACACACACACACATAAGATAAGAATACACTTAGAAGTTTCTGTGAAGTCCACTATGAAAAGATAAAACATGAAATACTTCATAATCTCCAAAGTACCAATGAAATATTATTACAAATATGATTGTTGCATTAAAATTATGATCAGTAGAACTTTTTGCACGTGTTAAATAAATTTCAAGTTTCAGCATGAATTAAAAGAAATACATTCAACCTAGTTGCTTAATTATTCTTAGCATTTAATAATCTTTATTACTTCAGAAACCACTTGAGAATCCTCTGTTAACCTAGGACTGGTATTATAATCATTGACTATAATTGTACTTTTGCTTAGGTTAATACAAATTTCTGATGAAAAATAAAAATTTGATAAATTAGTCTTGGCAGACTTTACTATGAGTTCTCTAAAATGGATATGCTAGCTCAAATTGTGGTGGCAGTTAATACCACAATACCGGCTGAGCAAGTTCCCTTGAAACTAGTCTTTTTGGGAGGATTTTAAGGGAGTGATAATAGTCATTGTCTATATAACAAATAGGTCAAATAATGTGACTCTAACCTATCTAAAGCATAATTTTATTTTTGCCTTTCATTGACTATTAAAATGTATTCAGTAGAGTGAATATTCATACCCTATAGAAAAAACTTGGTCAAATCTCAGTCCTTTCTGCAACAGCCAGATCTCTCAGTCATGTTAAGTTAGAAGCACAGCCTCAGTTTGGTAATTAGCAAGCTCACTCCAACATATACACATATATGAAAGGGAAAGTGTTAGTTGCTCAGTTCTATCTGACTCTTCAATCTCACTAACTGTAGCCCACCAGGCTCCTCTGTCCATGCAATTCTCTAGGCAAGAATACTGGAGTGGGTTGTGATTTCCTTCTCCAGGGGTTCCCAACCCAGGGGTGGAATCTGGGTCTCCTGCATTGCAGACAGATTCTTTACCATCCGAAAATTCAATGCATCATCAAATCTTCCCTGCTTCCCACTCATATGTTTTCTGGCCAGAGAAAAGGAAAGAAAGGTATGTTTGGTTCATCCTTTCCGTGCCATGCATTTCTTTTTCTTGCCATGCCTCCTAGCTTGCTAGTGAGTTTCCAATGCCCAGTCACTTCTCAGCGTTGATAGGAAGAGGTGAGAGAGTAAGATTGGTTAGGGATGACAAGGAGAGAGCAAAGGACCTATCTGATCTAGTTATATTATCAATTGACCTCTCCCTGAACCAGTCACGTCTTTAAAAGTCACTGTTAGGGCATGTAAATGTATGTGTCTGTGCGTACACATGCAGGCTTTTTGGAGATGTTCTGCTGGATCTCTCTAATTACATTTCCCTTGGCCAAGGTGCATGAAACTCTATGCATGTGACTCTGCGTCCGTGAACAACCAGGCCCTGTGCATCTTCTTATTGTTTGAGTCCCTGTAACCAACCAGATTGCGAACATCCCTAAGGTAACACACTCCCCTTTGTGATCCACATATGGCCCCCCAGATGATCTGTAAACTCTGCCTCAATCTGGGAGTTCAAATAGAGCAAATCAACCCCTACTAAGTATTCCGCCACCAGTCTACTTTAGCTTTGTCAGATGTGAGACTTACTCAGGTGTGAGTTTTGCACATTTGGAAAAAACCGAGAATTCGAAGATCTCTTAGATACCCAAGGCAAAGCCCCATCTCTAAGAGTTGAGGTAAGAAGCGCCCTTCCATTCTCTCTTTCCTAGCACCTTGGGGGATTAAAGGATAGGGATTAGAGAATAATAGAATGGCAGTATCTCTCTCCAAAGAAATCTCCTTAAATTCTCCCTTTACATCAGGGATCTCCAACCTCTGGGATCTAATACCTGATGATCTGAGGTGGGGCTGATGTAATAATCAGAAATAAAGTGCACAACAAAAGTTATGTGCTCGATTCATCCCGAAACCGTCCCCACACCCCTGACCCATGGAAAAATTGTCTTCCATGAAAATAGTCCCTGGTGCCAAAAAGATTGGGGACTGCTGCATTACACCATTCATCTGGTTGAGGTGTTTAAGAGTTATGGAAACAATTGTGATCTAGTTGATTGTAAAATATGAGGACTTTCCCCCTCTTAGTCACTTTGATTTTTTTAAAGTCCTTTTGACTTCTAATCAAAGTTTTAACATCCCATTACAAATGTTACAGTGGATTACTATTACTCCTAATTCTGCAACAGTGATCAGCCAAGTTGCAGGATGTTCTAATAGTCATTAGGCAGTAGTCCAAATGACACCTGAAAAAGAAATATAAGAAAAACAACAGTAAGACTATTTTGAAAATTCACTTATAGGTGAAAACAAATAGTATTTCCACTTGTGTTTATCCTCCTAGTTTTTTAAATCAGGTTTTAATATCAGTTTAATTCTTTTAAACTTTAATACTGATTTTGCAAGGCTTAGATTTGTCTTTACAAGTTAATAAGTATAAATAATAACATGAAAGTACACACAAATATCTCTCAAGAATCTCAAGATGGTCCCGTCACTGGATAAAAGTGAGAGAGCAAAGAGAGCAATCTCTCACCCTCTTATCCTTTCCTCCAAATTGTAACAATTCAGATGTCACTTTTGCTTATATTTGTAATTGTAAGGAAAACCAAATTTGACATATTTTCTAAAATTTTGCATTTCAGTGAACAGTATCATCTGACTTAATTTTCTGTACAAATTCTTCAGAATGACAAAATATATAAAGTTGTATGTAAAAATTAGAATTATTTTTAGTTTCAGATTGGCACTAGCTCTCAAATTGGATGGAAAAATTGCTAATTTGCTATGTATCACAAATCCTACAACTATTTGTGTTAATCAGGTCCCATTGCTTATACTGTTTTAACTCATGACCCAAAGAAAATTATGTTACTTTTGGAGATACCAGTCATGATTTGTGAATCATGAACATTATTTGAACAACTGAGTTATGGGAACTGTGCCCTAGCTGAGGGAACCTATGGTACTTGGCCAGTAGTATATACGTCCCATACCTGTTCCATCACAGATTGATTTTAAGGCAACCTTTGCCAGATACATTTAAATGCAAAAATCTTAGATTAAATGGCCCCACAACTTTGAAAAACATTTTGAACAGATTGAGGAGTTTGACAGTTTCTTATAAAGTTATACATACAATTCTTGTATTAGCATGCAATTCACTTTCAGAAAAGAAAACACACTTCCATATAATAGTTGTTATCTGGTATCATGTAGACAAAACTCTTTAATTATTTTTTTATTTCTTTTTTACTAACCAGATGGCTGAATTAACTGGTAATTTGTTAGGTCCAAAAATGGCTGCAAATTTTACTCTAAACACTTACAGTTTTCCTTTGATAAACTCTTGCATTTTAAAAATCAGGTTCAAAAAAAAAATCAGGTTCATTGCAACATAATTTATATATGGCAAAATTCACCTTTTTTAAGTAAACAGTTTGATGTATTCAGTTAAGTAACCACCACCAGGATCAAGTTGAAATAGTTCCATCACCCAAGAAAGTTCCCTTAGTTTCTTAAAACCGCTGATCTGATTTCTATTCTGATTTGATTTATTTTTCTGAAATGTCAAACTTGTAATCATAAAATGTATAGCCTTTGAGTTTGGTTCACTTTACTTAGATAATGTTTTTAAGTTTTTTTTTTTTTTTGTCATGTTGCTGAGTGTATCAGACATTCACTCTTTTCATATAAGGTTGTATTTTACTGAATGGGTGCACCACAAAACTTTTATTCCTTTCCAAGTTAATTTTCAATTGGGTTGTTTCAAGTCTGGTCAATTTTGAAGAAAGCTTTTACAAACATTTGTATACAGTACATTATATACACATGTGTTTTCTTTTCTGAAAGTGAATTGCATGCTAATACAAGAATTGTATCTATAACTTTATAAGAAACTGTCAAACTCCTCGATCTGTTCAAAATGTTTTTCAAAGTTGCGGGGTTGTTTTGGTTTCTCAACATCAAGGGAGGAGAGTTCCAATTGTTCTGCCTTCTCTCCAGCACATGATATTATCTTTTTTTTTTTTTTTTTTTCCATTTGAGTCACTCTGATAGGTGCATGTTGATAACTCACTGTCTAAATCTGAAGGTCTCCATATCAAGGTCATCTTAAGGTCTGATTCTATCTACAGCTTTGCCTCTTTGGTTGACCAGTTGATCTCAATAGGTTGTTTGTCTTCTCTTGCTTTCTGTCTGTCTCATAATTAGTCTTTGAATTTTAAATAGTATATGTAGGAAAACCTTAGAGACTTAAATAAGTAAAAATTATCCAGGAGTATTAAGCACATTTCTCTGTCAGTGTGTTAGTGTGAAGAGTTTGGTCAGTCTGTTCAGTCACTGGGCTGCATTTGGATGTTGTTCCTATCACAGTTGCCTTTGGTAAACCAAACATTTCAGATTCTTCCAGCAATGAGTTGATACTGCGTTGTGCTTCGTGAGCACCCTAGATTGTGCCTGCTCATTCTTCAGCTTCCAGTACTTCTTGCATAGCTGCTTCATTGAGGGGTCTCTCTCCACACTCTTGCCCTCTTTTTGATGGTAGACTGTCATGATCTGTTTTTAAGTGGAAGGCTCATGATGGATGGAAGAGGGCTTCTCCATTCCCTTGGTCTGGCCGGTGGTCTTAGATTCTGTGGTTCTGAGCTCTGGAGATGGAACTTTCAATGCATCTCCTCCCTTGTCAATCAGTATCTGCCATAAAACTATAAGGAGTCTTGGGCAGGAGATAATCTTTTGCTCCTTATCCTGGAGTGACAAATTTCTGTGTTATTTTTGTTTTGTTTCTTCCTTTGTTTAAATCAATCCAGAATTCTGGGTCCAAGCAGCTTTATTGTATACTCTCTAGGGGCAAATAGCTTTGCTCCAACTTTTCCCTGAGTGTCACTGTACCTTTGTTTTGGACTGTTGGCAGTAATTTCTTACCCTTCTCCAAGTGCTGGACTAATGCTACTTCTTTCAAGTAGCAAACTTGTGGTGGGACCAAGGGTGTTTCTCTCTCCACTCTCTGAATCACATGACTTCTATTCCTCCCCCCATGACAGTTTCTCTCTGCTGTTCACCTTACTTTTGGTGAAGGGAAGTTTTCCTGCCCTTTTTCTAGGGGCAGATGACTTTTTCTTTCTATACCTCCCTCACAGGCAGAGGATCTTTATCTTGCTTCTAGGAATGAGACAGTCTCCTTCCCCTTCCCCAGTGGTTTAAGGGGTTTCCTTTGTATGGAGGAAAGTCCAGTGAATAGGTTGGGTTTTATGTCTGTGAGACACACAGGACTCTCTCAGTTCTCTTACTCTGGCTTCAGTTTTTCTCTTATGAACTCAGTGACAGGAATCTATTGTATAAAGTTTTCCCAATAATTCTTAACTCTCACATTAATTCACATGTAGTTTTAATTATTTTTTTTACCATTTTAGCTTTTTAAAAATACTAGTTTTATGACAGTTACCTCTGCCTCCTTATATTCTGGCAAAGGTACAATTCATGTGCCTTGTTTTTACTGGAGGAGGACTGCCACTCTGATTTGTTTTCATGTTTCCTTGGAATCCCAGCTTTTATTTGGACTCAACAAAAATTATAATTTTGTAGATTATTGGTCTTCCTTTTATTGTTGTATGTTTCAATATTCTTTTATGGCTTTCAGCATCCAAAGTGAAGCCTAATTCTGCAAGTCTATAAGTCCTTAATAAAAAATGAGAATTTGAAGAAGGAGGTTGAAATATTTTTAAAACTGTTTTTTCTTCCTTAAGCTTAGCATTAGAATCAATTTTTAAAAACAGCTAAGTTCTACCGTGGATACATGTGAATCCCTTGTGATGCTTTTAAACATCCACAGTTTACACACTTGAGGCAAAAAGATTTACATGCTTTCTACTTTCAATAAACTCATTTTGTATAACATTTTAACAAAAATAATTGAAAGTAGTGATAGAAGTCTTCACTTTGTGAAAAGGAAAATTGATTAATGCATTATATTGTCAGGACAATATGTTGTTATTAAAGATATGGTGGAGATGATATGATTAAGGATTATCTCAAAATCTGATTCTTATTTATTGCTAATATTTCTAGTCTTTATAAACATTTACTTGCTAAAGATTTCAGATAGTAGTTGAGGTGCTTACTGAAAATGTAGCTGTCATTCTGAAAGAGTTTTCATTCAGTTTGAATGCATCTGTCAAATTATAAATGGGGTGAAGGATTAAACATAGGATTAAGCAAACAGTTCACCCTGACTTTGCCCTCTTTATCCATGAAAAAAAACCACTGAAAAATATTTTTTTAACAGAGTAAATTGATACCAGCACTGCAAAATTGAAGAGTATATCATCATTGATCAGAGTTGATGGGAATTTCTTATCTAGAATTCATATGGGACCACATTGACTAGACTATGAAAAATCATAACCTAAAATATTGTAGGTGCAAACTTCAAATACATAGTCAGTGTGATCCCTATCAAAATACCAATGCTATTTTTCACAGGACTAGAACATATAATTCTAACTTTTTTTAAAAGAACCACAAAAACTCTCAGTTAGCAAGGCAATCTTGAGAAAGAAGTCCCAACTAAAAATAACTTTACACAGTGAAGAAGCTCATCAACAAAATGGAAAAGCATCCCAATGAATGGGAGAAGATATCTGAAAACAATATATTTGGTAAGGAGTTAACATTCAAAATTTATAAAGAACTTATACAACTCAACATAAAAAGTACTATTAAAAACTGGCAGAGAATCTCAGTAGACATATTTCCAAAAGAGACAAATAGCCAACACACACATGGACATGTGTTCAATGTCACTAATCATCAGTTAGATGCAAATCAAGCTCACTAAAAACCATTGTATACCTGTCAGAATGGCTATCATCAAAAAGATAACAGAGTGACTGTAAGAATGTAGAAGAAAGGAACCTTCATACATTGTTAGTTGAAACAAATTGGTATAATCACTATGGAAGACAAAATGGAGCTTATTCAAAATATTAAAAAAATAGAACTACTATAGATCTAGCAATTTCATTACTGGATATTTACCAGAAATAAGGGCTTCCCTGGTGGCTCAGATGGTAAATAATATGCCTGCAACACACGAAACCTGGGTTTGATCCCTAGGTTGGGAAGATCCCCTCGAGAAGGGCATGGCAACCCACTTCAGTATTTTTACTTGGAGAATCCCCACGGACAGAGGAGGCTGGCAGGCTACAGTCTGTGGGGTCGCAAAGAGTCAGACATGACTGAGCAACTAAGCATAGCACACAAGAAATAAAAACAGTAATTCAAAAAGACATATGGACCACAGTGTTCATTAGAACATTATTTATAGTAGCTTCGACATGGAGCAAGTATTCGCTGATAAATGAGTGGATAAAAATTATGGGATGTACATATGCACATAATGGAATATTACTCATCCTTAAAAATTAATGAAATTCAATCATGTGAGTAACACTGAGTAACATGGGTTGACTTGGATAGTACTGTGCACACACAATGGACTATTACTCAGCCATAAAGATAAGTGAAGTTTTGCCATTTGTAAGAATGTGAATGGATGTTAAAGGAATTATGCTATGTGAGATGTCAAAGAACTACAAATACTATAGAATTTCACTTGTATGTAGAGTCTAAACAAACAAAAAGCCAAATGCACAAACATAAAACAAAACAAACAAAAAACATTTATAGATACACAGAATAAACATGTGATTGCCAGAGGAGATAGATTTATTTGGGAGGAGTAAATGTGTAAAGAGACTTGAGAGGTACAAACATATTTATAAAAAAGCAAGTCAGGGAGGTGTAATATACATCGTAAGGAATATGTTTAATAATATCTTAATACCTTTGGGAATACGATGACTAGATTTATGGTGAGATCTCTGTAATGTATGTAAATATCAAATCACTATGTTGTATACTTGAAACTAATATAATATTGTATGTCAACTATGTTTAAAATAAAAGTTCATAAGGTAAGCTATAGATACGGATACAAACAGAACTCCAGACAAATTGATAAAGTGAGCAAAACAATATTTTTTTCAGGCAAGACAATCCATTTTATAAAAGTATATTAAATTTTTGGTAAAGTTAATAAACTGTTTTTATAGTGTTTATCTCTAGGGAGGGCCACTTGAATTATTATACTGCCATCTGATTGTCCTCTTAAAATACATACAACATGAAATTAATTTATATCCTATTGAAGTAAGAATTTAAAAGATATTACAAACAAAGAAATGCAATTATTGGTAAACATATTAAAAGGGAGGTTTAATGCAGTTAGTGAAACTATGATCCCTTTTGGTCACATTAATATAAGTTATTTCTTCAAACTTACCTCTTAAATGAATACTACTTTAGTTTGCTTTTTGCCTGCTAAGGCCTTTGCCCATATCTTCATAGCATTAAATTTCTTCCTTCTATGTTTTCATCAGAGCTATTTCTCTAAAACAAAGAGAGGTTTTTTTTTTTGCAGGCTAATTGTGGTGCATCTTTGCCTCTTATATTTTCACAAACATCTATCATAAACTGTCATTCACGACTTAATTAGCTGTTAAAACCAATAGCTTCAGGACCAATTTTTTGTAACCTACACAGACTTAATTATTTTGGCAAGTCTTATAGAGCACTTCATTTTAAGACTACTTTATTATTATAAACTTAAAATGTAGCAAAAGGAAAAAAATGTAGTTTGTTTCATAGTGCTTTAAAAGATTTTAAGGTAAATTATTGAATCAAATATTTAAAATATTAAGGAGATAATTAAAATTATTGAAACTGTTAATCTCAACTAATATATGTTCTTTTGTGTAATTTGATGAAATTTTAAAATAATTTTATAATAATTATAAAGGAATAAATTCCTTTATAAATATATATGTACATATGCATTTTGTATAAATATAAATATTATATATATTTGACATTGTATATATATATAATGCTCCTTTCAGTTTAACAGTACTTATTTTTACAAATTTAATGACTGAATTTTTACAAATTTCAGTACTTGAAATATTTTAAACCAATTTAAATCTAACCAATTGGCAAAATCTATTAGTAATGGGCTTTCCTGGTGGTTCAGATAGTAAAGAATCTGTCTGCAATGCAGGAGACCTGAGTTCAATTCCTGGGTAGGCAAGATTCCCTGAAGAGGGGGTAGCAACCTATTCCAACATTCTTGCCTGGAGAATTCCATGGACAGAGGAGCCTGGCAGGCTACATTCTGTGGGGTCACAGAGTCGGATTAGGACTGAGTGATTAACACTCACTTTTCACTTTTCAATTTTTTTTATTAATAACAATAGCACTTACTAAGCTTCTAATATGCACCCAACATTTCATATAAGATATTCTGAATCCTCATGCTAAGCTTTGAATGTAAGAAATATATATATATATATATATATATATATATATATTTGCAAAAGTTAGGAGCCTAAATCTTCTAGGAATTAAAGAAATTTCTTTTAAAATTCAACTGGTTTGGTGCTAAGCTAGCATTTGAACCTATCTGGTTGCAAAATTCCCAAGTGCCATCTTCCTTATAAGAAGTCATATTTCCCCTAGTTATGCTGTTCATAAATTACCACAGGTTGGGGATAGTTATGGAGCTTCCCTGATAGCTCAGATAGTAAAGAATCTGCCTGCAATGTGGGAGTCTTGGGTTTGATCCCTAAGTCAGGAACATCCCTTGGAGAATGGGATGATTATAAAACAATTAGTTATAGAAATTTGGAAATGAAAATGTCCTTCCATGTGGTGGTAAGATAATACAGAAGTTAAATGAGCAGGTGCAGAAGTCAAAGTATCTAAACTGGGATTCTGGTCCATCACTTAGTAGTTATATGAGCTTGGGAAGGTTATGTAAACTCTGAAACTTTGTCTACTACATCTGTATAATGGGAAAACTTGTTCTCAGTTGTTCTGAGGATTGGGAACCATGATGTTTCTAAGGCGCTTAGTACATGGTACATAATAAAGAAATGATGGCCGTGTGTGTGTGTGTGTGTGTGTGTGTTATTTTCTACATTTTACATAGGAAGCCAAATGGATTCAGAGAAGATATATCATTTGCCCAAAGTCTAGTGGATAATTAGCAATAGAATTGTAACTAATATCCCCATCTCACAATTTATATAACCATTCAAGTATTTAGTATGTTCTAAATTGTTGTTGTTTTAGACTTTAAGCTGTGTCCAAATCTTTTGTGATGCTATGGACTGTAGCCCACCAGATTTCTCTGTCCATGGGATTCTCCAGGCAGGAATACCGGAGTGGGTTGCCATTTCCTACTACAGGTGATTTTTTTGATCCAAGGATCGAACCCATGTATCCTACTTATCAGGCAGATTCTTTACCACCAAGCTACTTGAGAAGACTAAACTGTTTTAAATGCTAAATAATAAATACAAAATCATCTTTAAAATAAGTAAGTTCTACAATAATTATGTTCTAGAAAACTGTGAAGTTCAGATTAATTTGAGTGTTTAAATACATGGATAAGAAACAACTTTCCTAATAGTTGTCAGGGATCCTGGGGATGGTAAACGAGATGAGATAAAATATGATTATTATAATTGCTATACATTCTTTAGAAAAAAATTATATAAGATCTACAAAGATATTCAGTTCAGTTCAGCTGAGTTCAGTTGCTCAGTCATGCCCGACTCTTTGCGACCCCATGAATCACAGCATGCCAGGCCTCCCTGTCCATCACCAACTCCCGGAGTTGACTCAAACTCATGCCCATCGAGTCGGTGATGCCAGCCAGCCATGTCATTCTCTGTCGTCTCCTTCTCCTCCTGCCCCCAATCTCTCCCAGCATCAGGGTCTTTTCCAATGAGTCAACTCTTTGCATGAGGTGGCCAAAGTACTGGAGTTTCAGCTTCAGCATCAGTCCTTCCAATGAACACCCAGGACTGATCTCCTTTAGGATGGACTGGTTGGATCTCCTTGCAGTCCAAGGGACTCTCAAGAGTCTTCTCCAACACCACAGTTCAAAAGCATCAATTTTTCGGCGCTCAGCTTTCTTCACAGTCCAACTCTCACATCCACACATGACTACTGGAAAAACCATAGCCTTGACCAGACAGACCTTTGTTGGCAAAGTAATGTCTCTGCTTTTTAATATGCTATCTAGGTTGGTCATAACTTTCCCTCCAAGGAGTAAGCGTCTTTTAATTTCGTGGCTGCAGTCACCATCTGCAGTGATTTTGGATCCCCAAAAAATAAATTCTGACACTGTTTTCACTGTCTCCCCATCTATTTCCCATGAGGTGATGGAGCCAGATGCCATGATCTTAGTTTTCTGAATGTTAAGCTTTAAGTCAACTTTTTTACTCTCCTCATTCACTTTTATCAAGAGGCTTTTTAGTTCCTCTTCACTTTTCTGCCATAAGGGTGGTATCTGCATATCTGCATATCTGAGGTTATTGATATTTCCCCCGGCAATCTTCATTCCAGGTTGTGCTTCTTCCAGCCCAACGTTTCTCATGATGTACTCTGCATATATGTTAAATAAGCAGGGTGACAATATACAGCCTTGACGTACTCTTTTCCCTATGTGGAACCAGTCTGTTGTTCTATATCCAATTCTAACTGTTGCTTCCTGACCTGCATACAGATTTCTCAGCAGGCAGGTCAGGTGGTCTGATACTCCCATCTCTTTCAGAATTTTCCACAGTTTATTGTGATCCACACAGTCGAAGGCTTTGGCGTAGTCAATAAAGCAGAAATAGATATTTTTCTGGAACTCTCTTGCTTTTTTGATGATCCAATGGGTGTTGGTAACTTAATCTCTGCTTCCTCTGCCTTTTCTAAAGCCACCTTGAACATCTGGAAGTTCTCGGTTCACGTATTGCTGAAACCTGGCTTGGAAAATTTTGAGCATTACTTTACTAGCGTGTGAGATAAGTGCAATTGTGTGGTAGTTTGAGCATTCTTTGGGATTGCCTTTTTTAGGGATTGTAATGAAAACTGACCTTTTCCAGTCCTGTGGCCACTGCTGAGTTTTCCAAATTTGCTGGCATACTGAGTGCAGTACTTTCACAGCATCATCTTTCAGGATTTGAAATAGCTCAACTGGAATTCCATCATGTCCACTAGCTTTGTTTTTAGTGATGCTTTCTAAGGCCCACTTGACTTCACAATCCAGGATGTCTGGCTCTAGGTGAGTGATCACACCATTGTGATTATCTGGGTCATGAAGATCTTTTTTGTACAGTTCTTCTGTGTATTCTTGCCACCGCTTCTTAATATCTTCTGCTTCTTTAGCTCCATACTATTTCTGTCTTTTATCGACCCCATCTTTGCCTGAAATGTTCCCTTGGTATCTCTAATTTTCTTGAAGAGATCTCTAGACTTTCTCATTCTGTTGTTTTCCTTCATTTCTTTGCATTGATGGCTGAGAAAGGCTTTTTTATCTCTCCTGGCTATTCTTTGGAACTCTGCATTCAAATGGGAATATCTTTCCTTTTCTCCTTTGCTTTTTGCTTCTCTTTTTTTCATAGCTATCTGTAAGGCCTCCTCAGACAACCATTTTGCCTTTTTGCATTTCTTTTCCACGGGGATGGTCTTGATCCCTGTCTCCTGTACAATGTCATGAACCTCTGTCCATAGTTCATCAGGTTCTCTCTCTATCAGATCTAGTCCCTTTAATCTATTTCTCACTTCCACTGTATAGTCATAAGGGATTTGATTTAGGTCATACCTGAATGGTCTAGTGGTTTTCCCTACTTTCTTCAGTTTAAGTCTGAGATTGGCAATAAGGAGTTCATAATCTGAGCCACAGTCAGCTCCTGGTCTTATTTTTGCTGACTGTATAGAGCTTCTTCATCTTTGGCTGCAAAGAATATGATCAATATGATTTCGGTGTTGACCATCTGGTGATGTCCATGGTAGAGTCTTCTCTTGTGTTGTTGGAAGAGGGTGTTTGCTATGACCAGTGTCTTCTCTTGGCAAAACTCTATTAGCCTTTGCCCTGCTTCATTCCGTACTCCAAGGCCAAATTTGCCAGGTGTTTCTTGACTTCCTACTTTTGCATTCCAGTCCCCTATAATGAAAAGGACATCTTTTTTGGGTGTTAGTTCTAAAAGGTCTTGTAGGTCGTCATAGAACCTTTCAACTTCAGCTTCTTCAGTGTTACTGGTTGGGGCATAGGCTTGGATTACCGTGATATTGAATGGTTTGCCTTGGAAACGAACAGAGATCATTCTGTCATTTTTGAGATTGCATCCAAGTAGTGCATTTCGGACTCTCTTGTTGACCATGATGGCTACTCCATTTCTTCTAAGGGATTCCTGCCCACAGTAGTAGATATAGTGGTCATCTGAGTTAAATTCACCCAATCCAGTCCATTTTAGTTCGCTGATTCCTAGAATGTTGACATTCACTCTTGCCACCTCCTGTTTGACCACTTCCAATTTGCCTTGATTCATGGACCTAACATTCCAGGTTCCTATGCAATACTGCTCTTTACAACATCTGACCTTGCTTCTATCACCAGCCACATCCACAACTGGGTATTGTTTTTGCTTTGGCTCCATCCCTTCATTCTTTCTGGAGTTATTTCTGCACTGATCTCCAGTAGCGTAGTGGGCACCTACCGAGCTGGGGAGTTCCTCTTTCAGTATCCTATCATTTTGGCTTCTCATACTGTTCATGGGATTCTCAAGGTATGAATACTAAAGTGGTTTGCCATTCCCTTCTCCAGTTGACCACATTCTGTCAGACCTCTCCACCATGACCCGATGCCTAGTTTCAAACTATAAGCACCTTAATTATGAAAAGACAAATTATTTATTAAACAGCTCTTGAGGTTGCTCTTGGAATATTAGATAATTTGCTATGACAGTGGTACTCAATTTTCTATCTTATCTCAGAGATTTTTTTCCCCTTACTCTTTGTTTTTTGTCTGTTTTTGTTTACTTTCCCCTTACTCTTTGAATTAAAGACTGTTGCCCTGTAGTAGCAGAATATAAATAACTCTTTATTGAATAAAATTTACCTGTCCTTGCATTACTGGCATTCCAAATTCACTAGTACATTCAACTTTAGAATATCAAGAATGGTAATTATTCATTCCAGTATTCTTGCCTGGGAAATCCCAAGGATGGAGAAGCTGGGTAGGCTACAGTCCATGGAGTCACAAAAGAGTTGGACACAACTTAGTGACTAAGCAACAATGACGAAAACAACATGGGCTTGGTAATGATTAAAATAATAAAAATACATCCCTCATAAGGGAAAAAAAAAAAGGAAACTATTTACTTCTTATTGATCTTTTCATCACATAACATTTTTTAAGTAGTAGTATTTTAATCATCCAGGATATTTGCTAAAAAAGAAACACTTTCCAAATTTTGCTTTTGAAGCTCCTGAGAATACTGGTGGCATATGTCAAACCATGGGGTGTGATATATCTTTAGCATAATTAAGAAATATGTCTCCATATGAAAATCTGTGTATGTTCATATGTGTGATATTTCTCTCTGATTCAGTTATTTGTAGGTGGCACCTATGAAAAACAAAATGTTTTTTATGGTTCCACATATTTGAGTATTTGAAAGGCAGCAGCAGCAGCAGTGGATAAACTGAGAGTTTAATTTTTCTTCTAGGTATTTGGCACTGTGTGGAAATACAGGAATGAAAATCATATTGAAACATTAAAGAGTATTCTGCACTGATATTCTGGAGTAAATAAGCTAGTCACACGCACATTCCCAATTCCCTGTTATTTTTTCCATCCCTTGGATTTGTAGTGCTTAATTTATTCATTCTTTTTTTTTAATTTTACAAATATTTACCAAGCCTTCAGTATTGATCTCTACTAGGAGTGTCAAGCATAAATGATACTTGTATCCTGTCTCCTGTTCCCTAGAGGCAATTGGAAATGTTGGCTTGTTGATACTTTACCAAAGTTAGCAAGGCAATAGGTGGAAAGTATCAAGAATGGGACACAGATATAGTTCTAAGGGAGTTTAGTGGACAGATGAATTTCACAGGGATAATAGGAAAAGATTTATGTAGCAGACAAAATGTTAATTTGGCCTTAAAAGAGGATAAGGATTTAGAAAATGGAAAAATGAAAAAAAAGAATGTAAACTATTTACTTCTTATTGACTTTTTCATCACATAGCATTTTTTAAGTAGTAATATTTTTGTCATCCAGGTACTCTTATTATAAAAATTCTCATAAAGACTAAAACGAAAGGAAGCAGAAAAGTGGATTTCTCTCTGACACAAAAGTCCATGTTTTCTCTAGAACAGCACAGCAATTTGCTGAAAGTAGTATCATCCAATGCAGAAGCCTGGATCATACAGCTTATAAAAGGGTTAGTGGAAAATAATTACAGAAGGCATTGTGTGTCATTCAGAGGAAAGTTGGAATTATTCATGAGGTATTTGTGAGTCATTCACTTATGTGCTCATTCAAACAATTAATATTTACTAAGATAATTTTATATATAAGTAATGTTCTAAGTTCTGGAAATTTACCAGCGAACAAAACAGATAATATCTTGTAAAAATATATTGGAAAATATCTTGAAAGCACAGGTTTCATAGATGACTTAAAGAGGGAAAGTATAACCCTAAATTCTTCAAGATATTTTATTTTTGACAGAAGTCTTGTTTGCTTCCCAGATTTGCAATAGCAAACTAGCCTATGGTATCTGTATATATGTGACCAGTTTTATTTGGTTCCAGCTTCACACCTATCCTAGGAAACTGTATTATGTGTACTTATACCTTTTTTTTTTTTTTGGACTCATACCTTTTGTGTATCCCTGTGTGTGCCACACCTTTCCCCCCAAAAAAGAAAAGGTTAAAGAAATGATACCTACTCAGACCTTCCTTAAATGAAATATATCATCTCTTTTCTCTTTTACCTATTACTTTTTATTTTCTATTCACTATTCCTATGCAATTGGAAAGAATCAAAGTTCCCATAAAAATATGCATTTTGGCTCTGAGTTTTTCAGATTTTTGTTGTTTAGTCACTAATTCACATCCAACTCTTTGCGACCCCATGGACTATAGCCCACTAGGTTCCTCTGTCCATGGGGTTTTTCCAGGCAAGAATACTGGAGTGAGTTGCCATTTCCTTCTCTAGAGTTTTTCAGATATAAAATAATAAATCAGCTATTGTCCAGTGTAATATGTAATATAGACAAATTGAATGAATGTATTTTAACACTACTACTATATTTTGTGGGTGGTAATAGTCTGATAATGGTATGAAATTTTGATACACATTTGTTTTATTCTTTGGTTAGTATACATCTGCTTCCACAGGATAGCTGTGCTTCCCTGGCTCCAAAATTAGCACTTTTTGCCTCTGTTACTAAAGCAAGTTTTCATAAACCTTTATTGTACAATTTGTGTCAGAGTTACCTTGATATTTTAGCTGTTAGGGTATTTAACTTCTCTCAAACAGGGGAATTTCAAATAGTAAAATTTAGCTCACAATTGTTCCAAGTAAAAAACAAAATGTACCTTTTTTTCATATTAAAAAATGTATCTGGGGATATACATGAAAAATATCATTCTGAGATAAATGTTCCCAATATATGTGTCCCAATGTTTATCCATGAAATGTTTACCATTTTTCCTTTTACAGTATTTTTTTATATATGAAATTACAATGAAATTTAGTCCACTCAGAGACTGCATATTTTTTAAAGACCACAATATTTTGTATTGCTACTGTACTAGCTACACATATCTAATTTAATATTCTTTCACAATTTTACCACAAACATATTGCAAAGAACTTTTCATTTGATGGCAAGAAAATTCATATTTATAGAAATCAAAATGAACTAAAAAAAGTTTGAGATTTATCATTTATTTACTTTCAAGGTAGAACTCCAACCTCATAGAGCAGGGGTAATTTTGTTTTCCAAACAAAACAAAGGATATTGGCAATATATGGAATCATTTTTGGTTGTCATAACTGGGAAGGAGGTGCTCCTAGAACTTGGTAGATGGAGATTGGGGGTGCTAACATCATGCCGTGTTCAGGACAGTCTCCTATAACAAAGAATCATCAGGCTCCCATTGTCAATAGTGCCCAAATATGAGTATCGGCATAATTGTACTGGTTCCTGGTCGGTCCCCAAGTGTCACAGGGCAATGTCATGGGCCTGGATGGATGCTAAGCATGGACTTGGTTGTGCTGTGGCCGAGGAACCCATTGAGTGGGCATAAGCACTTTTTGAACAAACAGCCAACAATGGTGTAAATAGAAAACTTTCAAGTGTCCTGTCTTGTAGAGTGAACAGTTTCACGGTAGGTGCCCTGTGGTCACATTTCGTCCTTTATGTGACTGTTACAGATGCTATTCAATATCAGAAGCCAGACAAGCCTTACTGGTCAGCACACTCAGCAGCAAAGTTCAGTGAGACTCTAGGTCCTTCAGGGACTGCCTCTCCCAAAACCTACACACAAAACCCTGGAAATAAACACACACCATCATAAAAAATCACTTCTCTCTATAGTTCATGAGGATTTTGCATGTAATCATCCCTAAAATGTTCCACATAAGTACTTGTAAATTCACAGGGGAAAACAACAACAGCAACACATTCTTTGTTTTTCTTCTCTATAAACCATAATGCCCCTGAGGCTCTTTCCTAAAATCTCGTTGTCATCCCATGAACACCCTCAGATATTTGCATGTCCTGTTCCTTGTATCTGGGATGCTCTTCCATCAGATGTCCCCTTGCTTCCTTGCTTCTCTTCTTTACCTCGCAGAGGTCTTTGCTTACAGGCTGCCTCCTCAGACAGTCCTTGCTGGCCAACTAATCTCAAATTGTACATCTACACATATTCCCCACCTAAATCCTTACCACCGTTCTCTGGTTACTTGTTTTCTTTAGTACTTATCCTAGGTATATAGTGAAAGTCGCTCAGTCGTGTCCAACTCTTTGCAACACCATTGACTATAGCCTGCCAGGTTCCTCTGTCCATGAAATTCTTCAGGCCAGAATACTGGATTGGTAGCCGTTCCCTTTTCCAGAGGATCTTCCCAACCCAGGGATCAAGCCCAAGTCTCCTGCATTGTAGGCAGATTCTTTAACATCAGAACCACCAGGAAGGCCCATCCTAAGTATATATTGTTTGTTTATTGTCTTGCTATAAGAATGTAAGCTTCGAGGTATCAGAGGTGTTTGTTTATTTCATTCTTTGATAGGCCCTTATGGTTTAGAACAATGCCTGGCATATAATAGATATGCAAGGAATGTGCATTAAGTGGATGAATGGAGCCTTTTATTTGGCTGTCATTACTTCCCCTGGTGACTCAGATAGTAAAGAATCCACCTTCAATGCAGGAGATTGGGATTCAGTCCGTAGGTTTGGAAGATCTCCTGGAGAAGGGAATGACAACTCACTCCAGCATTCTTGCCTGGGAAAATCCCATGGACAGAGGAGCCTGATGGGCTACAGTCCATGGAGTCACAGAATCCGACAAAGCTGAGCAACTAACACTTTCACTTTGAAAATAGTAATTAAACTGATTAAACACAAACAATGATGATTGAAGAATGATTCTTTTTTCTAAAATAAGGGATAGTAAGCTGAATCATTATTATTATTCTTTGATTATCTTAAGTTACTTTGATATTTACTGAAATTGTTCTAAAAAAGAGCTTCTCTGATGACTTTTCAGAAATCTAAAATTTTACATATTTTCATAATTCATTTGAACTTTGTTACTGTTCAGTCACTTGGTCATGTCCAACTCTTTGTGACCCTATGAACTAGAGCACGCCAGGCTTCCGTTTTCTTCACCATCTCCTGAAGCATGCTCAAACTCATGTCCATTGAGTCAGTGATGCCATCCAATCTCATCCTCTGTTGTCCCCTTCTCCTTTTGCCTTCAATCTTTCCCAGCATCAGAGTTTTTTCTAATGAGTCGGCTCTTCACATCAGGAGGTGAAACTATTGGAGCTTCAACTTCAGCATCAATCCTTCCAGTGAATATTCAGGGTTGATTTCCTTTAGGATTGACTGGTTTGATCTCCTTGCTATCCAAGAGACTCTAGAGAGTCTTCTCCAGCACCACAATTCAAAAGCATCCATTATTTGGCACTCAGCTTTCTTTCTGGTCCAACTCTCACATGTGTACATGACTACTGGAAAAACCATAGCTTTGACTAGAAGGACTTTTGTCAGTAGAGTAATGTCTCTGTTTTTTAATACACTGTCTATGTTGATCATAGCTTTTTTTGCAAGGAGCAATCATCTTTTAATTTCATGGCTTCATTTTACTTAAGTAACATTTTTAATAAAAATATTATTTTTAGTTAATATACATAAGACATCCTTGTCTTAAACTTTCCCAGACTCTCCAAATGAACATATCATTTGCTTGCAGTTTCAAGGTTTACTTATACAGTTTCATACCTACCTTGAATGAATTTATACTATATACTTATTTGTGTAAATTATTTAGCATTAATTTTCTTTATCAATTTTCTGTGGAATCATAAGGGTTCATTTAGCTCACCACACCAAAACTGTTAGAAAATATAGCATTAATGTCACTATTTTAACTATTTCCCTCTTCTACAATTATGCTACAGTTAACCTTTAACATCTTCTTTATATTTTGCTGTTGTTCAGTTGCTCAGTCATGTCCGACTCTTTGTGACCCCATGGACTATAGCATCCACGACTTTCCAGTTCTTTACAATCTCGTGGAGTTTGCTCAAACTCGTGTCCATCAAATCAGTAATTCCATCCAAACATCTCTTCTTCTGTTGCTCCCTTCTTCTTCTGTCTTCAGTCTTTCTCAGCATCAGGTTCTTTTCCAGTGAGTCAGCTCTTACCATCATGTGGCCAAACTACTGGAGCCTCAGCTACAGCATCAGTCCTTTCAACGAATATTCAGGGTTGATTTTCTTTAGGATTGACTGGTTTGATCTCCTTGCTGTCCAAGGGACTCTCAAGAGTATTCTCCAGCACCACAGCACAAAAGTATCAATTATTTGGTGCTCAGCCTTCTTTATGGTCCAACTCTCGTATCTGTACATGACTACTGGAAAAATCATAGCTTTGACTAGATGGACCTTTTTTGGCAAAGCAATGTCTCTGCTTTTTAATACACTGTCTAGGTTTGTCATAGTTTTTCTTGCAAGAAGCAAGTGTCTTTTAATTTCATGGCTATAGTCACCATCTGCAGTGATTTTGGAGCCCCCTAAAATAAAGTCTCCCACTGTTTCCATTGTTTCCCTATCTATTTGCCCTGAAATGATGGGACCAGATCCCTGAGCTTCATTTCTGAAAGTTTAATTTTGAGCCAGGTTTTTCACTCTCTTTTACCTTCATCAAGAGGCTCTTTAGTTCCTCTTCACTTTCTGCCATAACAGTGTTGTTATTTGCATATCTGAGGTTATTGATATTTCTCCTGGCAATCTTGATTCCAGCTTGAGCATTATCCCACCTAGCATTTCACATGATGTACTCTGCATATAAGTTAAATAAGCAGGGTGACAGTATACAGCCTTGACATACCCCTTTCCCAATTTGGAACCAGTCTGTTGTTCCATGTCTGGTTCTAACTGTTGCTTCTCGACCTGCATACAGGTTTCTCAGGAGGCAGGTAAGGCAGGTCTGGTATTCCCATCCTTTGAAGAATTTTCCACAGTTTGTTGTGATCCACAGAAAGGCTTTAGCCTAGTCAATAAAGCAGAAGTAAGTGTTTTTTTGGGAATTCTCATGCTTTTTCTATGATCCAACAGATGTTGGCAGTTTGATCTCTAGTTCCCCTGCCTTTTCTAAATTCAATTTGTACATCTGAAAGTTCTTCATTTATTTATTGTTGTAGTCTGGCTTGAAAGATTTTGAGCATAATCTTGCTAGCATATGAAATGATTGCAATTGTGGGGGAGCTTGAACAATCTTTGGCATTGCCCTTCTTTGTGACTGGAATGAAAACTGACCTTTTCCAGTCCTGTGACTTCATGTTACAAATAATAATATATTTTTATATTACAAATAGTATATTCTTTATATTACAGATAATATTTGTATTATTTGTATTTACAAAACCATTCATTCTTTTATTTGATTAAATTTTTAAAAATTAATTTTGAACTACTTTTATTTATTTTGATGGAAAAACTACAAAATAGTATAGAGATTTTTTGATATCCCTCACACAGTTTTCCTAATAGTAACATCTTACCTAATAAAACAATTATCAAGAGTAGAGAATTAATGTTGATACAGCCCTACTAAAAACCTTACTCAGTTTAAAAAAATAAAAAAAAAAACCTTACTCAGTTTCTCCAGTTTTTCCATCATGAATTTAGTAATTATATTTTCTCAGTTTTGTGTATACTATAGCAATGTCTCAATTTTTCCTTGTTTATTTTAATATTTGACTTCCATTATACAGACATTTATTGAAACTCTACATTATGAGCCATCTACTGTATTTAGGTCAGAAGTCAAATCTGCAGTTTATTGAGAATAACATTTTGATTGGAAGGTTGTTAAATCCTCCTTTCCTTCAGTAATCTTACTTATCTCTACTCCTTTCTCTTTCATGTCCCACTGTTTCCTGCTAATAAATTGCTGCTTATGTTAACTTTCTTTGGCTCTTGCTTCAATTTATAATTTTTCTTTTTACAATGCTAGAGATCCAACTTTATAGTGGGTAGGTACATTGGAACATGAGTCATATTTCCAGACTGACTGAATTGACTACTAACTAAATGTGGGTCCCTGTGAATAACTTTACTTTCCAGGTTTTTTTTTCTTCCCATGATTGGTAGATCTAGATGTTGGACTATATGATTCTCATGTATCTGTAGTCTCTAAGCTATGGCTGACTCTTTTGCAACCCCATGGGCTGTAGTCCACCAGGCTCCTCTGTCCATGGGATTTCCCAGGCAAAAATACTTTAGTAGGTTGCCATTTCCTTCTCCAGCGGAGATTCCTGGCCCAAGGATCAAACTTGTGTCCCCTGAATTGCAGGCTGATTCTTTCCTACTAAGCCACCAGGGAAGCTCCATATGATTCTCTAGCTGCCTTTAATCTATGAAATACCAGATTTAAAACTAGATCCCTGCCTAGTTTTATTATTGCATCTTCCCCTGATTCACTGCTTCAGTTTTATAAGGCTACCTGTGGACTAAAGAGGGTTATGACTGTATGCATTTTCCTGGGTAGCTATATAAACTTATTGTGAGATAAATTACTATTAAGTACTTGACTTCCTTTATCTCATTTACCTATTATCCACACATGTATTTTGCCTATCATTTTCCCACTAGGTATTAATGAGGGTCTGAAATAAGTACACTTTTGATAATTTAATATGTTAAGCTAATCTCCAGGAAGATGGTCGGATGGGATGACACATTTGTTCTTTATCCTGGTTATTATAAGTATAATGGAGATGTACAGCCTCTGCCGTTTAAACTCAACTTGAAATTTAATGGTCACTATCTTTCACTAAACATGATGCCTAAGAAAAGTGTGTTTCTTTTCAAATTTCAATAAAAATTATCAACTGAAGTGACATCTGTTTGGATGTTTAAATGACCAAATTGAAAAATATGAAACATATTAGAAAATATAGTTAGTGAAAACATCACTTTTTATGAAATGAGATTGTTCAAGAGACTTTTGATAGAGTTGCTTTTTCATTTAATAGAGATGGAGTAATTTAGTGTTAGTGTAGTAAATTCCAAAGTATTTTCTTTTTACAAATTATAACCACTTCAAAGGACTAAATGGAATATTCAAGAATATCTCCGATATTTTATGTTCAGATGTTGAAGCAATTTTTACTCTCTCTCTCTCTCTCTTGGGCTTCCCTGGTGGCTCAGAGGGTAAAGCATCTGCTTGGAATGTGGGAGACCCAGGTTCATTCCCTGGGTCGGGAGGATCCCCTGGAGAAGGAAACTGGCAACCCACTCCAGTACTCTTGCCTGGAAAATTCCATGGATGGAGGAGACTGGTAAGCTGCAGTCCATGGAATCACAGGTCACACACGACTGAGCAACTTCACTTCTCTATCTCTCTTGCTAAGTGGATGGAATTGGGTAGCAAAAGGTTGTTAACAGAAGTTAGCAGCAAAAGCTTTTCCAGATCACAGGCATGGCAGTGATGTATTAGGATTCTCTGGAGAAACAGGACCTATAGATTGTGTACATAAAGAAGAAGAATTAGAGATATACACTTAAAGAATTGTCTCACACAGTTGTGGAGAATAACAAGTCCAAAATCTATAGGATAGAATGACAGGTTGTAGATGCAGGAAGAGTTGGTGATATTGCTGCTTGAATCCAAAGACAGTTTAGAAGCCAAATTCCTTCTTCCTCAGGAGACCTTAGTCTGCTTTCTCTTAAAGCCTTCAACTGATTGGATTAGATCAACCTACATTATGGAGAGTAATCTGCTCTATTTAAATTGCATTGATTTAAATGTTGATATCATCTAATAGTACCTTCACAGAAATATCTGGACTGATATTTAACTGAGTTTCTGTGTACCATGCCCTGACCAAATTGACTTATAAGTTAGTTATCACACATAGCTAGTCGAACAATATAAAGTGTGATAGTGTAAATCAATAGAGAATTCCCATAGAGCTGTAGCCTGGAACCCAGATTGTTATTTACAGTCATATTCATATACTTCTTTACTTCATCTGCATTGTTAAAAACACAAATTATAACTTTTTAGGATCTTTTCTTGGGAGACACTTCTCCATGGATCTCTCAGATTTCTGTGTATCTTAGAGGAAGGCACCAATTGCCTTTTGTTCTGAAATATTCTAACAAGGATGTTTGCATAGAACAGAAACTTGGAAGAAGAGGTAGAACATCCATCTGGTGCAAATAGGCAGGGCTGGCTTATTCCCCATTAGAAAATACTGGGTTTTATCAATTCAGAATTCTTCTCCTATGTAATGCAGTCCACTGTGTGTGAAGGCATCCACATAGGCCCATCCCATTTGGGATTGTGGACCAAAGGGACACCAGTCTGCTGATGACCATGCTGCGAGCTGTGCCATACCTGAACTACAAGTTTTGTGTCATCCACCATCATCTCTGAAACAGAAACATGCTAACTTGAAAGCTTGAAAGTAGGGTAAAAATCTCAGTTCCTAACAGGCTTTAATATGTTTCATTTTACTCATCACTTTAGATTATTGTATTGGTAAGTATGGTACATACTGTGGCATTCTCTTTATGTTCATATATGCTCATTATTTGGAGAATGAAAAGGCAACCCATTCCAGTATTCTTACCTGGAAAATCCCATGATCGGAGGAGCCTGATAGGTTACAGTCCATAGGGTCGCAAAGAGTCGGACATGACTAAACGACTTCACTTGTGCTCATTATTGCATCAAAGACGAAATATCTGAATGTCATAGAGAGACCACCTGTATCACCTTCTCCCCAGATTGAAAATAAAAACTTTTTTTTTTTTTTAAGGAAATCACTGTGTTGTACTGTATTCTGTTCATCTGGAAATCAAGACCCTTATATGCACTTTACATATCTCTTTGAATAAAACAGCAAAATACTTTGTTTCCATTGTGAGTAGCTTGTGTATTCACCCTCCTCAACCTAATAAATGAACTGAGGAAGGACCTGGAATGAAAATGAGGATGAGAACATCAGCCTCAGCTAGCCACTGGGGACAGATAATACAGAAAACTTTAGTCTGGCCGAGTACCCCTGTAACCTTATGAGACAGAAAATTCAGTAGGCAAACATTATTGCCACAGTGTTAATGAAATGAACTTCATTCACACATGTCAGATACATATGAGCTGGGACACCTAAGTGAAGTGAAGTCACTGAGTTGTGTCCGACTCTTTGCAACCCCGTGGACTGTAGCCCACCAGGCTCCTCCATCCATGGGATTCTCCAGGCAAGAGTACTGGAGTGGATTGCCATTTCCTTCTCCAGGGGCTCTTTCCAACCCAGGGATCGAACTCGGGTCTCCCGCATTGCAAGCAGACGCTTTAACCTCTGAGCCACCAGGGAAGCCCTAAGGCCTTATTGAAATGCACAGTAAGAATTTGTATTAATTGAACTATAGGAATATGAGGCAGGAAAGTTGTCCAAGCAGTAACTCTGAGGCATGATAAGGCACCCCTGTCTCTGAATGTGTCTACATTTGTAGGGCACTTTCAGTTATTTAAGGCTTGTAGTCATACTTTGCACTCATGCCAACACTTCTGGAATTTTAATACTTTGCTCTAACTCAGAAAAATAATGTTCATACTAAGGATAGAAAAACTTGAATACTTTGGAAAAATCTAGGCCCTGTGTTTTAATAGTGGAAGTTATGGGGTGTAATATCCAATTAATTCCTTACAATATTAATCAAATTATTTAGTAAAGCATTAAGACTTATGTATTAATCTGGAGATATGACCTATACACCTTAAGGAAACTAAAGCCATTGATCACATCCTTAGCCATTTATTTATTTATTTTTTATCTTGGACCCATTTTTAAAAGTGGAAGATTTCATTTTAATTATAAGAACTTTAATACTTCTTTTCCATAAATATATAATATCTAAATATCATACCCAAAATAATGCTTTGGTTTTAGAATATATTTCCCAACTTCTTTTTAAATGCTTGTTTTACCTAATCCTACATATTACATTAATTAAATCACTTTCTATTTTATTTTAAATCTACATAATTATTCTTTTCCATTTACATACATTTAATTACCTCTTATCCATCTTCATTTCATTTATGGTAGGTATCACTTGTAGGAAATAACAATACTACTGTCAAGAATTTTTCATTTCAGTGAAAAATCTAGATTTTCATGGAGATGCATATTTTTCTAGCACACTATTATATATTGTGTCTATTTATAAAAGTTATTCTTGATATGCTAGAACAATGTTTACAAAGAAAAAGTAATGAAAAAGTTAATAATTTGAGTCAAATAATATGTTAATCTTAAGTATTCACAGAGTACATGAAAAGTCTATTTTCAACCTGAATTATATAGATAAGTGTCTCAATTCTTTACTTTAAAGGGGACATACAGACATAATCTCAATCTATTAAAAAATTAAAAGAAGACATTATTATTGGAATTTTTGTTTTTTGAAAAACTACAAGTTCTTTCCTATTGATAAATGAAAATGGGTATTTTTTTGAAGCATAAGGAAGATTTTGACCAGATTTTTCAAAAAGGCCATAATTTTGTTTGCCATTAGTTGTGTATTGCTGATGATGCTGACGAGGTACTGAATGTTGATTTTGGAGTGAAGGCGACTTCAACTCTTACCCAAAGGTATCAAAGCAATCTACTCTGGCAAGTTTCTTTTTAACAAACAACTTCCTTTCTTTTGAACAGTCATGTGTTTCCTTGAACTAGGAGTTAGTGTCTCTATAGTTACCTATGCTTGTTTGGAAGTTCAGTGTCATAAACCTTCATATGCTATTGATCACCTAGTTGAAGGTTTCCTGTTAGGGAGTTCCAAATAGTCAGTCTCAGGCAAGTCTCAACCAAACCCTCTTGAATAAAAAATTAGATGTATATAAAGCTAATGTTTTAGTTTTTCATCTAAATCATAAGTTAAAGGAATATGCCAAATGATATAGAGGTAGAATTTTACCTTACCAGTGTATATTTGTTGAGAAAAGGATTCATTGATTGTTCAGGCTTTGTCCTACAATTATAAGAGAGGAAATTTCTCTGTGTCCAGTTAAAGATAGCCTAAAAGAGATTCCCAAGTGGCACACAGATTAATTTTTTACTTTTTTTAATCTTAAAATTTTCATTCAGCTTCATTCTTTCCAGAAGAGAAAAACAGACACACACAGAAGTAATATTAAAAAACATTTTAAGCTGAGTCACTTCTGTCTCAAAGACAGATACTTAAAGAGATTATAATAGTAGTGGTACTATTAGTAATAACATTCATAGCAACATTTATATTAGTATTATGTAGCACATATTATTTTTAAGAATTTTGCATATATTAATGAATTTAATCCTCAAAACAATCCTATGCATTAAACACCATCATTACACCCATCTTAAAGATCATGTGTAACTTATTCCATTAGAGAATAAGTGAGTGTCAGAGCCTTGGAAGTGTGGTTCAAAAACTTGTGATTCTAATCTCTAATTTATGCAGTTCAAACATTTCATTTTTCAAAGACAAAGACAAACCAGTTAGAGACAGTTTCTTCCCATATTCTGCTTTTTAGAATTCCATTCCATTCCACTCTATTTATTCACTACTGATTCTGCATATCCTATTTCTAATTAAATTTGGCCATTGGTCAAAATTCAGGAAATCATTACTGAATAACCATTTTAAAAGAGAAAAGCATAAGGTATATTCCTATCAAAAAAGCCCAAATATATATACATTTTTAATCCTGATGAATTAATAAAAACTAACATGTGTTGAGAATTTATAATATTGCAGGCAGTATGCTAAGTATTTTACATGCAGTAGCTAATTTATGTCTTGTTATCATCTCACAAGAATAGGTGCTATTATTATCATCCCTTTTTAAATGGAAAAAATTAAGGATCAGAGTGACTGAATTGCTTACCCAAGTGTCAGAAACAAAATTTCAATCATATAATGCTATAACTGCTTCGTATAAAAGAGAAAAGTGTCAAGTCAATTTCAAAAGATGTTTTAAAAGTGCAAAGGTTTTAAAAGAAGGAAGTTTCCATGCTGGAATAGATTTTGGATGTAATACAAATTTTGAAAACCAATAATCAAGATAAAAACCAGCCACAGACTATGATAAATAGAAAAGAGTAACCAGCTACTCTTTTCCATTATGCTAGAACAGGAGAGTGTTCAGTAGAATTAAACATCAATAAGGTAAAGACAAAATTAAACCTTTTTTCTAAGCATAGGCACAATTAACCTGTGAAAATTACTCATATCGGTTGGTAATGAAGCAGATAGGTTAGTGAAATTGAGAACATATCACTCTAATGAGATTTTCAGTTAGATCAAATCACACATTGGATTAGTTATCCTGAGCTAGAGCTCATGCTAATTAGCAAACTGGGTCACACAAGAAAATTTTATTTTCCCAAGGCCAGAGGGCCATGATTAAAGAATATGATGAGTCAATATTTATGACATCTATATATGAGGCAATATCATGCAGATGGGCACAATAAAGGAAAAAATGGAATGGACCTAACAGAAGCAGAAGACATTAAGAAGAGGTGGCAAGAATACACAGAAGAACTATACAAAAAAGATCTTCACAACCCAGATAATCACAATGGTATGATCACCAACCCAGAGCCAGACATTCTGGAATGAGAAGTCAAGTGGGCCTTAGGAAGTGTCACTAGAAACAAAGCTAGTAGAGGTGGTAGAATTCCAGTTGAGCTATTTCAAATCCTAAAAGATGATGCTGTGAAAGTGCTGTACTCAATATGCCAGCAAATTTGGAAAACTCAGCAGTGGGCACAGGACTGGAACAGGTCAGTTTTCATTCCAATCCCAAGGAAAAGTAATCCCAAAGAATGCTCAAACTACCACACAATTGCACCCATCTCACACACTAGTAAAGTAATGCTCAATATTCTCCAAGCCAGGCTTCAACAGTATGTGAATCATGAACTTCCAGATATTCAAGTTGAATTTAGAAAAGGTAGAGGAAGCAGAGATCAAATTTCCAACATCTGTTGGATCATTGGAAAAACAAGAGAGTTCCAGAAAAATATCTACTTTTGCTTTATTGACTATGCCAAAGCCTTTGACTGGGTGGACCACAATAAACTGTGGAAAATTCTTAAAGAAATGGGAATACCAGACCACCTGACCTGCCTCTTGAGAAATCTGTATGCAGGTCAGGAAGCAACAGTTAGAACTGGACATGAAACAACAGACTGGTTCCAAATAGGAAAAGGAGTACATCAAGGCTGTATATTGTCACCCTGCTTATTTAACTTATATGCAGAGTACATCATGAGAAACACTGGGCTAGATGAAGCACAAGCTGGAATGAAGATTGTCTGGAGAAATATCAATAACCTCAGATATGCAGATGACACCACCCGTATGGCAGAAAGTGAAGAGGAACTTAAGACCCTCTTGATTAATGTGAAAGAGGAGAGTGAAAAAGTTGGCTTAAAACTCAACATTCAGAAAACTAAGATCCTAGCATCTGGTCCCATCACTTCATGGAAAATAGATGGGGAGACAGTGGAAACAGTGACAGACTTTATTTTTTGGGGGCTCCAAAATCACTGCAGGTGGTGATTGCAGCCATGAAATTAAAAGACACTTGCTCCTTGGAAGGAAAGTTATGACCAACCTAGACAGCATATTATAAAGCAGAGACATTACTTTTCCAATAAAGGTCCTTCTAGTCAAGACTATGGTTTTTCCAGTAGTCATGTGTGGATGTGTGAGCTGGACTATAAAGAAAACTGAGTGCCAAAGGATTGATGCTTTTGAACTGTGGTGTTGGTCCCTTGGACTACAAGGAGATCCAACCAGTCCATCCTCAAGGAAATCAGTCCTGAATATTCTTTGGAAGGACTGATGTTGAAGCTGAAACTCCAATTCTTTGGCCACCTGATGTGAAGAGCTGACTCACTGGAAAAGACCTTGATGCTGGGAAAGATTGAAGGTGGGAGGAGAAGGGGATGACAGATGATGGGATGGTTGGATGGCATCACCAACTCGATGGACTTGAGTTTGAGTAAGATTCGGGAGTTGGTGATGGACAGGGAGGCCTGGCATGCTGCAGTCCATGGGGTTGCAGAGTCAGACATGACGGAGCAACTGCAGTGAACTGTCATGTAGGTTTCCCAGGAATGTGTGAATGCGCGTCTCTGTCTCTGATGTACTCCTACCTGTTGTTGTGTCCAGTAAGTGCCAGTTCTTTATCTCACACCACAAGGAAAACAGACAGTGGTTTTCTGGGTTTTTAAAGAAGTGAAGGAGTTCATGGTAATTTTTTCTGCCATAGAGGAACAGAGTTATATTTATGATGTGTACAATTTGAAAAGTGCTTTACAAAATGGCTAAAAGTGAGGAAAAGACCATAGAACAAGTGTAGTTATAAAAATCTCTACATTGGGGATCTATTCTACTGCTATTATGTAATAAGAGACTGTCAACCTTCATTCATAAGCATTAGAGTTTAGCTTTCTATAAAGATTTGAATTAGGGGAGCTCATACGATTGTATGTTTAGAGTATTCCTTTAAGTTATCAGTGCTTGTCTCTTAGAGGAGCCAGTAACGCTGTCTTTTTTCAAAAAAAGTCGAGAATATATTTTAACACTTCTTTGAGTTCACTCTTCCTGCAGTTCCATGGAGACAACCTGTTTCGGGCTTTCAAAGATGTTCTTCCACTGAACCTCTTCATCTCTTGGCAAAATGGCATTTGCATTGTTTTGGTTATTCACATTATATATTACATGTTTAAACCTGCTTACTTTTGAACATGCTATCTGATCACGCTACTTGACATTTTACTTCTGAACAGCCTATAAAACTATATTTTTATTCTGAAGACTCATTTTCACCCTTTTATCTCTCATCATATATTTTCCTATTTTTTGGCAGATCACTGTTTCAATTAAAATATCTCAAGAAAGGGCCTGTTATTCACATAAAATGATGTTCAAAACAAAAGTGAAATCTGTTCTATGGGATGATATTGGCAAAAACCTCACTCTCAAAGAATTTATGGATCAGAATGTATTCCTTTTACAATTAAACTTTTTATTAAGTAGAACGTAAGTAGTGAGCACTAATATAAAATCTGTTTCTTTCTTGTTTTTGCTTTTTGCAGATCTGGATAATGTGGAGGGCATTGCTGTGGACTGGATAGGAAATAACCTGTACTGGACAAACGATGGCCACAGGAAGACCATTAATGTGGCCAGGCTAGAGAAGGCTTCTCAGAGTCGGAAGACTCTCTTAGAGGGAGAAATGTCCCACCCCAGGGGGATTGTGGTGGATCCTGTTAGCGGGTATGAGATGTTTGATCAGCTTTATATAAAGAAAATGATGCTAGATAATTTGTTTTTTTCATACCTAGAAGAAGTACATTTTATTCCACATGTGCATTCACATATCAATGACCTGATTAGGAAAAGTTACTCATTTAATGATTTCCTCTCCTAGAGAATGTGAAAATGCATTGAACTGATATAGATTATTTGTATTAAGAATATATTTACTTGATTTATTCTGACAAGCACCATCATTCTCCATTTTAGATGGACTGACACCAAGATTAGTAATTCAAACCAACAAATCAATTGATTTAACTTTTAATTAAAGGCTATTGAAATTTACTGTATTAAAAGAATAGCAACTCTTTGTTATTCATTTACTAAGGACCAGGCATTGTATTAAATAGGTTACTATGCTCTGTCCATGATTCCCTATAATAGTCCTCTGAATTAGTTGCTATTCTCGTTCTTGTTTTACAGAGAAATTGGTAACAAATTTGCAAAAAATTTTTGATTATTAAGAAACTGGATAGATATTTAAACCCAAGACTTTATTTGAAACCACTTTACTGTGCTACTCTTGATTAGTCTAGATTGGGAATCATATAATTTTAGATATAACCAAAGTTTTCACATAGTGACATCATTTTATAATAGTAGGTGCTACTTTCTTTAGGATGGATTATTTTGTGCTATTCATGGGAATATATTTTCCTTATATTTTTGCTCAGAGCTAACCTGAATACAAATAATACTGTATGTATGAAAATATTGGGAAAAAGATGTGAAAATTCCTAATAGAATCTCAGAATGAAATGAGTGGCATGCATATTTTACATGTTCAGTTTTTGTCTGTGGTTTTTATCCCCTTCGTAGCTTGTATTTCAGTGTTTCACAATAGGATTACAAAATTTATTTTTTATACTGTATCATATACATACAGAAGATAATTGACTAGGAAGCACATGACTCACTTGTAATTTGAGATCACCAGATTTCTGTTCCTAAAACTGTATTGAGATTAGCTCCAGATACAATCAGGGTGCTTCTTTCTAGGCTGACCTAATCAGCAGGTGAACTCACTGAATTTTTGTAAGGCATAATTATAAAGTAATATCAGTGGTTTTATGTGTGGACTCTTTAAATTTCTATTTTATTCTTGGACTTTTAAAGCAAGTCATCTCAAAAAATAAATAAATAAATAAATAAATAAAGCAAGTCATCTCTCTGACCTTAAACCAAGGCAATCCTAATATTAAAAGAAAATATTTATTCCACATTTTCTAAATTTCCTTGAGGCAAGATGTTTCAAATATATCTTAAAACAAAATCTTCTTTCTCAGTATTCTGTTAGAGGAAAATATTTTCCAATAGAATTAAAGGGTTTTTCAGGTACTCAGGGAAATGACACTGAGCAGAGGTTGTGGAACCAGATGATTTGGAAGGAAATTCAGGGGTCACTAGTCCTGCCTCTCTCTTCAGATTCAGAAATCCATTGTAACACTTCCTTAAGAGGCAAGGATCCAGTTTAGATTTGAAACCTATAGCATGTAAATACATGATTCAAAACATTTAGGGACAAATCTGATAGGACATTTTTTCTTTTCATTAAGTCAATATCTGCATCCCAGTAGAACCTATCTACCAGCTAATTCTGTATTTGCCTCTAATGCTGCAAAGAATGACTCTTCTACTTCTCCCATCAGACAGATTTTTAAGTATAATACTGCTGTCATACACCAACCTAAAAAACAGACATGAACACGTATATATGCATGTATGTATACATATGTATACATACATGGAATACATATGTGTATACCACATATACACACATTTTTCTTGTAAAAATATACTACACTCAGAGTGCCGCACTAGAACTATGATAGTTAACAAAACAGGCATAGTCTTAGCCCTCATGGAGCATTTTGTGTTATCTGCAAACTAGGGAATGGGAAGATGCAACAGTAAATAAGTACCAAGTGAACAATTAATGTAATTTCTAGAGACCAAAGAAATGGAGTCAAACAAGCATGTTAAGGTGAAGGAGGCTAACAGAAAACTGTTTAAATAGGTTTGCTGAAAAGTCTCTTTAATGTGCCATCATTTCAGTTGAAACTTTGTTTAGAGAAGGAGCAAGCCTTGGAGAGTGAGGGAAAGCGTTCAGATCAAGAAAATGGTACAGCTGAAGATCTTCAGTGGTTATATGAACTGCAATGAAGACAGTGGGGCTGGTTGTAGATGGCAACTGGGAAAGTTACTGAAGGTACAATCTTAAAGAAAGCAGGGCCTTGTGTACCATGATGAGAACTTTGTTCTTCAGTGCCAGTGTAAAACAGAGTTGTGATATCATCAGTTTATATTAAAAAAGCAAACTATTCTTACTATTCTGTGGCAAATGGATTGGAAGACAAGTCGAAATAGGACCATCTGAATTTGTATCCAAATAATTGTTTGACCCTAATATAAGTTGTTTTATTTTATTTTTTTATGAATATGTGATTTAAGTTTGAAAAGCTCTATTTTAAATAGCATAATATAATTTTAAGCAAAAATTTTCAGAAAAAAAAACTGATTTATTCATATTTTTTCTACCATAATACCTTTTGCATTGTACACAAGGAAGCATCACAGATATTCTCTGCCATAATAGCCTATTAACAAAAATTACTCTGTTCAGAACTATGTTCTTATCTAAAGCTTCTGAACCAATTATAGAATTAATAAAGGATTTATTCATTTATTTCTTTTTTAAAATACATTATTAAGTAACTACTATATAGATCAGTAGAAATCAGTAAGGCGATAAATGTCTTCAAGGATGTTATAAAGCAGTGTGCTTGCTGTAAAACACACACCACACAATTTATCTATAAATTAAAATAGAATTAAATGCATACTTTTTGGGAATTTAGCGAGATTTTTAAAGTTTTAAAGTTCAGATTTGAACTTTAGAGGATGGATAGGATTTCCTAATGAATTTCCTCAAAAGCTTAGAGTTTGGGTTCACAGGTTAGTCACTGTACTCTGAGGGGCAATATGAGTATTGGTTGGAAGCAGGGGGAGTTAGTGGTGTTTTGAAGTAGATGAGTTCATTAAGGATAGAGCCCGGGACATGTGAAGGATCATAGCAGAAGGTGAGACTAGAGCTATGCAGAAATCTTTAATGTTGTAATTAAAAGCTTTGACTGATTTTGCTGTCAACAAAATAATTAGAAGGTTTTGAGGATAAATATCACTTTTTTTTTTTCAATTCATGTTTTAGGAAGACAAGTGAAAGGCATATGACAGGTCTATGAGAAACAACCCATTGGGAGTTCCCTTTGAAGAGTGATAAAAGACAGATGGTAGCATTTGTAATAGCAATAGAAATGTGAGGATTGACACAGGAGACAGTGAAAGAATAGGATTGGCAGGGCTCAACAGTTGTCAAAATGGAAGGAATTAATTATGATGGACTGTTCCTCAAGGTGATGGCTCCATATTAACTCCCCCTCTTCCAAACATTTCACACTTCACAATTTACACCAATAACTTAGAAACTTATACCTCCAGTTCTGATTTCTCAAAACACTGTCTCTAGGAAAAGATAAATGCAAAAACAATGCATATATCCCTCCAATCAGGATTTTCTATAACCCTCTCTCAAGTAAGAGCACCACATCCTCTATTTAAAAGCTAGATATTATCTCATCAACTCAATCAAGTTTTAAAGCAGTAAAATTTATTTTAATTCCATGACAGAAAATCTTATAGATTTAAAATTTGTGGGGATTGACCATCAGATAATACAATTTAAATTGGATGATTAATATCAACAAAACCAAGTTTAATGTTACAGAGTATAAATATGAACAAGAAATAAGCCCTGCCCATAATTATTTGAACTTTTAAAATTTGAATTATCAGACATGCAACACCATCAAAATCAATACAAGTTATAAATGTTATAAATTCTATAAAATAAGTAAGAACTGTCATTGGGAAACAGAAGAAAGAGCTAATTTTGAGAGAAAAACTAGGGATAGACTTCATTATGAAATTGCATTTGACCAGGTCTTGAAAAATAGAGGTATATTTTTTGTTTTTGTAATAAGAAAGGACAGCTAACTTAATTTTTATCTGAGGGATACCCCAAGTCCCACCTATAAAAATATTTGTGAGCTCCTGCTTATTTTACGGGTTTCCCTGGTGGCTCAGACAGTAAAGAATCCACCTGCAATGTGGGAGACCTGGGTTCGATCCCTGGGTTGGGAAGATACCCTGGAGGAGAGGCATGGCTTATTTTATAGGTTTTTCTATTTTGTGTGTTTTTGAACGATCATCTTTGATAATGATTATATGGTTTCACAATGTAACTTTTAATCAGATAATGAAATGGGTAGGTAATGATCACATATCTAGTTTCTATCAGATGTGCTGAGTGTGTGTGTTTGTGACCCTGTAGACTGTAACCTGCCAGGCCCCTCAGTCCATGGGATTCTCTAGGCAAGAATACTGGAGTGGGTTGCCATTTCCTTCTTGAGGGGATCTTCCTGAGCTAGCCATCAAACCCACGTTTCCCGCATCTCTTGCATTGCAGGTGAATTCTTTTGTCATTGAGCCACTGGGGAGGCCCCATTTTTGTCAGATAGGCATCACTTATTTAAGTTTTGTTTTTCTTATATTTTGTTTGATTAAAAATAATCTCAGGTAATGAATCATATCACAAACAATTCTGTTTTTCAAATAGTAATTAAGTATAAAATATGTTGGGCTACCCTCCTAGGTCAGTAAGTAAAGAATCTGCCTGCCATGCAAGAGAAATGGGTTTGATCCGTGGGTTGGAAGATCCCCTGGAGAAGGAAACGGCTACCCACTCGAGTGTTCTTGCCTAGAGAATCCCATGGGCTGAGGAGCCTGGCAGGCTACAATTCACAGGGTCACAAGAGTCAGACACAACTTAGCGACTAAACCACCACCAGGCTATCGAGAATTATCTTGTGTGTATGTGTGTGTGTGTTTATGTGTATGTTTGCACACTTATATATGTGTGATTTGGGTTAGTAGTCACAGAAAAAAATGCATTACTATTATCAAAAGGGAAACCTAGAGGAAAAAGTAATTGCAATTTTAACAAGTTGTAAATTAGTAACAACAAAGAACCAAATTGATTAACTGTTTAAAATTTCAGGAAAGATATCAATAGAGATGAAAAAGTTGTCTATTTCTTTTACATAGTTGATTTATATAGTTGAATTCAAGTAGTTTTACCTAACTAGCACTGGATTAGAGCACATGAATCTTCTGTTTATTCCTAATTTGTCCCAGTAATAAAGCCACTTCAACAGGCATGATACAAGCTAAGCATAGTGCCATGTTGTTTTTTTTTTTCTATGATTAGAATGTATTTTGACTCACTAAAGTCACCAATCTAAATATATTTCCTCAGGTCAAAAAGGAATATCAGCATAATTATAAACTGTTAAGAGAATTTAAAAAGAGCTTAATTGACATAAAAGAGTGGATGGTGTGTTACATCCTTAGCTGTCCCCAATCTGCTTGCTTAGATCACAGTAAGATTTTTAGTCATGAACACAGATTAGTCTGAAATTACCTCAGAAATTCTTTAAGATCCAGAACATGTGAGAGGCAAAGGTATTTAATAAGGGCACTTCCAAGGTTAGCAGCTTAGAAAAGCTTTGAAGCTTTATAAAGTTGTATACAAGATGACAGAATTAAACCCTACACTTTAATTAGTAACTCAGGAACTTTCACATGACCCCCCAAAATACAACACATGTGGAGGGTTTTAACCTTATTCATGAGGCAGTTGGAACGTTAGCTCAAAACCCCCTCTCCCACTGTTATAGCTTACACAAAAGACTTGTTTTTAAAGGCAGATGCTTTTGTTTGAGATAGAAATTAAAACTCAAACTCTCAAGGTCAGTCAACCTGCTGTTATTAAACTTATGTGCAGCTCAATCATCTTCTGTGGGTTTGGGGGGTAATAATAAGCAGCAATAAAGCATAGATAATTTGCATCAGGAAGACAAATTAGACCTGGCCAAACAAACCCAGTATGCCTGTGCCCTTTAGAACAAAGACAGTCCAACTGTTTGTCTTAAAAAAAAAAAAAAAAAAGGAATAATTTATCTGGGCTTAAATAAAGTCTGGAGTAGATCATTAACTGTGCTATCATTCTCATGCCAGTCAATCTACTATTTAATCATATAATTGATTATATGTTTTATAAATGGCCATTTAAAAATAGCAATGCCTCAAGAATCATTTCACAATCTTGGTATCAACACCAAAAAAAAAAAAATCAATATTTGGCACTTACTGTTAGGTTAATGAATAAACAAGTCTAGTAAGTACAATAGTAGTGGTTGTGGGTTTTCTGAAATGTGTCTAATTAGACTGGCTTTACTTCACAATTTTTGTTTCATTTTTAATTGAAGGATAATTGCTTTACAGTGGTGTTGGTTTCTGCCTTACAACAACAGGAATCAGTCACAACTATATGTGTGTATGTGTCCCCTCCCATTTGCACCTCCCCCCATTCCCCATCCCACCCCACTGCACCAATCTTAACTTCCCTGAGTATTTCATAGCTACCTCCTCCTTTGGGCAGATAAGCATTTAGATCGGAGAAAAAATCAGGATGTAATTAATTTTTATGGAGCTGCCAAACCTGAGGTAGCATCCCACTATACTGGTGGCTGGTTGAAATAACACACATGCGCTCTGGTTTTTCATGTCTTAGCTGGATGTATTGGACAGACTGGGAGGAAGATGAAATAGATGACAGCGTGGGAAGGATTGAGAAGGCCTGGATGGATGGCTTCAATCGGCAGATTTTTGTGACTTCAAAGATGCTGTGGCCAAATGGTTTAACTCTGGACTTTCACACCCACACATTATACTGGTGTGACGCCTATTACGATCATATTGAGAAAGTGTTTTTGAATGGAACTCACAGGAAGGTAAAAGACAAATGCTGCTGTTTTAACCCACCGGCTTCTTTCGCAGAGCCCTGTTGTGTTGTGTTAAAAATACTTTCAAGTTTATTTTTACCCCTCTGAGGTGGCTGCCAGTAGTCTCTGTGGGGTGGCTGAAGGAGGCTGAGCGTTAAGCTGTGCGGCTGGCTCTTGCCTCCGGGAGACCAGGCCCAGCTCACTGTGGTATGCTGGGATTTGGGGGATTTCTAAAAGAATCTCTTAGGCTATCAGAGCTGTTTGAAAATGGTGTTTCTACTTTATTGATGTTTGCTAGGACAAACCAACTCAATTTGGTTCAAATATCTTCAAGTATTTGGAGCTGAAATTTAACCTATGTAATGTGACAAAGTCATTATAATTCACTTACTCAAATAAGTTCATAACATTGGAATTAAAATACAAGAGTAGACTGAATTTCAAGTCCATGGATGTGAATAAATATCAACATCTTCTTGCCCCTTTGGGTAGAATCATTGCAAAATGATTTTGAAGTTCTGTGAAACTGAGGATGCCATTGACTGTGTGAAAGAGGCAACACTGGCAAAATATCACTTCTATATTCTCTCCTATGGTCAGTCACCTCAGCACATAGAGCCTTATGACTATATGGCTTCAATATTTAGCTAAATAGTAGGAAAATGGAATATGAGAAATTACCAAAATGTTTCCTTGACAATATACTTCCTTCGTTTTTCCGAAAGGGTGTTTGCACAATTGACCAAGCCTATCTACTAAAGATTCTGTTTGAGAAATGTAGTGCATTTATCAGTTAAGACTATTTCAGTCATTGGTTAACTCTAATGATGCCTTAAATATCTTTCCCAAAATAAGTAAGATTGATTTGCATTTAACCTAATGTTACAGACTTAAGAAGTATTAAATCACAACCTTCCATCCACTCCCAGTGTTATAAGACCATGCTGTATCCCTTGACTATTGGATGAACAATATTGCAAGACACATAATGCTAATTACTCAGATCAATTTCTATCCCAGAATATCTTATTGTAACATCATAAGAAAAGAGATAGGGAAGAGTATCAGACAAAGTTATTTTAACGTTTGTATTTCTTGACCATATGTATAATTTTGTGTATGAAAGAACTGAAATGGATGCAACGTATAACATGTCCTAAAAACAGGAAAATATGCTCACATTGTGAAATCCACTTTTCAGATATACTGAGAGAAAAGTTTTTAGTTAGATCATTGTTCTACTTATTTGAGTATTCTCTCTAAATATTTGGTTATGTTTCTAAAGGTCGGTTCTGATTTTTCACAATGTGTTTATATTTTACAGATTGTTTACAGTGGGAAAGAGTTGAACCATCCTTTTGGACTGTCGCATCATGGGAATTATGTGTTCTGGACTGATTATATGAATGGTTCCATTTTTCAACTAGATTTGATAACTAATGAGGTGACATTACTGAGGCGTGAAAGACCACCCCTGTTTGGGCTTCAGATTTATGATCCACGAAAGCAACAAGGTATTAAAAACCAGATAAAATTACATCTGAGTTTTACATATAATAGTACTTCACCGAGGTTGCATAAAGATTTTGTTTTGACAGTATTGCTGAAGTTTTATGATCAAAGGTGTCTAGTCACTCCAAAGTCAATCAAATCTTAGCCTTTGTTACCATAAAAATTTATTACTTATTGTTCAAAATATCCTGAGTGAGTAACTCTGGGAATTCTATTACAGTGAAGTTCAAGGTTTTTTCCAGATACTTTCTTTTTCATGTCATTTACACTGGAGAAGGCTGTTATTTAAAGTAAAAGTCCTCAATGTTTTCAAAGAGTTAGTATTGTGAGAAGTGGAAAAACTTTCAGTGTGGAAGCAACATTATGGGAAAATGTTAAAATATATATATGTATAATATAAGGATAATAGTATTTTTAAAAATATCTTAGTATATTTATCTGATCAATTTCATATACATTTGAGGTATACTAAATAATTATAGATGTTATGAAAGTGAAATAATCTACTCTGATATTCATGTCTTATTAAATCAGATATGATTTGCATATTTTTTAATCTGCATGAGTTATTAACATTTATTAGGCTATCCACAAACAGCATTACTCAGAATTTAGGTAACAAAGAGAGTAGCAGTTAAACATATCCATTACCATATGTAAAATAATAGCTAGTGTGGATTTGCTCTATGACTCATGGTGTTGTCTTATTGAAAATATGTGTTCAGCCAAACTGATTGATTATTTTTCATTAACTTAGGAGAAATAATCAATACTTTGAGTTTTCCTCCCAGAGCATACAATAGAATGTGGAAATGATGCTTGGTCAACATCTTTTTTGGTCAATAGACATTGAAATTAGATAACCTACTTTGAATCTAGATGCGTGCTACCTTTTTCTACATTGATTAAAGTGGTCAGATTATGAAACAAAATGTTCTCTGGTGTTCAAAAGCAAATATGTTATCATGTTACAATTTTCTGTCAGTGGTATCTATCTTTGCATCTTTTGCATGTTAAATAGTAATAAATATTTAGAAACATAGTAATCAGTGGCATGTAAATTTTGATTAAATACTCTTGATAGACTTTTTTGAAGATAAATTTGTAATAGAGTAGAAAACCAAGTCATACATATCGCTAATTCTTCATGGAAGGAAATAAGCTGATCTTATATAGCTTTGTACCTTGTTTCTCTACAGTATATGACTGTATATACTATGAGGTATTTAAAGAGAGGGTTATAAAATTGTTCCATATATCTAATGTAAATGAAAAGGAAAGCTTATATTTATAGTATAGAGAGAGTATATTTATATATGGTATTCATATATATGCTTATGAGTATATGCATATAAATACATAGATGATAGCTAATATCACACACAACCACAGGAACACCGTGAAAAATATTTAAGAATGCTATCAATCACATCTAAACTCTTAGACTTGGTGTTAGAAAATTAGTAATCAGGAAAAACTCTTATCAAATTACTTTGCAATATGCCAGTTGATTTCAGAACAATAGATATATAATCATACTAAACAGAAAGTTACATTTAGGAATAAATTTCCAAGTAATTCTTAAGGGCTTATGGTCAAAATGTTTTTATCATATCAAATTGTTTCTTCTCATTTAATTGAAAAGCTTTCTTCCCTTTTCATTTACGTTAGCTATCTAGAACAATTTTATAACCCTCTCCTAAAATAATTCATAGAAAGTATAGCATAATACTATAATACTTAGTATAAAACTAAGTATAAAACTAACACTCTTTTAGCTTTCTAGTTTCAGAAGTGCACTTGTATTTCCTGCATGTTTAGAGAATGAGATCATTAACTTAAGGACAATATTCTTAAAAATGTTGATGAATAATTTCCCATATCAAATTAGAAGTAATAGATCAGCTTCTATGATAAATATATGAAATTTGTTGTCCAGTCATTAAGTCACATTTGATTCTTTCTAACACTTTAGACTGTAGCCCGCCAGGCTCTTCTGTCCATGGACTTTTCCAGGCAAGAATACTGGAATGGGTTCCATTTCCTACTCCAGGGGATTTTCCCAATCCAGGGATTGGACCTGTGTCTCTTGCATCTTCTGCATTGACAGTCAGATTCTTTACCACCATGCCACCTGGGAAGCCCTAATATCTCCCAGAGTTTGCTCAAATTCATGGCCACTGAGTTGGTGATGTTATCTAACCATCTCATCATCTACTGCTCCCTTCTCAGGCCCTCAATCTCTCCCAGCATCAGTCTTTTACAATGAGTCAGCTCTGCTCATCAGGACTGATTTCCTTTAGGATGGACTGGTTGGATCTGCTTGCAGTCCAAGGGACTCTCAAGAGTCTTCTCCAACATCACAGTTCAAAAGCATCAATTCTTCGGCGCTCAGCTTTCTTTATACTCCAACTCTCACATCCATACATGACCACTGGAAAAACCATAGCCTTGACTAGACGGACCTTTGTTGGCAAAGTGATGTCTCTGCTTTTCAATATGCTGTCTAGGTTGGTCATAACTTTCCTTCCAAGGAGGAAGCGTCTTTTAATTTCTTGGTTACAGTCACAGATGGGACCAGATGCCATGATTTAGTTTTTTGAATCTTGAGTTTTAATCCAGACTTTTTACTGTCCTCTTTCACCCTCATCAAGAGGCTCATTACTTCCTCTTCACTTTCCGCCATTAGAAAGGTATCATTTACATGTGTGAGGTTGTTGATATTTCTCCCAGAAATCTTGATTCCAACTTGTGATTCATCTAGCTGGGCATTTTGCATGATGTACTAGTCTAAATATCAGTTAAAGAGCAGGTGACAGTATACAGCCTTGTCATACTCCTTTCCCAATTTTGAACCAGTCAATTATCCCACGTCTGTTTCTAACTGGTGCTTCTTGATTAAGAAGGTTCAAATCCTAAAGGCACTAAAAATGAGTTCAGAATGGATATTCCCCTCTCCCCACTTCTGAAAGCCTGCTGGCTCTAGTAATTATCTGAGGAGTTGTCAACACTTTTCACCATGACAAGGCTGTGATCCATGATGGGGTTATGAAATTTACTAACTAATAATCAACTGTGATTATAACTACCAGTAAGTGGGCTAAATAGTCTTATTTAAATCTCACAGAAGACACTTAATACAGGTCCTATTAATTTATATTATACATATGAAAAATCCAAGAGTCAGGCAGATACAGCCATTCTCCTCAGAAAACGAGGAGCCAGGGATACATTAGGGTTCAAATTCAAGCTTATCTGACCACAAAATAGTTTTATGTGATTCATTTATGTAGCCATTTTAATTTATGAAAATTATATAGCTACTATATTTTTAGATGGGGAAAGGGACTTTTTTAAATTATTGTAATTTTATCATTATTAAATTTTTATTCAATTAATTGTTTTTAATATAGAGTCCCTGGACTACACATTTATAGCATCGAGGATTCAACAATTTTAGACTATAACGCACTAGTATATCAGATACACCGTTAAAAATAAATATATTTAATCTGCCTTAAAATGCAAATTATGTAGCAGAGATTGTATGTATTCTTACTCACATAGAAACAAGATACTTTATCTTGTTTCAACAGACATATCTATCCACATATTTTGTACCTTGTTTCTACACACACAAATCACTGTTACTGTCATTCAACTTGCTAACTAGAAGTTTCATTCATTCACTTACACAGTCTGACAGACACTGTAAGGGGCAGAAGAATCCTACTTCTCCTAATTATCAGATTGAGGAAAAAAGGCAATGTTTTTGGTCCAGACAGACCTTTTCTTTAACTTCATTTAAAAAACTTCGTCATTTGTTTTCCTTGCATATTTCATTTTTTAAAAAGTACTTCCTAAATGATTTAATCTAGAATTTTAGTTTGTTGTTTTCAGTTATTTTTCTGACCCTTATTGATCTAATTTTATTTTGTCATATATACAAGTTAGAGTATTAGAACATAAATTTTAGATTAAAATAAATTCTTATTTTTATATATTTAGAAAATATATGAAAAAAGAAATAATATGACTATTAGTATTATTACCTGGAAATGAATAATAATTTGTGCTCTATATCCTTACTTTTATAATGATTATATATATATATTTTTTTTTTCTAAATATTAGAGAAGTCATTTAATTCTTTAGATCTTCAGTAGTTTCACCCACAATGAGATGAAACCTATCTTTATAATTTTATTATAAACTTAAATTAAAATGAAAGTGTATGTAAGGTAACTAACCCTGGGATTGATGAATTATGGATATTCAAAATGAAGCCTATCAATATGTTAATGATATGTTAATGAGCACTTTCATTGATATTTATGTGTAAAGATTTTATTGCTCTTTGCAGTCAGTCATGTTTTCAAGAAAATTTTTTTTTTTTTAAAGTGAAAGTGAAGTCGCTCAGTTGTGTCCAACTGTTTGCGACGCTGTGGACTATAGCCCACCAGGCTCCTCCATCCATGGGATTTTCCAGGCAAGAATACTGGAGTGGGTTGCCATTTCCTTCTCCAAGGAAAATATTTTTATATGACTACTTTTGCAAGGCATTAATGTTTCAGTAAAGAGTATTATATAAATCCTATCTGGAATATGTTTAAGTGATAAATTCAAAAAAACATTGGGATATGACTAAAATAAAAACATTCTAAGCAGTTCTAATGAGATACGGAATTATTCAAATTAATTTAGGTTTTGAATTTCTATCATGACAGTACAAATACCAATTTCTCTCTTTCAATATACTGTACTCACAGAAAAGGAATATACTTTAAATCTTGAATATAGTAATTTATTTCTAAATACTTAAATTTAAATTTTATATTCAGTGGCAATAGTAAGTATGAATCATGCTGTTGAATTAACGAGTATGACTTTCAGCATATATTTTTGGTAGGAAAATATAGCCTAATATTGTTTTTAGTACTTTCTTCTTTTCTTACTGCTTTAAATTATTCATATACTTCTCAAAATATTTTGAGTTAATTCTCATTTTCCAGATTCTATATGTTACTAAAATATTCACTATGTAGTTTAATCCTGTACAAAATGTGCATAATGTAGACAGAACACCTAAGCATCCTATGAAGTATTATATGTTTATTCCATTGTCTTGGAATAAATATGATTAAATCTGGAAGTTGCTTAAAAATGTTCTTTATTCCCTGTTGGAAAAAACCTGAACTGAACTTAACTTCCTTAGCTTTTAAAAATATATATATATTTAATTTTTATAAACATTGCAAATTGAATTTACTTCTCAGAATAATGAGGAAAAAATAATTATACACTTTAGATTTTTTTTCCTGATCTGAGGACACAATGATAATCTATGGGAGTGAGTTAAATATTTATTGCATATAGCAATATTTCAAGTTTTTTAGCTCATTTATTAATACTCTTCATAGCACATCTAACCCCTGAAGCCCTGAGTATAATGGCCTAGTCTGTCACTTTTGTCACATTTTTGGCACTTGAACTTTAACTGCCAATACAGTTTTAATCATCATATTATTGACTATATGTCTCCCAGCAATTAAAAGCCTTAATTTTTAATGTTTGAGTAAAATATTCTGATGTAGTTGAAATGTTATTTATTGATGTCTTGGAAAGTGCAAGACGTATACATAGTGTAAAATGATCTTGGCCTTTACACTGCCAGTTGGGCTGCTGGTCTACACATATGTATCTCAGAAAAGAGACTTTCTTCCTCATCTTTCCAACTTGTAGAAATAAATAGCGTCAAAATGATGACAACCTCAATTTTACTTACTTTGGCATACACCTTTATAGAACAGATTCTCCAGCTTCTTCAGAAATTTACCTCAGTTTTATCTGAGTCTCCAAGGGTGCCTCACATATGTTCATGAATAATACCACTATGAATTTCCCTTCAAGCCTGCTTTATTGATAGCAACCGGATGTCTCTTCAGTGCCTCGGCTGTTTCCTCCCCGGGGACAACACTTTACCCTTGTGCATTGTACATTCTCCTGATGCCAGTGAGGCTGCTCATTTTTAAGCCTTCACAGACAGCCTGCGTTCCTTGCATTCCTTAATGCACTGACATGCCAGTGTACTCCTTGCAAAAGAGGAAGGAAGATCCCTCCCATCTCCCCAGTATTCGTTTGCTTTCTGTTTGGTATTAGTCACTCAGTTATGTCCGACTCTTTTCGACCTCATGGACTGTAGCCCGCCAGGCTTCCCTCTCCATGGGATTTCCCAGGCAAGAATACTGGAGTGGATTGCCATTCCCTTCTCCAGGGGATCTTCCCAACCCAGGGACTGAACCCGGGTCTGCTTCATTGCAGGTGATTCTTTACCACCTGAGCCCCCTGGGAAACCCTTTCTATTTATTTGAGATTCAGAGGCACATCCATAATGCCTGTCTGTAGTCTACTTTCTGAAGAACTCAAACTTGCATATACAAGGCCTCTTCTAGGAATCTGTCCTGGACAGACACCATTTAGTCCACTATGTCTTTTTCTCTTCTGTTGCCTGTCTGCACACAGACCCGTATATCTTCCAAGCAACATGTAAATTCCTCTTATGTACCAGTGCATCATATTTTTTCAAGCCTTTTTGGATTTCATTTATGATTCCGCAGGAATCCTGATTACACGAATGTGTCCATGGTATATATGTGTGTACACTTGTATGCCTACAAAACATCTTTCTAGGAAAGAACATGAACCCCAACCAGCTAACTTTGTATGGAATCAAGAGTCCTCTGACGTAGTTTCTTCACTCCTCTTGCAGGTGACAATATGTGCCGAGTCAATAACGGAGGCTGTAGTACACTGTGTTTGGCCATCCCGGGAGGCCGAGTATGTGCCTGTGCTGATAATCAACTCTTAGATGAAAATGGGACCAGTTGCATATGTAAGTGTCTTTTCATGTTACACTCATGGTTTATCTGTCTTTTTGATGAACAATAGCTGATGAAACCAAAGCAATTAAAATCAAACTTGGAAAGAGAAATTCAGATAATAACTTAGGTATAATTCTTTTTAGATTATAAATAAAGGAATTAATATCTAATATACAAATGAATAATGATAATAGTACAGTTTAGCTGAGTATCCTGGTACTGCTGCATCTATCTTGTGCTGTGCTGTGGTTTGCTCAGTCACTCAGTTGTATCTGACTCTTTGCGACCCCATGACTGTAGCCCGCCAGGCTCTTCTGTTCATGGGGATTTTCTAGGCAAGAGTACTGGAGTGGATTGCCATGCCCTCCTCCAGGAATCAAACCAGAGTCTCCTATTGCAGGCAGATTCTCTACCAGCTGAGCTACCAGGGAAGCATCTAGCTTAGTAAGAGTTAAAAATAATTATATGCCACAGAAGATATTTCTTGAAATTGTTAGGGAACCTCACCATCAGTAACTGTAACTGCATATAAATGAAAAATATATTTATAATGCCAGTATTGAACAATAAACTACTAGGGCATTTCAATGTGTATCATCCAGTATATGAATCCAACAACTATTACCTATGATTATTATCAGTAGTAGAAATAATAATAACTTCTATGATATATAGTTAAAAGGATCCACATCAAAATTCCCTAGTAGTTTATTGTTTAATAATGGCATTATAAATAGATATAGCTTTAGAAATCAACATTTTTATTATTTTATCCACATCTTTACTTCTCTAAAAGAAATAAGATGTTGCAGATTAGTTGAAATCTTCTTTATTACACTTACTACTTAATGACCAAACAAAGTTTGTCTTCAAAATTCTAGAAATGTTCTTTATAACTAGAGAATGTTTTAATCTAATATACTTCAGAATACAAATATGAATTTACCCATGGGCAAGGTTTTTTTCCCTCATTATTAATAGAATTTAAAAAAATTGCCTATATAAGACTGCCTGTAGGAAATAGTTCTCTAAGGTGTACGTCCTGTGATTCATCAGATTGTATACCTCCCTTTGTTCAGTGGTATTATTTAGTAATTTCTGTTTGGTTGTTGTTTGCTTACATCAGAAGAGAAATCTACCAAGACCTATAGTTTGGGAACAGACAGGTATTAAACATTGCTCTGAACAGCAGAAAGTCTGTCCAGTTGCCTAGTAGATTAAATCTTATCTTAGTTATTGGGATAAATGGTATGAATCACGTGTATATTTCTCTTTGATTTCTAGCATAGATCCTTCTAAGATTATTCTTCTGTTACAAAATGAGATTCTTTGCTACTCTAGCTGGATGACTTTGCCATTAGAACAGATGAAATGCACACACACAGACGCACATACATACAAAGAGAGTAACCTTTGTGGATCTTCACCAGGTCCATTCCTGCCTTTGCTCTACCCCGAGAATTCCTCTCAAAGATGGAAAGTAGCACTATAGTGTCTCCTTTTTATGGTCGCCACAGACCTTACCGTCAGTACTGGAGGAGCAAAGGGCATTTCATTCTATCTAAAGATAGATGAGCTTATTCAATTTCAAGTGGAATAGCTTAGAGAGGCTTCTCATTGAATATTAAATCTCATCTTCTTGGTCTTGCAAAAAATTCAAAATTCAGTAAAGATAGTGTCAATAAAATGATCAAGAGGCTGATTTCTCAGTAATCTTGAGAGTTTTTATTTTTCATCTTCGTTTTTATCATGGGTAATTGGAAGGAAAGTGTATACATCAGGTACTAATAACTAGATGACTTTTTAAGCTTTAAATTTTCTAATTAGCTCTTTAATTTTAATTGTGTCAATTATAATAATATGTATTATTTGCCTCCCTATTTCCTTTATTGTTATGCCCCATTAAAAATTATGGATTCCTTATGTGTTGGCATATCTGTATCTATATAAAAGATTTATCACTGGGTTATCTCTGTGTAAGTAAAAATTAGGTGACTTTTTGCTTGTAATGAAATACTATGCACAATGTCATTTAGCTGATATTAAGAGATTTGATATGATAGTTCATATGTGACTATACATTTGCTGAAAGTTAAAGATTTCTGTGAGACTATTGGTGTATTTTCATATTTATAATTCATGGATGAGGTAACCCCAATTCAATTAAAGGGGATAGAAATAGTATTTTTATCTATAGATGTTACACTGCTACTAAGTCACTTCAGTCGTGTCCGACTCTGTGCGACCCCACAGACGGCAGCCCACCAGGCTCCCCCGTCCCTGGGATTCTCCAGGCAAGAACACTGGAGTGGGTTGCCATTTCCTTCTCCAATGCATGAAAATGAAAAATGAAAGTGAAGTCGCTCAGTCGTGTCAGACTCTTAGCGACCCCATGGACTGCAGCCTACCAGGCTCCTCTGTCCATGGGATTTTCCAGGCAAGAGTACTGGAGTGGGGTGTCATTGCCTTCTCCATAGATGTTACACTAAACAGTGTTAAATCATAAAAGCAGGTGAGTATTTATTTGAGAATTTGTTATTGTATTGGAAGTTTAAAATTTTACTAGATTTTTCATATGGCATCAAACTTATCTAGATTCTTTTTTAATGTAATGGGGAAATTAAGAGAAATATTATAGTAACTAATTTATTGCAAAAAACTTAAAGTGTGTTTATATAAATTATTCCAGTTTCTATTCATTTAGTAGCAAATTTTTCATAAGGATATTTTAGCCTTAGTTTGCAGATGAGGAAATTAAAGTCCAAAAAAGATACAAATACATGGAGTTCATGGTTGCAGACTATAACGCAAAACAAGTATCAGTGCATCACTAACCTCTCTTTAATGCTCATTCCTCTGGGCTTCTGACTTAGTTTAGGCCAGATTACATACTTGTGAACTGATTTCAACTGGAATGACATTTTAACCGGCTTTAAATATAAATCTGTAGCAAAACAAAAAATGCATGTTGCAGTCATTGAGATATGATCTTCCTGCTTTTAGTCATCCTCACTGAACTGGCATCAAATGAACAAAAACCCATTGGCAGATGGTCAGGCCAGAATTAGACACCAATAGTTGTTTCTCAATGAACTTGTGCCAGAAAGCAACGCCAGAGGAGGCATTCACCCAACAGAAAAATATTGGTATGCTACATGGTTGATTAAGGATGCATTCTAATGCCATGCCTGGAAGGAATTAAGAATGAAAGTAGGCTGGGCTCTTCGTTTTTGTGAACCTCCTTGTGACATGGTCAAATCTTCTCACAATTAGAAATGAGGCCTGGTGTAGTGTAGTAACTGGGAACTTACTGCCCTGTAGAAGCATATATAAAACCAGTTGATCACTGATCAAGTGAGTTTATGTCTTTTAAATTTATCTTGATGACTTTGTAGGGAAAACCACAACATAGAAAATTAATAAATGAGAATATGAGTAATACCAAGAAAGTAAGATAATCTCCTAAAAAAATGATAGTCATCATTTTTTTTTTTCAAAATAGCATAATAATTTTATCTAGAGTATTGAGACAGTAGCACAGTAATTATTTAAATGCTTCATTTGTGGCCTGGAAAAAAAAGAAAAAGAACAGAACTTTCCGATATACTTTACCCAAGAGATCAACTTAAACATTGACCAAAATATTGGTCATCCAAGGGTAGCATTGCACAATTATATGTCAGTGGTACTCTGTGACCTTCTTCACCTTCTGGAACACCAGATATATTCTTCTGTCAAAAATAGTGCTCTGCTATGGCTCAGCCATTTATCTGTTCAGCTGTGACAAGCCTTATGTTCTAGGATATATGCAATCTAATGTGTAGTAAAAAGTTTAAGGCAGTAAAAAGTTTAGAAGCCTCATCCAGATGAATATTTATGGCCTCCTGTGCATAGGAACTCACAGAAGATTATGTACCACTTAGGTTGGCTGCTCAGAAGATCACTCTATCTAATGAAAGGTCATCCTGCTATGATCTAAAGGAGAAAATTCAAAAACCAGAGCAGCATTTTTCACACTGCCTTCCTATATGGGCAGATTTACACAGAGTCATTCAGCAAACTACAACTTCAAGTTTTCTTTTAGGTTGTTCTCTTCCCCATTCAAATCAAGAAATAGAAATGGTGTACTCCCAAAAATGCCAAAAAAAAAAAAAAAAAAATCTGTTTAGCAAATAAACATATCCTAATGTGAAACATACAGGAACAATTGGAAAATTGTATTATATTTTTTTTTTTTTTTTTTTTTTTTTTTGTTATAAGACAAAAATTTAATGAAAATTGGTATGTAATAATCCAAAGGGCTAAATAGTTACATGGGACTGTATTAGAAATTTAATATACAAGTAAATGTTACATGTTATCATCATCTGATTCATCTTCTTCCTTCAAAGATTCCTTGGCATATTTCTCTGCCTCTTCCCTTATATCTTTAGGAACTATTTCATGTCTTCCATTAATAAGATATTTTTATCTTAGACCAATTTTTTATTACTAAGTAATCATAAGTTTGGTATAGTCAACAGTAAAACATCAGTTGAGAGAGGAGATAAGAGCTAGTTTAGAATAGATTACTACGATGGGATTGAAGAGAAGAAAAGCAAAATTAGAAACATAGAAACTTGTTCTTGGTCACCAAAGCTTATTAAACCAAGGTCAGGAACATATGTATTAAGTTCAAACACTGGAAATCCAAATATATGTTTCAAAACTAAAATAATAAAAAGTTTATTAGTACACTTTCTTCATTTACTTCTTTGTAATCTTAGACATTGACATTATCAGTCATTCTATCAGTTTTTACCAAAGAAAAGAGTTAATTCTTGAGTGCATATTTCCCTTGCAGTTTATTGATGGGTCATGCAGAGACCTAATTCCACTGCTCTAACAGAAGGTATCATAGGAAGTGTGAAAACTGACAGTTCCTTGCCAGGCATGCCATGATTCATGTCATTTTATCTTCAAGCCTAAATTAAAGGATTGTTTCTTACTTTGTCAGTTTTCTTACCAGTGAGATAATGTTATAATATTTTTACCAAAAGTGACCCTGACAGTAGAATTACAGGTTTTGAATCAGTTTTCAAATTCACAGTGCAAAGTACAACTCTGAAGTTAAGATTGTAAGTATAGTGTCTGTTAATATGCTGAAAACAATTCATGGTTGTGCCTAAATACCCAAGTGCAATATGGGTTCCATCACTTTAAGCCTTGGAACAAAGTGACATGGATGGTGGAGCTTTTCCTGTATGTTTTTGGTTATGGGGAGAACTTTATCACTCTTTCTAGTTACATATCTTTTTTTAAAAAAAACTCAGTCTGTTCATGTTCTTGGGTGATAGAACATTAACTGCTGAGACAGTTGAAGTAGTAGTGTATTTATTGAAGTATTAAAGTATTTATTCAATCTCCAGAGGTAGAATATCTCACGGCAATAATGACTGTAATGTAGAATTATCAGCCTCTGTTAATTCCAGGAAGTCAGGCAACAAATATTTTTGAACATTTCTTCTGTATCTGGTTCTGTTCTGGGCATTTTTTATTCTGCAATATGTGACTTTGTCCTTCATATAGTCAAAAATCTTGTGAAAACACAAGATATGTGAAAATTACTTATAAAATAATGCCTTTGTAGAAGTTTGTGGAAGGTGTAGAGAATAATGATCTTATTTTTTATGGAAGCTATTCACTCTCTTAATTGATGCTAGATGTACTTACTTCATCATCTTGTTGATTCTTGCAAGATTTTGTAGATTGCCTGGCCATCAGCTTGGGTTATTTGGTAGATAATGTTGCTACCCAGTTCCACAGGTAGGTGAATGCTAAGAAAAAGATCACATTTTGGAATGTCTAAATTGTCATCTTATCCATATTATCACCTATCACAGTAACTTTTAATGTGATAATGGGCATTGTGGGCACAAAGATGACTAGATGACTTGTCTTTTATCATTATGTCCTGAACAAACCTTGTCAGTATTGATAACAAGATTTCTTGTGATATAACTACTGATTACATCTGAAAGACTTGAGTTAGGGCTGGAGTATATTAATGATGCCAAGTGCCCTGGGAGATATTGGAAATTAGAAGTCAATATCTTAAAAAAAATCTTTATGATTATGAAGAGTCTGAAAGTTTACCCATGTTGCCAACTAACATATTAACCCATCAGAGTTTCACAGGTTTAGACAGAAGACATACAATTCCTGGATCAGGCACAAAGGATTTTACTAATCAAAGCAAGTGACTAAGTTGCACATTCACTTTGGTTCTCCTTCCTCCATCCCACCTCCATGTCATATGAAGACTAGGCCCAGAGAGGCCAGATAGAGGTTGCACACAGAGTGTGTTTGTACCACAGATGAAGAACTCTTGAGCTTAAAAGTCTGCTAGAAAATCTACCCAGCCTTTGCTTTGAAGGGAGATATTATCTTTTATTATCCTGGTTAAGGAGCAAATCTGCTCTGTGTTCTAAAAGAAAGCACTTTTTGTATCTTCCAAGGCTGTTAGCTGTCTAAACATCCTTAAAAAAATAGTCCAGAATAAAAGCTGACACAAGACATGTAGAAACACCAAGGAGAAATGCCTCTCCAACAAATTATAGGACTTAGAAGAATTGTAGACAAACTTCTAAATGTCAAAAATATTCGTATGTGTTTCATATGTGTTATTATAACTATAAGTGATGCCTAACTGCTGTTACAAGTAATTACTAATATGTATTAATGACATTGATATAAATCATTATCAGAAGCAGTAAATATGAAAGTTAAATTTTCTCAGGAGGTAAGCTCTACTGTTTTTCAAGCAATTATCCTTAACCTATTATGAAAAATGATAATGTAAACTTTGTAATCTGTTTTTGAAAAGTGCCAACTGTATATGAGCAAACATCATTTAAAAATAACTGACTACCCACATACATACGAAATTGTGTTTAAAACAAGTTTAGAAATTATTCCTATTTTCATTCATTCCATAATGATCTAATTATCAGTTGAAAACATGTGAACCGTAAGTAGACTTAAAGACCTTGTCTCTAAATTGCTTATGTTAAAGAGTATTTAATTTGGAAATATCAATTTTCTAGGGTAGTTTGTCTTTCCCTAGACAAACTAACTTCTTTAATATAGATATAATTTTTCAGAAGCAAGTATGATTTTGCCCTTGTCTGTGGATATTTTTTATTATTCCTTAAAACTGTGAATTAAGTTATTTGATCAAATGATCCTATAAAAAACATCTTTTAAATTAGGGAGACTTTTATCATTTGAAATTAATCCTTTCTTGTTTTCTGCAATCTTCAAGCTGTGAGACAACAGAATTGACTATTTCTTTTGACATGATTTAAGAAAATCTTAAACCTGAACTTAAGTAGGGAAGAAAACTGATTACATCTCCAATCAGGTTTCTTGTCCCATAGGGGGGAAAAAATTAATTCTGGGAGACTGTTGACCTTAGGCTTAATAATTATGAAGTGGAAATTAATCAAGCTACTAGTTCCAGTTCTAAGTTGGGCTTATGTAGAGTCAAAAGAAGGAACTATACCACCCTCAAAGATCTTAAGATCTACTGAGCAGACAAAGTTCAAAATAAGGGGAATTTTCATGTTGTCAATGATCAGTTTTAGAGAGTCTGAGAGAAAAGCTAGATCCTAGAGATGGTCAGACACATCCCACATTATACCTCCATTTTGTCATGATTCCCATCCTCATTCCTAGTTGCTACTATAAAAAGTTACCCTGGGATTGAATAGGAGACCCAATGACCTCCCATTTTTGTTTTTATTTATTGTCATTTCCTTGAGATGTGTTCTCTTTTTTTTCTTGCTCTCTTTATATATATATGTGTGTGTGTGTGTGTGTGTGTGGTCATGCCTAGTGGCTCAGTGGCAAAGAATGTTTCTGCCAATGCAAGAGATGCAGGTATAATCCTTGATTGGAAAGATTCCCCCAGAGAAGGGAATGACAACCCACTCCAGTATTCTTGCCTGGAAAATCCCATGGACAGAAGAGCCTGGTGGGATACAGTCCATGGGGTTGCAAAAGAGCTGGACACACACAAAACAACTACACACACACATAATATAAACACACACATGCATGTGCATGCATATATATACATTTATATGAATATGTACCTATATATTCTTTTAAAAATTGTTACTTTCAAGTGACTTTATGCAATGGCAGCATTAAAGAAATTGCTTCTTCTGCATTTTGTTATTGAGAAAGATTAAACAAGGAGGAAAAATTGCGGTTAGGTCCTCGATACAGAGTCTGCTTTTGTGAGAGGGGAACAGCAAACACACAGGATTACCTTTGGTCTCAGTGAATATTTCATTCACCACACTGATTATATTTTTCACCCTTAATACCTTAATTTTTTTTAAAAGACCTTAAATGAGAACCTGAATTATATGGGACAGTTCTCCGTTCTCTACCCTGTGCACCCACATGCCTTGTGTCTTGTTGCATAACTCTCTGAAGCAGCTTCTTTGCATCTATGGTTCAGTGCTGTTTCCTCTTCCATTCTCAGCATCAGGGAAAATACAAGGGTTAAAGGAGTGAAACACAAGTGTTCTGGAAATGCCATATATGTTTTCTCAATACCCCTTATTATTGAAGTCCATATAGGTTTTGTGACAGTTCATCAATGTGAACCAGCTACCCCAAATAAAATTTAAAGCCGTTAGATCTAGAATGGAAAAACTGGCTTGTTTCTTCTAATAATAAGCCACTTTTGATAACTCAATGTCTTTTTCAGTCAATGAAATACAGATCATTTACTTTAGCTGTCACCACATTCCCTTCAGTTTTTAGCTTAGATTCTATTGAATCCCCTCAGAGAAGTGTAGTAGCCCTTTCAATATGTGAATAAACCCCAATTAATGGGATTTCTGACATTTGAATAGAGAATATGGAATATATGATAAAAACACTCCAAAGAATCAGGATGTATAATGAGATTGTTTTGGTTAACTTAAAATTTCCATAAATATTTAACCAGATCTGTTTTTTTTTTTTTTTTGCACTTTTAGACCAGTGAAATAAACATAACCATCAATGCTATGTGCTATTCCCTTGTCTTTTCACTTTAGTTTTTGATGTATTTATGTGTGAAAAGTGCAAGTGTTAGTAGCTCAGTCATGTCTGACTCTAAAGGTGGAGGTAATAAAATTCTTTGCCATGCCTTCAGTTAAGCTTCTGAATGAAAGTTCTTTAGAAAGTAAAACTACAAACAACAAAAATATAAGATAGTATTTTATCATTGTTGTTATTATTATTTTGGTGACATTTGCTTAAAATGAATCTCCACAATTCTTGCAGAATAATTATTGTTGGAGAAACTTAAAATTTCTCATTTCCAGGGATGGTTGCCTCTATAATGCTTTCATTATTTTCTGTGAAATGCATGAAATCAATGTTATGATTATACAAAATTATCTTTTAATGAATTGAAAATACCCAGTATTGCTTATATATCTTGTTTGTTTGTTTTTTAAACCCTAGTTAATCCTGGAGAAGTACTGCCTCAGATATGTAAAGCTGGAGAATTCCGCTGCAGAAACAGACACTGTATCCAAGCTCGGTGGAAATGTGATGGCGATGATGACTGTCTGGATGGAAGTGATGAAGATTCAGTCAGTTGCTGTAGGTTCTCCTACAGTTTATATTAAAACTTGCTAGTTTTTGAGTGTGTGAACTATTAAAGCAGTCTGGGGGAGAATATCTAAAATTATCATTGATGCATATTTAACTTTGTTTTTTGTTTTTTTTTTTTTCCCCAGACATCGTTTTGTATAGACATTAGACCTAAGTGACCTTCTTTGTATACCTTTAAAGCACTGTTTTTCTCATCCTTCACCATCTTTGAATATTACCATTTTGGTTGCTTCAGAAATTCTCTTCTTTTCTGTATTGTAGCATACCATTGTTAGAAGGTTGCTCTAGGAGACCCCTTCGGATCTCTGAATTTAAAGATGTGAAAAATCAATTTAAACTCCCCCAAGGCAGAATTTCTCATAAAGGAGGTCACGATCCACTCCATTGCTCCTTGGCAACAGAGCCTTGGAGATGGTCCAAGGAAACAGACATGTGTTTGGAACATGTTATTACCTAACTTCACTGGCTCAGTTCATAGTAGGAGACACATATGGGGCACTCAGATTATTAAGGAAGTTAAAAGTGTGATTTCTCCCCTTGCCTTCTATTTAGCTCTTCATCATTTGTTGCAATGGGAATAGTTTCATGTTTCATGTAGGGATCAGGGAATGACCCACAAATGTAGAGGAAAACAATTTGAGAAGCAGATTCAGTAAACTTATGGAAATATATTTGATTCGAATCACTACCTTAGTGGTGTTGAAAGATATAAAATATTTTATATGGAGAGAGATATATGTTGGACATATTTATCTTTAGTCTTTTCATTTGACTTAGATACATTATTTTTAAAAAGAAAATGATCATTTTTCAATTAGTGACTTTTAGGTTAAAGTGGCTGAACTGATTTAATCGGCAATCCTCCATTTTCCTTTTTTAAAAATCAAGAATATAAAGATGAAGTTTTAAAGATTCTTTGTTAAGAATGAACAAAATTGGTCTGAGCACCTGTAATATGAATTTGGGCACAAATTCTAAAAATATGGACTTTAAAAAATATTTTCAAAGTTTATAAAATATATAATAAAAGATATTTAATTAATATGTAAGTATAGCACTACTTTCTCTTCATTTCCAAACATTCAACATTATGTACTTCTTATTTTCAATCCTATTAATATTAATATTTATACTCTAAAGCGTGCCACAAATAAAATGTTAAGTATTAAATTGATACAACCAGCCAAAAGTTTTGAAGTGGGAGGAGCATTTCATCTGAAGACAAAGGGTGTTTTCTTCCCCTTCTTTTTAACACAAACAATATGCTATTTATTGATTAGATTGCCTCATTCTTCATGACTCGTAATGTTAATTCATGGTTGCAGTGAATGCTTCCTATGTATCAACTTCCTGCATAGTCACAGCGCTCGTGCAGATCAGAGATATTTCATCACAGAATTTAGGAATTAATCCTATAGGTTCATGTTCTGTGTGATTTTTTTTTTTCACCAACTCACAAGCTAATTTCCTCCGAGAGTATAAGGGACATTACATTTTCACTGTTAATTGTAGTATTAAAATTCCTATTCTGTATTGTTCATTATTTTTAGCACTTATTTATCCCCTCATCCAAGCCTACATAATGGGCTTTTCCTAGCATCTTCTATTTTATGTATGGTTGGCGGTGGTTTAGTCGCTAAGTCGTGTCCGACTCTTGTGACCCCATGGACTGTAGCCTGCTGGGCTCCTCTGTCCATGGGATTCTCCAGTCAAGAATACTGGAGTGGGTGGCCGTTTCCTTCTCCAATTTTATATAGTCCATATTTAATTCTAGTCTTTCACTAGTCTTCCCTTAACTAAAGCCCACTCACCATACTTCTTCCAGATTAATAGCAATGGAATCTTGTTACTTCAATAACTGGATAATCAGCAAGTTAAATTCTAAAATCCATTGACTCTCATATAAAGTACTTCATGTTGTGTCTGACGTTTACATTTTTGGCTTTAAATGTCTATCATGTTTCTACTTACCCTCTTTGTCTTTATCAAGTTGAACTACTTATAAATCTCTAAAAATTTCCTTTTCCTTCTCTTTTTGTCTTCTGTAACATTGCAGTCTCTGTTCCCAGTTATGAATTTCACCATAGTTTACCACCATCTCCACAGGGAAGTCTTTTTTTGTATGCTAGCCATCTCTTTTCTCAGTACAGCCCAGTTTGAGTTAAATGTTTCTTGGATATTGTTTTATTATGGTAGTTGCCAAACCATATTGCAACTATATGCTTATTTATTTGATGCATCTAATAGGTGAATATGAGAGGACACATTAATTTGTAGCATCTTTGTGGTCTCAGTGTCTAGCACAGTAGCTAGCACATGGGTGAATGAATGATTCAATCAGAGGGGCAAAGTAAAATTAAACATCTCTGATCACCTTCCAGTAATATGGTGTCTTCTTTAAACATTGCAATGATTCTAAGCAGCATTATATTCCTGGGGTCCTGTAGTTAATATATCAGCACTGCATAATTCATTTCAGGAGTTTATTTTAGATTGCAAGTACTCATAAGCTTCAACCTTGAATTCTGTTATCATTTTACTTCTCAACTCCAAATCACAAGACAAATGGATTGTATTTGGTCCTCCTTTTCAACCTCCCTTTTATAACTGTGAAAATAGCAAAGGTTTCTGATCAAGCTTCACTGAAGTGCTTATGCATAATGTTAGTACTTGAAAATGTTGACCCTCTAATATATTGGATGACTTTTATCCTCCTGAGCAGCTATTCTTGTTAAAGTCCCTAAAGTGAATAGAAAATGTTAATCACACGTAAATACCAGAAAACAGAAGGCCTTTTCCTCACATTTATTTCCTATGCACAAAAGAGAACTTCTGAAAAGTGATAAAAACTGCTTCATCACTATGACTACTTTAAATAAATAGTGTTTTGTAGAAACTGACTAGAAAGGAATACATTTGCTATGCAACAGTATGATAAAAATTGCCTATTTTTTCAAATTCTAAATAAAACTAATACCAACATATATTTTTATCATACAGAAGTGCAACTACAGGGCACAAGGAAAATTACTTCAGAAAGAATGTTGAAATTATGAAACAGATACTGAAGAGCATGCCAAATCAGTTAGGAATTTAGACTCCAGAATGCAGGGGAAAAGATCACAGGAGGTAAACGTTAAATGGCCTCCTGCTGTGCTTGGATATTAGATGTTTAATCCTTAGCTGTGGTCAGCTTCCCTTAGAGGCTTGGTCATGTCCTCAGTATATTTTGTGGCTTCACATTTATTTTTTTGTATTAGGGGAAAACACTCATGATGATTATTTTCATTATTAAAATTACTCAGAATCTCCTATTTAGCACCAACTCCAGGTACCAAGTAATGCATTTTTCTCTTTAGAATTTTCCTTCTAGCCCCAGGAAACATTGAGCAAAACATAACACAATCAAGCTTATTTAATGTTTCAAGAAGTACTTGTGTAGATGTATGATTTTTTTAAAAAGTATTTTTGATATATGATTAAGTTATTTCATACATACTTGTTATGTTCCACATTAGCATTTGAGGTTAACTCTATGTTTTTGGTAAAAAAATCTGAAGCTAAATCACCTATTGTGATTAGGGGTGAGAAAAGAGACACTGATATTAGTTGGTTTTACTGAAGACTTGAAAAATGAATCTATTTCCTTGTATATGAACTTGAATTCCTTGATCTTTTATATACAACTACTACATTTTAACACAGTCTAGTATATTATTATTTGGTATAAAATAGGAGATATTGAATGACAGAAGATATAGATCAATTGTACTATAATATGATTACCATACACTTTCCATATCTTTCCCTTAAAATAATCATAATTTTATCTAGTTTGAAATTATTAAATTTGCTTCTCCTCTCCTCCCCCTTCCCACCCCAGACAATCATAGCTGTCCTGATGATCAGTTTAAATGCAAGAATAATCGCTGTATCCCCAAGAGATGGCTTTGTGATGGAGCTAATGATTGTGGGAGCAATGAAGATGAATCCAATCAAACATGTTCAGGTAAAGGTTTGCTTGGATGTATACGTAAATCTCTTCCACACTTTGTCTTCATAAAGATGCCTGAAATTAAACTGAACTTTCCTAGTGCTGATGATCTGATTATTGCAGGAGCAAATGAATTTAGAGTTCGATGCCGCAAAGGCTAGGATACAAATTATCTTTTACTTATTCTTTGGGTATCACTCTGCTTTTCAAAGGAATTTGGCGTATTATCCATGCAGGTTGACTGTCAATACACCACTTGGATAAAACTTGTCCCTGCTAAATTTTACTTGGCAATTGGAGGGAGAGGTTTGTGAGTATACTATGATTTAGGCTATCTCACAAGGAGAATTATTATTTTTTTTTAACTTTGAAACAATAATTTATATGCTTTTATTTCTTCTGTAGAATATGTCTTTATGTCTTCTGTAGAATATCTCTGTAAATAGGTTTCTGTTCCTGGCACACTATTCATGTGTTTTTTTTTTTTTTAAATAAAATCCCAAGTCCACTAAGCCTATTTATATTTCCATATAATTTATTGTATTGTAATAAATCTTTGAATCCTTAGCTAGATTTTCATTGAATGGGAATATACCGCTCATGGTACACATCGCAGCTGAGGGCCAAAACGATCATTCTTAATCAGATAAGTGTTGAAAAATGATCCTGACTAGCAGCTGCCTAGTGCTTCTCTTTAAACAATAACAAAAAAATAAATAAATAAACAATGACAAAAAGTCATATATTTAGTGACTCTTATTAATATGATCAGTATTATTTTAATCATTACATATGCTGTTAAAATCTGTCAACCACCTCACCTTTTCTCTTTGCCAAAATAAGCCATACTAAATACAAATTATTACAATGTATTAGCGAAAGCTGCAAAGGCACCACATAGCGAAAAGACCAAGAGGTCAAGAAGCCTGGTTTGTACTCTGGATTTTGAAACTGGCATTCTTGGAAAGACTTGTGCCTCCCTGTACCTCAATTTCCACATTTATTACTTTCAACTCTGTAGAAGTATAAATTTTCCAGAGCTTTGCACCATGTACTAAATAACAGCAACAAGAATGAAACAGTCACCATTCCGTAGTCCTAGCTTCCATTTTATATTCTTTTTTTTTTTCCCCATGGTGACATATTTACTGAGGATCCATGGGCTAGTCATTCTCCTGTCCCTTGATTAAAAGCTCGGTCTACTGTTTTAGAGCAACTGATTATTTTCAAGATATTCTGTGTCTTTCATAAGGGTGTTTTGCCAAAGACTATCTAACAAAAAGGGACCTTTAGAGACCAGATGGGCCTAGGCTCCTGCCTTCAAGTTCATTCTTTTCATAGATGAGGTCGAAAAAGAGATTTGCCTTAACTCATATGATTGATGAGGATTTAGGAAAACTCACTTCATCTCTCTCCAGGGCCGTTGCTTTTTTTTTTTTTCTTTTTTACCAAACTATATTATCTTGAGGATTAGCTAGAATTACAGACATGGTCAAGTTAATGTTTCCCAGGTTGCTCTTAGGATATGACTGCAATTTACAATGAAGCATCTTTCTAAATTAGTGCAATTATTATTATTTTAGATTAAGATTCAACTCAGGGACTATATAGTATTACATCCTAAACAGATAGATCTGCTTTCACCTTAAATTAACAGGCATTGCTGTCTCAATTCATAATACCATGTCTTCTTCATTTCTATTTGGTTTTTAAAAATTTGCTTGTTTCTACATGATGTTTCTTTCACTTTCTAGAAAAAGTGAAAATGTTATGTATAAGAGCAAATAAAAAAATTAATCCTAATTAGTAAGATTTCTAAGACACTCCAGGCCTCAGTTCACTAGAAAGTAGAATGCCACTTGCTTGCACCTCAAGTGCTATTTTAAGTGACAGCAGCTGAAGTCTGCTACTCACTGTTAGGTCTTCATGTCATATTTATGATAGCTATTATGGTCACCTTATGTCTTTCTGATTGAAAAAAAAAATACAAAGAGAAAAATAAATATGGCTTTTAGCTTTGAAAACTATGCTGTCATGTTACAATGTATTTCCATTTTGTTTTACCAAAATGAATAGGTCATACAGCTCACTATCTTGGAAAAATATAGCAAATTCATTAAATGATTTTCCTGGTTGAGTTATTTCTCTACATTTCTAGATATAGATGTATGCATGGATATGTATCCTAGATAAAATATTACTCGTATGGGGATTATTTTGTAATTAAATCCACTATCTTGTAGCCTTTAGCAGTGTGACTATATCTAAAGGAAAATTCTTTCCTATAACAAACCAATTTCTTATTATTTTTCTTTGGGATTTCTCCTCACTGGATCTACTAATTCAATAAATATCTATCATGGCATTGAAGATAGAATGAGGAAAAATACACAGTAATTTCTTTAAGAAGTTATGAGATAAGATGAAGAGAAAGACATTCAAACAGTTCATTCCCATAGAACTAAGCTGACCCTCAAATGGGAGCGCAAAAAGGACTACTAATTAATCTTTGGCTCTCCTGGAAAGCCTACTACAGGAGGGGTTGTCTAAACTAAGCCTTACCAAAATTAAATAAATAAATTAGAAAAATGTCTAAATAACAGTTTAAATCATTTAATTAGAAAATATAATCTGATAAGACCATGTGGTATTCACAATTAAAATGAAAAATTAGAACTCAAATATCAACAGGAATTTCAAAAAGCAGTGTTAACTCAAAATCTTGTAACAATAAGCAATTTAGTGCCATTCACATGAAATATAAAAATACAAAAATGTTCTATATGTGCTTGTTGATTAACAAATATATAAAAATGGAATAAAATATAGAGATTAAAAAAAAAAACTAAGGATAACAATTACCTCTATGAAAGAGAAAGGGAAATGTTATTGGGAAAGATTACATAGGGGACTTCAAATGTAAGTATAATACTTTTATTTAAATTAAAATCTGTAGCAAATATAGAAAAAATTAAGATTTGATAATTCTATAAGAAGACAAACAGATGTTAATGATATTTCCTATACTTTTCTAAGTGATGGAAATATTTGACTGAAAAAATAAATGAGTGATTGGGGAGCATAGATTGTGGAGAGTGAAGTCCTTAGAGGGTAGGGGGCGGTTGGAGAGAGAGCCTGGAAGCAAAAAGGGGTACACAAAGCGGGCAGAACAGAGCTGATAGGCAGGGCTTGGGAGTTGCTTTTCATCACCAACAACAAAACATAGTTTTGTGTGCTTTTGAGGGAGACCTAGAGGCCAAAGATGAGAAGTAGTTAGATTAAAAAAAAAAAAAAGTTTCCCTATAGTAACCATGATGATCCTTGGCTTCGAGCCTAGACAATGTCAGTTCAGTTCAGTTCAGTTCAGTTCAGTCGCTCAGTCGCGTCCGACTCCTTGCGACCCCATGACTCACAGCACGCCAGGCCTCCCTGTCCATCACCAACTCCCGGAGTTTACTCAAACTCATGTCCATCGAGTCGGTGATGCCATCAATCCAGGCAATGTCAGACCAGCTTTTTCCCACAGCAGAGAGCTCTGGTTCAATTACATAATATTTGTTCTCATATCCCCCACAAATTTTAACTAAATTCAAACTAGACCAATAGGATTGTATTAAGGAAACCTGATATATTTTTAAAAATCAGATTTTTTTTTTTGCAAGATATTGAAGAGTATATTTACATATGACATAGATTTTGTTTAAATAGAATGCTTTGATACAGTGCAGGTAAAGTTTAGGAACAAGGTATCAAGCTCTGTCCTCCTCCGGCTCCTTGCTGCTCCTGTGCACTGTGGGATTTCTCACTGCTACATGACCGCAGGGGAAACTTCCTTAGTGATGGGTAGAAAAAATTCACATTTTGACAGTGAATTTCTGATTCACTGCTAAATAAACAGTTCCACTGAGGAGGTGTAAATTTCCTCTTCATTAGAGCAGAATTTGCTACAAAATTAGAGTCCTCAGGGGCTGCTCTACCAATCTCACCTCCAGACTAATTTAGAATTGATGGAGACAAGAACTGAGAAAGTCAAGGTTGTGTCTTCTTGATGCAAATCTACTGATTAAAAGGTGATAATTTAGTCAATCTGATTATATCATATAGACAGTAGTTGTAGATTTATGGAATGAAGCATTTTTCTTATCACAAAATCTGTTAAATTTGCCTGGTAGACTAAGGAGATTATTTTCTCCATGATTAGAAAAGACAATGAATTCATATATTTTCGGGGCATAGTGTCCTTTTATCATAAGCCAGTAATTATTCTTTGAAATAAAGAGTCATAACAGTTGTTCAAGTTTCCTAGTTAATGAGGATACACAAATTCCCATCACAATGTGAGAGTATCCTACGTGATGTGAGATAGGCATCTAGGAGTCCTTTCTCATTCTCCTCTCTAATCATTAGAGCAGTACTGGTGAAAGAAGAGAACTGGAGAAAACTGGTTAGAATTAAACATGAATGACTGGGAGAGTGACACAAGAGAATTAAAAGGAAAAGCACTGTATTGGAGATTATAATATAATCTCATTATGGGTCAATTAGAAGATTTAATGGAGATGAAAATATGTGATAATATCTTTTTTTCTTCAAAGGAAGAAAGCTGATAATATGTCTCACAGCTCTGTGCCTTCCTCTTCCCACCAAGTTAACTAGTGCCAACATCTTCACACTTCTTTAGGCTAATGCAAATGTGGTTTTATTAAAAACTACCTAGTGTTGACTTAAAAAATGCACAATGTGAGAGTTGCAACTTAAGTTTTATTTGGGGCAAAATGAGGACTGCTCTGAGAAACTGCTCCAAAGAGGCAAAGGGGGAAGATCAGTATATAGGTGATTTTGGTGAAGGGAGAGTACATGTAATCAAGCACATATTTTTTCCAAAATGTTTCTACTAGTCTCATGAAGCTTTTACTAGTCAAGAGAAGCAGTCATCATCATGAAGGATTTTAGTGGTTTTCTAGATATGAGGAGATACAAGAGTTGGATTCATAAAATTGGCTCCTGAAAATGTCTAACCATCTGAATACCTATTCTGCCAGTTTTCCCCTGAGTACAGAGGGCCCTGTTTCTGATCTCTACCCTGAACTCCTTTCATGGGGTCTTGAAGGTCAGCAGCTGCAGCAGCATATGAATAATCCTTGTAGAGGTAGATGGCAAGTGCCAATTTGTAGTTGACACTAGGAACATTGTTGATTTACTCTAAATGTTGGAGTAATTTTGCAGAAAATTCATAAGGTTAACAAAATAATGTAGGAATATTAAATCTTACTTTGAACATTGAAAACTTCAGAATCATACTTTGTCGTGCTATTTAAAGTCTATTAATCTAAAACAGCTTCCTTGTCAAAAAGGAAAAATCATATATGGCATAATGTATTTTAGATTCAGCACCCTTATCCACATAATCAAAGCCAAATACAGTGCAACACTTTTCTCGGTCTTTCTAATTAGAGACACTGAGAATAGCAATACTATATCCAATCTAAGAAATCAAATCAGAATGTTTCATTTGTTTTCTCTCAAGTAATCTTCTAAATATTCACCAATAATGGATATACATCTTTACAGAGCAAGTGCAGTTTTCTTAAAGAAAATGACTAGTGTATGACTTTCCAGAAAGTATTTTAAATGACTTCTGAAGCGCTGAATTATGAAAACCCATTGTAGTGTGTTTGGATGACTTTGAACTGCACTTTATTTTATACAAGCCATTAGTATGAAAGTTCACAGGTTGTTCTGATGAAATAGGAACACACCAGTCTGTTGCTCAAGCTCAGGAAACAAGGGGATGTCTATAAACCAAAAATGTTCTCCGGTCATAGCCACAGAAACTCGGACTGTAATTGTTCTTCAACTGTCAAATCTTCATCTAACACAAATGTTAATAGGTCTGAGTGTCTCCTTCCCAATTTCCCCACTCCTTTCTTTTGTCTAATTAAAAGGAATTCTGGTGTACTGATAATATAGGAAAACAGATTTATAGTTCAGAGTGACAAAAGGGAAAATAAAATCAAGCATTTAAAAATAAGTATGTGACAAACTAAGACCTGGAAGAAGAATTAGGAAGCTATCTAGACTTTCATGCTTTCAAAAGTGGATCTGATTATAATAGAAAAAGGCAATCAAACGTCTTATAGAACATAACCACTTTACAGAATGACTTTGAACCACTGCCCTTGGCCAGAAAGCAAGGTTTCCTGTGTGTGTTCCTTGAAACCCTTAAGAGAGCTCAAAGCAAAGTTCATTAATATACTTTGATTGAAAAGTTATACATTTCTGTATCACTGCACTTAAAAGTAAGTTTAAAAAATCCATTGTAAGGCTAAATATATATTTTTAGAAAATATTTTCTGCATTCTTGATCCATACTTGAACTCATTTATAGATCAAAAATAAATGCATTGAAAACATTATAGGACAAAGACAATTTTGACCCCATAATTAGAAACCAGTTGCCCTGATATCTCCAAATCCTGCCTCCTTCATTACAGCAAGTTTCTTGGCTTATTGTCCAAGGCTAAGCAAAATAAATTTTTGTTAATTAAAAGTTAGAGGAAATTTAATTCATTCATATATTCATCAGCATGTGCCAGACAAAAATTGTAAAATAATGAATTCACAGCTTCATTTATGAACATGTGTGAGGATTACAGAATATCTTGTCACTTAGCATTCATTTCATTGAAGGGCAGAGCAAGTGAACTTTAGAAAAGGCAGACAAGGTGGCATTATCAAAATTTTAATAAAGATTTAATTTAAAATTATTTTATCTAATAGAGCAATTTAATATCTTATGTATAAAAGTTATTGCATGATTTATTTTATCCTTGATATTATTCAAAAGATCTCTAAATTTATCCTCTGTGCATTAATTGATTACCTTAGCCAGGACATGCCAAGTGGACCAGTTTTCTTGTGGAAACGGGCGCTGCATTCCCAGAGCATGGCTGTGTGACCGGGAAGATGACTGTGGGGATCAGACGGACGAAATAGCATCTTGTGGTAAGTTATGAGCTTTCAAGCTGTTATTGGAGACTGTGTCAAACAGAAGATTCTATCAATATCATCTTTATTAAAAGGCTGTTTATTTCTTTATAAATACAAGTCGACAAGGCAGAAGATGTTACTTGTTATTACTGCCTTTTGGGCCTGAGTGTGTACTTTAATGATAACTGCAGAATGTATCCCATTCATGAGGCACTAGCTATATCATTGGCTAAAATAGATGGATCCGAACATTGCAGATTTTAGTAGGAAGTGATTATTATAAGGCTAACAGGACATTCTCAAATTAATCTTATGTATATAATGATTAAATTTTTCAAACAGAATAGCTCATCCAGTGACATGTGGAGTAACTGAGGGGGGCATGCTTCTTGTTTGTATGCATGTGTTACACTCTTGGAGCAATTACACCATAGAGGCTGAGAATACACAGTTGATAAGCCATTTGTTTCATTTCTAAAGAGTTGTATCATTTTGAAGGACAAAATTTTTATTAGTTGAAAGCATTTTTTAAGGGCAAAATTCCTATTATTACATAAAGTTGCAAATTTAATTACACCCATTTGTACCCATATATCAGTAGGCCATATTATCATTTGTGTACTAAAACACAATAAGGAAATGAAGCAGATTTTCTAAGTCTTCCACTTTATTTCAGTCATGGCTTTGGATATTTTAAATTACTATGGGACAGCATAAATTAGACATGTGTAGCACATTTATTAAAATAGAATACAGCTGGGTATGTATTTTTAATATTTTGACTCCATGTTTTAGTAGTTCTACCAGTAGAGAAATAAGGAGATGTTTTTCTAACTCCTCAATTCAAATGGTTCTGTTTAGCATGTGCACTCACTGTTTACTTAAAATTTTTCTTTTAAAATTTTTTTTATATCACACTAAGCCCCTATAAAACATATGAGTTTATAACCTCTCAAAAAAATCTAGATAAAGTAAGTATTAATCATTGGCAATTGACTTTCCACAGAAGACAGTAGAGATACTAAAAGAAAAAAAAAAAACAAATAGAGAATTATATAATTGTACATTTTACATGTAGAATTTCTGAGGGCTGGCCAGTTAAGGGGATTAAGCAGTGTATTTTCTCTCCTTTCCAATGTCCAGACTAGTCATGTGACTGGGTCTGCTTCTAGAGGGCTCTACTTTTTAGAAAAACTTAAATGCTTTTCTTCTCTTAGCATCTCCATCCAGAGTATCCCAGAAAGATAATGAGCAACCCGAAAACATTAAATACAGAGAAAGTCTGGAGTTAGAATCCCAAGTCAGAAAAGAAATGCCATGAAAAACAGACTAGGAAATTTGTGATGAGCTCTTTAGAGTATTTTGATCAGGACTTTGAGCTGACTTATTTTTAGTAATGGATCTAGTGTAATATTTTTTTCTTTATTTTAGTAATTTGAATCAAAAGAGAAGAATCCCTAAAATTTCAATAATAATGAAAATAATCATGCCAGCAAACTAACAAACTTTTCATGAGGTGAGTGGACAAAAAGTGTCAGGAGTCCAGACACGTATTTTCTTACTGAATCTTTACAACAAATCTACTGGAAGTATATTACTCTCCACATTTTACAGTTAAGAGAATCAAAATTTTAAGTCATGAATAACATGTGTGAGATAACAAAATGAATAAATAACAGGACCAGACCATGAATCCAACTATGCTTGAAACTAAAACTCAACCATTTCAGTGAACTTGGTTTGGAAGCCAAGGATAGGGTGCAGATAGGAGGCATTATGATGGTTTAGTCACTAAGTCGTATCCAACTTTTGCAACCCCATGGACTCTAGCCTGCCAGACTCCTCTGTCCATGGGATTCTCCAGGCAAGACTACTGGAATGGATTGCCATTTCCTTCTCCAGGGATCTTCCTGACCCAGAATTGAACCCAGGTCTCCTGCATTGCAGGCAGATTCTTTATAGACTGAGCTACTAGGGAAGTTAATGCCATTATACATATCCATAACTATCTGATTTAAATGCACAAACACCTGTATGGAATTTTATTCATCTGTGTGTTGGTAAATTAACATATTTTAGTGGAGAGGAGCCCCAAACCAGTGTTTGCTTATTTATGTGGTGTAAATACTCCACTGGCCAATATCAATTTGACAACATGACTCTCTGAATGTGGAGGAGAACATGTACATAACAATAAGCAGTATTTCCATGATACAGACACAATCAGCATAAATAACTTCAAAAGCAAAATACCTAGAAAATTATAAACTGTATTAATTACCCTTGTTTTCAATGTTACTTAATTGTAAGTTTATATGATTTATCATTATGTTTTAAAACATTGCCTGTGTGCTTAACAACTGACTCAAAAATCCTTGAAAATTTAAGAATTGGCTCTATAAGTTGGTGCAAGATGCCTCTAGCACACCACAGGGTATACAAACAATGTGAAGTTTATTTGTCAAATAGCATAGTTCCGAAATATGAAATTTTAGAGAGTATCAGTAAACCATATGGGCTGGTATCAGTACCATTTCCCTTTTATAGTGTAAGAAACATGTTTCTCTCCAAACATGTTCCTCTCTTTAGCAACATACTTTTAACACTCAGATTGTCATTTTAACTCAAAATCTGCATCAATAGAGAAGCTCTCTGTAAACTTTTAATGTTTAGGGAGAATTGCCTAAATTTCTTTCAAAACAGAAATTATCTCTGCACTGAATACAAAATGACAAAAAAAAATGTAAATTGTTTAATTTGCTGCATTAAAAAAAAAAAGCAGTCACTATACTTGACTGTAGTCCAGAAATAAATATAGTTTCAGCTAATTTCCAGTTTTATTAAGCATCATTAAAAATTTGGACTGATCATATTTCACTTCTCCTGATGGTGTTAGCCAAGTTCCTATAAATTTAATCCAACTAGGAGATTCTGAAATCACTTTTTCTTTTTACACCTCTGTTCCATAAACCACCTCTGTTATGTTTAGTAATGTTTGCTTTATATTGAAAAGAATATTAAAATTTGAGTTTAAAAAAATGAGAAATCTGTGACTAAAAATGCTTCTGGAGCTGATGGGACTGTAAGGGGGGGTCAAATTTTCAGTGGGATTCACTATCACCTCTTTACAAACCTAATTAATTTTACGTGCATTTGCCTTTACAAGTTAATTGCACGTTTAGGGTTCAGATTATATGTGGGCACACACTTACATAATTATGAAGGCCCTTGAGGATTTTCTCTTAACATGTAAATAATATTTTAAGTGTTTTAGCAGATTCCCTATGTAGAAAGGAGAATCTGTAATTTGATGCTACAAATAAGAGAGGAAATGTTAAAATTGTGAAATTTGTCTCAGAAGTATGTCAAGGAGCTAAATGATCAATCTCATTTTAAGGACATGACTTAGCACTGGTTCTCAACTTTAGCTGTCAGTTAATGAATTGCCTGAGGAGCTTAAATATTATCTGCCCATGCCTCATCCCAGGGTACTTAAATAAGAATCTCTGGGGTAGGACCCAAGGATTAGTATTTTTAGTGCCTTCCAAAAGTATAAATAATCACTCACATTCTAGTACCATTAAGGCACCTGTTTTCAATCTTGAGCATAAATCAAAATCTCTGTAGGGTTCATTAAAAACAGAAGGCTAGAGCCCATTCCCAGAACCTCTGATCCTGTAGGTTATGCTGTTATTCCAGGGACCACACTTTAGGAACTATTGACTTAAGGGAATCAACTTTCATATTTGATTTTATTTCAGTTCAGTTCAGTCACTCAGTAGTGTCCGACTCTTTGCGACCCCATGAATCGAAGCACACCAGGCCTCCCTGTCCATCACCAACTCCCAGAATTTACTCAAACTCATGCCCATCGAGTCGGTGATGCCATCCAGCCATCTCATCCTCTGTCATCCCCTTCTCCTCCTGCCCCCAATCCCTCCTAGCATCAGGGTCTTTTCCAATGAGTCAACTCTTCGCATGAGGTGGCCAAAGCACTGGAGTTTCAGCTCCAGCATCAGTCCTTCCAATGAACACCAAGGACTGATCTTCAGGATGGGCTGGTTGGATCTCCTTGCAGTCCAAGGGTCTCTCAAGAGTCTTCTCCAACACCATAGTTCTGATTTTATTTAACATACACTTAATGACTGTTTATATATGCAAAACTAATTTATGATGGGAGCAATTATCCAAACAAATATAATTCCCATCTCCACATTGTAGCATTAAATATAAGGGTATTTCATGATTAAATAGAATATTTCACACAAACTTGCATTTTTGCCCTTTGGACAATTAATAGTCAAAAATAGCATAGTTTATTGCAAAATTTAGTTTAACAATTTTTGGGTTGCTTTTTGAATGATCCAGTGGATGTTGGCAACTGATCTCTGGTTCCTTTACCTTTTCTAAATCCAGCTTGAATATCTCGAAGTTCTCAGTTCACATACTATTGAACCCTGGCTTTGAGAATTTTGAGAATCATTTTGCTTGCATGTGAGGTGTGCAATTGTGTGGTAGTTTGAACATTCTTTAGCATTGCCTTTCTTTGGAATTGGAATGAAATTTGACCAAAAGGCCACTGCTGAGTTTTCCAAATTTGCTGGCATATTGAGTACAGCACTTTAACAGACGTCCCTGTGAGTGTCCAGGAGTCTCTGGCAGAGGCGTGGGTCAACAGAGGCCTGCTGCAGGGTTAGGCTCACTGAACACAACATTGCGTACACAAGACCTTTTGAAGCAGGTTGCCATTATCTTCATTACCCCTACCATAGTTTGGTCTCAGGTCAAACAACAGGGAGGGAACACAACCCCACCTATCAACAGAAAATTGGATTAAAGATTTACTGAGCATGGCCCCGCCCATTAAAACAAGACCCAGTTTCCCCCAGTCAATCTCTCTCATCAGGAAGCTTCCATAAGCCTCTTATCCTTATCCTATTCCATCAGAGGGCAGACAGAATGGAAACCACAATCACAGAAGACTAATCAAACTGATCACATGTATCACAGCCTTGTCTAACTCAATAAAACTATGAGCCATGCCATGTAGGGCCACAGAAGATGGACAGGTCATGGTGGAGAGTTCTGACAAAATGTGCCCTCTGGAGGAGGGAATGGCAAACCATTTCAATATTCTTGCCTTGAGAACCTCATGAACAGTATGAAAAGGCAAAAAGATATGACACTGAAAGATGAACTCCCCAGGTCAGTAGGTGCCCAATATGCTACTGGAGAAGAGTAATAACTCCAGAAAGAATGAATAAACGGAGCCAAAGCATAAACAGTGCCCAGCTGTGAATGTGACTGGTGATGGAAGTAAAGTCTGATGCTGTAAAGAGCAATATTTCATAGAAACCTGGAATACTAGGTCCATGAATCAAAGTAAATTGGAAGTGGTCAAACAGAAGATGTTAGCAGAGCCTCCCCTAAAGGGAGTGCTTTCTTGCCTCTTCCAGTTTCTGTGGGCTCCTGACTCTTCTTGACTGTGGCAGCATAACTCTAATCTTCTGTCTTGTCTTCACATAGATTCTTCTCTGTGTCTCTTTCTCCTACAAGGACACCAGTCATTGCCCACTCTTACTCCAGGATGATCTCAAGATCCTTAACTTAATTACATCTACAAAGACACTTTCTACGTAAGGTCACAACACAGGTACTAGGGTTTAAAAATTGGACAAATCTTTTTGAGCCATACAATTGAATCCACTATACCTGGGGAAGTTTATTATGCTCTATTTCACCAAAAGAAGTATAATAGTGGCTCAGGTATAGGTAGTTTTAAAATATGAGCAGGTAATTCTGTATGCAACCTGATTTGTGAAAATTACTCTCCTAATACCTATTAATTTAGTCCCTTTCTGCTGGTTAAATTTCTCACCATGTCTCTCTATTTCATGATTCAATCCACTTCTCTTGCTTTTCCTTTGCACCTAGAACTTTCTACTAACTGAAGCAATTTCTTGACCTGCTAGCCACTGGGCAATAATAGTTACAACTACCTCTATGGTGCTGACTTTTACATAGAGGCGCATATGGTGCACTTCTGTGGTACAGCCCTTTACATTTCTGTCAAAAGTAAATGACTTCTTTAAAGAGTTCAGTAGCATTCATCACCTCATTGGTTATTAATTAATTAATAGCAGTTGTCTATATTACACATATATATGCACATAAATGCACAGTATATACACATTCTCATATATATAAACATACACACAAATATACATGTATACTCAAACATATATATAATCAGAATCAAATAATATATATAAAATCTATATAGTACCTGGTATCTAGTATCTAGTAGTCATTCAATAAAATGTTATTCAATAAATTTGTTATAGATATATCTTCTTTTTTCTTCTTTCTAAATAACTTTTTATTCTCAAATGAGAATATATATGTATGTGTATATGTTCTCAAATGGAAATATATATTTTCAACTGGGGTTGGAGTTGGTCTGATTGCAATTAGCTAAGAAAATAGAAATATTTCCATATCTTTTTTTTTTTAATATTCAAATGTTTTGAAAGATATCAGACTGAAGTCCTATATTGATCCAGGAAACATCATTTCCATCATGCTGAGCTGGCATTTTGCAAAGAGATACTATATACATAGGCCAATATTTGAATCATGAGTTGCTATTCATTGCTATGAAATCTTTTCTAGCATTTAAGCAGAACTTAGGTGACTGAAGTTGGGACCCTACCCCAGGGTACACTGCCAAAAGGCAGTCAGGATGCAACTTTTGTTTTTTTCTCCTGAGCCAGTATCCTTTTCAGAGCCTCAACTATGTGCTCTCAAATATTGTAAAATCAGTTTTTCTATCTTCTAGAGTTCACCATCTGGAGAAGGAAATGGCAACCCACTCCAGTACTCTTGCCTGGAAAATCCCATGGACGGAGGAGCCTGGTAGGCTGCAGTCCTTGGGGTCACAAAGAGTCAGACATGACTAAGCAACTTCATGTTCACTTTTCACTTTCATGCATTGGAGAAGGAAATGGCAACCCACTCCAGTGTTCTTGCCTGGAGAATCCCAGGGACAGGGGAGCCTGGTGGGGTCACACAGAGTCAGACACAACTGAAGCTACTTACCAGCAGCGGTAGAGTTCACCAAGTCACATATTTTAATTTACTATGTTCTGGATGCCTGGATTATTAAAAACAAACAAAAAAAAGGCAAAGTTTCTGTTAGAGGTAAAAGAGGGAGAGGATAAAAACCAAAGTTCAATCAGTAATGAACAAAATACTTAAAAACTATGACAAGTGCTATGAAAGAAATAAGAAACTAAATGACATGCTACCTGGTGTACTTATATGTGAATTTTCTAAATATTGATGCATTTTTATCCATGAAAATTTATGCATATCCTTTCTTTGATATGTGTAATCCTTATACAGTAGGACTGGGTCCTTATATGGTAGTGAAATTCTGGGCTCATATATGTCCATAATCTAGTCCATCTCTGTCACTATTTTGTATAAAACTATATATTTGTGTGTACATATACAAGTTTAGATTTAAGAATTCAAGTAAACTTATTTAAAAATAATTATTTTAATTGTCAGGGATGCTTATTACTCTCAGATATGAATCCAGTCTTTGAAAATATTCCTGCTGCCATAAAATGTATAAAAACAGAAAATCTAACTTTTCTCTCTCCTGTATTTTCAGTCTAACCCACTGGTTTCTTCTCATTAATATTTATGCATGTTCAACTTTCACTTTCTTAAAAAAGGTTACTACCAGCATAAATACAAAATTCTCCTTTGGTCATACACATCTCATCAGCTATCACATTAATTCTTACTTTCCTCATAACTAATGTCTTGGGAAAGTTGAATAAAATTTGTGTATCCATCTGTCATTTAGTTTACTATAAAAAGTGGAAACTCATGAAAATGGCCTTTGTCAAGCTCAACAAGGGGAAAAAAAAAATCTGGGTAGGGCATGTCAGTTTGTATTTAATGTTATCTGAGCAGACTTCATCATAGCTGTGCTTCTCCTTGAAACATTTTTTCCTCTTGTCTTCCATGAGAAGACATTTCCTCATTTAACCCCTACACTTCTCTGGTTCCTTTGTCTCTGCCTAACTTTCAGATATTCCTTCATTATTTTCTTTGTGAAAGGAAGTAAATTGTTTTCTAAAACATTCTCATTTCTTGTTTGTTTGTTTAGAAATGAGAGTACAATTTCCACTCCTGATTCAGTATTGTCAATCATTTACAGGTTAGTATAGGTTTTATAAATTTCCTCTTGGTATTTGCTGTTTTACTACAGTGATTCTATACATACATTTATTTTTAATTATCTTAAGATAGACTGTGCTGCTTATATCTAAAGTCATATCTCTCATAAATTCTGGGAAATTCTAGAGAAGTTTCCTTTTGAATAGTATCTAATCTCCATTCTCTCTCTTCCATATTTTTGGAACTATTAGGTTAATGCTTGATCATTTTAGTCTATTTGTCATGATTCTTGATCCCTTCTTACATTATTTTTGAATTGAAACCATGGAGATCTCTTCAGATCTGTCTTCCAGTTTAATAATTGTTCCTTCAAATGTATGAATTTGTAATTTAACTTTTGCTGGGAGAAACATCAATAACCTCAGATACACAGATGGCACCACCCTTATGGCAGAAAGCAAAGAAGAACTAAAGACCCTCTTGATGAAAGTGAAAGAAGAGAGTGAAAAAGTTGTCTTAAAACTCAACATTCAAAAAACTAAGGTCATGGCATTTGGCCCCATCACTTCATGGAAAATAGATGAGGAAACAATTGAAACAGTGATGGACTTTATATTCTTGGGCTCCAAAAACACTGCAGATGGTGACTGCAGTCATGAAATTAAAAGACACTTGATCCTTGAAAGAAAAGCTGTGACTAACCTAGACAGCATATTGAAAAGCAGACATTGCTTTGCTAAAAAAAGTCTGTCTAGTCAAAGCTGTGGTTTTTCCAGTAGTCATATATGGATGTGAGAGTTGGACTATAAAGAAAGCTGAGCACAGAAGAATTGATGCTTTTCAATTGTGGTGTTGGAGAAAAATCTTGAGAGTCCTTTGGACTGCAAGGAGATACAACCAGTCCATCCTAAAGGAGATCAATCCTGATCTATTCAACTATTATTCAGCTATTCATTGAAGGGACTGATGCTGAAGCTCCAATACTTTGGCCACCTGGTGCAAAGAACTGACTCATTGGAAAAGACCCTGATGCTGGGAAAGATTGAAGGCAGGAGAAGGGGACGACAGAAGATGAGATGGTTGGATGGGATCACCAACTCGATGGACATGAGTCTGAGCAAGCTCTGGGAGTTGGAGAGGGACGACAAGACCTGGTGTGCTGCAGTCAATGGGATTTCAAAGAGTCAGACATGACTGAGTGACTGAACTGAACTGAACTGATGCATTTTGAAAGTTAAAGGCTCTAGTTTTCATTTCTAAATGTTCTATTTGATTCTTTTTCATGTCCCCCTACTTTTTTTCTCAGAATATCTCAGAATGACATTACATTTAAACAATTTGTCTTTCTCCTTTAGTTAAATTTTGACTTCCCTGTTTTATAGTACCTATCATATTTCAATCTCACTTCTGTCAGATATTTTTAAAATATGTGGAGAGCTTGTAGATGTGTTTCTTCAATTTGCTGCATCTGCTGAATTTCTCTCACCAGATTTTTTCTTTCACCTTTTTAATTTTTGTTTTATTTTTTGTGATTTGAACTTTGAGACTATTTTCCTTTTTTTTTTTTTTTTTTTGTGGGGTAGGGGGCCCTGTGAGATTTCCCTGGTGGTTCAGATGGTAAAGCGTCTGTCTACGATGCAGGGAATCTGGGTTCAATCCCTGGGTTGGGAAGATCTCCTGGAGAAGGAAATGGTAACCCATTCCAGTATTCTTGCCTGGAAAATCCCATGGACAGAGGATCCAGGCAGGCTACAGTCCATGGGGTTGCAAAGAGTCGGACACGACTGAGTGACTGCACTTTCTTTCTATGGAAGTCCTTAAGACTTGTCTTCATATCAGTTGCATTAAAACACCCTGATAATTCTTGGAAATTTCATGTGTCCTGGGTTAATTTTTACCTTGAGTTTTTAAGCTTGAGGTTTCCTGAACTGTAGAAACTAGAGCTTATGATATAGTCCATACATGTACAGGAAAGATGATATATTTTTTCACTTACAGTCTAAGCTAAGACATCTCCTGTACTGAGAGGAATGTCATCTCATGCACCCTTCCGTGGCATTTGGCATTTTAACCTCTGAGACTGGGTCTACACTAGGATAAATGTCTTTGTGGAATTAAAGAATTATCATCTATCTGAAGCTGACATTAATCCTCAAACATGTAGATTATAATTCTATCATTCTTCTATTGCCTTTCCAAGCAGACACACACACACACACACTCCCAGCAGTTATAGTTCACTAGCTGGTCTAGTTTTCTGCACCATTCTCATTTCTGGGCTCTGAAAATTTGTATTATTTTTTTTACACATTCACCTATATGTTAAAATGTTTGGTTGCTACTTTATCTAGCATTTCTCTTGTGTCTGCCACATTGCCAGAACTGTTCAATATTTCTTTTCTTGTTCTCAGCCTCATTCTTTATATACTCCCTGGGTGTCCTTTTGACTTCCAAGTCTTTATTATATCAATGGTGATCATTTCTGAATCTGTCTCTCAAGACTGTTTATAGCTCCTAAAATTCCACTACTTCTGTCTTACACCTTATTGCAGCCATTCTGAAATTCTTGCAGTTTCTCATATATTTTATGTACTCTGCCTTCTGGGCCTTCAAAAGTGCCATCTTTCTGGAATATTCTAAAAGCACCCCTTTCCCTCCTGTTTATCTCATTTAATCTGAACCTGTTATTTTTATAAACTTGTACATCACTCCTCTGGGGAACCATATCTAAGATTAGATGCTTCTGTTGTGTGTTGAAATAACACCTGGTACTGACCATATCATAGCAATTATCAGAGATTTATTAAGTCACTTGTTTAACTAAATTGCAGATGTTTTTCCTACCAGACTGTGAGTACTCTGAGAAAAGAGAATGCTGAATTCTGTATTCCCAGTGCCTAGTACTATTTGATTCATTTATCCATTCATTCTTTCTGGGTGATATATCTCTAAGGTCTAGAACTCTATCTCATACAAAGTGTTTAGTAAAATATCTTGAATGGGTAAAAAGTTTCACAGTAGTTTTCTACTCTGTTTCGTAGAATAGGAACCAGAGATCAGAGGCGCTAAGTAACTGCCCAATGTCACACATTAATTAGTGATAATACCAGAATTTGAACTCAGGATTTGCCTGCCTGTAATGTTTATGTTCTTTATACTTGGCATTGCATGTGAGATATAAATGATGTTTTTATGTTACAACAATGAAAGAGCAGCAAAATAAATAAAATTTGTGGTGCTGTATTTTCTTATAGTTTTTTCTAAAGTGTATTTATTGGATCTTTTGAAATTTGTCCTATCAAAGTACCAATTCTCTGGAGCCACAACTAGCATCGGTATATAGAAATGTATATTTTCTATTCAATTCCTACAATAACTATAATTTTAAAAAGTATAATTTTCCACAACTATAATTATAAGCATTAGAGTAGATAAAAATTATGATTGAAGTATAAATAGAAGACATAAACCACAGAAATAAGAATAAAATTTTCATATCTTTCCCCCAATGTTTTTATGCTATGATTCTTTTAAGGACGTTGGTATAATCAGAATGGTAGAGTGAAAAATAATTTAATTTTGGAATCAGATAAGCATTAGGATTTTACTCTGACACTATTCGGTAATGAGTGTGTCCTCAGGCAAGTCATACTGTTTTCTTCTGAAAATTTGAGTTGGTAATGACAATCGCAGAGCTGTTGTGTAGAGTGTAAGTAATGTGTTAATATATGTGGCTAACCTACTGCTTCTTCTCAATAAATAATAATGTATAATGTATTATAGTCTTCATCATATTTAGATTAACATCAGGGCTTCCCTAAGTGGCTCAGATCATAAAGAATATGCCTGCCATGCTGGAAGCCTGGGTTCGATCACTAGGTCAGGAAGATCCCCTGGAGAAGGGAATGATTTCCTAATCCAATATTCTTGCCTGGAGAATTCCATGGGCAGAGGAACCTGGTGGGCTCTACAGTCCAAGGCGTCACAAAGATCAAGACATGACTGAGTAATTAACACTTTCCCACCATGGGCTCCTATATTATTCTTAAAGACGCTTACTCCTTGCAAGGAAAGTTATGATCAACCTAGATAGCATATTAAAAAGCAGAGACATTCCTTTGCCAACAAAGGTCCGTCTAGTCAAGGCTATGGTTTTTCCAGTGGTCATGTATGGATGTGAGAGTTGGACTATAAAGAAAGCTGCTGAAGAATTGATGCTTTTGAACTGTGGTGTTGGAGAAAACTCTTGAGAGTCCCTTGGACTGCAAGGAGATCCTACCAGTCTATCCTAAAGGAGATCAGTCCTGGGTGTTCATTGGAAGGACTGATGTTGAAGCTGAAGCTCCAATACTTTGGCACCTGCTGCGAAGAACTGACTCATTGGAAAAGACCCTGATGCTGGGAAAGATTGAAGGCAGGAGGAGAAGGGGATGACAGAGGATGAGATGGTTGGATGGCATCACTGACTCAATGGACATGGGTTTGGGTGGACTCCGGGAGTTGGTGATGGACAGGGAGGCCTGGTGTGCTGAGGTTCATGGGGTCGCAAAGAGTCAGGCACGACTGAGCGACTGAACTAAACTGTCATTATTTTAACTTGAATCTTCTATGAATTTTCCACACACTTAGTCATAGTCAAATTCATATATATATATATATATATAATATATAAGATATATGTATGTATATATATGTATATATTCATATATATCATATATGAATTCATATGTATCATATATTCATATTCATGTATATATTCATATATATCATATATTCATATGTATGGATATATATTTTTTGAGACTTCAATAATAAATTATTTAGAAATACTTATATGGGGAACAAAAAGGAGGAATAAGTAGGACAATTCCTAGGTTAGAGACAGGAAAGAAATGTAAATTTCATCTGAAATCTACCTCACTGGGAAACATCTGTCTAAGCTTTGTATACTGGATAAATATAAGTGCCATACCAACTGTGATTACCCTTGAGAGAAAGAGAAAATTGTTGCCACTTACACAATAGCATACATATAACCTGGCAATAAATTTTAGGTGAAAGATATAATAGATAAATTGGGCATACTACTTGCAACAATAGAACATTTTTTAACAGCACATTAATCCATATTATATATTCTATGAGGTTGAAGTAACTATAGAAATAAAATATAGTTTTCTTTTCTGTGCTGTAATTTCAACATGTTAAAATGTAAGCCACTTTGGTTCAATATGTTTCTCTTTTTCAGAGTTAATCAGGTAGTCTTTCTAAGAGTCCTATAATTTATGTCTCAAGGAAGATCCAAAGTCAAAGAATACTTATGCAAAGTCAGGAAAAAATAGACACTGTGTAACATTTCAGACTTTATCTAATACAATAATTCATAATGATATTTTAACAGAACAGGTATCCAGAAACAAAATAAAATATTAGGTTCTATTTTCAATTTTAAAAGTAATAGTAACATTGAAGGACAAGGAAAATGTCAGATTTGTTTTTTAAAACTTTATTTTTTAGGGGAAAAATGTATATTGTCATTGTACCTCATTTCTTATCACCTCAGATGCTAATTATAGGACATCGAGCTATGAAAGCAGTGTTTTACAAATTAGTGAAAAATGGGAGGAGACCTACATTGTATTAAAATTTTTTTGATGAAATTCTTTCTAAAATGTTTTGTACAGTTGACTGCATTATTAGGCAGAGAAAAGCCCAAGATAATTTTAACATTTCTTTATTTATTAGTTCTTTCATTTTTTGAAATTCAGTTACTGTGTTTTATTGGAATGCTGTGATAATCCTAGAAATTATTCAGGTGAAAAGCCCTATTTGTTCTACATTAAATTATTTTAGAGTGTTATGCATTACCAGATGACATTTCTTCTGACTTCTTGACCTTATGGACTTGTGGGACCCAGGATACCATGTTATAAACCAAGAGTCTGTGACTAGAGAGGCTGTGTGATTTACCATTAAGAAAACAAAAACGAATATTAGTAACTTTACATTTTCCAAGTGTCCATTAAATTTTATTACCTTCATTCTTTTAAATGAGTCACCCTATGCTTTCTTCTACTTCCCATCTTTTTCTTCTCTGTGGAATTTACCTATTGGTCCTATAAACTCAGTCATAATTGCAAGAGAAATGATATAACCAAATATTATATAAGTAATAAGTGAGAAAGGAAGTGTAGTTGTTTAGGAACAGATGTGCACTATATGCAAATATTGACATAAAGCAAATAGACAGGCAGATATTTCTCCAGGAAAGATGAGTTTCTTCGAAATCAGAGGAGTATTGCAATTCAGGGTCTGCAACCATGGTGAGCCACATGTAAAGCCTCATAAGGGAAGGAGAACTCTTACAGAGGGGAAAAGGAAGTTGGCAGGGCTATAAAAACAGAATCCATGACTTTTCATTGCCAGGAAACAAAAGGAGTCTTTTTTTCCTGTTGGTCTCAGCTATCATCCCAGGGTATGAGAACTCCCCCTTCTTATCTCCCAAATCTACTTAACTGAGATTCTTACTTATTATTTTCTTACACATAACATATGTTGTATTAACACATGTACATATATTTACTGTGAGCAGAAGAGGCATGACTCATTTTCTTAGTGAAAATACATTGAATTTTCAATTATTTTACTCATGTTGGAAGTTTCTACCTTTTGGAAACTAATTTCCAGATGCTTTTTCTGACTGCTTTTTAAACTTAGAATCTAAGAACTGGTTAGAATCTTAAAGGTCACAGGGAAAATTTCTCAACTGATGGTGTATCTCATTTAATTGTGTTTTGCTTTAAGCACTTTCCAGATACTGTATTTTACAAATTTAAAACTTATGGGTACCTTGTGTTGTCAGATGATAGCATTTTTAGCAATAAAGTATTTATTAATTAAGGTATATATGTTTTCTAGACATAATATTACACAAGTATAATGTGAACATAACCTTTATATGCATCAAAAAATTGAAATATTTATGTGATTCATTTTATTGAAAATGCAGTTTTTTTGGTGTTTTCTGAGACCAAGCCTGGAATGTCTCTGATGTATGCCTGTATGCCAAATTTCAGAAGTTCCCAAATGCCTTGAGGGATTCATTTTTTCCTAATAAAATTTATGATGTTGGTTAATGTATTTCAAACTTCATAAAAAAGAGATTTTAAAATGTGAATTAACCTATTATGCCTAAAGATGTAATATTATTTAAAAATTAATTGTCATCATATCTTATAGTCTGCATGTAGTTGCTCACTTGTTTTAACCATAACTTATATATATTCATACTTCATTTAAAGTCTCTATTCATGTCTACTCCACATCTTCTAAACATTAAACACTTATTTATCTAAAGAAAAAAGTATATTTTTGACAATATTCATGTTGATCCTTTAAAGATAAATGAGTTTTCATCATTTTGTCAGATTAAAAAAAAACTTTCTTAGAAATATTGATTAAATTATGCTTTGGGAATTTTCAGTTCTCTTTTGAGTACTTTCTCATATGTCAGAGTATTTGTTCGGTTGCTTTGTAGATGACTTTTGATATAGTCTTTTATCTCTATGTATCAGTTATTGCTTCCTTTTTACTACTTTTCTTTTTTTTTGGCTGCACCACATGGCATGTGGGATCTTAGTTTCCAGATCAGGGGTTGAACCTGTGCCCCCTGCATTGGAAGGTAGAGAATTAAACACTGGATCTGCCTCCTTTTTACTTCTATTTTGAATTGTATTTAAGCTCTGATCATGTTTTTTGTTTTAAAAAGTAACACTTATTCTAAAATTCATATCTCAAGACATGGCTTTGGTAATCATAAAATTTAGTAAAAATTTGTTCACTTTTATAATACTTTCCATTTTAAGCATTATGCCAGTACCACAGATGGATACTCAAAGGTAAATTCACACCAAGAAATTGTGTGTCAGCACTGACAACTGATACTCAGTATTCAAAGGTAAATTCACACAAAGAAATTGCTTTCATGCAATTTCTTAAGTAAAGAAGCAAGTAGTCAAGGATCCATGTTAACAAGATCTATTAGGAAGCCATCACTTTCCCTACATGTTATTTAATAAATAATAGCAATTTATGTTGTCACTGGATAGTTTACCAGTATTAAACATGGCTGTCACTTGTAGTCTGTATCACTGCTGATAACCCCGACTGTCTCTCTTTTCCTAGTTCTAGCTACATTATAGAGTTCAGTCTCCAAAACTCATCATTTCATCATTTTAAGAACAAGGGTGAATATTTTAGGCTCTGATTTAGATTTGAAATATTATTTCTGGGATAATATACAAAAAAGGCCTTTGATATGACCATGCAAGATTAATTTGCTTGCATTTTGCTTTTAATTCTAGTTACTAGTGATTTGCCAAAACTACATGTTGACATAGACTTTTAACTTTAAAATGCCATGGTTTTTTAAAGGAAAATGCAAATGTTCTATAGGAATTATAGCAATGTCATTTAAAATTCTCATGTCCTGAAGTATATTTTGTTAGTACTAAGAAAATGCTCAATAGCAACTTTTTAGAAGAATCTCTACTGGGAGTACTTTGTGATGTCCTCTTAAAAAAACAAAAATAAGACTCAGAGTAAGCCTGAAGGGGAAATCTGGGAAGCATGACTGCCAAAAAGACCCAAGTCCCATAAAGAGAGCAAGGCCATATGGGGGCCAATGGTAGCCACCATTCAACTCTTCTCATAAATGGTGCAGTGCAGGGAACTGTTGGCCCAAGTGAGATGGCGTGGTGGGTGAGGTCAGCCTTATCCAACAGGCCAGGGGGCATGATGACAGAGGGGAGATGCAGGGGAAAAAACTCCCCATGCATATGTGAAATCGAGGATTCAATTGTTACCCGTTAGAATGGGTACCTGGGTCAGGACTGTGCTTAAAACCTTAAGGAAAAAAATAGACCTAAAAAAGTATGACAAAAATGATCAGGTAAATCTTTTCTATAGTCCACTTATGAATAAACTAAGAGTTGAGAGTGTTGCAGATTTTAAAGAAATATCAAAATTCAAAATGGTATTTTTGATATTATAGAATTATGAAATATTGGCTGATATATATGGAAACTTGTGAACCAAATACTAAAGTATTGAAAGTATTTAGAGACTCATTTCTACTGGGCACAAAGAGTTCTCTTTATATAATGAAACAATTTATAAGAAATAACATAACCTTTACATTTAAGATATATGGAAAATATGGGTAGAGTAAAGTAACAGTTTAGGTACATTCATGGATAATAAGTTAAAATAAGGTGGAACATTGGTAGTAGGATGTTATAGAAAGAGTGATAGATGGAGAGTTTGATGAGCTGAATTCTAATTACCTAATTTCCATTAGGGAAGTATGCATAACCTTACGCAAGCCTAACTTTCATGATTTGTTTATTTAGGTGTAAAATAGCTTGATATAATCAAAATTTTTCTTATTTCTTTGTTTTTCAAGCACAAAAATCTATTGTTATTATTCATGCATTTTTCTAAATTCCAGAAGTAAAGCTATGGATAGATATAGAATTGTGTAGCTAGATAAGAGGTGAATAGGTTTGGCTGAAGGAATTTGGGCAGCCTGAGTCCAACTCAGTCACATTGGTAGCTCTGAGACAAGCTATTGAATAAAACGTGAAAATATTGATGGTCCCCCAGCCAGCCATCAGATGTAGGTTATGATTCTAAGTCAGTTGTCTTAGAGAGAAAACCAAGTATTTGCCACAAAATGACTTTGGCAACTGCTGTCAGGGAACAGTCGTAAAGAATGTAGACCACAGATCTATCTCCATGTCATTTTTTCTGTCTTTATACCAGTGAATTGATGGAGGTTTTTTCATGCTTCTTTTCCTATTTTTTGAAAATGTCTATTAAATAAGTTGTGTGTGTGAGGTTTTATGATTCCATGAATATTGTCTTGGGAGATAAAAGGTCTGATATTGAGTAAATCGTGTTAAATCTACATGAATTACTTTCATTATATGAAAAATTTTATCCTGGGAAATATTAGTAAGCTGCTCTGAATTCCTTAGATGAACTATTTACAATCACCTTTTCTCTTATTATTACTACCTTTTTTCTTTCTTGTAATCAGTCCTGATTATCTGATCTTATTTTGACAAAATTGTCTGCTGAATTCACTAATCCTTTGAATTGGCTGACCATCTCTTTTTAGAATGGTTTCCTGTGCTAATTCTATGCTTTGCTTTTCAGTGTTTATTGTTAAGGTTATGTTGTTGTAGTTACCTGTTAGTAAACAAGGTCTTTTGATTTAATTAAGTAAAATTTCATTTTGAAATCTTATGTTTTGCTCTTGTTGATTTCCAGGGAAGTTTTTTTTTTAAATTTATTACTCACACTTTCAAAATCTATGTAACTGTATTGTCAGGGATGTGTGTAATTTCCTTGGTTCTGGCTCATCACAACAAAAATTTGAAGTGATGGACAAACCAGCGTTACAGCCCTTGGAGGGACCAGTGTTACAGCACCGTGTTATAGCTCCATTTTATTTAGAAAGTAAAGGAAAATGCATCCTCTAGGCATGAGGGCATGCTGACCCAAAAGACATTAAGAAAACAGAGGCCCCTCTTTTTATGTTTTCTCTCTTCCCCCTGAGCCTGCCCTATGTAAATTGAGCTAGCAAGGAGAGCTGTTTGTTTTACCCGAGGGTCTCACTCTGGCCTTCGGACCTTCCTTTGTTCTATTTTCGAGGGCTTTTCCCTTCCTTCTCTTTTATCCACCACCATTTTGGACTCCTTTTTCCTATTCTAACTACCAAGCATTCCCCGCTTAAGAGTCAGGAGGCCCAATTCTTTGGGAATAAGGGCATCAAGGTTTTTCTGGCTACTTCCTGCTGAACTGGGACATCAGTGAGGGGCATTAGGCCTCTTCTTTTTGCTAGTCTCAAGCCTCAGAGTCCTTACAGTGGTGTCCATCTGAGGGTGAGTGATATTTTCACTGTTGGCTGTAGTTTTATATATCCTTGTTGAACTGGCATTACATGTCTTAGTTTGTTGACTGGGGCAGAGAAAAAAATGGTTTAGACAATTGATAATACATGGAATAATCATAAGCAGCATCAATATGGTAATAACAGGGATTGGTAGGGACATTAGTTCAGGTCATTTACTCAGCCGTGTCTGCCTCTTTGCGGCCCCATGAACTGCAGCACGCCAGGCCTCCCTGTCCATCACCAACTCCCGGAGTTCACTCAGACTCATGTCCATCAAGTTGGTGATGCCATCCAACCATCTCATCCTCTGTTGTCCCCTTCTCCTCCTGCCCCTGATGCCTCCCAGCATCAGGGTCTTTTCCAATGAGTCAACTCTTCACATGAGGTGGCCAAAGTACTGGAGTTTCAGCTTCAACATCAGTCCTTCCAATGAACACCCAGGACTGATCTCCTTTAGGATGGACTGGTTGGATCTCCTTGCAGTCTAAAGGACTCTCAAAAGCCTTCTCCAACACCACAGTTCAAAAGCATTTATTTTTTGGCGCTCAGCTTTCTTCACAGTCCAACTCTCACATCCATACATGACCACTGGAAAAACCATAGCCTTGACTAGTCAGACCTTTGTTGGCAAAGTAATGTCTCTGCTTTTTAATATGCTGTCTAGGTTGGTCATAACTTTCCTTCCAAGGAGTAAGCATCTTTTAATTTCATGGCTGCAATTAGCCAACTTCAAATTTCCCATCACCAGGAGGATCCCCCAAAGAGAGATTGTAGCCACCCCAAGAACTCTCCAGCTCCTTATTTGAGGTCCTGTAGGATCTAGAATGTTTTTCTTGAGGACTGTGAGACTTTCTTTAACTTAGCTGGAGGTATTTACCCAGAAACAACACATCTCATTCAAGATGGCTCAAGCCCCTCCTTGTTCAGGGATCAGGAGATCTATCTCCTGTCTATTTTGGAGTACAACCCCTGACAAGCTGAGTTGGCTCTATAGAACTGTCCTGAGAAATCTTATCCCCAGAAACTTGATTTTGGGGGTGTTCATTAGAATGACATTCATTTGTAGTTCTGAATAGGTATCTGAGCTTTCCCAGGGGCTCACAGGTGTATTGAGTGTCCTCTTCTGTTTTCTTCCATAGCTTGGCTCTTGAGTAGTGAATCCAGGATAATGTCCTGGTACCTTGACTGCTGTGGGTAGAAAGTATTACAGGGTAGGGGCCCTTCCATGTGGGCTGGTGTTGAGCCTTTGGGGACCCATCTTTCCAGACTTTAATTAGGACTTGAGTCCCTGGAACATATAGTGGTAACACCTTAGAATCTTTGGGTCCTGGTTGACTCCCCACAAGTGTATATTCTGTTGGAATTGCCCAATGGCCATGGTATAAAACTGGAGGGTCTGAGCCTCTGGATCTAGGATGAGGTCATTGACATAAACAAAAGGTCTCCCATATAGCATCTCATAAGGACTAAGACCAACCTGTTCCTTAGGGGCAGTATGGATGTGGAGGAGGTAAAGCCTCCTTCCATCCCAGGGAGGTCTCCTGGGTTATCTTTCTTATTGCTGATTTTAAGAATTGGCTGACTCTTTCTACTTTTCCTGAAGACTGAGGCCTCCAGGCACAATGGAGATAATGAGTAATGCCTAGTGTTTTAGAGACCCCTTGGGTGACCTTAGAAGTAAATGATGTCCCATTGTCACCATATAATGACCTGGGCAGACAAAATCTTGGAATGATTTCATGAAAGTTTTTTTACCACCTCCTCAGCCTTCTTAGTTTGGGTGGGAAAGCCTTCAATCCATCCTGTGAATGTATGACTAATAGGTATTTATACCCTTGAGAAACTGGCATCTGGGTGAAGTCCATCTGCCAGTCTCCTGGGCAGGTCCCATGTCGCCAGACAGGCTGGGCCAGCTGGGGTCTTCAAGCTTCCTGGGGGTTGTTTAATTGGCAGGTGGGAAAAGAGGGGACCACTTGCCTTATAGTTGTTTGGAGGCCTACTCCTCTGAAGGACCTTTCTAGTAATCTTTGTCAGGACTTTTCCCCTAAATGAATGGTGGCATGTAAGGAGTTAACCAACTTCCATTGGAGGTTCCCAGGCAGAAAAAAGGAGTCCCTCCTTTTGGAACCACCCCAAATGATCTTGAAAGTCCTCACCCTTAGCTTTAAGAGTCTCCCCTTCAGTATATGAAGGAGTTTCTGGCAAATTAGTCTGTGGAACTAATGTGCCAACCCCTATTAAGTCATTGTTCTGTAATCCTGCTCTCTTTGCTGCCTGATCAGCTGCTTGGTTCCTTTGTGCCACTTCCATGCCCCCTTTTTAGTGTCCCTTACAATGGGAGACTGATATGTCAGCAGGCAGATATACTGCCTCCAAGAGCCTAAGGATTTGATCACCATATTTGACTGGGGACCCTCGGGTGGTCAAGTGGCCTCTTTCTTTCCAAATAGCAGCATGTGCATGTAGCACCAGAGAGGAATAGTTGGAATCAGTGTAAAATGGCTACTCTTTTTCCTTTTCCTAGCTCTAAAGTTCGAGTCAGGGCTATGAGCTCAGCTAATTGGGCTGAAGTACCTGGTGACAAAGGTTTAGTCTCTATGGCCTCAAAATTGGAGATTACTGCATATCCGGTTCTTCTTTTTCCATCTAAAACAAAGCTGCTTCCATAAGTGTATAGAATTTCCTCAGGTTGGTCAGAGGATCCTCTGACAATCCCTCGCAGGGTTTTGTCCAGTAGTCCAAGCTTTCTGCCACATCCAGTTGCATCCTTGGCTCCAGCCCTGTGATAGTTGTCTGTGACAGGCAGGCTGGCTGGAGTGGGCCGCTTCAGTCCTGTTGAACTATCATGAGGAAAGGCTTGGTGCTTGAAGCTCTGGGTTCCCGAGGGCAGAGTGCCACTCAAAGTCCCAACTGATGGTATTTGTAGCAAGCTCTTTTAGGAGACTTGGACTTGTCACTTGGTCACTTTTTGGCCCAATGCCCTGCCTGTCTACAGATTAGGCATTTACCTCATGCCTTGTCTTTCAAGGACTCGGGGTTTGCCATAGGGCTTCCGTGCAGGGCGGCAAGCATCTGGGCATGCCTTGTCTCTTTCCTTTTCTCCCTCTCCTGGGCCTTGGCATCCCTCTCCTGTCCTCTGTTATAAAAGGTACTGGTGGCTGTCTGGACCGTCTCATCTAAAGAGGCAGCAGGGTCCTGCTGCTGTAGCTGTTGTAACTTTATCCTGATGTCTGATGCGCATTGGGACAGGAATTTGTCCTTTAAAATCACCTGTCCCTCATAAGAGTCTAAGTCCAGGTTGGTAAACTTTTGAAGGGCCTCTTTTAGACTTTCCAGAAAGGCAATAGTGTTCTCCTTGGGCTCCTGAGTTATTGCTGAGTCCCAGGCATAGCTGATTACTTTTTGCTGGGCTGCTTTCTGTCCTGCCTCACACAGATCAGAAAATGATCCCTTTCCCAGATGTGCTCAGGATCATTATAATTCCAGTTAGGATCTGAGGAGGGGACTACAGTTTCCCCTATTGGGTATTTATCACTTGACATATGAAGCCCTGAAGCACACCTTTGGGCTTCCTTTAAGACCCTAGCATGTTCGGGGTCAGATAGAAAGAAAGAAAGTGAAGTTGCTCAGTCCTGTCCGACTCTTTGCAACCCCATGGATGGCAGCCTACCAGGATCCTCCATCCATAGAATTTTCCAGGCAAGGGTACTGGGGTGGGTTGCCATTTCTTTCTCCAGGGGGTCTTTCTGATCCAGGGATTGAACCCAGGTCTCCTGCATTGCAGGCAGAAGCTTTACCATCTGAGCCACCAGGGAAGCCCCCAGGGTCAGATAAAGTTTGACTAAATATGACCATGATGACCTTCCACATCAAGTCAAAGGCCATTGTAATGTGTTGGAATGTATCTATATATTTGCCTGTGTCATCTATATAGCTTCCCAGGTCTTATTTGATCTGTCTTAATTATAAGACAGAGAACAACTTATGGACCCAGGTTGGTCTGATTTCTCCTCCAGTTTCGACTAAGGAACATACTTGAGTTGGCTTTTGTGGATGGCGTAGTCCCAGATATGGGGGCATGTTTGAATACAAGGAAGGAGCACCAGGCAACTCAGGAGCCATGGGAGGTGAGCCTTCACGTGGGGGTTCCTTCTCTTGGTTGTCTGTGCCTAACACCATTTGCCTAGTTGGCTCACTTTTAGGGCATGAAACAATCCCATACTTAAGATAGAGTTCCTTCATATCTCTTAGTTGGAAGAAAATTTGGGCATAGGGGATCTCTGTCCATGTCCCTTGTCTTTTGCAGAATAAGTCTAGCTGCACGATGGTATTGTAATTTAAATTCCCATCATAAGGCCAGTGTTCCTCGTCCCCCAGAGGACACCATGGCCACTCAGGGGCACAAAAGAATTATAAGCGACTTCTCTTAAGAGCTAGAGGATTGAACAGCTTCCAGTTATCAAGGATGCATCTCAAGGGCATCTGCTGGGAAGTGGATTGATTATTTCCCACCGGAAAGACAGTCATGACAGGGAGGAAAAGAAAAAAGAAAAAACTAATAGGCCTCCTTCAATTTCCATGGGTGGACGGAAGTGAGTCTTTTTGAGACTTATCCTACCCAGTACTGTTGCAATCTGAGAGCCAGGCATCCCCAGGTCAGGGTTCAGATCCCCAGGCAAGCTGAGGTGTGACAGCCTCCTGGAGATTGAATCCCCAGGCAGGTCAAGGCAGGTTGGCCTCCCAAGAATTGGGTCCCTGGGCAGGTCAAGGCATGTCGACCTCCTGGGGACTGGTGGATACCTGAGCAGGTTGAGGCATGACAACCTTTCGAGAACCAGATTCCTAGGCAGGTTAAGTCAGGTCGACATCCTGGGGCCCCCAGACTCGAGTTGGGCGTCTCCAGTGTGACCAGTGCTGGGTAGGACTAAGGGGTTGTAATTTTAACTCATTGCCAGCTTGTTCACCACAGATGGGAATAGATATCATGATGTAAAGCAATCCAAGCCTGTGCCCTGAGACTGTGAACCTGGTGAATCAGTCATAAGCCTTATCCTCTTACTGCTCTAAGGGAATGTAATTCACTGATTTCCTCCCCTAGTCCTCCATAAGAGCAGGTTAGGGTGTCTCCAATGGTAAACATTTCATTGTCATAGACCCACTTTAGGTAATAACAGAAGTAATGACAAAGGAGTGGGTTATCTGGTCCTATTCGGAGCCTTAAGGTATTTTAATAAGTGGGATGGAGGAGTGTTGTTTACAAGGGACAGGGTCCTGGTTGTAGGAGTTAGTAATTAGCTTAAGAACAAGTTGATAAGAGGCAATAGACCAGATGTTCCATAAAAGTGGAGTGGAGATTTGACCCAGGGGTATGTTTGTAACTTTAGGAAAAGGGTGGTAAGGGTTTAGGCCCAAACAGCCTGCAGGACTAACTCCCAAAGTGGCAAGCATTATCCCTGGAAGCACAATTGCCTTTGAAGGGATGCCAGCAGATGAACTTCCAGTAGGCATTGTGTGCCTGTCACCTGCCCTAACGGGTCCACTGAGAGACGGCTGTTGTTGCACATGTTGTTGGAAACATGGAAGATGAAGGCCTGAATATCTTGAGGGGTTGGATATTATACAATATTTCCCTCCCAAGGGCTAACTACTTTCTGGTTGTCCCAAGGACATAACATAAATCCAATTAAAATCAAATGGGTCCATGATGACAAGTCAAATTCAAATAAACCTTGATCCCCAATCTGCAAGCTAAATGACACACCCAGAGGTGGCAGGACAGTTCCGAGGCACTGTCAAAAGACAGAGGAGTGGTTGGTTCCCCAATGGTTGGGAGATCCTCCCACTCATTAGCATATGAATTCACCTAGCTGGCAAAAAATAGCCACACCACATTCCATGGCCACTGCACTCTCCTCTCTGATGGCCCACACCCTGTGGAGTGTGCTTCTCTCTGAATAGGAACAAATCCACCTCTTACCTAACTTTGTGTCTCTAACTGAATTTTTGCAATGAGACATCAGATCCTGAGCTTCATTAGGTCCTGAAGCCAGACATGATGGGTTTTGGCTAGGCTCAAGTCCCGGGAGAGAAGAGTTGAAGGACGGGAGGAAAAAGCAGTGGGAAAAAACATGCCAAGGAATCCCTTTCACAACCTGCCAGAAAATCTGCTGAATATGTGACCTGTGCTCACAGTTTTCATTGGCCTGATCCTTGGCACAAAAGAAGATTATGGACAGAAGAATCCCCACCTGCTTGGGCAATGGCTACTGGGTTCCAGATAGTGGAGCCTTTGGGACACACTGAGGAGGTGCCCCTGCCAGAGTCCCTCAGTTGCACCCACTGCTGCTCCTCTGTTAGTGGGGGGGTTCGAGGAAATAAGAAATGAGAGATTTTAGGGAAATTAAGATTTTGTTAGGCATATGTCCTTCCAGCCATAGGAGTGAGGACCTCCTACCTTAACCAGAGGTCTTCTGGAATCCGAGACTGAGCCGCGTGAGCTTTCTGCTGAGTTTGTTTCTCGCCGTCCCAGTTTCTAGTACACTGGGCTTCTTGTCACTTCCCCTGTGCTGGGTCTTCTTCCTGTTCGGCATCAGCCGCTGGAGTTTCTTTTGCTGAGTTGGACTCCTGCTGTGAATGGCCTCCTCCTCATGGGGGCAAGAGGAGGTAGTTTCAGCCAGGTTAAATTTGACAAACGGCACCATGTATGTGGGGGGAGTGTGTAATTTCCTTGGTTCTGTCTTGTCACAACAAAAATTTGAAGCGACATACAGGCCAGCATTACAGCCCTCAATCAGGCCAGTGCTACAGCTCCGTTTTATTTAGAAAGTAAAGGAAAATACATTCTTGAAGCATGAGGGCATGCCGACGCAAAAGACGTTAAGAGAACTGAGGCCCCTCTTTTTATACGCTTTCTCTCCTCCCCCTGAGCCTGCCCTATGTAAATTGGCCTGTTTGTTTTACCTGAGGGTCTCACTCTGGTCCTCAGACCTTCCTTTGTTCTATTTTTGCAGGCTTTTCCCTTCCTTGTCTTTTAGCCACCGCCATTTTGGACTTCCTCTTCCTATTTTAACTACCTAACATGTATGATAGCAACTAAACTGAGTTTTTTGTTTGTGTTTGTTTCCTTACTCTCAACTTAAGATATTGACATGATTCAGGCAAAGTTGGATTTAACTTTTCTACTTAAGCTCTCTATGTTCAGAAAAAGCCTTGTAGCTTATCCCTTTTTCAGAGGATCTTCCCAACCCAAGAATTGAACCAGGGTCTCCTGCACTACAGGCAGATTCTTTACCAGCTGAGCTACCAAGGAAGCCTGCTTTAAAATACATATGTCACTTTGCAGTGCAGTAGTATAGAGCTCTATGCAGCTGTTCTTCACTGAGAGAAGGTTGAGTTCCTTGGTGTGGGAGAATTAACATCTTTTCATTTTTCTTGCAGTATAATGAATCTAAACAGTCCTTCATGTGATTTTCCTTGGCTTTTAGTCACTGAAATGTATTCCTAGAAAAGATAATAAAATTATGCATATCCTGTGTCCTCAAATAGTTACTGTCACTGTATTTGCTTATCTAATGTTTCCTCTGTGGATTGTGTGGAAGTGAGGGGTAGAGATCTGATCACATTAGCAAATAGAAAACAAATGAACTCAAACACAATCACGCATTAACATAATGATAGAACTGAGTGAAGAAAAGTCAGAAGTTTGCAAAGTCCAGCATTTTTTGGACACAGGATATGCATACTTTAAATAACTTTTGTAGGAGTATATTTCTGTGACCAAAATAAAGGAAAATCACTTGATGAAGGACTGTTTAGATTCATTATACTGCAAAAAAAAAAAAAAAAAAAAAAAAATTAACAGATGTCAAACATAATCAGTAACATCTTTCCTATTGGATGTTTTTATATCTTTCACAGAATTTCCAACTTGTGAACCACTAACTCAGTTTATATGCAAAAGTGGAAGATGCATTAGCAGCACGTGGCACTGCGACTCTGGCAAGTACCAAATGGTCACTAGATGCACTGATTTGATTGGAGGCCTGGCTGGCTGCGCAGCTTCACCTCTTTCAGAGGTGGTTCGTAAGGGAAGTTTGCCAAGTCCGGCAAAATGGCTGAGACAAGTGGTGAGAGAGCAGCTGGCCTGTCGATGGGGATTAGCATTAAGGACAATGGAGCTCAATAGCCGTCCCTTGGGGCTATCTATGATGGGGATTTGTTTTCAGATATTATGCTGGATCTAGTCTAAGTCTACAAACAAGACATGAAGGGAACAATTGAGGAAATATCCTGGACAATTCAGGTTCCTCAAAGCATTGATGTAAAATGCTCTGTACTGTCAGGATGGAGTAGTTTATAAATTATTATGGAATATCCAGATGATCTCAACTCTGTCACCTTGGCTTTTTATGTACAAATGATATTTTTTCTTCACTCAGTTCTATCATTATGTTAAATTATGCCAAATACAGGTAAATGAATTATACATAAATCAATGCAACTTCAGTCATTGATTTGAATTTAATCTGGTTTCACTTCACATTCCTCTTGCTTCCCTCCTGCAGCAATTGTTAATACAGAATATAAATCATTGCTAATGATAGCATACAAACAATTTCCTGATGTAAATACATACTTAAGAACCAGTGGTGTAAGGATACACTGTGAGCCCTCATGTGGGAGAATGGAGAAAAGGGATATGAATTAAAGATAGTTATAAACACTAGGGCATAGAGGTTATAGGTCTAAATAGTAATTATCCAACAATAATTATATCACAAGCTGTATCATTTCAGGAAATTCCTACAATCACCATTGTCTTCCCCACTTCATAATTATTTCATGTTGTATAGTTTAATCCAGTCAGTGGTTAGTCATTTCTGAGTGAAATAGAAATTAAGCTTCAAAATCCAAAGTGAAGGATGTTTTCCCCTTTAATTTAGTTGGCATTCAATCAGAAACAAAGCAATATAAAAATGGAAATAATTTTCCCACTGCTCATGGGAAATATTGATGATTGACTTATCATTCCTTTTTTCAATAACAGAAGAAAGCACTCAATACCAAAAAGAAATGTTAAGTATTTCATGAGAAAATGTTTCTCCATGGACCATTTTTCACCACCTGGCTGTTGATGCTTCTTTTCAGATGATGACTGTGGGGATGGGAGTGATGAGGTTGGCTGTGTACATTCCTGCCTTGATAACCAGTTCAGTTGTTCCAGTGGCAGATGTATCCCAGGCCATTGGGCCTGTGATGGTGACAATGACTGTGGAGACTTCAGTGATGAAATCAATTGCACCAGAGAAGGTTAGTAATTTTGTGACCCAATATCAATTTTATATTGATATATAATATTTGGAGTATTTTAGAGTGAAATCACAGAAAAATTAATTTCTTATCACAAAAAAATGTAAGTGGAACTGTATAAAATAATTTGTTGATCTCTTTTTTCTTTCTTTCCCCTGGTTTCTCAATCTCAGTTCCTTCTTATACTTTGACACCTTTTTTCTGTGATCTTTACTTCCTATTTCATTAGATGCTTTACTTTAATTTGATGCTTTACTTCTCTTTTAATCCCCTCCAACTTCTAAATTGACGAAACCCAAACCTTTTTCCCAAAGTGTGTGTGTGTGGGGGGAGAATCAAGAAAGGCATAATTTTCCTTTTATTTTCGCATCAAATTTGTTTCCGAAGGCTGGTAATCATCCCTTATTAAATGTTGAGGTATTCCAACTGATTGACCTTCTGGAATGGAAGTAAAGAGAGAAAGGAAATCACGACCATGGCTCCCAGCAAATCCATGGGCAACCTGATCTTGTTATTTGCATGGGTAACTCAGGAAAATTTGATCAGCCACAGGACATGTTCATGAATTACAAATCATGTTGGAAATATCACAGAAAAATTGTTAGCCTGTCATAAATTCATACAGCAATAACATTTTAACTAGAGGCTTTCTTTTTTGACTAAGAAATTAAAATGATATTTTAAATTAATTCTTTCATTTATTCCAAAAATATTTATTGAGAAGTTTTCACATGCCAGACTGTGCTTGGACTAAAAGATAGATTAAAGAATGAAAAAACATCGTCACTGTTCAGTTTTTAAAATCTAGCCTGCAAACAGACAACAAAGTGTGATCATGAGAAATCATTTTCAAAGTGTTTTCCAAGGAGATTTATTTCTCTTCTGCAAATATTTGACAACCTATAAAATAGAAAATTTCTAAAGTATTTTCTCTGACATGTATTCCTTTTGTCTTTCCTTTGTTTTTCTTTCTTCGTCCCTTTCTTTCTCTGTCACTCTCTCTCTCTCTCTCTTCCTTAATTTCTTTCAATTGTAAGTACTGGAAACAGTGGCAGTTAGGGGAATTATCTACATAATGCTAGGTTCTTAAAGGAATAAATCTTTTTGGTGAATTGCCTAAGTGATTTTATTAAAAGAGATATTGTCTGATTTTGATTCTCCCTGTATGACCTGGATTATAATAGTCAAGGCATAACACAAATATGTCACATAGGAGCCATGAAGCAATGAAACACAGGTGCTCATGGTCAGTGGTCTTAACACGATTCATGTCTTTCCTGACAGAGGACAACCCAGAAGCTATAATGAAAACAGAAAATGACTAAGAAAATGTTTGTAACAGTATCTTATGAAATTTAACATGAACATATTTGAATTTAATTTTGCTTCAAAATCGAGAGGAAGGATAAATCTCTCCCCCCACCCCAACTCTTTACCTCTATCTCATTCTTGTCTCTTTTTCCTCTCTCATTTTAGTTGGTCCACTAGTACATATGAACTAGAACTTTTTCTTATCACTAATCTAGAGTGGAAAAAGGAAAGGTATATGAAAGATATTTTTCCTCTTTTTCTTTGTATATTTGAAACAGTCATCTGGGGTGTGGTTAACATTTCATTAATAAATTGGACTTTGAATGCATACTACATTTTCCCTCACCTCACAGATGTCTCTTTAGGCTCTTCATGAGGTGTACATCTGTGACCTGCTGGCACTGCCCCATGATGTGCTGTGAAAGATAAATTGCCCCGATGTTAATTTGCTTTCATCTCAGAAGTGAGATTCCATCCCTCTTTTCTGTGTGTATGTATCTCTAAGTTAAAATGATCATTGCACATTAAAACGTTTTGGAGAGATTGCTTTAGTTTTATGAGTATTCAAGGCGAGTGGTACATCCCCTTATAGGCTCTCTAGACAGTTATTTGGGTTTGGATTATAGAATCAATGCCTAGTTAATGTTAATGACCTTATTCTTAAGAACACCTCAATTTTGCTAATATATTACTGTAAAGGAAATACCGTCAATGTGAATACCATGAGTTTCTTATATGATTACAGTAATACACTGAGGATATGATTCAGATAATCCACATGATTTTTGGCCATGTTTCAAGGAAAGAATGAGAAGAACTTCCTGAACTAATTTACATTTAACTTATTGTAAATTGTACTAAGATTCTCTTGTCAAAAATTCTACTTGGTGAATACAGGTTGTAGGCGTTGAGGACAGGCAGCATTCTGGGATGACTTTCATGTAAGACAATCCAGAGTATTTCAAAGGGCATTTAAATATTTTTATCCGTCATTATTTTATGTATTTTGATATGGAAGTTGTAAAATAATCATGACATATAGAATTGTTAGCACTGATCAGGAAGGCCATTTTGCACATGGAGGATTTGTGAGGCCATTGCCAAGGTAAAATAGAAATTTGATGCAATTAGTCATATAATTCAGTCCCAGAACCTGCTGTGGAAGAAAAGAACAGGGGATTCTGGCTTGAGTTTCAGGACTGGCTGTCAAAACTGATCAAATCCACCATATAATTGCTCAGCACTTTGCTTTACACTGCCTGTGTAAGTAGCAATTGGTGCAGTTTCTCTCAACTCAAACTGTTTTCAAAAGGACAGAAAATACTCTTGAATTAGACTTTAATAGTGAAGGAGCAGGAGATACCAAGAGATGAACATTCCATATATAATCTCTATTTCAGCAAATTCCTGAGTTTAAGTTCAATTCATATTCTCTCTGATACCACTTTCAAGAAAATAATTTCTATAGTGATGGTTATTTTTTTATCATTAATATGATTAATATATGGGGAAAGTGTTAATGTCAATCTCTCTGAGATTAATGTTCACTCATCTCTTTCTTCCTTCATATTGTGCTGCTCTTTTCCTCTCTTCCAAACTCCCTGGGGGGCTTCCCAGATGGTGCTAGTGGTAAAGCATTTACCTGCCAATGCAGGAGACATGGGTTCAATCCCTAGCTTGGAAGATCCCCTGGAGAAGGAAATGGCAACCCACTCCAGTATTCTTGCCTGGAAAAATTCCATGGACAACCTGATGGGCTATGGTCCATGGAGTTGCAAAGAGTCAGACATGACTGAATGACTGAGCCCACAGGAAAGAAAATACACATCTTTACAAATCACTACTCAGGAACACACACAGTCTACAAGCTTAAGTAGAATACAAACAATCCGTAGCACATAGATTCCTTCCTTTATTTCAGTGCTTCTTTGTCATTGATTTAGCCCTGGTTTCTTTTTGATTCTGAATCCTTTGATTGGTACATATATCTATGATTACCCTTTTGTAGCTACTGGGTGAATAGTTTTTCCAAGTGGAAACTTAAGTAAGGCAGGGCCTTCAAAGAATGTTATGATAGAACTTTTTCTAGAGGCTCAATCCTGGCCATTTATTAAGTTTTGAAAGGTTTTTGTTAAAAAATGGTTTTACCTGCAAGTATTTCAAGAATAAAGGTAAAATGAGAATTTCATCTTTTTCTTGCAAGTCATTACCTCTCTGGCTGTATCATTTTAAGAGATAGAGACAGACAAACAGACACTGGACATGTCACATCTATAAAATACCAAATTGTAGAATTAATCTTATCTCATTGTTGACAGCTTAATTCATTTGAGCTATGTAAACCTTCATTCTTACACTCTTTCTAGAAATTGTCTCAAGCATATTTCACACAGGAATAAGGCATTTCTAAAGTTAACATAGGAAAATTATGCAGTCTCTTTAGAAAGTTATTCTTCCAGATCAATTATTATAAAAAATGTTATAAGTAATTTCAACATGTACTTAATGGAGAAGGGAACAGGTTTTCTCTAGAATAGATTTGCCTAGATTTTGTAATTTCTTCCAAATGGAACCTAAATATTCATCAAATATCTGGATTTTTCTTTATTTGAGGAAATCTTTGACCCTGATTTATAGTCATTGTTCTTTAATGCCTTCTGTTTGGCTGTATAAAAAGGAAGTATTTACTACCTGCTGCATTAAGTGAATGAACTGATTGATGCTGAAATGTATGATCTCTTATTTACATCACAAATACAAATTAAATGCAAATTTATGGTTTAGTCTGTATTAACCTTCAATTTTGATTTATTATAGTCTTTATTTATTTATTATAAATATTCTTTAACAAGTTCCAAAATCCATTAGTGAGTAGAGCATATAATAGTCTTAGTGTGCATACTCACACATACTTCTCTTCTTTTGCTTTAACTGTTTTGCTTATGTTCTTTTGCTTTAACTGTTTTAATGTTGTTTCTGCTTTGGAAACTTCCTTTTCTTTTGAGCTTCATCATCATTCATTCATTCATGCATTTATTCATTTACCTCATTATATTCTTGTTCCCAGTTTAAGGAGGGAACATAGTAATTGTATCTTTGTAGTTTCATAGTCAGATGCATTAATTGACATTTAGTGAGTGTTTAGTAAATAATTATTGAGTGAAAGAATCTTTTTTTCTACCACAAAAATTGGTTATGTCTCAGAATCAACCCTTATTTGTTTCATCTTATACAGCTAGTAATTTCTTCTGTTTCCTCATCCTAGAGTTTATTCATGATGATATGCAAGGCTAGATCCACGGATCTAATCATATACATTTCCTTAATATAGCGTAGTCACTTTCATTTATCCCATAAATCTTGGCAATTTTAGCCCAATATTTGAATAAAATAAAATAGATAGGATGTTTTCCTTATCTTTATTATTTTTTACTTCTTTTTTTAAATGTCCTCTATGTCCAATACATAGTAAGTTTCAGAAAGACAAGGAAAGTTTAAGTCTGTTTTGTATATATAATTTAACAGTGAGTGCCAGTGAGGAGATTCCATTATGGTAATATGGGGTGAAGGGGAGGAATTAACCTATGTTGGCCTCCCACAAATTGTCAGACACTCTTATGTTTGTTATTCCATTTAATGCTTAGAATAAGGATTATTCAGAGAGGTTAAGACCCTTACCTAGGATTACACAGCTGGAGTTTCAGGGTTTCACAGTTGGCATTTCAAAGGCTGACTGTTCTTTATCCCTGTGTCTAGCTGTCTGCTTCTGCAGCTATAGAGTATAACTCTATTTTTTTCGAACTCTCTATGAAGTAACATTTGTACGATCCTCAAAAATACTTTCCTTGTCTTTCTGAAACTTACAAGGTAGAAGAGGTAGAAGAAATTACAAGATGTATAAGATGAATAATTCCTACCTTGTTCTTAAGTGCATACTCATTATCACTTGATGAAAAAGAGAAACCTTTTTACTTATTATAGGTCATTGCAATGAAATTTTCCAAAAAGCACTAGAAGGGACCTGGGCCATTACATGAAATCATCACAAGAAGTACATTTGTCTTTTTTTGTCTGTTTGTTTCTAGCCTCCATCCCCCTCGCTGCCCCCTCCCTCCTCCACACAGTCCTCCTTGATAGAGTGGATTCTGGGACTTTGTCATTGGAATAGCTGTGGACATTCCAATATAGTGTTTTCAGTCACCCAAGACTAGGTTTCTCTGCCATAAAAGTTTTACTTTATAGCTCAAAAATTCTAACAAGCTGAAAGAAAATGGAAAGATCATTTAGTTCAGTTTTGTTGTGCAGATGAGAAAAAACAAATTCAGCTAGATAAAATTATCTGTATGTGTACATAGCAATAACAGAAACTGATGCTACTTTCTAGAAGAAGCTAATAATGTTTTAAGTTAGAAATGTTGAAATTGAGCCCTTTGATACATAAAGACATTTTCAGGAGAGATTTTTGAATTCAAATGGTGATGCCAAGTTCTTAGTGGAAAATCCAGAAAATTCTGGCAGTTCTGCCAACCAAAAAGCCATGATATCCTGTCGGGGAGATTGAATCCTCTCAGAGCACTGCAGCTATCAAACTTGCTGCTGCTGCTGCTAAGTCACTTCAGTTATGTCCGACTCTGTGCGACCCCATAGAGGGCAGCCCACCAGGCGCCCCCGTCCCTGGGATTCTCAAGGCAAGAACACTGGAGTGGGTTGCCATTTCCTTCTCCAATGTGTGAAGGTGAAAAGTGAAAGTGAAGCTGCTCACTCGTGTCCAACTCGTAGCGACCCGATGGACTGCAGCCCACCAGGCTCCTCCGTCCATGGGATTTTCCAGGCAAGAGTACTGGAGTGGGTTGCCATTTCCTTCTCCAATCAAACTTGATGTTTAGCTAAAGACTTTGGGTTACTCATTTAAGCATAAAGAGAATGGAAATTAAAACCAATATCTTTTGACTTCTTGTCTACATCAAATACATAGTAAGTTTCAGAAATATAAGAAAAGTGTTTTTTTTGTGCCACAATTTAATCTTAAACACACAGGAACTAAAGTATCAGTAAATACTGTACACAGTCACCTGTCTTGTTTTTCTTTCATGAAAATATACTTCAATACACTTTTACTAGAACACACAATCAAAAAGAATAGCTATTATTTCTCAGGCACTGAGCTTTCCTGACAATTAAATATTGAATTTGAATTTGGGGATGATCAAATTATGTTATGGATTTTCCAGATTCATATAAACTTCTGTCCTAATATTTTTAAATGCTCTCTTTTAATGAAAATATGGATTGCTACCTGATAAAAATGCAATTTAAAGCAAATTTAAATGTCATCTAGTTTTAGAGAGGTATAGTGTGTGTTTTCAATGAGATACAACTTTTCTGGCTTAACTTTATTCTCTCACAGATTGATTTATTTTGCTTAGAAACTGTTAACACTGAGGTATCAAAACAATGTTAATTATTAATGGATTTTATCCATAGGAAACCTCTTTTTTGTTTTCTAGGACAAACTAGCTCTTTAAAGGTCATTTTAACTTTGGTACTATAGACAACTTTTACATCAAAAACAAAGAAAACTCAAGACTTTTGAATCAATTAATAGCAAAGACTGTTTTGAGAATCTGTAATGTTCCTAGCAATGTGATTATCAAGAAAAGTAAAAGGTATCAGCTAAATATAGTTTTAAAAAGAAAATCTTAGGAAAAAAATGGTTCCTAAAAATGGAAAGAAGCCAGTTATCTTCATTTTTACTCTTCAAAAAATTAGTAATAGGTCTAAACTTATTCCTAGATAAGTTTAGCTTCTGCATTAAGACTAAATTATGTACTTTGACACTAAACAAAGTAACAACTCATTTTATTTTTGCAGAAATAATTAATAAAGGCAATAGGTAACAGGAAGACCTGATTTTAATGAAAAATTTTAGCCTGTTTCCAACTCTTTTAACAGAGCTGAACCATAAGAGCAAGAGTAAATTAATTTCTGCAGCCTTTAAATTCTGCTTCCTTCTTCTTAAATTGTGGTTAATGATCAGTGAATTGATAGGACTTGAGGAATTCAGCAGAAAACACGCACACAAGTAAACAGAAAAGAGACAAAAGACATATATAATGTACAAGGTAATTAATTCACCTCTCAATAATTGAGTTGTACTCAAGCTTTTGTGAGACTAAAGTAAGCAATAGAATAAAGCTTTGCCTTTTTCCCATTTAAAAAAAATAGTTGGTAATTAGCTCCTTTCAGAGCCTATGTGAGCTGTCAGCTTTTATTGCTTTATTTATGTGATGTATCAGTTCAGTTTGCACTTGTATTATATCCTGAAATGCAATGACCAGATTCATCTACTTTTTGTGAGGCAATTTATTTCATGCTGGGTATTTGTGTACACACAGGCTTTCTAAGGAAAATTAACTGTCATTGTCTGAATCCCAAACTTTTCTACAGATGACTTTGTTACATAACATAATCTACTTAATCTACCATGGCCTTGCTGGTATGGAGTACTTCACGGGTATGCATATCTTTCAGTACAGCATGCTGCTACATTCATATGTATACACTTACTGGGATGTTCTAGAAATCATAAGCAGAATTTAGAACATTTTAAAACACAGGTCAGCAAATCTTTTCTGCAGAGTCCTGTAGTAAAATATTTTAGATTTTTGCCTATTTCAGCTATCCAGCTCCACTGTTTTAGCACCAGAGAAGCCATATACTATTTCTCTACAAATGATTATGACTGTGGGCTTCCCTGGCTGCTCAGTGGTAAAGAATCTGTCTGCAATGCATACGTTGTAGGAAGCGCAGGTTCAATACCTGGATGGGGAAGATCCTCTGGAGAAGAGCATGGCAACCCACTCCAGTATTCTTGCCAGGAGAATTCCATGGACAGAGGAGCCTGGCAGGCTTCAGTCCATAGGATTGCAAAGAGTCGGACACTACTGAAGCGACTTAGCATGCACGTACACACAGTTATGACTGTGTTGTAATAAAACTTTACTTACAAAAAGAGGTAGTGGACCCGAATTGGTCTGCAGGTCATAGTTTGTTGACTCTTTCTTTAAAATTCAAGTAGAGACACATCCTAAAGGAATTATAATCCTGAGTGTTTCATAAAATATCAAACTTATTATGAGACAAGGCAGAAAATAATGGGGACAAGAAAAGGCCAAAATAAGGAAGAGATAATGACTTTAAAATTTTACTCCCTGGTATTTCCTCCAACATTTATCTCATGTATTAGCTTCTACATATTCTTTCTACATAATGATGTTCTATACTATTTTAAAATATAAAGTTAAATAATGTCATATCTTTCCAGTAAGTATTTGAATTCTACTGCAAACCAGTCATATATCTAAGCCAAGAAGTAAATTCCTAACATGGAATATTCATGTTGTAATCTGTTTTACTTCATATTTGATATCTAAAATGTCTGTTAAAGTGAATGGTTAATTTCAGCAATGAATGGAAAAATAGATTTCTCAGTTACATAGCCAACTCAACTCATTGTTTACTTATACTGATATTGTAGAAGTTCATCATCCCTATGGTATATTGCATTTTAAATAATATATTCAGGGTAGAATTCTAGATACCAAACTTTACATTTTTAATGAACTAAAAACAGTGCTTTATTTTACATACATTTCACATAAACACTTTAATTTCCTGGAAGATATTTTATAACATATATTGTTTCAGTATTTTTTCATTATTTTTTGTCTCTATGTGCCTGTATATTTTAATACTAGAAATAGTTTAGTGTTATAATAATTGAATTTATGCCTAGATATCCACACATTTTTTCCATTTCCCTCTATTCAACTTTTCTAATTATCTAGACAGTAAAGCACCAGAGACTTGAAATCTGGTCTCTTTATTATTAAATTTTTCATTAAATCCCTTATGTTAATACATGGTTTAGATAGTCCCATCCAAATTCTTATCCAGATAATCTCCAGCAGGGACTCCATATATGGGTAAAAAAGCTTTTTGGACTAGAAAGTAAAATACAGAAATCATGCCCTGGAAGTGTATTGGCATGGGAAGGTAGAAAGGGCCATGATATTATGATATTATGATAATCATAATAATTATGATATTATGATAATCATCTATAAGCTAGATGACAGGCAAGCAGTCATCAAGGTCCAATGGATGAGGACAAGTTGATTTCAAAGAGAGACCCCAAGTTTGACTTCATTATTAGTTCATATGAGAGACTGTAGTGCCACTGGGCAGGCAGTGGTCCCTGGAGAATTCATCCCACATTAGCTGGAGAAGAGCAGGACAGATACCCCCAACAGTCACAGTGCAGTTTCTAGTCAGGTAGGTAGGTAGATTTAAACAAGCACCAATTCCTAAGGATTTCTAGAAACCAAGGACAGCTTACCCACTTTAGGGAGTGGTTAAGGGTCCACTGAGACAGAAATAGGCCAAGCATATGTCCACACCCTGTTGGTAAATGAAATGAAACAACTGATAGGCTGCCACTCTGATTCTCAATAGTTTCAGGGCAGGTGAAGAATACCTAGGAATGTGTAGCCAACTGCTGCCATCGGTACAGGAATTATTAATACACAGTGAGTCACTGAAAAATCAGAAAACAAGCAGGAATGAACACATGACGCTTATCAGATATGCGGGAAGCTTTGTGCACATAGTGCTCTTTTTTTCTTTTTTTAAACTTTTCAAAGCATATTATAACAAATTACAAGTTAAAGTATGTGTATGTGTTAGTCACTCAGTCATGTCTGACTCTTTGCGACCCCATGGGGTGTGTGGCCCAACAGGCTCCTCCGTCCATGTGATTTTCCAGGCAAAAATACCGGAGTGGGTTGCCATTTCCTTCTCCAAAGTTAAATTCCATTAAAACAAACAAAGTTTTTTTTTTTTTTTTTCTCCTGGATTGGACTCACAATTTAAATAATTCACTAAATTCACAATATCGTTTTGACTATTTTCTCAGGAACACTTAAACATTTCTTAAAAATCAAAAAAGTGTATTCTGAATAAGAAAAGCATAGTATAAATATAATTTTTGCAATCCTGATTTTCATTTTTTGCCTTATAGGAGAAGAAAAAGTCTTTTCTGTCTCTGTATAGTTGCTAGTCTTCTAACAGCAAATATTTAGTCACAATGAATTCACTTAAATATTGGGATAAATTCCACCATCAGTTGCCACATTTCCTCCAGAGTTATGCATTTATTTATTTATTAGATTCCCCCAAATTGTATGTTTAGTTTAAATAGCTTCAGGGCAAAAATACAATAAAATGCATTAGTTAAAATATAACCAGCATCAGCAACATGAAAACATAACAGTAAAACAGCATGAGTATATGCATATAAACATAGTCATCATTTTAACACTCCACTGGGACAAGCCGTATTACAAAGATAGATTGACTGCCAAGCCCTGAAGCTTAAGCAACTAGGGCTCTGGGGAACCACAGACGCCTGGAACTCAGGTTAGAATGGCCATCACAGCCTCCTTAGAGGGATGCAACATTCCATCCAGGGGAAAATCAACAACTGTTAACAGAAGCTGATTTCATTTGGCAAGGGGGTTAAGAGAAAATAAAACTCCATGACTTTTTTCTCTTTTTCTGGCAGAAGGGGTAGCATTTCTAAACAACAGCATAACAGACATTGAGAAATAGGTTTGGAATATTTTTTAATTTATTGTGAGAAGGTAGCATGAATTAAGGAGAGCAGTATGAAAGAGAAAGAGTGTGTGTGTGTGTGTGTGTGTGTGTGTAATAGTCTACATGACTTAGTATAAAGGCTGAGTGTTCCAGCAAACGAAATAGATACACATATATCTCCATATGTAGATCAATTGTAAATTTTTGGAATCCCAGCGATTTTTCCCTTTCTACTTATTGCCTAAATGCTCCCAAAGTGATGGATACTAACTACATATCTGAGCGTATCAGAATCTAGCCTCAGGTCTTTCCATGACCCCCATTGCCTTTGGGTTTAAATCCAAACCGTTTAGCATTGCATATAAAACCACTCAAGTTCTCTACTTTCCTCTCTAGCTTTCTCTTTTCTCCCTCCTCCCATCACACACAACACAGAATTTTATGAATGCTGCTGACTTCATTCAGAATATTTTTCATCACATTCCACTTTTACCTCTACCTGACTTTCAGTCATGACTTGGAACTCTTCTTTTCCTCCGTCATGAGAATTTCTCCCCTGAGATCCCCAAGTCCAGGTTAGATTTCCCCTCTGCATGTTCTCATAGTGTTCTCTCCTAGTAAGTCACTAAGAATATATATGTGGAATCTACAAAAATGGTACAGATGGACCTATTTACAAAGCAGAAAGAGATACACAGATGCAGAGAAAAAAATGTATGGACACTAAGCGGGGAAAAGGAGGGTGGGATGAATTGGGAGCTTGGGATTGACATATATTCACTACTACAAATAAAATAGATTGCTAATGAGAACCTATTGTATGGCACAGGGAACGCTCCTCAATGTTCTGTGGTGACCTGTGTGCTAAGTTGATGACTTAAATCCAAAAAAAGAGGGGATATATGTATATCTATAACTGATTCATTTTTCTATACAGCAGAAACTAATACAACATTGTAAATCAACTGTGCTTCAATAAAATTTTTTTTAAAATCATGTAGGATATTGCTTTGCAACTACATACATCACCTATTTCCCTGCATGCAGACCATTTTATGATCTTTTCAAAGGCAGAAACTATGCCTTTCATTTTGTACCTAGACTCCAGAAAAAGCCATTTCTGGACATTTACTTTGTCTTCCTATTTTCACTTTTTCTCCCATACAGCAGCCAGTGAGAATTTAATAACAGAGATTAAATTATATCATCATCACTCCTCTGATTCAAAATCTCTAATTGAAAGATAGTTGTTGAGCTTATTGTAGCGTAGATGTTGATAAAGCCCTACAAGACCCAGCCTCTGCCTACCTCTCAGATAATTCACTAATCCACCCCTATTCACTTTCTTCTCCAACTATAAAACAAAATATATTTCTTGCTTTTGAGTTTTTGCATTTGTCATTCCCTTTGCCTACTATACTCTTTATCCTAATATGTGTGGCTGGCTCTTTCCCTTCATTTGGGTTTCATCTCAGATATCACCTTCTCAGAGAGGCGTCTCTGTTCTCCCTGTCATGATGTCCTCTATACCCAAGTCACTCATGGTAACTGTTAAATATGTACATAGTATATTTCTATGTCTTCCTTTATCTGGGAACATCATAAGATTGTACTTCCTGGAACCTTTGTGATTGAGTGGGACCATTATGACAGGGCCCAGCACAATGTAACTAGCAATGGCTAATGAATTGTGACTCAGAAGCAATGTATATTTTTTCCTATGCAGCACTGTGTGTGTGTATATGCTTAGTCATTCAGTCGAGTCCAGCTCTTTGCAAACCCATGGACCCTGCCAGGCTCCTCTGTCCTTGGGATTCCCCGGGCAAGAATGCTGGAGTGGGCAGCCATTTCCTCTGGCAGGGGATCTTCCCAACCCAGGGACTGAACTCAGGTCTCCTGTAATGTAGATGGATTCTTTACCATCTGAGCCACCAGGGTATAACATTACTCTGATCCATTTTCTTATTGAACTTACTGCTTTCTAGATGAATCTAGTTTATGTCCTTGTATAATTGTGTTTTTAATGGGACAGTGGTGAAGAAAGAAGGCTCTAAAATTTCATTGTTTGGGCTCAAATTTCATCCCTGCTCCTTATCATATGTATAACCACAGGCAAAGTTTCTATTTCTGTGAAATGGTTTGCTCTCAACAAGCAGTTCTATTTATTTATGTTTAATTAAATGACAAGGTGCAGCTAGGCAATCCTTTTTTTCTCAACCAAGTTTTAATCCAATTTTATATAATTTGAAGTATAAGTAAAATTGAATGTCATATAAACTACCATTTACATGGAAGGTATATGGAATGGATGAAAAATAAATAGGGAAGTGTGAAATTGGTCTCCACACTCCTTTTAGAGTCTTCCACAAGAGTCAAGGAAAGCTCTTGAGTGTCTTCCATGAGAGGAAAAAAAGTAGCACAAAGCATCATGTATGGTTTCTGAGATCTTTGATGAATTCCTAAAGTTTACCCATAAATCTCTTGAGTCTACAAACACCAGAATAAGAGATCCAATCCTAGATAAATATGTATTTTTTGAAATAAAATGAGAAAGTTATGGACCTTAATAGATGAAATGTAAGCAAGAAGGCAATCTAAAGGAGAATTGACTCACCGTTTAGATTTGAATGTTTTATAATGGTATATAATATTTCCTTCTCCAGATGATATATTCATTGTAAAGGTGCTGTAATGTGGCTATTTGTGATGCCTCTTAATAGATAATGTACCAGTTCACAAAGGTTTAGGTATGGATAGTTTATGGGAGAAAAAAAGAAAAGACAGAAGGAAAGAAAAGTCTCAGGGAAATATCACTTTTGTATTTAAATTTATAAGATAAATGTTTATTTAGAATAATAGAGTGAATGAGTGTATTCACTTATGAAGCACAAATGGATAAATCAAACAATACCAAGCAAAGCAAAGCAAATCAAAGGCAAATACAGTTTTAAAAGCCACAAACAGTAGCAGCATGCTCTCTCGCTTCACAGATTATGCTTTGATCTGTGTGGTCACAACTTTTTGTCAGCTGTAAATACCATTGAACTAAAATACTATGATTCTATATGTAAAGTTACCATATTCCTGGATCAGGAGAAGCAATCCATTCTCCACAAGCAGCAGTTTATATTTCACAAGTCTCTTTTTGAAATAGGTTTTTCTATTTAGATTTCTAAGTTTACATAATATTCTTGAGAATTTCCCATTAAGTCATTGAGTTAATTGTTGAGGAACATAACCCAAAAGAACTAGATCTTTGAAACCAAGTCCAAAATGTTTAAAAGAGGCACAGCATCACCCTCACAATAATTATTAGTGAAACATGCAATTCCTCCCATTAATACTGACATTTTTTAGTCAAAATTATCATTAAAAAAATAAGAGATGAGAGGAATTAATATATGGAATAGAATTTGGTATAGGTGATTTAATTTTATTTAGGCTAACAAAATGTTTCTAAAGTAGGTCATTTTAAATGTAAGATGTGTTATTTCTTCTCAAGATTGCTTTGTGTATTACTATTATGTTTATTTATGTAGCCCTCTGATCATTTACAGAAAGAATCTAAGTTATAACCTGGAAAATTTAAAGGCTATAAAGAGGACAGTCTCAAACAAAGGCAGGATGAGAATTAGTAATATAAATAAATCTGAGAGTGAGATCAGTCCAAGCAAATTCATATCATGAAAAATGATCCATAAATTTGGCACTAAATTTGAAAAAGCTATTGCAAACAGAGAGAGATGAATTTAGGGCTATTCACAAATATTCATAGAAATGACTCATAAAGAAGAAAAACTCATTCATACAAGAGTAAAATTAGTATTAATATTGAATCAAGAGTCAAATAAAATCTTTCCTACAGTTTCTCAGAAGTAGATTGAAAAACAAAATGGAATTAGCAGTTGCCTCACTGCCCACCTCTACCAAGGAGAGAATATCCATTACAGGAAAAAAGAAAATATACTGTAAATGAGTATCTTTGTCTCTCCATTATAACAGGTGACCATTAATACAATTCAGCCCAGCTCTGTGTAAAACAGACAGTAGTTGTTACTTTGTGAGAGTGCTAACCTAAGAATCTTATGTTTTATGGATCTGGAAAAGCTAGCTTTTTATAGGAAATCTTTCAATTTTTAAAAAGGTCAATAGTACATTTACCAAATTAAACATACTGAGGCACAGATTCAATATGGGAGCTGCCAGTCTTCAACTCTTAATTTAAAGAATGTACAAAAAAAATCAATAGGCTATACCTTCCATCCTTTATTAATTATTTGGAATCACTGAGTGAAAATCACCTGAAGCTCATGTTATTTGTTGATCTCATATCACAAGTTATAAAATTCAGCTGAGCCAAAACTTGTTTAATTTTATTTTCATGGAAAGTTAAGTGCTAGGATAAATAACCAAAGGCCATTTGCGGTTGTATGGAAGTTGCTCCCTTCATCTCAGAATTACTTAGAGCGCTGAAAAAGCCTTCACATTTCATTTGACTTGTCCTCATTTTTTTCCTTGAATACAAAATCACAGAGTTTTCAAGTTGCCTTTTTAAAGACCCCAAGTTTGAAATTGTCACAACTGACTGTTTTTGAAAGCAGCCTCAGCCTTCTTTAACACACTAATAGTTAACTCATGCTAAATAGGGCATTCTGCAGAAACTCAATTAAATATGGTAGGAAGTGGCTTTATCACATTCCATATATATTGTCTAAATGTACACACAGACTCTACCATCTTTATTGATTATGTCTTTGCACCCAAGTATTTCATTAAATTATGAAGATTCTCTATATACCAAGTCAAAATAATTTGGATGCCTAGGAAAATAGACAAAGAAAGTCTTTGTTTCTGAAAGAGACTTCAAGGCCAGTCTAAACTCTGCCCCTTCTCTTTAAATTATGTGTGATTATTATGTGTTCTTAGGAGTAGCTACTTTTGGAAATGAGGTTTTGGGTGAATTGGAACTCCTATTCTCTACCAACAGAACTTCCTTACTTTTACTTCAGTGGATATCATTTTTATCATTTTGTTGTTGTTGTCATTATTTTAGCATGACTAGTTTAAGAATACTTGAGAAGTAGAAGCCTGTCCATTTCATGCATCTTTAAAATACGGTATCACCTGACATAGGTTGCTGAAAGTCTAAATAAATAAAACTGTTAGTGATGAATTATTCAGTATATATCACATAAAATAATAAAAAAAAATTGTAAGGAGAATAATCATTTGCACATATCCAATTTATTCCTCCCAATGACCCTGAGGGAGCTCTACTTTCCAGGTGAACAAATAGAGATCTCAAAAGATTAAGTGGCTGGCTCAGTGATAGAAGTGTTATTATTACCTTTGACCTTAACTCAGTCTAATCTTAACTCATAACCACATGATCCTATTAGCCTGAAACTGACTGACTGACAGATATTTCTTCAATGAAGATGGATGGGTTTATTTAGGGTCAGCAGAAAATTGCAATATAGCGTCTGCGACTGTTGTCAGCAATGTGCAAATGCTCACACGGGAAGGGAAGGAGAACACTTTCATAGAAAGGAAAAGAAATTTGGGAGGGCTGTAGTAAAACAAAAAAGGTCCAGGGATTTTCATTGGCTGAATTCTTTCCTGGAAAGAAATGTCTTTATTCTCCTATTGGGCTCTACTATTATTGCAGGATATAAGAGCTCTCCCTCTGGTCTCTCAACTGTATTTAACTGAGGATTCTATTTATTATTATTATTTTTTACATTTTCATCCTTTGATTAAGGTCTTTTTCTGAAAGCATAACTGATCAACAGTCAGGTTTTCTAATTTCAGTGGCTTTTTTGCCCTTCAGTGTCAGGAAGGCCCATTTCTGGATGTAGTGTCTCAGACTAGAAACATAAGGTCACATGTGAGTAACAGGAGGGTCAGGAGAGAGAATTTTTTTTTTTAATCTAAAGTCCATATGTTTTCAAGATCCTAGACATTGCAGATTATCTGAATCTTTATGTCAGCATCAAAGATATCATTGGAAAGTTGTGTCTTTAGATAACACCTGCCTCAGCATTCAGGGAAATCTTTACTTTCAGGTCACCGGATGATGTGCACGTCCAGTTGGGGTTCAGAACCTTCATTAGGTTTGTCACGTGAATCCAAGAGTCTATTCCTTAAAGTATGGTGGCACAAGGGCTGGGTAACAGGACTTAGTATGGTCTTTCTGGTGAGGTTGAGGAGGATGCTTCTGGCAGTATCTTTTCCAGTAGCAAAATCTCTAAGTTACAAGTCTTTTTCTCCCAAGGGCACACTGTGAAATGACTGCTTTGCCAAAATATGGTTATTTTTAGTAAAAACAAGAAGTCCTTTGTAATACTAGAATATGTCTCCTTTTATCAGGTATGGATGAAATAAAAACAGGAATCAAATACATAGGGCAGCCTAGGACTATCTCGAAGGGTGAGAGTTTATGAATTCCAAAAAGGGTGGATCTGACATTTAAAAGGACCAATGGCAATGCTTTTGGCCAAGGTATTTAGACAACTTGTACAAATTTTGTTAGTTGGTAGCAATAAATGCTATAATGTATTCAGCTAAGCATGAGGATTGAGGGTTGTAAGCATAGTGAAAGTGGCGAAAAACCACCCAAACATTACTGGTTTATCAAAGCATCTGGCCTTCAAAATGGATTCCCAGACTACTATGAAGTTTGAGAGGAATTTCTCTAGATAGGGGTAATCTTTCCCGAAAAGAGAGCTTCCCTTGTGGCTCAGCTGGTAAAGAACCCACCTGCAATGTGGGAGACCTGTGTTCGATCCCTGGGTTGTGAAGATCCCCTGGAGAATGGAAAGTCTACCCACTCCAGTATTCTGGCCTGGAGAATTCCATGGACTGTATTGTCCATGGGGTGGCAAAGAGTTGGACATGACTGAACAACTTGCATTTTCACTTTCCTAAAAGACTTGCCAATGCGCAAGATGTAAGAGATGCAGGTTCAGTCCCTGAGTTGGGAAGATCCTCTAGAGAAGGGCATGACAATCCACCCCAGTATTATTCCCTGGAGAATCCAATGGACAGAGAAGCCTAGTGAGTACAGTCCATAGGGTCGCAAAGAGTCAGACACAAATGAAGCAATTTAGGACAAAGAACGTTAGCCGAAGAAAATGCAGTAGCCGGTCTGTAGGGGAAGGCTTCAGTCCAGTGGGAAAATATGCAGACTGTGATGGAAACATATTTATATCCATGAGATGGAGGAAGTTTATGAAATCCATCTACTAGACTTTAAATGGTCCATTAGGTACTTTAAAATATCTCGAAGCAGTACAAACAGTCTTCCATGGGGTGTACTTTGGACAACTAGGACAAGTGAGGTAGGCACTTTTTGCAGCCTTGTTAATGTTTCCCCAACAATATTTATTCATCATTTTGTCAATAGACCATTGGTTTGGTGTACGTACTGTGATGAGAAGTGGGTTTTTTTAGAGTTTCTGGTAGGACTGAGTTATTTGATCCAAACCATACCTTCCTCTTTTTTCCAAGCAAACAATTGTCAAATTTCTAATCTTGTTTCTTCTTTTATTGAATCCAATTTTGGGGCTTCTATAGCCAGTTTTTTCTAAAGTATCATTTGAAGAAATATCCCTGCGGATAATGACAGAGGTTTGGCTGTTGTTGGTCCCTTTAAGGATAGGATTTCTTGTAGAAATATCAGCAAGGTGATTTCCCTTAATTTCCAGAGAGTCAAATTTAACATGCCCCAGAATCTTAATAACAGCTAAAATGACTGGTAAAATTACTGTGTTCAATAATTTTTGAACATAGGTACTGTTTTTAATTTTATTTCCGCTGGAAATAAGGAAGGAACATTGCTTCCACTGCATTCCAAAATCATGAGGTACTCTGAAAGCGTATCTCTATCAGCATAAACACTGGCCGTTTTGTCCTTGACTAAAGTACAAGCCCATGTAAGAGTAGGTAATTCAACGTACTGGGCCAAAGTAGCACTAGGTAAAGTTGCTGCCTTAACAATATCAAAAGGAGTTATAATAACATAATCAGCACAGGTGTTTGTCATCGTCACCTTTTAAATAAGAACCATCATTGAACCATGAGCAGTCAACATTATCCAATGGAGTTTCTTTCAGATCATTACGTTACAGGGAGTCAGGAGGTTGTCTATCAACATTAACCAGTCATGAAGGACATTTTGGCGACAGAAGGGAGAAGAGTAGCCAGATTAAAGTTATTATCATGTAAAAGAGTTATGGAAGGACAGTTAACAAAGGGACATTTTGGGATATGAGGCAGCTAGCTGAGAAATGTTAAGTATGATGAAAATGTGGGAGGACTTCTACTTCATGACACACAAAGGTAATTAAAGGACATTCCACAATTTTCTCAGTGGCCTTAACCAAAAAGGCAGTGGCTGCAATGATTCTCAGGCAAGGGAGGTATCCATGTGCCACGGGGTCCAGTTGCTGGCTATAATACCCTATGGGCAGATGGTGGTCCCTGAGTTTTGGGGTGAGTACCCCAAAGTTATTCCCTTTCTTATCACATATAAAAGAGTAAAAGGGAATCCAATAATTGGGATGCCCAAAGACAGGTGGATTCATCAAGCTCTCCTTTAGAGCCTTGAAGGCTATGTCATCCAGTTTTTCCCACAAAATTGGGTGAGGCTGTTACTGTTGACAAAAACATAAGAAATTTGGTTTTAAAACATAAGAAATGTGGAATTCAATTTCAACAATAAGCAACTGGCCTAAGAAAACCTTGAAGTTGTCCTTAGTTTGGGATTTTAGGTGTCCTAAGTTCCATGAAGTGTATCTAGATCTAGGTGTAGCCCTTGTTCTGATACTGGATGGCCAAAATATTGAACCAGGGTTTGGGCAAACTATAATAGTTTTTCTTTGGCAACCTTAAGTCCCTTTAAGGCTAAAAGCTTTATTAAGTGGATGCTGCCTTCCTGAGAAAGAGGCTTGAGAAGGAGGGCAAAGGAGTAAATCACATATCACAGCAAAGTAAAACCCTTGGAGAACTTTATATCATTCATATCAGCCTTCAGGATTTGTAGAAAATAAGGACTCAATACAACTCTGAGGCATTACTGTCCAGGTGATTTATTTTTTCTTCTCAACCAAAGGCAAAGAAGTACTGGCTATCTTCATCAGCTAGAATACTAAAGAATGCACTGTGAAAGTTAGTGACAATGAAGAGCTTTATTCTGCTGGAAATGGATGATAGTACCCCATGAGAGGAATAATGAGGTATTGAAGGATAACAGTGTTGTTTACTACTCCACCTTTGGAACTTTGTTTTTCTCACTGGTAAAATGGAATGTTACAGGGGCTAGAGCAGTGATAATGAGGCCTTGAGCCTGTATTCTTCCATTATTGGCTTTATGCCTTGAAGGTTTACCTATAAGGTATTGATTAATTCTGGGAAGAAGTTTTGAGGATTCTGTTTTAAATTTTGATGGGATACTCTATGAATTTTGTAAACATCAGTTGGAGGTTTTGCCCTTAAAGAAAGTGGTAGCTGATTCAATAGGGACAAATGATCAGTATTTCCAGAATCAGGTCTGGTACCATCAGAGACAGAACAAATAAAAGATGTAAAAGAATCATTTAATTTACTTGGTTGGTTCTTTGATGACACTGTCAATTTCTGGAATTATTTTCCCCTTTTGGAAGTAAGAAATTCTGGCATACTTGTATGAGAAGTTTCAGCCTGATAAATGGATAAGGGCTTGCTTACTTACAGCCAAATAAATGAATAGGTGGCTCAGTGGTAAAGAATCCACCTGCCAAGGCAGGAAACATGAGTTTGATGCCTGTTGGGAAGATCAACTGGAGAAGGAAATGGCAACCCGCTCCAGTATTTCTTGCCTGGGAAATCTTATGGACAGGGGAGCCTGGCAGGCTATATTAAATGGGGTCACAAAGAGGTGGACATGACGTAGAGACCACAAAACAACAAGAGGAACTAAGGAGAAAAGGATGTGTATCTCTTAAAGGGCTAAACACAAGAGAATATGTTCAGAACTTCTTGAGGTTCATTAGAGATTCTCACTATTTGAGATATTTTATTACTCCAAAGCAGAGCTGTTTTATGGTGGTGAGTTTGAGATCTGAGAGTATGGTATCAAATAGGACTGGAAGATAGATTTCCTCTCATTGGGAAAATGTTTCTCCAAGGTAATAAAGAGGGAGGATTGGGAAGAAGCCCTCTAGTTCCAGAGAGACCCACCACTGAGAACTGTTGTATGTTGGAAAGCTGGTTAAGGGGTTTAAGGTATCTTCAGTGCTTACATTTGTAACAATCTATTTTCTAATGTCCTGGTTCTGTGCAATAATAGCAAAAAACTAAAAGGACTTTGGTTTTGTCTAGGAAATTTCATTTGTTGGAATTGACAATTATAACAATTTTTATGGTCTTCCTTTGAGGAGATTCATATAGAGTAAAAGGAAGCCATTTTGTCAGATTGAATAAATCTGAAGTGAACATAGTTTCCCATTTCATCCCATCAACTAAAAAAGATGCACAATGTGAGAGTTGCAAATTAAGTTTTGTTTGGGACAAAATGAGGACTGCAGCCTGGGCGACAGGATCTCAGCTCTGAGAGACTACTCCAAAGAGGCATTGGGGGAGGTCAATATATAATATTTTGGTGAAGGGGGCATTCAATGCATTCAAGCACATATTTTAATAAATATTTTCTGCTAGTCATGAGGAAAGAATGAAGGTATGGAACCAAAGCAAAAACAATACCCATTTGTGGATGTGATTGGTAATAGAAGCAAGGTCCGAGGCTGTAAAGAGCAATATTCATAGGAACCTGGAATTCTAGGTCCATGAATCAAGGCAAATGGGAAGTGTCAAACAGGAGATGGCAAGAGTGAACGTCGACATTCTAGGAATCAGCGAACTAAAATGGACTAGAATGGGTGATTTTAACTCAGATGGCCATTATATCTACTACTGTGGGCAGGAATCCCTTAGAAGAAGTGGAGTAGCCATCATGGTCAACAAGAGAGTCCGAAATGCACTACTTGGATGCAATCTCAAAAATGACAGAATGATCTCTGTTCGTTTCCAAGGCAAACCATTCAATATCATGGTAATCCAAGCCTATGCTCCAACCAGTAATGCTGAAGAAGCTGAAGTTGAATGGTTCTATGAAGACCTACAAGACCTTTTAGAACTTGCACCCAAAAAAGATGTCCTTTTCATTATAGGGGACTGGGATGCAAAAGTAGGAAATCAAGAAACACCAGAAGTAACAGGCAAATTTAGCCTTGGAGGACAGAATGAAGCAGGGTGAAGACTAATAGAATTTTGCAAAGAGAACAAACTGGTCACAGCAAACACCCTCTTCCAACAGCACAAGAGAAGACTCTACAAGAAGGTCAACACTGAAATCAGATTGATCATATTCTTTGCAGCCAAAGATGGAGAAGCTCTATACAGTCAGCAAAAATAAGACTGGGAACTGACTGTGGCTCAGATCAGAACTCCTTATTGCCAAATTCAGACTTAAATTGAAGAAAATAGGGAAAACCACTAGACCATTCAGGTATGACCTAAATCAAATCCCTTATGAATATACAGTGGAAGTGAGAAATAGATTTAAGGGACTAGATCTGATAGACAGAGTGCCTGATGAACTATGGATGGAGGTTTGTGACATTGTACAGGAGACAGGGATCAAGACCATCCCCATGGAAAAGAAATGCAAAAAAGCAAAACAGCTGTCTGAGGAGGCCTTACAAATAGCTATGAAAAGAAGAGAAGTGAAAAGCAAAGGAGAAAAGGAAAGATATTCCCATTTGAATGCAGAGTTCCAAAGAATAGCAAGGAGAGATAAGAAAGCCTTCCTCAGCTATCAATGCAAAGAAATAGAGGAAAACAACAGAATGAGAAAGTCTAGAGATCTCTTCAAGAAAATTAGAGATACCAAGGGAACATATCATGCAAAGATGGGCTCAAAAAAGGACAGAAATGGTGGGAACTTAACAGAAGCAGAATATATTAAGAAGAGGTGGAAAAAATACACAGAACTATACAAAAAAGATCTTCACAACCCAGATAATCACAATGGTGTGATCACTTACGTAGAGTGTGACATCCTGGAATGCTGTGAAAGTGCTGCACTCAATATGCCAGCAAATTTGGAAAACTCAGCAGTGGCCACCAGACTGGTAAAGATCAGTTTCATTCCAACCCCAAAGAAAGGTTATGCCAAAGAAAGCTCAAACTACCACACAGTCACACTCATCTCACATGCTAGAAAAGTAATGCTCAAAATTCTCCAAGCAAGGCTTCAGCAATACGTGAACTGTTAACTTCCAGATGTTCAACCTGATTTTAGAAAAGGCAGAGGATCCAGAGATCAAATGCCAACTTCTGCTGGAACATCAAAAAAGCAAGAGAGTTCCAGAAAAAACATTTATTGCTGCTTTATTGACTATGCCAAAGCCTTTGACTCTGTGGATCACAATAAACCATGGAAAACTCTGAAATAGATGGGAATACCAGACTACCTGACCTGCTCTTGAGAAACCTATATGCAGGTCAGGAAGCAACAGTTGGAACTGGACATGGACAACAGACTGGTTCCAAGGAGTAGTAGGAAAAGGAGTACGTCAAGGCTGTATATTGTCACCCTGCTTATTTAACTTATATGCAGAGTCCATCATGGGGAATGCTGGGCTGGATGAAGCACAAGCTGGAAACAAGATTGCTGGGAGAAATAGCAATAACCTCAGATATGCAGATGACACCACCCTTATGGCAGAAAGTGAAGAGGAACTAAAGAGCCTCTTGATGAAAGTGAAAGAGGAGAGTGAAAAAGTTGGCTTAAAGCCCAACATTCAGAAAACTAAGATCATGGTATCTGGCCCCATCGATGGGAAAACAGTGGAAACAGTGTCAGACTTTATTTTTTGGGCTCCAAAATCACTGCAGATGGTGATTACAGCCATGAAATTAAAACACGCTTACTCCTTGAAAAGAAAGTTATGACCAACCTAGACAGCATATTAAAAAGCAGGGACATTACTTTGCCAACAAAGGTCCGTCTAGTCAAGGCTATGGTTTTTCCAGTGGTCATGTATGGATGTGAGAGTTGGACTGTGAAGAAAGCTGAGCGCCAAAAAATAGATGCTTTTGAACTGTGGTGATGGAGAAGATTCTTGAGTCCCTTGGACTGCAAGGAGATCCAACCAGTCCATCCTAAAGGAGATCAGTCTTGGGTGTTCATTAGAAGGACTGATGCTGAAGCTGAAACTCCAGTACTTTGGCCACCTCATGTGAAGAGTTGACTCATTGGAAAAGACCCTGATGCTAGGAGGCATTAGGGGCAGGAGAAGGGGACGACAGAGGATGAGATGGCTGGATGACATCACCTACTGGATGGACATGAGTTTGAGTAAACTCCGGGAGTTGGTGATGGACAGGGAGGCCCGGCGTGCTGCGATTCATGGGGCTTCAAAGAGTCAGACACTATTGAGCGACTGAACTGAACTGAACTGAGTCATGAGGAGCTGATGTTACCGGAAGGTCTTTTCTAGATATGAGAATAAGCAAGGATTGAGATCGTGAAATCAGTTTAACTGAAAATACCTATTTCTATAAAACCTGTTCCACCAGTTTCCCTGAAGCTGTGAATTCCTCACTCTCCACCCTGAACTCCCTTTAGGGCTGCAACAGGTCAACAGCTGCGGTAGCACAGGGTTCCGATTTCATAGAGGCTGATGGGCAATTTCCTTGGCAAGCACAAATTTGTAGTTGACAATTGTGATACTTCTTACTAGAAGGAAGAGATCTCATTTCAATCCATAATTAATATATAGTAAAAGCTATTGAAGTTAATCAACATTTGAAGGAAGATCAGAATTTTCTTTAAAAACAGCCTGAAGTCAGTTGTGATTTTTATGAACAGGTTGATCAGAATCTGTGTGCAAGCCTGAATTTTGTTCCAATCCACAGGCTTTGGAAAAGCCATAGGCATTACTTGGTGAAGTTGCTTAGCAAGTTTCTGAACCGGATCACATAATAAGATAGCAGATTGTTCTATTTGTAATCCTGAGCATGTTTTAAGATTTTCTCAATCAGCAGTTTTCACCCAATGCTGGGCCTGGCCTTCACTGATGAGCAGATGAACTATCTGATATAAGTTAGAGAAACCAGGTTTGTAAGTTTGAATGGCTATATTAAATTCCTCAGCAAAAGTGTGAGGATGTTTGTTTACTTTGGGAAAGTCTTTGACTATGCCTCACAGCTCAGCTTTAGTCCAGGGAATATAAGATATTAAAGATTTAGCCTCTGGATCCTCAAAAGGCTTATTTGAAAGAAGCATGTTCTGACAAGTTCAGAAGAAAAGAGAATGGGGAGAGTTTCAGAGATAAAGGGAAATTTGTCCGGAGAATGTGTATAGGGGGATTGAAAGTATAGTGGAGGCATAGAAAGGAAGGAGGAAGATAGCACCAAAGGTCGAGCCTGAGACAAGCCGAGGAAGAAGGGCCTTGGGGCTTTGAGAGTTGCTTTATCTTGCTTTAATCATTTGTTTTCCTGGGTATATTTTAAAATCTTATTTTGCAGACAGGCGATTTTAGACTTCTGATAATGGGAAGCCTCAAAACGCCAATTGAAATAAGAATTCCACTCAATTTTAGAAAAATTTAAGCTATTGTAGCCCAACTGGGTTTTAAGGAAATTAAATTTTGTGATTTCAGGAGTTACCCATAATGGTCATTCATATTTTAACGTGCCTTAGGTCAGGTTGGTCCATTTATTTAGAAATGCCTCTGAGGAACCCTGGTAGCTCAGCTGGTAGAGAATCTGCCTGCAATGCAAGAGACCATGGTTTGATTCCTGGGTCAGGAAGATCCTCTGGAGAAGGGTTAAGCTACTCATTCCAGTATTTTTGCTTGGAGGTTTTCATGGACAGAGGAGCCTGGCAGGCTACAGTCCAAGGGGTTGCAAAGAGTCGGACATGACTGTGTGACTTTCACATCACATGAGGAAGGACCATGGGTTTTAAACTTCAAATTGGCCTGAATCCCTGTAAGAATTAGGGGAGGCAGGGCTTAAAATACTTAGATAAGTGGGTTGATTCTATTTCCTTGAGGTTTTTCCTCTAGAGTAAAGAACCTGTTTCAAACAGCTTTAACAGCTTGCGGCACAAATGCTTCAATTCAGACAGCTTGCAAGACAATCCCAGCCAGTTCAAAGGAAACAGCTTAAAGGATCCAGGAGAAAGGCTTTTTCAGACAGTTTCCAGAGAATAGTCTTTTCAAAAGAATAGGCCAAAGGCTGAGAATCCTGGCACGTTGCAGAGAACCCCTGTTTTCAAAGGAATGGGCCGAAGGTTAGCCAGCTTCAGAAGAAGCAGCCCCTGTTCTGAAGGGAATAGGCCAGGTTCAGCGCCACAGTCTGATATTGAAATCAGACCCACATACAAAACACATACAAAACAAAGCCTTAACCAGAAAGATGAAAACTTTGAGCAGGTTCTGAATAAAGCCTGGCAAGCTTCTCATGAGAAACGAGTGTGAGTTTGGATCCAAGAGAAACACTTGCCGTTAAACTCCAGGGTCAGCAGGAAAAGCAGTGAGCAACAAAAAGGCCCCATTGTGGGTACTACACCTGTATGTTCACCGGTCCTGGAGTCATCAGGCGTCTCCTCTGGTCCTTGCAAGGGCCACCAAAATGTTGACCTAAAACAAATTGAGTGTGAGATATTTCTCCGGCAAAGATGTTTATTTGGGATCAGTAACAAATTGCAATTTGGATTCCGCAGCCATGGTAAGCCACTTGCAGGTTCCCTTGTTGCAAGGAATAGAGATGCTTTTATAGAGAGAAAAGGAAGTTGGGAGGGCTGAAGTAAACAACGGAGTAAACAACGGGTCCATGGCTTTTCCTTGGCTGAGTTCTCCCTAGGAAAGACGAGTCTTCTTCCTATTAGGCTCTCCTGTAGCTGCAAGGTGTGCGACATCTCCCTTTTGATCTCCCAAATCTAGTTATTTGAAGTTTCTGTTTATTTGTATTTTTATAATTCCTACCAAATCAGCTCATTAGGTAAGCGGCAACTCACCTGCACTTGCTTAAATTTATAATGATGCAGGATAATTGTTGTTATAAATATAAATTAATAGCTGGCTATATTTCCCAGGCAAGAATTCTGGAGTGGGTTGCCATTTCCTTCTCTGGGGGATCTTCCTAACCCAGGAATTGAACCCTGTGTCTCCTGCATTGGCTGACGGATTCTTTACCACTGAGCTACCAGAGTGGCCATAGCTACATGAAAGACACAATAAATTTGGTACATTAAAATCTTTGGTCTAATACATACGCCATGTTTTGTTTATACATGGACCAGCTGATAGATATTTGAGTTCTTTCTATTGTTATTTTGAAGAATGCTGCTATGAACATTTGTGTTCAAATCTTTGTGTAGACATATATTTTCATTTCACTTAAGAAAACCCATAAGAGTGGAATTCCTGGGTTGTATAGTAGGTGTACATTTACATTTTTAAAACACGGACAAACTGTTTTCCAGGAGAGCACTAGTTTGCACTTCCACTAGCAATGTATGAGAGTCCCACTTGTACCATATCTTTACAAACAATTCACATTTCAGCCTTTTTAAGAAATTCTAATATGTGTATAGAAGCATCTTACTGTGGTTTTAATTTGTATTTCCCTATTGATCAATCAAATTGGCCATTATTTGTTAACACTCTATGTAGATCTTTATTCTGTTCCTTAAAATTGAATTATTTCCTTATTGAGTTGTAAAAGTTCTTAATTAGATGTGGACAGAAGTCCTTGTCAGGTATATGCTTTGCAATTTTTTTTTCCTAAGCTGTATATTGCCTTTTCATTTTCTTAATTATTTCAACAAGCAAAAGATTTTAATTTTCTGAAGTCTATTTATCACTTTTTAAATTTGTGGTTCATGCTTTTTGTGTGTTGTCCCAAGGTCACAAAGGTTCTTCTCCTCTGCTTTATTTTATACAATATATGTGTTTTGCTCTTACATTTAGGTCTGTGATCTATAGTGAATTAATATTGGTATATGGTGTTAAGATCAAAGTTCAGTTCTTTTCCTTGTGGATATACAGTTATTCCAAACTAGGATAATATTTACTAAAATTTTTCTTTTACAATAGTATTGGAAGATTCTGTTTATTATATCTCATAATATTAGATATTAATGCATAATATGCTGATTACAGTCATATTTTCCATTATTATTCTGTTAAAACATATATATTGGACTTCCCTAGTGACTCAGATGGTAGGGAATCTTCCCGCAATGTGGGAGACCCAGGTTTGGTCCCTGCATATGGAAGGTTCCTTGGAGAAGGAAATGGCTACCCAGTCTAGTATTCTTACCTGTAGAATTCCGTGGACAGAGTAGCCTGACAGGCTAAATACACCTAACATTTATCTTTTCTTATTCTTGTTGATGCTTACCTACAAAATATAGCCTATAATTTTAGTCATCAGTTTTTGAGTAATAGTGTTTTCTAGGCATTGTATGAATTATTAATTGACAAATTGAATTTGAGTGCAGAGTGCCTCATTAAATTCTTTTGTGTCTGTTCTTATTTCTAAACTGAAATCTTATGTCCTGATTTTTTTTTTTTTTTTAATTTTCTTGTGGTTTTGGTTTTCTAAATTTTGGATATTATTCTTCAAAGATTTTATTAAAATGCTGTTCTTATTCTTTTAGTTATTTACCTGTTACCAGAATGAAATAAATAATCTAAAGAAATGTCAAAGATGAAGGGAAGTCTAAACATTTAGAGTAGAATGTGAAATCTTTTTTATGTGCTATAAAGAAAATCCCTTCAAAAATCCCATTGTTAAGATACTAATTAAAATTATAACAGACTATCCACATTATAGTATAGCTCTTTCGCTTTTTCCTAATGTTCATGACACTTTCAGGTATTCCATGGGCAAGAAACATTTTCTCTAATTATTAAAGTTTCTAAAACAAATTTGGAAATACTAAAGAGCATTGCAGCAATTAGACAACTAAACTAAAAATATATTCTCTTTAGCATCATTATAATGCCTGAAGAAAGAAAAAAAAATTGAAAAAAAATTATCAAGTAAAATCATAATTTCTCTCTTGTCTCTCTCCCCCTCCCCCCAATGTCTCTCCCTCATTTCAATATTTAAGAGATTCATTCTCCTGCTGGTTGTAATGCGAATGAATTTCAGTGTCATCCTGATGGAAATTGCATCCCTGATGTGTGGCACTGTGATGGGGAAAAAGATTGTGAAGATGGTAGTGATGAAAAAGGATGCAATGGTACCTTACGATTGTGTGACCACAAAACCAAGTTTTCCTGTCGGAGTACAGGTAAGCAGAACACTGGGTTCTATGTATATCTTGGGCTTGCTTCCTTAATGCAGGTTTCTTTTGGGCCCTTCTCAATCCATACTTTACCTTTATAAAAAGTACCCTTGTGTTTCTACTATATTTGCTGGCATTCTATACATGACAGTAGTAATAGCTAATATTCACTGAGAATTGTCTGTGGACTTGGCACAGTTCTAAGAATGTTCTCTGTGTGAACTCATTTCAACATTCTAAATCACAATGAGAAAACTGAGCCCCAGAGAAGTTTTTAACTTGCTCAAGTCAAAAAGTCAAAAGAAGCTTTAACTGGCTGGTACCCAGAACCATCATGGAAGAACTGGGATTTGAAACCAGGCAATCTGGGCTTCCCTGATAGCTCAGACAGTAAAAAATCTGCCTGCAATATAGGAGATGGGTTCGATCCCTGGGTCAGGAAGATCCCCTGGAGAAGGGAATGGCAACCCACTCCAGTATTCTTGCCTGGAGAATTCCATGACAGAAGAGCCTGGTGGGTTACAATCCATGGGGTCACAAAGGGTCTGACACAACAAACACTAATCTGAATTCAGACTCTGGAATTCACAGTCCAGAAAGAGACCTGTGTGCTGAAACCATGGGCATCATTCTTCTCATAGATGAAACTTCACCATGAAAGTGAAAGAAGATGACTCAAAAAAGGTCGAGTAATATGCATTTATTTTCAACTAGTTTTCTAAATTTTACTGTGCTGTTGCTAGCCTCTGTTAAGATGAAAGTAATGACTCCTCACAGTAAACCAAGCTGAGCTCTATGTGTTATATTTTTAAGAGTCAGGTGACTCCTCTCAATTATTATACAAAGATTCTTAGTTTGGGGTTCTTGGCTAATGGAATGTGGTTTTGAGTTTAGAAATTATACTTTTGGAATATTTTATATTAATAAAAATTAATGAATAACATTAAATGAGTGAACTCTGCATTCAAATGGGTATATCTTTCCTTTTCTCCTTGCCTTTAGCTTCTCTTCTTTTCTCAGTTATTTGTAAGGCCTCCTCTGACAACCATTTTGTCTTTTTTGCATTTCTTTTTCTTGGGGATGGTTTTGATCACTGCCTCTTATACAATGTCACAAACCTCCATCCATAGTTCTTCAGGCACTCTATCAGATCTAATCCCTTGAATCTGTTTGTCACTTCCACTGTATAATCATAAGGGATTTGATTTAGGTCATACCTGAAAGGTCTAGTGGTTTTCCCTACTTTCTTCAATTTAAGTCTGAATTTGGCTGAGATCTGAAGAATTGATGCTTTTGGACTGTGGTGTTGCAGAAGACTCTTGAGAGTCCCTTGGACTGCAAGGAGATCCAGCCAGTCCATCCTAAAGGAGATCAGTCCTGGGTGTTCATTGGAAGGACTGATGCTGAAGCTGAAACTCCAATACTTTGACCACCTGATGTGAAGAACTGACTCGTTGGAAAAAACCCTCATGCTAGGAAAGATTGGAGATGAGAGGAGAAGGAGATGACAGAAGATGAGATGGTTGGATGGCATCACTGACTCAATGGACATGAGTTTGAGTAAGCTCTTGAGAGTTGCTGATGGACACGGAGGCCTGGAATGCTGTAGTCCTTGGGGGTCTCAGAGTCAGATGTGACTGAACAACTGAACTGAACTGAAATGAGTGAATGATTGATTAATTTAATAAGCAAGTTTTAACTTAACAAGATAATTCTGATGCCAAAGAGCCAATTATTTGACTCAGGTGAACATTATTCTAAGTGTTTGTAGTGAGTATACTTTCTCCTGTTGCTTCTGTCATTTGCTTGATTGAGTTAATGCTGAAATATATCAGATAACAGTCTTTATTGGGTATATGACTAAGAAACTGTCAAGGCTATAGGAAAACATAATATAAATTTACTTAGAAAATCCTGAACTGAAACTAACTGAATACACTATCAAGATTTAGGAGTGAAAAACATAAAAGCAGCTTGAAATTTCCTTATAAGGAAATTATAAATGCCTTCATAATAAAGAAATAAATTATAAATGCCTTCATAATAAAGTCGTTTCTAAAAGGTGTATGTTAGTAAAAACTGGTTTGAATTATGACAAAAAATATGGAGAGAAAACGTAATAAATAACACCATTAAGTAAATTTAATAGGAAATTCCAATTGATTGTGATTTATCTTACATGAGTTTTGATATTTTGCAATGAGCTCTTATGAAATAGCTTTTTCTGAATATGATTCAACTTAAGAATAAATCTATGTTATGATGAGGATGGCTAATGTAGGGAGGAAACAATCTTTTCCTCTATCCACAGAGGGAGAAGACAAAGGAAAAGTAATTTGAGTTTATAGGTATGGCAAATTGTGGAAAGGTAAATATATAGGAAAATTAATGGAAGATAAAAGCTAGTTAGTAACATTTATGTATCATATCTTCTTTATCCCTTTCTTGTATCACACCTTCTTTATCCCTTCCTCTGTGGATGGACATTTAAGTTGCTTCCATGTCCTCGCTGTTGTAAATAGTGTTGCAATGAACATTGGAGTGGATCTGTGTTCCTAAACTATGGTTTTCTCCGGATATATGCTGGGAGTGGGATTGCTGGCTCATATAGTAGCTCTCTTTTTAGTATTTTTAAGGAACTTCCAAATTGTTCTCATAGTGGCTATGCCAAGTAATGTTCCCACCAAGAGTGTAGGAGGGTTTCCTTTTCTCTGCACCCTCTCCAGCATTTATTGTTTGTAAATTTGTTGATGTCTATTCTGACTGATGAGAGGTGATCAATACCTCATTGTTGTTTTGATTTGCATTTTTCTAATACTTAGTGATTTTGAGGAGCTTTTCATGTGTTTGTTGGCCATCTGTATGACTTTGGAGAAATGTCTAGGTCTTCCACTCTGTTTTCAATGGGTTGCTTGTTTTTTTCCATTGGGTTGTCTGAAGGTTGCTTCATCTACAAATTTTTTTTCCCCAAGTAATCAGGTTGTCTTTTTGCTTTATTCCCAATTTTCTTTGCTATTCAACTTTTTTTAAGATTAATTAGGTCACATTTGTTTAGTTTTTATTTCCAGTACTCTAGGCATGTATGCATGCTCAATTGCTAAGTTATGTCTGACTATTTGCGACCTTACAGACTGTAACCTGCCAGGCTCCTCTGTCCACGGGATTTTACAGGCAAGAATTCTGGAGTAGGTTACCATTTCCTCCTCCAGGATGTCTTCTCAACCCAGGTATCAGACCTGCATCTCCTGCATTTACAGGCAGATTGTTTACTGTCTGAGCTACCATGCATATGTATAACTGATTCACTGTGCTGTGCAGTAGACACTAACACAGCATCATAAGGCAACTTTATTTCAGTATTTTTTTTAAATGACATTGAAACATGTTTTTTGGTAAATGACATTAAAACATGTGTAGATTCATCTTGATATTGACTTTTCATCATCCTCATGGCCCTAAAACTTTCCTGAAAAAGGGTTTTGTGGCAGTTCTCATTTCTCAAAAGTTTATATGGTAAATGTGGTATTACATGGTGACGATAGTTGTTAACACTGAATTGTATAACTGAAATTTACTAAGGGTGTGGAGCTTAAGTGTTCTCACAATAAATGAATGAAGAAGAAAAGAAGGAAGGAAGGAAGGAAGGGGAACTATGAAAGATAGTAATTAAACCATTGATCTGCTTCTAGTTTGATCTCTGACTTAAATTCAGTAAAGTGAAATTTGTCAAACTTCTTGAGACATAATAATTGGCAAATATATTATGAATATTTTTGAACATTGCAGATATTAAAGTGAACCAAAAATATAAATGAATATAAGCATTAGATTAAGAATATGTGCACATCTATAATCTTTTTTGATATTTTTAAATATAATTAAATTTTCAACTTTATGAACTAAATAAAAAAATTTTTCAAGATGTTGAGTTTAGAGTTCATGTTTATTTTTTTAAAAAACTTCTAAATGTTAGCTTAAGCATTTAAAGTTTTCAGGGCAACTAATTTATATTTGGCAGTTGCAATGGATTTTCATTTATGTATAAATTGCTGTCTACTAGTATAAAAATGTAGGTATATTAATGTTTCTTTATTTCAGTAAAGAACTATACTGTCCCACATTTGGTCTCTCAAATTTCAGACCAACAGCTTGCAATAAGAGTAGACACTTGAACAAGAGAGGTTTGAACTACATCCCTTTAGGCAATTTAAAAAAAAATAAATATGTTGGAAACTTTTTTGGAGATTTGCAACAATTTGGAAAAAACTCATAGGGAAACCACATAGCCTAGAAATATTGAAAAAATTAAGAGACGCATATTATGAATGCATAAAATATATGTAGGTACTAGCCTGTTTTACAATTACTATGATAAAATCTACACAAATCTATTATAAAAAGTCAAAATTTATCAAAACTCACACAAACACTTAACAGACCAGACATGGTGCTATTTTCAGTCAACAGAAGTATTAACAAACAATAAGAGGCAGTATTTAATCACAACTGCAAAAAATAACTGTAGTACCTACAATAATAATTTCAGTGAGTTCAACTGTTGCTAGTATCAGCTTCAAACACCATGTGACACTAATCATCTCCTCATCACCAGTTTGTCTCTCCAATATATTGTATATTGCAAGAAAAAGTGATCTCTTGCAGTTCTTGCATATTTTTCATTGTGTTTAGTTCAGTGCCATAAACCTTGAATAGCACCATGGAACCTATACAAAGTGCCACTGGTGATGCTGGAAGTGCTCCCAAGAAGCAAGAGAAAAGTTGTGGCGTTGCAGGAAGTTGAGTTGCTTGATATGTACTGTAGATTAAAGTCTGCAGCTGCAGTTTCCCACTATTTTAAGGTAATGAATCTGCCATAAGGACAACTGTTTAAAAAAAAAAAAAGGAAGGAAAAGGAAATTTGTGAAACCATTACTACAGCTATGCCAGCAGGTGTAAAAACCTTGCACTTTTTCTGAATTATCTTTTTATCTTGTATTGAAAATGCAGCTTTCATATGACTGCAGCATTGCTATAAGAAAGTCATGCCTAAAGATTCCAATATGATTCGGAAGAAAGCAAAATCATTATACAACAGCATAAAGCAAAAGGAAGGTGAAGGATCTAAGGCTGGAGAATTTTCTGCAAGCAAATTATGGTTTGATAATTTTAGAAAGAGGTTTGGCTTTAAAAATGTCAAGATAACAGGAGAAGCAAGCAGCCTTCTGCCCCCTAAGAGGCAGCAGGTGAGTTCCAGATGCCGTTAAGGAATCACTGAGGAGAAAGGATATCTGCCTGAACAGGTTTTTAGTGTAGACAAAATGCCCTACTCTTGGAGTGGGGGGAATGCTGCATTGGACATTTATTAGTAAACAAGAGAAGGACCAGGATTTAAATCAGGAAAGAATAGGCTAACTTCTGGTTTGTGCAAATACAGTTGGACTTATGATCAGGAATGCCCCTGCCTATAAAGCTGCTAACCCCTGAGCCTTGAAGAGAAATATTCAATTTTGTCAGTCTTCTGGTTATACAAGAAAGCTTGGACAATGAGTTCTGTTTTGCTTGACTGATTTCATCAATGCTTTGTCTTGACATGAGGAAGTTCCTTGCCAGTAAGGCACTGACTTTTAAAGTTCATGTGCTGTTGGACAATGTCCCTTGACCACCCAAAACCCCAAGAGTTCCACATTGAATGTTTCAAAGTGTTTCCCCCCCCCCCAAACATTATGTCTGTCATTGAGTATCTAGATCAAGGAGTCATAAGAACCTTCAAGGTTCCTTGTGTGTGGTACTCTATGAGAATAGTTGTCAATGGTATGGAAGAAAACCTCAATAGAGAGAACATCATGAAATTCTAGAAGGATTACACTATTGAAGATACCATCATTATTATAGAAAAAAACTGTGAAAACAATCAAACCTGAAACAATAAATTCTTGCTGAAGAAACTGTGTCCAGATGTTATACATATATTCACAGGATTTATTAGAGAACAGGAAATTATGAAAGAAACTGCGGATATGGCAGAAAAAGTGGTATGTGGGAAAGTGGAGGCTTTTAAGATATAGATCTTGGAGAAATTCAAGAATTAACAGATATCACACCAGAGGAATTAACAAAGTACTACTTGGTGGAGATGAATGCTTCTGAACTAGTTCCTAAAGGTCAGGAAGAGGACTTAGAAGAAATGCCAGGAAACAAACTAGCATTAGACAGTTTGACACAGGGTGATAATAAAGATGCTTTGACTTCTTTATGGCATGAACTCTTCTATGATTCAGGCACTAAAACTAAACAAATGGTAGAAAAATTGGTACCATACAGAACATTTTTAGAGAAATGAAAAACTATAAAATTCAGAGAGAAATGACAGTGTATTTCCACAAAGTTATACCAACTGTGCCTGACTCACTTGCCTCCCTTTCCACCTCCTCTACTTCTGCTACACTGGAGACAGCAAGACCAACCCCTTCTTTTCCTCCTTGTCCTTAGTCTACTCAACATGAAGATGACAAAGATGAAGACTTTGGTGATGGTCTATTTCCACCTGAGTTCAGATCAGTCACTCAGTCGTGTCAGACTCTTTGTGATGCCATGGACTACAGTACACCAGGCCTCCCTGTCCATCACCAACTCCTGGAGTTTATTCAAAATCATTTCCATTGAGTCGGTGATGCCATCCAACCATCTCATCCTCTGTCATCCCCTTCTCCATCTGCCTTCAATCTTTCCCAGTATAAGGATTTTTTCAAATGAGAGAGATCTTCACATCAGGTGGCCAAAGTATTAGAGTTTCAGCTTCAACATCAGTCCTTCCAATGAATATTCAGGACTGATTTCCTTTATGATGGACTGATTGGATCTCCTTGCAGTCCAAGGGACTCTCAAGAGTCTTCTCCAACACCACAGTTCAAAAGCATCAATTTTTCGGTGCTCAGCTTTCTTTATAGGCCAACTCTCACATCCATACATGACTACTGGAAAAACTATAGCCTTGACTAGACAGACCTTTGTTGGCAAAGTAATGTCCCTGGTTTTTAATATGCTGTCTAGGTTGGTCATAAATTTTCTTCCAAGGAGTAAGTATATTTTTATTTATGGCTGCAGTCACCATCTTCAGTGATTTTGAAGCCCCCACCCCCCAAAATAAAGTCGGTAACAGTTTCCACTGTTTCTCCATCTATTTGCCATGAAGTGATGGGACTGGATGCCATGATCTTAGTTTTTTGAATGTTGAGCTTTAAGCCAACTTTTTCACTCTCCTCTTTCACTTTCATCAAGAGGCTCTTTAGTTCTTCTTCACTTTCTGCCATAAGGGTGGTTTCATCTGCATATCTGAGGTTATTGATATTTCTCCTGGCAAAGTTTATCCCATCTTGTGCTTCATCCAGCCCAGCATTTCTCGTGATATACTCTGCATATCAGTTAAATAAGCACAGTGACAATATTCAGTCTTGACATACTCTTTTTCCTATTTGGAACCAGTCTGTTGTTCCATGTCCAGTTCTAACTGTTGCTTCCTGACTTGCATACAGATTTCTCAAGAGGCAGGCCAGGAGATCTGGTATTCCCATACTTTACAGAATCTTTCAGTTTATTGTGATCCACACAGTCAAAGGCTTTGGCATAGTCAATAAAGCAGAAATAGATGTTTTTCTGGAACTCACTTTTTTTTTTTTTTTTTTGGATGATCCAGCAGTTGTTGGCAATTTGATCTCTGGTTCCTCTGCCTTTCCTAAAACCAGCTTGAACATCCATATTGAACCATATTGAACATAGAATATGCTATTGGAGACCAATGGAGAAATAACACCAGAAAGAATGAAGAGACAGAGCCAAAGCAAAAACAACACACAGTTGTGGATGTGACTGGTGATGGAAGCAAGGTCCAATGCTGTAAAGAGCAATATTGCAAAGGAACCTGGAATGTTAGGTTCATGAATCAAGGCAAATTGGAAGTGACCAAACAGGAGATGGCAAGAGTGACCGTCGACATTCTAGGAATCAGCGAACTAAAATGGACTAGAATGGGTGATTTTAACTCAGATGGCCATTATATCTACTACTGTGGGCAAGAATCCCTTAGAAGAGATAGAGTAGCCATCATAGTCAACAAAAATGTCCAAAATGCAGTACTTGGATGCAATCTCAAAAATGACAGAATGATCTCTGTTCGTTTCCAAGGCAAACCATTCAATATCACGGTAATCCAAGATTATGCCCCAACCAGTAATGCTGAAGAAGCTGAAGTTGAATGGTTCTATGAAGACCTACAAGACCTTCTAGAATTAATACACAAGAAAGATGTCCTTTTTATTATAGGGGACTGGAATGCAAAAGTAGGAAGTCAAGAAATCCCTCTAGTAACAGGCAAATTTGGCTTTAGAGTACAGAATGAAGCAGGGCAAAGGCTAATAGAGTTGTGCCAAGAAAATGCACTGGTCATAGCAAACACCCTCTTCCAATAACACAAGAGAAGACTCTACACATAGACATCACCAGATGGTCGACACCAAAATCAGATTGATTATATTCTTTGCAGCCAAAGATGGAGAAGCTCTATACAGTCAGCAAAAATAAGACCAGGAGCTGACTGTGGCTCAGATCATGAACTCCTTATTGCCAAATTCAGACTTAAATTGAAGAAAGTAGGGATAAATACTAGACCATTCAGGTATGTCCTATATCAAATCCCTAATGATTATACAGTGGAAGTGAGAATAGATTTAAGGTACTACATCTGATAGAGTTTCTGATGAACTATGGACAGAGGTTCATGACATTGTACAGGAGACAGGGATCAAGACCATCCCCAAGATAAAGAAATGCAAAAAAGCAAAATGACTGTCTGAGGAGGCCTTACAAATAGCTGTGAAAAGAAGAGAAGCAAAAAGCAAAAGAGAAAAGGAAAGATATACCCATTTGAATGCAGATTTCCAAAGAATAGCAAGGAGAGATGAGAAAACCTTCCTCAGTGATCAGTGCAAAGAAATAGAGGAAAACAACAGAATGGGAAAGACCAGAGATCTCTTCAAGAAAATTAAAGATACCAAGGGAACATTTCATGCAAAGATGGGCTCAATAAATGACAGAAATGGTATGGATCTAACAGAAGAAAAAGAAATTAAGAAGAGGTGGCAAGAATACACAGAAGAACTGTACAAAAAAGATCTTCATGACCCACATAATCACTCACGTAGAGCCTGACATCTTGGAATGCTACAAGTGGGCCTTAGGAAGCATCACTGTGAACAAAGCTAGTGGAGGTGATGGAATTCCAGCTGAGCTATTTCAAATCCTTATGGATGATTCTGTGAAAGTGCTGCACTCTATATGCCAGCAAATTTGGAAAACTCAGCAGTGGCCACAGGACTGGAAAATGTCATTTTTCATTCCAGTCCCTAAGAAAGGCCATACCAAAGAATGCTCAAACTACCACACAATTGCACTCCTCTCACACACTAGTAAAGTAATTTCCACCTAATAGATAGTAAATAATCATGTCCTACTTTTAATGAACTTACCTATTATGTATGTGTGTCTTTATGTAAAAAAAAAAAAAATTCTAATAGGTGTTCAACATGAACAGAATGGGAAGTTTTTGTATCATTATCATTGCCATCACCTAAGTTTTCATCATGTAAAACATCATATGCAAGGCTTATACTGAAGTGTATAGCCTATCTTAAGTGAAGTGCAAGTTGCTCAGTCATGTCTGACTCTTCATGACCCCGTGAACAATACAGTCCATGGAATTGTCCAGTCCAGAATACTGGAGTGGGTAGCCTTTCACTTCTTCAGGGGATCTTCCCAACCCTGGGATCGAACCCAGGTCACCCACATTGCAGGCAGATTCTTTACCAGCTGAGCCTTAAGGGAAACCTAAGAATACTGGATTGGTAGCCTATCCCTTCTCCAGTGGATCTTCCCAACCCAGGAGTCAAATCCGGGTCTCTTGCATTGCAGGCAGATTCTTTACCAACTGAGTTATCAGGGAAGCCTGGATAGCCTATCCTAACATAGACATAAAGTGAGTGCAATATAAAATTAATAATGTGTTAGTTTCCCTAACGTTCTATATTGTTTTCAAAGAGTCATATTACCATACAATATGTCTGTTTAACTCATAATTGGAGAAAACATGTATCAGCCTATCATCACAGGTGTTTTTTTAAAAATGTAACAATGTTTATAACTCTATAATCAGAATATGACTGTAATACCATAAGACATAAAAAGATTATAACAATTCATCCATTAGTGTATACCTAGGGTACCATGAAGCAATCATATTGGTTCTTTTTCATTTTTAGTGCATGAATTATTATACCTGTAAAGAAATATGAATCTTATTCACATTATCTTCTTATTTTTGATGTCTAGTGTTGGTAATACATATAAAATCTACAGTATTTTGTATCTTATAAGGCAATATTGATGTAGGCACTGACAGGCAATTCATCTTGTGAGTAGGTAATGTAGTCTTATGATATCAATAAGGTAAAGTACTGTAAATATATTTTCTCTTCCTTATGATTTTCCTTAATAACATTTTTCTTTATCTAGCCTACTTTATTGTAACAATACAGTATATAATACATATATCATACAAAACACGTGTAAAGGCTCTAGTCAACAGTAGGCTATGAGTAGTTAACTTTTGGGGAAATCAAAAGTTATATATAGATTTTTAACTGTGCCCCTAAACCCCACATTGCTTGGAGATCAACTGTACATTATAGTCAGGAAATCAGGGAGGAAATTTCAAGTCCTTCTCTAATGGAAAGGAAACTAAAATATGTAATTTTTTAGAATGGAAAAATAAAAGAAACCTTTGACATTATACATTAATAACAAGGATATAAGGAAAATAAGGCCACATATATTATTATTTTTCAATTTAATTTCTCTGTGTACAGTCTAGAGATTATTTAAAATTCCATGTTGATGTATCTCCTTCTCAAATCTAAATAGGTATCAGTCTCCACCTTTCCCTGTTACAGTTATTCTGTGATTGTTAAAGCTTAAAGATACTACATTGAGAGTTTTGGGACATTCTGCAAGTCGTCAAGTACTGAAACTACCAGAAAGAAATTTATGTAAGAATCATTAAGAAATGCCACAAGATAATGGAGCAATACAAAGCTTAGATAAAACAGTCTAATATTCTACAACTAGCAAAAATATTATTGCAGATAATTTAGAGGCACAAAGTGTAAGACATTTTCCACTAAAGTGTCACTAGGAAATTAATAGAACAACAAGAAAATAGGATTTAGTGAGAGAGCGAGAGCTTAGAGATGAGAATAAAACCTCAGTGAGACTTAGAAAACCACAATGATAAAAATACAATTTTCAATAAAGATTTTGCAGTCTTAAATATGTTAAATAACACACTATGAAATTTTATACAGCAAAATTTACAGAAACCATAATGTGAAAACCATATCAAGAGAAAGAAATTGTGTTCACTTATTTTAGTATATGAAAAGTTAACTAGAAGAAAAATAAGCCAGAATATAAAAGATTTAAAGAATTAATGTTTAGATCAAATTAATAAAAATATAGCTCTATTCTTAGAAGGAAAAAAATCTTATTTTACAAGGCTTATGAAATATTTTTAAATGAGCACTTATTATCAGAAACAAATTCAATAAATTTTAAGAAATAGAAATGAATGAGACAAAATTAACTGATCATCATATAATACACCTATAATTTTGAAGATTAAACCACTCTTCTGCTTGTAAATTTAATAATAAAGTACTTTTTATCTTAATTCTAGTGGGAATCAAGCTAAACTTTTAGAACTTCTACAAAATAAAAGTACATACTTATCAGAATATATGGAATATTAATAAAGCATTGCCTATGAGAAAACATCATAACTTTGTAAACTTTTATGCAAAGTGTCCCAGAACTCTCAGTGTAATATCTTTAAAGTTTAACAATTGCAGAAATGTCAATGGTGTAAAAGTCCAAAGACATCATTTGAAATTTTAGTTATTTTAACATATATTTAGTTTTATTAATCCTGAGTAATAAATTCTTGTTTGTTCCTAGTAGTTTGCCATCTTTAGTTAGAGGGACTGAGCCAAAAATATATCTTAAAATTTTCAAACTTTATAAAATTATATTCAACTAAAACTCAACTTACAAAATCACAAGAAATTTACCTAAACTTTCAAATGATATTTTGTTTGTAGCATTTATATTTCTAAAATTGTTAAAAGCTAAAACTATTCTGAGATTTTTGAGATATCTGTGTTTACATTCAGTAATTAAAAAAATAAAAATAGTTTTTTAACAATATGTACTAGATATGGTATTTTACAACCTCTTGATGCTTTATTGCATTTCTCAACTCTTGCAGTTCTCTTGGGGTCAAATGACTAGTTCTAGTCAATGAGTCATGAGCATATGGGACTGTATAATTTCCATACGATGCAGTTAAGCTTGGTGAGCATCTCTATTTTGATTTTGTTTTAGTTAGCTTTTTGTTTATTTGGTTTTGCTTGTTTTCCTGCCCTAGTGGCCTTTTAAATTATGACTCTGGAAGGCATACATAGAAGATGGAAGAAGGAGACTCACCTTCCATGATTTTATGTGAATAAAAGACCTTACTGAGTTAGGCCACTGGATTTTAGGATCTGTTACTGCAGCATAGCTTATCCTGAATATACTCTGGTTTCTCTTCAGATCGTATAAATCTTTCACCTTGTCTGACTAATACAACATCAAACTTCGTAAGTTACAAATAATAAAACAAATGTAGGGAAAAAAGAAAATCAAATTAATGTTTAAATTTAGAAGAAAGGAAATAGTGTAATTTGAAAATTCAATAATTAGGTTGTTGAAAGAATAGCTAAAATTGCTAATGTATTAACTGACCTAATAAAAAAAAAAAAAAAGAAAACATTGAAAGCACAGTACCAAAAAGGAGAATGGGAAAATAGTCATATATACTGAAGAAAGTATAAGACTAGAGAAACTATCTATGAAGAGTCATAGAAGTGAATTTAAAACCTACATTAATAAAATCATTTAACTTTTTAAAAATATAAATTTCCAAAATCAATTTAGGAAAGTTAAAATATAAGCAATATATTTTATATAAAGATTTTTTTTTAATCAATATATAACTCCTTTCACTATTCCACCAAAAGCTCCAAGTCCAGATGAAAAATTCTACCAGGTATTTACGGAACATTGTTACAAGTGTCATTTCATCTCCTCCAGAGAATTTGAAAGGAATAATAACTTTTAAGCAACAAAATGATTTTTCCAACCCCCGAAGTTAGTACCTCCCATACACACAACAATTATAAACTGTCTCTCTGATGACCATGATTACCATTATTCTAGATAAACTATGAGCAAATCCAGCAATACCTTAAAGGACTAACTCACCATAAAAAAAAGTTCCCCTTTGATATATCTGTTACAATCAGTGATCCTGTCTTCCTATACTGATCATTATGACCCAAAGTCCATAGTTTACTTTAGAGTTCACTCTTGATGTTGTACAAACTACGAATTTTGACAACTGTTTAATGATATGAGCTACCATGGTATCATATTTCACTGCCCTAAAATCCTCTGTGCTGTCTGTCATCCCTCCTTCCTTCCATCTGATCTTCTTACTGTCCTCATAGTTGTGCCTTTTCCATAATGTCATATAAATACATATAGTATCTAGCCTTTTTAAATTAGCCTCTTTCACTTAGTATCATTCATTTAGGTTTCCTTCATGTCTTTTAATGGCTTGTTAGTTCATTTCTTCTTGGCAATGAATATATCATATTTTCAGGTTGTGTCACAGTTTATTAATTCATTCAGCCTACTGAAAGGTGACTTGGTTACTTTCAAGTTTTGACAGTTATGAGTGAAGAGGCTATAAACATCAGTATATAAGTTTTTGTATGGATACAAGTTTTCAACTCATTTGGGTAAACACCAAGGAGTGTGACTGCTGGATCATATGCTAAGAGTATGTTTGGTTTCTTAAGAAACTGCCATATTGTCTTCCAAAGTATCTGTATAATCTTGCATCCTCCACTAGAAATGAATGATAAATTATTATTGCTCCATATCCTGGCCAATATTTGAGTATATCAGTGTTTTGAATTCCATCACTCTAATAGGTTTATAGTAGTGTTGTTGTTTTAGTTTGCATTTCTCTAATGGCATATGATGTGGAGCATTGTTTCATATGCTATTTGCCACTACATCGTTTTTAATAGCTCAATGTTGCAAGCAACCTACATAGACCAAAAGTAAAGTTAGGGAGAAACATTATGGTATATCCACATAGTAGAAAGCCTTGCAGCAATTATAATGAATGGGAATCACTATAATAGACTCACATGGATGTTTTCTTATAATTAAGTGTTGAATAAAAATTCAGTGAACTTAATAGTGGGCATAGTATGTCATATTGTTTAAATAAAAAGAAAATAAAAAACATATTTTTTCTATAATAATATTTCTAGAAGGATTCATAAGAAACTGTTGTCAGTATTTGTCTTTGAATGGGGGGAAGGAAGGCTAGAAAAAAAGTGAGAAGGTGTCATACTTTCATACTTGTACAGTCTTCTTTCATGACTGTCTATCTTTCCAAGAGAGGTGATAGGTTGGCGCTGATCCATAACTTTACACTCTCTATTCCCTGGAAAAAGCAACATACATTTTCACATCAGGTCCCAGAGTAGAGTTAAGAATTAAGGATGAAGGGGTCTTTAGCAAAGGAATGTAACAAAACTAACTGGCACACCTGGGAATTTAACTATGACAGTGGCTGCGTAAACATCATTCTCTGTTCTAATCCTCTCGTGTAATAAAAATCCACTTGTGGGCTTGTGTGAATGGCAAAAACATTTTTTTTTTCTTCTTCCTCACATTGTTGTATCAGTAAACAAAAAGTAAAACAATGAATTTAATCCATGTTAAAATCAGTCTGAATAATTAAAAACAAAATTATCCTACAATGGAAAACTGATTTTGTTAGAATTTTATGACGAGTTGTATATGAAGAATTTGCAAGTACAGCACTTTTTTGGTCCTTCAATAACTGACTGCATGGAATACTTTTATTTCTGGTGAAATAATATGGTGAGCTCTCCATTGTCTATGTGCTCTGAAACTAGAAATATAATATATATATATATATGTTTATGTGTAGCTTCTTATAAGCCCTGTATTCTTTTGATTTCTCCTGGTGGCAATTTTAAATACTTTGCTGTGTACTTACTCCCACCTACCCATAGTCCTGTACCTAAAGAAATAAATAACCCTTCATTTTGCCCAGAAGTACTCTTCAGCTGTTGAACCTGTGACTACCTACATCCTGTGGGACCTTGGCCACTTTTTTTGCTTATGTCTTCAATTTCTTTCTCTACACCAATTTTTCTCTCTCTTTGTAAATATACCTGGCACAGTAGGCTCAAAAGCACTTGATTTTATCAGCTTTTCATGTTTTCTTCCTTCCCTTTGTTAAATCGTGTGTTCCCTGGTGGCTCAGAAGGTAAAGCGTCTGCCTTACAATGCGAGAAACCCAGGTTTGATCCCTGCGTTGGGAAGATCTTCTGGAGAAGGAAATGGCAACCCACTCCAGTATTCTTGCCTGGAAAATCCCATGGACGGAGGAGTGTGGTAGGCTACAGTCCACGGGGTTGCAAAGAGTCGGACATGACTGAGCAACTTTACTTTGTTAAATTATCTTGTGTACTGTACCTAGATGTATTTCTCTCATTTATTCCTTCATCTTTTGCTGTCTAATATCCTCTGCCTACCTTTGATGGAAATTGCTGTTTCAGTGGTTACCAGGAATGATTTCTAAGTGCATTCCTTTCTCAGTCTTGGTTCTGCTCTGCCATTCAGTAACTATGCTAACTCACATAAATGCTAAACCTCTCTATGGTTCAATTTTCTGATCTGTAAAATAGAGATGATAATAATAATGGTAACACTAGAATGTACAAAAAGTGCCTAGAACATAAAATGAGCTCAATCAACAATACCTTTGACTATTAATACAGCACAGTGATTTCTTTCTCTGCAATTCTTGACCTTTCTTTTCAACACATGTCCTTTCCTTGAAACTTTTCATTATGAAATCTCATGTTGAATTGTCTTCTCTTTACCCACCATTTAGATTTCTATTTTTATTTCACCTTCCCTTGACCTTTTCCCCTTTGCCAATCCCTTATATTTAATTTAAAAATATCCATTGGGAACACTTTCCTTGTGGTCCAGTGGTTAAGACTCTGCCCTCCCCAATGCAAGGGACAAGGGTTCAGTTCCTGGTCAGGGAACTATGGTCTGACATGCTTCACAGTGTGGCTAAAATATAATAACTAATTAACTAGAAAAATATCTGTTGAATACATAATTCATCTCAGACAATGCATACATTTTTCTCTTTATTTATTTACTTATTTTATTTTATTTTGCTCCTTCTCATCTTTCTGCAAGGTGTCCATAGCAAACTCTTCTGTTCCTGAAGTTTCAACCATCACTATCAGGTAAATGCCTGCCAAATTTCTGTCACAGATATTTACCCAATGCTTCAAACCCATTTTTTTTCCCCCTTTGCTGTACTCAATATTCCACTGCCTCTCCAAATCCGTATATTCTTCCTCTCTTATACCTGTTAGAAATGTCTTCATTCTCTTAAACATTTGGTTTTAAAGTAGAAACAACCTTTTAACACTTCTAGTGTGTGATGACCTACCAGGTGTTACTGCTGATACCTCTCCACTTTCTCTAACATCACCCATTCTATTTTTTCCATGCACACATTGGAGCTTAAGGTTAAGCCTATACTATTTCTCATTCAGAACTCTGTGTTGTCTACTGTTTTCGTCCCTGACATCTATTATCTTCAACCCATTTTACTCATCTTCAGCTTCCTCTTAATTCATAAACTGAAACATGCCCACATTTTGTCAAATTTTTTCAATGTCAATTTTTTTGTCAAAAACATTTGCTGTAATCAAACATTTTTTGAGGTTATTGAGCTAACTCTCCTTGAATTATCAATCAACACTTCATGAACTGTGGCCCCAAACTGGCTTTTTACTGCTTCTGGAGGAAGTTCTACCCTTTTTCTACCTATGCATTTATATAGGAACTGTATCTCATATGAGGGTAAATTCAACAAATAAAATTAAAACTACATATACTCATAATTATCACTGAAAATTATCCATAAAAGTCAGTACATGTTTCTGATGAAAATTAACACACAAAACTCTATCGTGAAGAAAACAATATTTAGCATGAAATAAAAATTATGGCATCCACTCCCATCACTTCATGGCAAATATATGGGAAAACAATGGAAACAGTTGACAGACTTTATTTTTTTGGGCTCCAAAATTACTGCAGATGGTGACTGCAGCCATGAAATTAAAAGACACTTGCTCCTTGGAAGAAAAGCTATGACCAATCTAGACAGCATATTAAAAAGCAGAGACATTACTTTGTCAACAAAGGTCTGTCTAGTCAAGGCTATGGTTTTTCCAATAGTCAGGTATGGATGTGTGAGTTGGACTATGAAGAAAGCTGAGCGCTGAAGAATCAATGCTTTTGAACTATGGTGTTGGAGAAGACTCTTGAAAGTCCCTTGGACTGCAAGAAGATCCAAACAGTCCATCCTAAAGGAGATCAGTCCTGAATATTCATTGGAAGGACTGATGCTGAAGTTGAAACTCCAATACTTTGGCCACCTGATGTGAAGAACTGACTCTGGAAAAGACCCTGATGCTGGAAAAGATTGAAGGCAGGAGGAGAAGGGGACAACAGCGAATGAGATGGTGTCAGTGAATCAATGAACCTGAGTTCGAGTAAGCTCCAGGAATTGGTGATGGACAGGGAGGCCTGGCTGTGCTGCAGTCCATGGGGTCACAAGGAGTCGGACACAACTGAGTGACTGAACTGAGAAGTTAAACATAGAAAATATAATTTTATAGTGGATTCATACAGAAATAGAAGTGATCGAATTAAGGAAGAGTTGACTTAGTTTCAGTATCTATGCCCTGACACATTCCTATTCAATAGCAGAAATAAACACCATACTATTAGACTGTTTTCTCTCTCTTTTACCTTTTACTTGCTTTTTCTCTTGCAGAGGATATATTTTTGAATGTTCAGGCTGTACACGTAAGACAGCTGTTTATATGAAATGCCTTTTTTTGTTGTGTCCATATCTAATATTCACTGCCAATCTTCAAAATCTCTTCCCAAATAACATCTTAGTAAAGCTTTTTTCTGAGCCTTTCAATCACACATATTTTCTAGCTCTCTGAAATTCCATAGCACTCTGTGATGGTTATATGACTTTTATCTTATCCTTTTTTTATAGAACATTTGTCAGTACTAGACTTATTGCTCCACAAGGTCAAGAATTTTTCTTTCCATTTTTTTCTACAGTGTTTAGTAGCTAGACAGGTACAAAATACTCAACAAATATTCACTGAATTAAAATGAAGTCAAATGTTAGAGAAATAAATATGTATGTTTTATAGAGTGTAAAAATTACAGAAAGATTACATTTCAAAAACCAGTATTATAAAAAATCATATTTTTAAATAAATCTATTTGGATTTTTTCAAAGATTCACTCCTCTTTATACCCATATTCTTGATATTAACTGCCAGTCATATCCCAGAACAGAAATTGTCCTGTAATAGCCTGTTGTCTCTCATTGGGTCAAAAGAAAGTTAAGCAGTTTACAAATTAATAAATCTTTCTCTCAATTTTTTTTTTAGTAGCCAAAACAGTTTAGCAGAGATAAGCAAAATCTGTTAAGTGATAGTATGAATTCAGGAAAGCAACACATATTCTAATAACTTCTAGGAACCCTTAGTTTTCCTATACCTGTTGATTTTGTACTGACTTTTAACCTAAACTATGTATCTCAAGGATACACAAATCAAAATAGTCCTTACAATGTCCTGAGTGTATGAGAGCACCAATGTGATTTAAGTGATTATAGTAGCTTCCATAATACCAGTAGCTGACTTTTGCTATTATCTGTTTGTTGTCATTGCTATTGTTGCTCAGCCATTATTCTTTTTGCTCAAAGGACAAAACTACAATTTCCACAAGAGTCTTACACATTTCAAGTAGTGGACAAGTTTTGATGGTCATGAAATAGAAATTTAACTTATCATACCTGGAGTATCATCTTACCTTCCTTTTGTATAAAAATTAAAACTAAACAAGAAAGGGAAAAGCAATTGTTTCAAACATCCCCTGCAAAATACCTGGGAAGAAAGAGCTATTGAAACTTGTAGATTTTATCTAAGCTGTTTATTCATATTTATTCATATCTCTTGTAACATAGCAAGACTAACTATATCATAGACTCCTTAGGGATAGGGAATGGCTCTTATGACTTTTTTATATCACCTAAAGTCTCTTGGAAAATATAAGGTACAGAATAACCTCTGTGTCTGTAGAAACTACCAGACTTTGTGGCATGTGTTATATGTTTCATATTTATCATTTTAAGGTGAGATAGTATTTTTTGAAAAATTATGCAGAAATATAGTGGAAGGGAAAATAACACAAAAGGTTTTAATGAAAAATTAATCTGCCTCTTACTCCCATGTACCTTAAGACTTCCTCACCAGAGGCAATCACTTTTAATTATTTCCTGTGTAGGCCTTCATAAAGAATTCATGTAGAGACAAGCCTATATATGTGCTTATATTGACATATGTATGGAAATATAGTCACACATATTGCTAAACAGATAGTTCTAACATAAAAGAATATCTACAGCATACTCAGTTGTAGGCCCTTTTTATTAACATGATAGGGAGATTATTTTATTTTAACTTATGCAGAATTATCTCATTCTTTTTCACTCGAGTATATAATTTCAATGTATGGATGCGTTGTAATTGATGTTGCCAGTCTTGCAGTCTGAATTTAACTTGCTACCAGACTTTTGCTAATACAGACAAAGCAGCAACACAGATGCTCATTATGTATCTTGTACATTTGGGCATAATATACCAGTGGAAAAATATTCTAAAATTAGAACTACAGTGGTGAAAAGTTGATATATTTTTCATTACTAGATTTCATAATATTGCCTTACAAAGAAATGATCCCAATCTGTAGCCCCTTTAACACTGGTGTTGTTTTTCATACCCCTGTTAAATTTATCTTTGTGTTACACAGCTTTTTAATCGTAATCCAAGAGAGGAAAAATGCTATCAAATTGTTGTTTTTATTTTTTTATTTGAAAGATGTTTTTAACTCCATATGTTGATAAGCTATTTTGATTCATTATAAACCTTGCACTTATACTGGTTTATTGATTTTTATCATATTGATTTATAGGAACCTTTTCTATTTCAAAGTAATGTACCTTTTTTGTCAAATATAGTGATTTCTTTTTCTGTTTTATTGACTTTATTTTGACTTTATAGATGGATTTTATTGTTTAATATGGACAGTATTTAAGTTTATCAACTTGTCCTTTATGCTCTCTGTGTTTGTATAATGACCATTTCAGGGTTTTGTTTTAATAGCTATTTTATTCTAGAATGGTTTTGCTTTTATCATTTTTGTTTTAAAACACTTACTTCCTTGATCTGTCTTTAATTTATTTTGGTGTAAATATTGAGTGAAGATTCAGCCTTATATTTTTCTCCAGGTGGCTCATCAATAATCCTAACAGAATTAATTTTGTAATTGTTTATTCTCTACTATTTTGAATAGTCAATTTTTGTATATTAAAACCACATAGATAAGTGACTTTACTTCTAATGTCACTATGCTATTTAATTCTTGATGCATACTTATATTCCATCATGACAAAATTTAACTAATGTTACTTTTAAAACATGTCTAAATATTTGGCATATATAGTTCCTACTCAGCAAACTGTATATTTTAGAAGACACCCCATAATATTTGCAATTTTATTTTCTTAAGTTTAGGATAAGTTCATGGGATTAAAATAATAAAATTAAAATTGGGATGGAATTAATTTGAGGAAAAATAATACCTTTCTATTAATATATTTTACTCTCTGAAATCAAACTATGTCTTTATTCAAGGCTTCTTTTGAGTTTTTTTAAATAAACTTTTGATGTTTTTCATACAAATAATACACAGTTCTTATAGTTTAACCCAAAATACTTTGTGTTGTTGTAGATTTTTTGGCTGACCTTTTCTTCTGCTGTATTCATATACTTGGAATCTATTGATTTTTGTAGCGTTTTTGAAACTATCTACATTTTTTTAAACTTCTCAGTTTCTTATAGTTCTAACTTAGTTTTACTGATTTATAATTATGCAATTGCATTAACTTCATGTAATGATATTATTTTCTAGTTTTATACCTCATGTCTCTCTACTATCTAATTGCACTACATAATATTTCCAGGTAATATAAAATATTAACTTTGTTTTAGCTATGATGTTAAGGGAAAATTTATAATATTCTCCTATTTATAATCAGTCATTAATGAAATATTCATCCATTCTTTTTTAAGAATATTTTGATAAATAAATAGTGTTGAATATAATAGAATATAATATTCTATATTATATATTCTATATAATAATTTATATTACATGTGGATCTGATCATTTATGTTTTTCTCTTATTTAACATATAATAGCATGGAAAATTGTTAACATATTTCTATAAATAAAGCATCTTTTCACCAGTATTCAAGTACATTAAAATGCAATATGCTTAAGTTTGAAGACCTTTAAATACATAATGACACTTAGACATATACAATTTAATATTTTTCCATTTCCTTTTTATTTGCCCCACTCATTTTATGAAATGTTGGTATGTAATCAGCCAATAACTAGCATTTACCCTTTTAGGTAGATTTTTTATTTCCATTACACTTTAATATTGTATAATTTAGAAAACACAATTTTAATTAGAAGAAAAATAAAAATATTCTGTAAAGGAATACTTTTCAATAAAGCAATTTTAATAGACAAAAAACATTGCTTTCCAGGAATTTCACATTTTTGCTTTTGAAACATTCTGGCTAAATAATATTTTTTTTTCTTTCAAATTCAATAAAGAAAATATATTTCTCTAAATTTTGTCTGTATATATCTTAACTACTAAAATGTTTAGTAACATTTTATATTCTTCTGTGAAAGGGCATGTACATAGTCTGAATATGAGAAATTGAAGTCTTAAGGTTGTAAATGTAATGACAGAAACATTGTCACCTTAAAAAATAAAACATTTACTTAATTTTAGAGCTCCAGAAGACACTGATAGCATTTATCTAAATTTAGGACTGTGAAAGGGACTTATACTACTATAAAATATATTTTAAAATTTGCTCTTAAAAGTATTGTAATTAAACTTTTAATTAGTTATACTATTTTTTTCTTTTTAATAGAGTAAGTCAATAACTTGAAACTAAAGAAAGTATCAAGGCTTTCATGCTAACACTGTTAACAATCAAGACAAGTACTACTCAAATGTCTATGTGAAAGTAAGCTGTCAAACGGTCACCAAATAGATTTCTTGGTAATAGCAATTTGTTCTGCTCTGACTGAAGACAATGATCACTCATTATTACCATGGCTTAATTGCAAAAATTAAATGCATGTTGTTTCTATTTTCTTAAGGGAGATGCATCAGCAAAGCCTGGGTCTGTGATGGAGATATTGATTGTGAAGATCAATCAGATGAAGATGATTGTGACAACTTCTTGTGTGGACCACCCAAGTACCCTTGTGCTAATGACACCTCAGTCTGCCTGCAGCCAGAGAAACTCTGCAATGGGAGACGGGATTGTCCTGACGGGTCTGATGAAGGCAACCTCTGTGGTATTGTACATTTCACTGCCTTGCTTCTCTCTGGAGACTAGAACCTTTTAGTCTACTCCTTGATACTTATTCTAGAAGCATTAGCTCCTTCCAGTCATTCCCTTTAAATGTAAATTTTAGCATGAACCCTGCTTACATTTTGCAGGCACTGTATATTTATTCGAAAATTTAAATATGATCATAAATTTGTAAAAATGAAGCAGAGAAGGTTAGCATTCATCCAGCTAACCTAACAGTTGTATAGCTGTGTTCCTCATTTGGGCATCCCTGGTGACTCAGAGAGTAAAGAGTCTGCCTGTAGTACAAGAGACCTGGGTTCAACTCCTGGGTCGGGAAGATCCCCTGGAGGAGGAAATGGTTACTGACTCCAGTATTTTTGCCTGGAGAATTCCGTGGATAGAGGATAGAGGAGCCTGGCAGGCTACAGTCCATGGGCTTGTGAAGAGTTGGACACGACTGAGTGACTAACACTTTCACTTAAGATCTCTGAATATTCAATGTTGTTTCCACAATTGAACTGATTATTTTTTCATCAATGAGTCACTCAGAACAGATTCCTGTTACTACTAAAGGAGATTACTGCTATTGCTAAACCATGGGATGAAGTTTACTACCATCCAATAGATTTTGTCCAGCCTTCTGATCGTTATACTAGAAACCTTTTTTAGGAACGTGAAAAGAAGAAACTGGATAATGAAGTGAAAGTATTAGTCACTTAGTCTATTACTCAATTTTATATGATTTTCTCAGAAGTTTTTAGTTCTCATACAGTAGCTTTCTTTAGTATGTTTTCTCTAGTTAAAATGATTTCAATCTGATAGCTTTTGAGCTTTGAAATAAATTGCGACTAGCCATCTCCTTATGCCACCAGCACATATAAAGCAATTACATTTCCTTCTCTGTGGGGAGATCAGAGATTTAACAAGGAGATTTTAAAAAATATGTTTTCCAGACAATACTGAAGGTGACATCAATAGAGTAATGAAGAGTTTACAGAATGATAAGAACAATAATGAGATGACTTGAGGCAGTAAGAAAATGACTTTAGGAAATCATGAAGCTACCTGATTAGAAATAGGAAGACAACTACATTTAAGTCTACAGTTATCATATTTTGATCTGAATTGAGCATTAATAGCATATTGAGTGATATAAAAAGACTTGTTCTTTTTAAAATTTGTGCAATAAAATATCTTCCAAACAATCTGTGATTCTATAAAATAACCTTGAAACAGTAAATACAACAGTCTTCATTCAGCATTGCTAACATTTAAAAAAGCTTTAAAAATTAAACAAAAAAAATTGCAGTTAAGGAATGACAGAGTTAGTTTACATGTATTCACTTCTTTTTCTTCCAGCTTATTCTCCCTGATAAAGTAGTTTGGTGGATGGAAAGATCTCTTACCTTATAATATATGAAAATTGCTCATGAGGTTTCTAAAAGAAGGAAACTATCAGCAGTATTAAAATTGAAAGTGTGCAATTATAGAAAAAAAATAAGATTTTTGACAGGTTTGAATTCTCTCCTTCAATTTGTTAATTAAGTCACCTAGAAAGGTGACTCAACTTCTGGAATTGTCAGTTTCTTCATTAAAAAAAAATGGACATAATGATGTCTGTCAGGAAATCATGGTCATAATATCTGATGTATTTCAGGTATTGAAATAAATTAGTGGTTTTCTACCCTTTTTTCACCTTTTGGGGTAAATGAAGGAAACAAAAGAAAAAGAAGAGAAAATACTGTCATTAGAAAAATGTAGAGAATCATAAGAAGATGCGACCTTATTTTCCTATCCTCTGCTCCCTCAATTGGGAAAGTAAAAAAAGGAAAGGGAATTTCTTCTGAGTTTATTTCTCTACTTCAAGATTGAAACCCAGCTCTTGCTTATCAAACTACTGTACTCATTGGCCAAGAAGCCTGAGTCAAGGATTTTAAATAATTATAGACAGTATAAAACATCTCAGTAAAGCTGGATTTGTAAGTACCAGAGAACATAAAAAGACATTTTTATCCTGATTGGCATATCCTGTGGCATATTGAACTTATACACTCTGTCTTTTATGAGATGAAGTTGAGGAAGAACTGGAACAGTGAAAAACAAAAACAAGCACTGGTCAAGGAACTGAATTGCAGAAGGCTCTTCTTTCTCCTAAAAGAAAGAAGTGCTTTTATGTGCACCTCTGTACTATCAGACATGTAGATGGTAATTTTTTTAAACTCATTGAGCATTTATTTTACTTTTGAAGAATATAAGTCCTAGGTAGTTGCTTTATTTGCTTAATTCAGACAGAATTAACTAGGAGGCATCCACAGGATTATACAGTATCAGTCTATTACCATAGCAGAATAAACAATGACTCATCAAACTATTTAACCATTTTCTAGAAAAATTGATTGAATCACATAAATACTGACATAGGTGAAATACAAAGCACTATAAACATTTTGTACAATGTTTTAGTTCTCCACAATTTTGCTTGGTATCATTTATCAGCAATATTGGTACCTGTAGAGAAAAGACACTTTGTTCTCTTGTTTTCAAGTTTTTTTCCCCCCATCAATCCTAGGTTAGGTCCTGTCCAGCCAGACAAGGGTGTTGGTTTGAATGCTGCAGCAATGGGCATCATGAGTCATTTACCCAGTGGACATGAAAAATATACCAAGTGAATTAACTTAAAATCATTGACATGAATTGGTTAGTAGCTAAGAAGTGGATTTTAGAGAGAGATACCCTAAGTTGATAACGTTTTTTTAAGCCATTTGCTATAGAGGATGAAACTGTAGGGTTGGCACTCTTCATGTCAACTCCTTCCAAATAGTTGTATCCAAAATAGCTCTTCTTTCCCTCTCTACTTTCCTACCTACTGTTGAAACAAAAGCAGAGATGATTCCTATCCTACTCCTTAATAAGTGTAAAGTTTATGAAAATAACTTGTAATCTGTAGACTCAATACTTGGGAGATGTCTTCAGATGTAAACTTCCATCCTTTGTGTAGTCAGGTTGTTTTCTCCAAATAAATCTGATCTATAAAATTAAAAAAAAAAAAAAAGCTTGTGGAATTTAATCCTAGTGAAAATATTCCCCCCACACCCCCCCACCCAGGGGAATTTTAAGTGATTTCAAAAGGAAATGCACTTAAGAAACAAGTGGTGGCTCAGTGATAAAGAACCCATCTGCTAACACAGGAGACATGGGTTCAATCCCTGGGTCAAGAAGATCCTCTGGAGGAAGGAATGGCAACCTATTCCAGTATTCTTGCTTGGAAAATCCCACAGACAGAGGAGCCTGGTGGGCTACAATCTATGAGGTCTCAAAAAAGTCAAACACAACTTAGTGACTAAACACACACACAAGATAAGATTTTAACCATTTGTGATGGGAGTTAACTGTTGATTTTTGTTACAAATGTATGTCAAAAATAAGCAAAACTGAACACCAGTTAAAATGATAAAGATCAATCTCATTCAGTAATGACTATTGCAATAGGATGAGTGTCCAACATAAATTGAAATCAGCTTCATCAAAACAAATGGTGAGAAAATTTAAAGGCTGGAATGTGCTTAGGGATGCTAAGCAGGGGTGCGGGGTTTGGGGATTTGAGATGGGGAGGAAGGGTGCATGTGTCTAGGCCTCTTGGTTTCAGTAATTGGTGCTCATTCCAGAGAAGATACTAACTTCTCTTATCCTTATGACTGAAGCTGTTGTTTAATCGCTAAGTCATGTCCAACTCTTTGTGACCCCAGGACTGTAGCCCACTAAGCTCACCTGTCCATGGGATTTCCCAGGCAAGAATATTGGAATGGGTTTCCATTTCCTTCTCCAGGGGATCTTCCCAACCCAGGGATCAAACTTGAGTCTCCTGCATTGGCAGATGGATTCTTTACCACTGAGCCACCAGGGAATCCCTTAGGACTGGAGTCAGTGATACAAATCAGAGCAAGATGCTCAAAAGGGCTGGGAGTAAGACTGAGTGAGTTATCTCTTTGAATGTTTATATTTCAAAAGGTGACTTGCAGGTGCTCAAAAAACAAAACAAAACAAAAAACACTCTGTGTGGTAGAAGATTTACATGGCAAGGGTGCAAAAGAGAGAAAAAAAAAAAGGATTTATATTGCAAACTTTCAAAAATAATTGCTCTAATATGGGGTTCAGGGGGTTGTCTGCCTATCATCAGGTTGTGGCTGAAACAAACAATGAATTCTCCTGACAGCTCCATGGAGTCATGGAGCTTTCTCAGGCGGGCACATAAGGGGGGCTGAAATCATTCTAAGGATGCTGCTATGAGCTTTTAGAAACTTTACTATGTATCTAAGTCTTTTATTGGGTTGAGAGCAAGGGGATGGGGAGAACATTAGACAATGAAATTGTTTGTGCTGAGAGTCTGCAGTTTTTACTGGCCAAGACCGAGGACTAGCTAAAAGGAAGATTAAGAGACTCTTGACTGAAGTTTGGTCAATGAGAGCATCTTTCTCAGGTAACAAAAATTTAAAAGAAGCTACAGGATGATAGGTTTAGGGTTAAGGGAAAATTGGCAAGGGGCTAGTGATACTAATATTGCCATTCAATTATATATGTTAATTTGCAAATTTCAATGTGAATTTGCGTTTATCCTAAAATCTATGACTTAATTCTAAAGGTAGTATCAGAAAGAGACATTTGAATAGTGAGTGAACAATCATACTTGAAATAAGCTAAAAGCATTGTAACAATTTTTTTTCACCTGCTGTGTATGATGACATTACTTTACAGTAATTCTCTTGAAAAAGAATGTCAATTGAACTAAAATGGGGCAAATACTTTAAAACGACTGCTATTTTGAAATGATTATGATTATAGGTGAACAAACATACTTGGAGGAACCAAGAAATGAATCTCTTTTTTCTTTAAAATAATACCAAACTTGAATTGAATTCTTAGAGACAGCAGTTGATGTAGTTATTTTTCTTTTCTTATTGCTGTAACATCTTTTATGGTGATAAATGTGAAGAATAGTTGACCCATAAAGAATTTTTAAATCTGCAGAGAATATTTTTGAAAGCCTTAACTTTCCAGTCCAAATTTTTGAACTGGGTGAATTTCCATAGAGAACAAAACATATTAGAGCTATATAAGAAAATATTATTGCAATTCACAAATCATTGAACAATATTCCTTTTCAGTATGTCTAAAAATACACCTAAATGAACACACTTTGAAAACTACTCAAATATTTTTAAAGCCAAGGAAGACAAGACTTATTTTGTCCTTGTTAATAGACTCCTAATATAGCATATTAAAAAGCAGAGACATTACTTTGCCAACAAAGGTCCATCTGGTCATAATTTTGTGATGAAGTAGAATGATAAATGTATCTGGCTATGGTTTTTCCAGTGGTCATGTATGGATGTGAGAGTTGGACTGTGAAGAAAGCCGAGCACCGAAAAATTGATGCTTTTGAACTGTGGTGTTGGAGAAGACTCTTGAGAGTCCCTTGGACTGCAAGGAGATCCAACCAGTCCATCCTAAAGGAGATCAGTCCTGGGTGTTCATTGGAAGGACTGATGCTGGAGCTGAAACTCCAATACTTTGGCCACCTCATGCGAAGAGTTGACTCATTGGAAAAGACCCTGATGCTGGGAGGGATTGGGGGCAGGAGGAGAAGGGGATGACAGAGGATGAGATGGCTGGATGGCATCACCGACTCGATGGGCATGAGTTTGAGTAAACTCCGGGAGTTGGTGATGGATAGGGAGGCCTGGTGTGCTACAATTCATGGGGTCGCAAAGAGTTGGACACGACTGAGTGACTGAACTGAACTGAATATAGTAATATATAGCAAGAGTTAATATAATGGTTGCAAAAATAATTGCCGGCTATTTTTGTCAAGTGCATAAATATGATACTTTGAAATTTTCCAGGTGGACAGACACTAGATCAATTTAGGGACAGTTGTGTGCTTTTGGATGATTTTGTTAAATTTTGTTATTCAATATGTATTTTTAACTGCCTACTGTATGCTAGAGTATGGGATATACATGGAATATATGGTATATATATGGGATATACATGGTAAACAGAAAGGATGTTTGTATATTCTCATAGATCCTACAATTTTGTGATGAAGTAGAATGATAAATGTATCTAATGTGTAATGATAAATAAGTGCCTTCAAGAAAAATTATTTCTTTATCAAACTATTATCATCTGTGCAGTCAATGTTAGTTGCTTATCATTTCAACCCAAAATGCCAGGTCAAGTATTTTTGTGTATTGTTTATTCTATTTCCATGTCCTCATTGAATTAATAATAATAATAAATATATGAGGTACAATGTGTAATTTACCTAAATAAATATCTGTAGTCAGTAAAGGATAAACTAATCCATTCTGGATTATAATTTTAAATCAGACTATAGATGTAGAAAACAATACATAGATATATACATACACATATATATGCATGTGCCTGCGTATTTATAAACACTGTGATAATCAAATTTTCAGGTCTTCAGTATATGTGTGTCTCTTTTGGAAGCTCCAAAATTCTGATTTTGCATAATTGCTAAAAGACTGAGCATAATCTTTCCAGTAATAACAGAAACACTTAACTCACTTCAGTTCTATGGAGTACAATAAAGTGTACTCTAAAATTTAGAGAAATGTAAATGTTCCATTCCCAATTTATATCATTAGCCTGTGCTATGCTTGTCATGTCTGACTCTTTTCAGCTCACCAGGCTCCTCTGTCCATGGGATTTCCCAGGCAGGTACACTGGAATGGGTTGCAATTTCCTTCTCCAGGGGATCTTCCCAATCCAGGGATCGAACCCACATCTCTTACCTCTCTTGCACTGGCAGGCAGATTCTTTACCACTAACACCACATGGGCAGCCAATTTGTATCATATAGAATTCTATTTGATCATTGGATACATTTTTCATCATCCCTACCACTTTAGGACTAAATTTAAAAAAAATCTGAAAAGATCTTAATTTATTTATAATCTTTAATTCTATACTTAAAAAAATGAGTTCAATGATTAGTATTTAATTGGACAATACAATTAATGATGTCCTATTATCTGTTCCTCTCCTTTTATAGATGAATGTTCACTGAACAATGGAGGCTGTAGCAACCACTGTTCTGTTATTCCTGGAAGAGGAATTGTCTGTTCCTGCCCTGAAGGACTTCAACTTGGCAGAGACAATAAAACGTGTGAAATTGTAGATTATTGTAGCAATCATCTAAAGTGCAGTCAAGTGTGTGAACAACACAAACAGACAGTCAAGTGCTCATGTTATGAAGGGTGGAAGCTGGATGTGGATGGTGAAAGTTGCACAAGTGTTGGTAAGTAGATGTATGTTTCGCTATGTTTAAGACTAGCAAGTGGTATGTGTTTCTGTATTGTGTATCTTGCTGTATTTAAGAATGGATATTTAGAAAAAAACCCAAAAACAATTCAGAAAATTGTTAATGGATTTGATTAATTTTAGAAAAGGCATTAGAGTATAATGCACCATATTAGACCTATACCAAAATCTTTTGGACCAAAAATATTACAATAATCCTTTACCACTATAAGGCATCTGATTATCTTTTCTTTAAATACCTGCTTTTGTCATCTTGCTCCCCAGGTGCTTATTTTTCTATGCTCCAAAGCATTTACTTTTATTTATTTTTGAATGCTTTTTATAACCCCATAAAGTCTGGCCCTGTCCCACACTTCATCTGAATCTCTGTGCTTAGTCATTCGTGTCCAAGTCTCTGCAACCCCATGGACTGCAGCCCTCCAGGCTCCTCTGTCCATGGGGATTCTCCTGGCAAAATACTGGAGTGGGTTGCCATTCCCTCCTCAGGGGGTCTTCCCAAATCAGAGATCAAACTCGGGTCTCCCACACTGCAGGCGGATTCTTTACTGTCTGAGCCACCATCTGTATCTCTACTGCTCTTGAAAACAGCTTAACTCTGGCTGTTTTCATCTCTTACTTGCCCGTTTAAGACATTCTGCTGATTCTCTAGGTCATATTCCACAGTAGGAAAAGCAAATGAAGGCTATGGAACGTGCCAAAATTTGAAATCTAATCCTGTAGCTGGCAATCACAGTGTATTTGACCCCAGGCAGGTCACCCAAAACTTTTCAGCTTTGGTTTTCTCATCTTTCAAATATCAATGCCCAGAACAATAGCATGTTACAAAAATGACAAGAAGCAATTTTACTATGCCTCACACTCGTTCAGCGCTTAGTGAGTGGTGGTTTCCCATTAACTTCTCTAGATTATTAGTCTGACTCACTGGGCACTAAGAGGTCCATGGATAGAATTGGAGGGGGTCCATGAAGTTTCTTAAGGAAAAATTTTGCACTTTTATTTTCTTTACTCTCTCCCTGAAAGTTAACATTTCTTTCAGTTGTGAATGTATGCCACAGACCAATTTTTAGCAGCAACAATGACTATATCTCTGTGAAGTGACCACTGTGAAATATCACTGTGAAGTAATAGACATATTCATATCATGTTAAAACTTGTTGCTAATATCTCAAAATCTCTTACTTTCAGGCTTTGAAAACCACTGCTCCTTCAGTAATGGGAGTCATTTGACCCACTGCTTAATCTTGTTACTGAATGTGTTAATTTTAAAAAGCACATATATTCCTCCATCAAAAACTGTTTTTGTTGATATGATAAATGTACTTGAATATATTTGATTCATTTTTCTTTACCTTTGTTATAGTTTTCTCTAACTGTTTTTGGACTCTTTAAAAATTTCTGATTAGGAGTACCCAGGCTTCTTCAAGCTCCTAAGAACCCATATATCATAAACATTTTTTGCTTTTTTTCTTCTACTTAGATTGTACTTTCCCTCTTTGTTTCTAAAAATTCTGGATATTTTTTTTTGGGGGGGGGGGGCTTTGCATATACTGCAATGTTCAACGGTGTCAGGTAGGCAGCTCTACCCTAGTCACAAGGACATAATCACTAAGACCAAATGCTGTATCTCACGAGAGAAAGGGATTTCTCCACAATTCAATATTTCTTGCTCAACGTAATCAACTGTAGTCATCAAAATATCCTTAGGACAGAAGCTAATCAAATATTGTGTTTACCTGCCTCTAAGCTCACCTTTGAACTGTCCTCAAACCTCAGAATGAAGGACAAAACTAGTGAAAAGCAAGTCCTTCGATTATTTAAATCCCTGAGTTAGTTGCTCAGTCGTGTCTGACTCTTTGTGACCCCATAGACTGTAGCCCACCAGGCTCCTCTGTAAATGGGATTTCCCAGGCAAGAATACTGGAGTGGGTTGCCATTTCCTCCTCCATAAAAATTCTGGATATTTTTAAAACCTACGAGCTCAAATCTTTCTTCTTTAATGGAGTCTTCTTCCAAACATGCTGACTCCACTTATTTCTCCTTTCTATATCTAGAATTTGTCTAAAGAAATATATGGCCATATTTATTTATTTATAATTTTATTTATCTCCCTCCTTTACTCTTTTACTTCTCCATTAAAGCAATAGATGTCTTGAAGTCAGAAATCAAGTTATAGATTTTTCTCTTGTGTTTTACATAGTATCTAATAAAGTAATATGCAATTAAAAGGATGATTTCTTCAGAGAATATTAAATTATTTTATTACTTTTTTCAAATGCTGTCTTGTAGTTGTTTTCTCCTGTTAAAATTTGAGTCCTAGAGGCATAAATTTAGCAAGCATTCCTTTGACTTGTTCTCTTACAGAATTCTTACACAACGAAATTAGCAAAAAAAAAAATAGCAGTTTATTGAAATAAAAATAACCATTTCATATACATGTTTGGAGTAGGGGAATGATAGATCAAACTTAGACATATAATCATGTTTTACAAGAGAATTGGCTCCATTTCTGGTTTTTGGATACAGATGACAAAATGATCGACTTATTACGGCTTTGTACTCTATGAAATCAATACTGTATGAAATCAGTTTAACTCAAGTTAAATATTAGAACAATTCAACTTTTGAATATAAGTTACCAGGTGCAAAGATAACTCTTCTAATGGAATTGACCCCTTCTACTCTCAGCTTAGAAAGAAAATCTAATAGTACCATATCATTTATCACTGTTAAGATTGCTGTGTATCACACCTAGTTTTGTTTAAAAGTTAACAGAGAAGCAAAATTATATTTCACCTTTTAAAATTAGTATGGACTTTTGTTTGCTGGAAGATTTCTGATTACAGTTTCAATTTCTGTGCTTGTGATGTGTCTGTTAAGATTTTCTATTTCTTCCTGGTTTCGTTTTGGAAAGTTATACTTTTCTAAGAACTTGTCCATTTCTTCCAAGTTGTCCATTTTATTGGCATATAGTTGCTGATAGTAGTCTGTTATGATCCTTTGTATTTCTGTGTTGACTGTTGTGATTTCTCCATTTTCATTTCTAATTTTTTTGATTTGATTCTTCTCCCTTTTTTTTTTTTTCTTTCTTTTTTTAATGAGTCTGGCAAATGCTTTGTCTATTTTATTTATCTTCTCAAAGAACCAGCTTTTAGCTTTGTTGATTTTTGCTATGGTCTCCTTTGTTTCTTTTTCATTTATTTCTGCCCTAAGTTTTATGATTTCATTCCTTCTACTAACCCTGGGGTTCTTCATTTCTTCCTTCTCTAGTTGCTTTAAGTGTAGAGTTAGGTTATTTATTTGACTTTTCTCTTGTTTCTTGAGGTAACCTTGTATTGCTATGAACCTTCCCCTTAGCACTGATTTTACTGAGTACCATAGGTTTTGGGTTGTTGTGTTTTCATTTTCATTCATTTCTATGTATATTTTGATTTCTTTTTTGATTTCTTCAGTGATTTGTTGGTTATTCAGAAGTGTGTTGTTTAGCCTCCATATGTTTGTATTTTTAATAGTTTTTTTTCCTGTAGTTGACAACTAATCTTACCACATTGTGATCAGAAAGGATGCTTGGAATGATTTCAATTTTTTTTAATTTACCAAGGCTAGATTTATGGCCCAGGATGTGACCTATCCTGAAGAAGTTTCTGTGTGCACTTGAGAAAAAGGTGAAATTCATTGTTTTGGTGTGAAATGTCCTATAGATAGCAATCAGGTCTAACTGGTCCAGTGAATCATTTAAAGTTTGTGCTTCCTTGTTAACTTTCTGTTTAGTTGATCTATACATAGGTGTGAACGGGGTATTAAAGTCTCCCACTATTATTGTGTTACTGTTAATTTCCCCTTTCATACTTGTTTGCATTTGCCTTACATATTGCGGTGCTCCTATGTTGGATGCATATATTTTTATAATTGTTATATGTTCTTCTTGGATTGATCCTTGACCAGATGGCTTCACAGCTGAATTCTACCAAAAATTCAGAGAAGAGCTAGCACCTATCCTACTCAAACTCTTCCAGAAAATTGCAGAGGAAGGTAAACTTCCAAACTCATTCTATGAGACCACCATCACCCTAATACAAAAACCAGACAAAGATGCCACAAAAGAAGAAAATTGCAAGCCAATATCACTGATGAACATAGACACAAAAATCCTTAACAAAATTCTAGCAAACAGAATCCAACAACATATTAAAAAGATCATACATCATGACCAAGTGGGCTTTATCCCAGCGATGCAAGGATTCTTTAATATCCACAAATCAATCAATGTGATACACCACATTAACAAATTTAAAGATAAAAATCATATGATTATTTCAGTAGGTGAAGAAAAAGCCTTTGACAAAATTGAACAGCCATTGATGATAAAAACCCTCCAGAAAGCAGGCATAGAAGGAACATACCTCAACATAATAAAAGCCATATATGATAAACCCACAGCAAACATTATCCTCAATGGTGAAAAATTGAAAACATTTCCCCTAAAGTCAGGAACAAGACAAGTGTGCCCACTCTCACCACTACTATTCAACATAGTTTTGGAAGTTTTGGTCACAGCAATCAGAGAAGAAAAATAAATAAAAGGAATCCAGATTGGAAAAGAAGAAGTAAAACTCTCACTCTTTGCAGATGACATCATCCTCTACATAGAAAACCCTAAAGACTCCACCAGAAAATTACTAGAGCTAATCAATGAATATAGTAACGTTGCAGGATATGAAATTAGCACACAGAAATCCCATGCATTCCTATACACTAACAATGAGAAAACAGAAAGGAAAATTAAGGAAACAATTCCATTCACCATTGTGATACAAAGAATAACATACTTAGGAATAAATCTACCTAAAGATACAAAAGACCTATATATAGAAAACTATAAAACACTGATGAAAGAAATCAAAGATGACACAAATAGATGGAGAGATATACCATGTTCATGCATTGGAGGAATCAATATAGTGAAAATGAGTATACTACCTAAAGCAATCTATAGGCAATCCCTATGGTATTTTTCAGAGAACTAGAACAAATAATTTCACAATTTGTATGGAAATACAAAAAAAACCTTGAATAGCCAAAGCAATCTTGAGAAAGAAGAATGGAACTGGAGGAATCAACCTGCCTGACTTCAGACTATACTACAAAAAGCTACAGTCATCAAGACAGTATGGCAGTATGGTACTGGCACAAAGACAGAAATATAGATCAATGGAGCAAAATAGAAAGCCCAGAGACAAATCCATGCACCTATGGACACCTTATCTTTGACAAACGAGGCAAGAATATACAGTGGAGAAAAGACAATCTCTTTAACAAGTGATGCTGGAAAAATTGGTCAGCCACTTGTAAAAGAATGAAACTAGACCACTTTCTAACACCATACACAAAAATAAACTCAAAATGGATTAAACATATAAATGTAAGACCAGAAAGTATAAAACTCCTAGAGGAAAACATAGGCAAAACACTCTCTGACATAAATCACAGCAGCATCCTCTATGACCCACCTCCCAGTGCAATGGAAATAAAAGCTAAAATAAACAAATGGGACCTAATTAAATTTAAAAGCTTTTACAGATTGAAGGAAACTATAAGCAAGGTGAAAAAACAGGCTTCAGAATGGGAGAAAATAATAGCAAATGAAGCAACTGACAAAGAATTAATCTCAAAAAATATACAAGCAGCTCCTTCAGCTCAATTCCAGAAAAATAAATGACCCAATCACAAAATGGGCCAATGAACTTAACAGACATTTCTCCACAGAAGACATACAGATGGCTAACAAACACATGAAAAGATGCTCAACATCACTCATTATCAGAGAAATGCAAATCAAAACCACAATGAGGTACCATCTCATGCCTGTCAGAATGGCTGCTATCAAAAAGTCTGCAAACAGTAAATGCTGGAGAGGGTGAGGATAAAAAGGAACCCTCTTACACTGTTGGTGGGAATGCAAACTAATACAGCTACTAAGGAGAACAGTGTGGAGACCCCTTAAAAAACTGGAAATAAAGCTGCCATATGACCCAGCAATCCCACTGCTGGGCATACACACTGAGGAAACCAGAATTGAAAGAGACACGTGTACCCCAATGTTCATTGCAGCACTGTTTACAATAGCCAGGACATGGAAGCAACCTAGATGTCCAATTCAGACAAATGGATAAGAAAGCTGTGGTACATAGACACAATGGAATATTACTCAGCCATTAAAAAGAATGCATTTGAATCAGTTTTAATGAGGTGGATGAAACTGGAGCCTATTATACAGAGTAAAGTAAGTCAGAAAGAAAAACACCAATACAATATACTAACACATATACATGAATTTAGAAAGATGGTAACGATGACCCTATATGCGAGACAGCAAAAGAGACACAGATGTAAAAACAGTCTTTGGGAGTCTGTGGGAGAAGGGGTGGGTGGGATGATTTGAGAGGGTAGTGTTGAAATGTGTATATTATCATATGTGAAGCAGATTGCCAGTCCAGGTTTGATGTATGAGACAGGGTGTTCGGAGCTGGTGCACTGGGATGACCCTGGGGGATGGGATGGGGAGGGAGGTGGGAATGGGGTTCGAACGGGGAACACATGTGCACCCGTGGCTGATTCATGTTGATGTTTGGCAAAAAACACTATAATATTGTAAAGTAATTAGCCTCTGATTAAAATAAATTAATTAATTTTAAAAATAAAATAAAATTAGTATGGAGCTTTTCTTACATGGAAACATTTTCCTGCTAATAATTTAGCACCTTCCTATTATACAGTATACTAAATACCATTGCCATCATTTATATTGTTGCAGATAACAAAGGTTTTGTTAGGTATTAAAAGTTATTTTTTTATTTAAACCAATTTTCATATATAAAAAGAAATTGATTCTGTCTTTTATTCACATCACTTCTTTTTGAAAAACCTAGAGCAAATTCATAGTTCAATAAAATGGATTGACTATTAGCTATTGGGCTTTAAAAGTAAAATTTCTTTTTTCTTGCTCTCTTTTGTTCCTTTTTTCCATCATTCCTAAGCTGAGTGCTTCTTTTTAAAATGTGTTCTTTTTATTGAATGCAATATCTGTGATTAATCTTCTTGACATTTTAAAAATAAAATAATAATACTCTTTGTCTCAAATTAGAAGCATGACTCACTCATTTATTTTCCTCTTGAATTTTCCTGTGTAGTTGTCTCATTATTTTCTCTTTTCTAATAATTTCTTCCTAAATTTTTGCACTTTGTCCTTGACTGAATTGCTGAACTAATTATTCTATTTTTTTCTAGGTTCACTTTTAACATTTCATTAGTTAACTATAATATGATTTTCAAAAGATTTTTTAATGATTGTATTTTTTATTTAATATGCCTGTAAACCTCACTTCTCTTAGACACTTGGATACTTCATTTTGTCAGTTCCCTATATATTTCCTCTTCAGTACATAATTTGTTAATCACCTTTCTCCTAAGTATTTTATTTTTACTTATAATAACCCAGAATATTTCTACTGACTGTATTTCTCTTCTATCTCTTGTTTCTTTGCTGTTTGGCAGGTAGGCTACTTACAAATTATTAGCATATTTCTAATAACATCAGAAAGAACATTGAAGCATCCCTCCTTTATTTTCTCTTGGCCTGATTAGGTTAGATTTACTCACCAATGTATTTCTTTGTTTTAATCAAATTTTCTTAAATATTTTTAAAATTCTATTTTAAAATTTATATCCTTTTTTTTTAAAAAAGGAGATCATGGATATAAATAAAAATGTATAAACATAGTTACCACCTATTAGTACACTGTGTCCATCACCTAAACTTTCTACATTTATTTTTGAAGCTCCATTTTATTTTATGTTTTATTGAGTTATAGTTGATTTGGAGCTCCATTTATTTCATCTTTTTTCAGAGTTCCATTTATTTTATATTTTTATTGAGTTATAGTTGGTTTGGAGCTCCATTTATAACTTGGGCTTTTTTTTTTTTTTTTTAATTTAAACATTGTTTCGCACCCAAACTTTAATTCTATGAAAAAACCATCTGTACTGCAGCACAGACTGGGAGTTGCACATATTGTCTTGACGATGCCAGTACTCACTCTGGCCTAATTTTTGTCATCCTCCTGTTTCTAAACTCCAGTAGTTTTTGATGGACAAGGAAGCCTGGCGTCGCTTGGGGTTGCAGAGAGACAGACACGACTGAACTGAGCTGTTCGACAGCTTGTGAGAAGTAAAATATTAAAAAGTTGAAGGAATATGGTGTTTTTATTGTAAAGAGAAAAGTAATCTAATCTGGAAGATGAGAATTAATGGAAAGAATTTAGTAAGAATAAGAACACAGTAAGAATAAAATGATGTTTATAAGTAGATAGTCTGTCTTGGAGAACAATGGAAGATAAAGGTGAAGAAATCAGGAGAATGAATTTGGTGGGGGGGGGGCAGGGAGGACATTTATAATCTGGCCATCCATTCCTTTAACTATCTTAATGAAGTGAGATTTATGCCTGTCAGTCTACATCTGTGATTTTAAAATAAGTCTTTATTATGAAAAGGACCTCAAATCCTTCATCCTGCCCTTCAGGACGTTTTTCATTTTTGTTCATTTAATCTCTTCTATCTGATGTGTCGGTTTTTGCCACTGTGGGTTTTCACTCCATGCACATTATCTCTGATTTCATCATTATTAATGATAGCAAATGCATGATGGCCAAGACTTTCATATATATCACTTCATTTTGCCATCTCCTTCGTGTACACTGCTCCTTGTCACGTGTGACTATCAAGTATGATGATATCTTCTGCATTCTCTCTGAAAACTTGAATCCTATACTCTATTCACATCTCTCTCCTCTGTAAATCATTTCTTTCTTTCTGTTTGTTTGTTTTTTCTTTTTATTTTATTTTATGGAAGTAGAGTTGATTTACAATGTGTCAGTTTCAAGTGAACAAAAAAGTGGTTCAGTTTCATCTATATTATTTTTCAAATTATTTTCCCTTGTAAGTTATTAGAAAATGTTGATTATAGTTCCCTGTGCTATACAGTAGGTCCTTATTGTTTGTCTGTTTTATATTATATACAGTAGTGTACATATGTTAATCCCCAAATCCATATGAATCATTTCTGGAAGTTAATTATAACATTGTTGATAGCTTCCATTTATCAAGTATCTAAAATATCGTAGGTAATTTATTTGTAGGTAGGTAATATAATTTGTATACCTATGGAAACTAAGACCAGATGATTACTTCATTTACTCAGAGCCTGTAGTAAAGAGATGCTAGAGAAGAGCTTTTGAACTTCATTACTCCTGACTCCAGGAGCTTTTACATGCTGTTCTGAAGATCCAGGTCATCTCTATATACTATGTGCCCTCAAATTCCTATGATGTCTTTGAATAGTCTGTTTTATAAGCTTATTTCTATTACTTACACCTAAACTTTTTTTTTCAAGGCAGAGATTAAATCAAATTATTTTATACTTCTTTTGAAATATATGGAAATTGTGTAGTAAATGCTTATTGGATATAAAAATGCCCTTTATTACTTAAAATACCAATATATTTTTACTGTGCTTTTATCATCTGTGCTATGAATACAATTGATATGTTGCTTCTAACCACTGTGTATAATCATGTGACATGTAGTACCAGTTTTTGTTTATCCATTCTACAACATAGGTTCACTCAAATCATCCCCAATCTTTACACAAATACCATTGCCATAGGCACAGATTTATCTATGTTTTTATAAATCTGCTTGAAAATTTTCAAGACTAAAATACCCAACTCATGGGATGTACTTATACTTACAATGAATAAGTAGAACCAGTTTTCTTTAGAGTGACTGAACAGACTACATCTGCACCAACAATACATGTCCAAAGTTCCCACATCCTTGCCAGCTCAAAATTATCAAACATTCTAATATTTCCCCCTAATATATAGGAGTTAAGAGCATAGTGATAATTTTCATTGCTTTAGTTGGTATTTTTTCTTATTATTTATGTATGAATTGGGGCATTTCTCTATATACCTGTTAGTCTTTTGCATCTCTTCATTTACTTTGATTATTTTCCTGTTAAGATTATTGCCTTCCCTTATTGATTCAGAGAAATTAGCCATCTGTTCTAAACTTTAGACATTTCAAGCATCTCCATTCAGTTATCCATCTATCAATTTCATTCACATTGACCTTTGCTAACCAAGTCCACTTTATCATTCTCCTTTCTCATTCACTTCTTTCTTTACTCCATTTCTTTTCTTCTTTCAGTAATAATTTTTATCACCTCCATATTCAGTGTCTTCTGGGCTAGCTATTTATTCATTGATTCTGAAAATCATTCATTCATTTACTTATGTAATCACAAATATTTATTAAATGAAACCAAGCAAAAGGCCCTGGGCCATGTCGTATAGTCCCTTACCCCGGTGCATTTGCAGTCAAGCTATTTTGTTTCTAATGGTTTACACAAGTTGTTGTTGTTGTTTTTTTTAAGGTTTATTTATTTATTTATTTTTGGCTGTGCTCGGTCTTCATTGCTGAGCATGGATTGTCCCTGGTTGTAGACAGCAGAGCCTACTCTCTAGGTGCGGTGTGTGGGCTTCTCATGACTGTAGCTTATCTTGTTGTGGAGCACAGGTTCTAGGGTGTTGCAGGCTTCAGTGGTTGTGGCCCCCAGACTCTAGAGCACAGGCTCAGTAGTTGTGATGCACAGGCTTAGCTGCTCCGCTGCATGTGGAATCTTCCTGGAGCAGATCAAACCCATGTCCCCTGCATTGGCAGGCAGATTCTCAGCCACTAGATGGCCAGGGGAGCCCTGTGCTTCTGCTCTCCCTCTCTCTTGGCCTCTGACTTTCTCTTTCATATACACAAACAGACATCAAATGTAGATTCTTGCCACTTAAAAGTCTATTCTACCCTTCATTCTATAGATTCTATCCTCTGCCTTCATATATATCACTCTTCAGTAATGCTTGACTATCATTCATTCCCAGCATAGCTAGAGCTGAATTAATGGAGAAAAGGTACTAGTCATATATATTGAGCTAGAGAAATGATAGATCATTTATTACTTAGTGAGTGTCTACTGTGTAAAAGAAATGTATCTGATATGGGAAGAGAGAAATCCAAATATATTCTTATATATGAGAGCAGAGAAGACAGTAAAAATTCTGAAATAGAGAGAAAACACTGTAACTATAATATCATTTTGTGTTTAATATTATATGTATGAAAAAGAATTAGGAGCTATTTATATAGAATTGCTAGCTGTAGAGTTATAATCACAATTTGCCCTAAGAGGACTATAGAGGGACTCTTTTCCTTAGACAAGTCATCTATTGCTTTCATATTCTATCTTGTAAAAATTATTGTGCAAACCTGAAATGGCAATAAAAGAAAATCAAAGAAAAGAGAATTACAGATAGAAAATTACAATATTTTGAACATTTTTAAAAAGCTACTTCTGATGTGCTATGTTTATAAACATGAAATTCATTACTATAAATTGTAAATTGTAACCTTTTTTTGGTGTGTATATAATCTCATAATATGCTAAAATAGAAAAATTCCAAGCCACTTCTTTGTAGAGTGTGATGTACTGGCCTGAGCTGTTAAATTCAGTCACTCACTAGACAGGAGCTAGTATACTGGAAAAAATTGTTAGAAGACTGTAAAAATGATGACTGCTTCACCTTTTGTTGATACTCATTTCAAATTAAGTTTGCCTCAAAAGAAGTTTATATATCTATATCAAAATTGAATCACCTAAAATTTATTACTTGTGTTTTATTGTTAAAGGTTTTATATAGAGTTTCTGTTTGTTTTCATTAAAGAAAAGACCATTGTGAGACCTGTAATTTTTAAAACTAGTCTGCATAATTTCCCAGTAGTATGTAAAATATCATATTGGGTTATTGATTTCAGCTTTCATTATTCTCTCAAGGAGGAAATAGTAACAACAAACCAAAAGAAGTCTTTTTTGATCATCTGTTTTTCTCTATTTTATCAAGTTCTATAGTTTTATTGATTATATTCTTCCTAATTCCTGTGAGTTAATTCTTTTTATATTTTCTGAATTCTTGAGTTTAAATATTATTTTTTGTGTGTTTGAATACTCTAGTCAACTGGCATAAGTATACAGAGAAGAAAAACATTAAACTGTCAGAATGCTATATTGTCTTTCCTTATATAGATAGAACAATTTTCAGAGTTGAGTTTATTTATACAGATTAATCAAATGATGTAAAAATACATGATTTTTAGTTAACAGTGGATTAAAAATAGCATATGTACAGTTCTTTACTTTTTATAAATTTCCACACTTATTACCATATTTCTTTTTTCTTATGACAGATACATCAAGATATACAATTCAGTGGTCTATAGTATATTTAGAGAGTAATACAACTGTCACCACTGTCTAATTTTAGAGTATTTTAATCACCCTCGACAAACCCCACAGTCATTAGAAATCACTCCCCATAAACCCCTACATGTGACTCTGGCAACCACTAGTTTATTTTCTGTCTCTGTAGATTTGCCTATTCTGGACATTTCATTAAAACGGAATAGGTCCTTGGTTATCTATCTTAAATATACTAGTATGTACATATCAATTCCAAACTCGCAATCTATCCCTCCCAGCCACCCTTCCCTGCTGGTAACCATAAGTTCATTCTCTATAAATCTGTTTCTGCTTTATAAATAATTTCATTTGAATAATTTTTTAAAAAATATTTTACATGTAGATTATCAGTTCAGTTCAGTTCAGTTCGGTCACTCAGTCGTGTCCGACTCTTTGGGACGCCATGAACCGCAGCACGCCAGGCCTCCCTATCTATCACCAACTCCCAGAGTTTACCCAAACTCATGTAGATTATATCACATGATAATTGTGTTTCTCTGTCTTATTTACTTCACTTAGTATGATAATCCCTAGGTCCATTCAAGTTCCTGCAAATGTCATTATTTCATTCTTTTTAATGACTGAGTAATGGAGATTGGTGCTTATTAAAATGTCACAAAGTTTGCTGTTCTTACTGATATTCAGCATTTTTTCTTAATAAACATTGGTTAGAAGGAAATGGCAACCCACTCCAGTACTCTTGCCTGGAAAATCCAATGGACAGAGGAGCCTGGTAGGCTACAGTCCATGGGGTCGCAAAGAGTCAGACATGACTGAGCGATTTTACTTACTTAAGCCACCAAGGAAGCCCAAGAATACTGGAGTTGGTATCTTGTCCCTTCTCCAGGGGATCTTCCTGACTCAGGAATCAAACCAGGGTTTCCTGCATTGTAGGCATATTCTTCACCAGCTGAGCTACTAGGGAAGCCCAAGAGCAGTAAATGCTATCTTAAATATGAGTTCTCCTGAGGGGAAAAGCATATATGTCATACCCAAACAATTCTTGTTTCATTTATGAGTATTTCTTAGAAGCTTACTGGATATAATAATTCCTTCTATTACTAGTTAAAATTTTCATTCATAAAATAGTTTTAATAGGAAATAAATCTCAATGCCAAAAAGTTGAACCTATGCAGAATTAGATAAGAAATAGTTTTCTTCCTACTCTGAGCTCATTATCCTTCCTGTGGCAGAAGTAACAGCATTACTTCATTAATCTTTCATGATGTATTCTGTGATTTACCTACACATAAGTCTATAAGAATCTTTCACTTTTTAACTCAAATGGTAGTATCTGATGCATATATAATTCACATCTTACCATTTTCTACTTACAAAATATTGGAAATTATTGCATATTAACATATGCATATTAATCATATTCATTTATATGACCTTATATTATTACACTTTGTGACTAGATCATACATTATTTATCCAGCCATCTATTGGTGAACATTTATGTTGCCTAATCATTTGCTACCATAAATGATATTGCAAAGGATTTCCATCCTTGTCTGCAAACATTTATATGTATAATTCTATTTTTATAAATGGATCAAGGGGAGAATATATGTTTAAACTTTTGATGAATATTGTCCAGTAGCACTGTATAGGGCTTATACTTCATTATCATTATATCAGATGGCCTTTTGTCAACACTTTAACCAATACAGTGTCTATGAAAATTTTTCAGTTTTAAAATCCATTTATCATTTTATGAGAGTATTGAATACTTTTTAATATTTTGACCTTGCTTATATTTTCCTTCTATGAATTTTCTTTTTAATGTCCTTTGTGCCTTATTTACATGAATATTTTCTCTTGTCAATATGTAGGAGCTCATATATTTTAAATAATTTAGTCCTTTATTATAATGTAGATATTTTGCCTAGTTTGCCATTTGTCTTTTGACTTTTTTCACTACAATTTTTCTCCTACAATTTCTTCAATATACATTAAACATCCTTCTTTAGGTCTTCTATGATTTTTATTAAGCTCAGAAAGACTTTTCCCATTCTAGCATACTAAAAATATTGCTTCTATATTTACTTCTATTTTTTATGCTTTTATTTATCATTTTAAATATGTTAAGTCACTTGGGAATTATTTTTTAAGTCAGAAAATTTTCCAATGTAATTTTTTCCTAGTTTCAGTTGTTCAGTAGTGTCAGAATCTTTGTGATCCCCTTTTCCCTAGTACTGACCCCAAAGCTATCATATTTCTCTGCCTTGTAGTCAGTTATGGGTCATTACCAAAGTATTTTATATTTAAATAATAATATATTTTAATACCTGTTGGACTTATTCACTTTTACATATTTCCCTTGAATTAACAGGATGCAGCTTCCTGTTGAAGCCCAATTTTGAAAGTAATCTTTAGAATTATCTAGTATCATTTTAAAGAATTAGATTTTTAATTTTGTTGCATCATTTGTTGTTATTCCTTCACTATCACGTACAACTCTTTGGGACCCCATGGACTGCAGCACACCAGGCTTCCCTATCTTCCCTATCCTTCACTGTCTCCCAGTGTTTGCTCAAACTCGTGTTCACTGAGTCAATGATGCTATCTAACCATCTCACCTTCTGCCACCCTCTTCTGCTCTAGTCTTCAATCTTACCCAGCATCAGGGTCTTTTCCAATGAGCCAACTCTTCACATCAGGGGGTCAAAGTATTGGAGCTTCAGTATCAGTACTTCCAATGAATATTCAGGGTTGATTTCCTTCAGGATTGACTTGGTTTAATATCCTTTCTGTCCAAAGTACTCTCAAGAGTCTTCTCCAGCACCACATGTTTGAAGGCATCAATTCTTCAGTGCTCGGCCTTTTTTTACTGTCCAGCTCTCACATCCATACATGACTACTGGAAAAAACATAGCTTTGACTATATGGACCTTTGTTAACAAAGTGGTGTTTCTGCTTTTTAATATACTGTCTAGGTTAGTCATTGCTTTTCTTCCAAGGAGCAGGTGTCTTTTAATTTCATGGCTGCAGTCACCATCCATGGTGATTTTGGAGCCCAAGAAAATAAAGTCTGTTACTATTTCCATTGTTTCCCCATCTATTTGCCATGAAGTGATGGGGCCCAATGCCTTGATCTAATTTTTTTGAATGTTGAGTTTTAAGCCAGCTTTTTCACTCTCCTGTTTCACCTTCATCAAAAGGTTCTTTAGCTCCTCTTCACTTTCTGCCACTAGGGTAGTATCATCTGCATATCCGATTATTGATATTTCTCCTACAATCTTGTTTCCAGCTTGTGAGTCATCCAGCCCAGCATTGCACATGATGTACTTTGCATATAAGTTAAATAAGCAGCATTATAGTAAATTTATAAATTAATTCATGTAGATGCAAAATCTTCAGGGCATTGTTTATTTGTCTATCTCTATCTAATTACACTATATACTGTTCCTTTTTTGAAGTCATTAAATATCTTTATGCACTCTAAATATTTCTTAATATTTTTATTCTCAAATCTGTCTTTTATTTATTTACTTTTTTTAAATCGTTGCTAATGTGCATTTGTTTTTTTGTTTGTTTGTTTGTTTTTTAATTTGGCTTGAAAGTGAAAGTGAAAGTCATTCAGTCGTGTCCAACTTTTTGCAAACCCATGGACTACACAGTCCATGGAATTCTCCAGGCCAGAATACTGGAATGGGCAGTCTTTCCCTTCTCCAGGGGATCTTCCCAACCCAGGGATTGAACCCAGGTCTCCCACATTGCAGGCGGATTCTTTACCAGCTGAGCCACAAGGGAAGCACAAGAATATCAGATTGGGTAGCATATCCCTTCTCCAAGGGATCTTTGCGACCCATGGATCAAAGCGGGGTCTCCTGTATTGCAGGCAGATTCTACCAACTCATCTATCAGGATAATTTGGCTTAGCTGCTATCATTTTTAGAAAGGCTAGTGATTTTTTCTAAAATTTTGTCCCAAACATTTATTACTGAATTCTCTCTCTTCTGTAGTAGTTTTGTCAGTTGATTATCCTACATTTTCCAAGTATCATTTTTTTTTTAAACTTGTAAATGGTAGTTTATTTTTAGCACCTACTTTCCACTTTTTGCTTCTTCTTGTTCTCACCTGGGGCTTCCTGGTGTCTCAGAAGTAAAGAATCCGCCCGCAATGTAGGAGATGCAGAAGATGAGAGTTTGATCCCGGGGTCAGGACGATTCCTTTGGAGGAGGAAATGGAAACTCACTCTAGTATTCTTGCCAAGAAAATCCCATGGACAGAGGAATCTGGCAGGCTACAGTACATGGGGTTGTAAAGAGTCATACGTGACTGTGCTACTGAACATATACACATGTTCTCACTAGTCTACATCATTTAAAACTTTCAGAAAGATGAAACGTTAGTGGACATCCTGATCTTTTACCTCACTTTAGTGGGATTGCTTTCAGAGATTCTCCTTTAAACATGATGCTAGATTTTAGATTATGATTAGATTACACACATGCATTTATGTATAAAAAACAAAAGTAGATACTTTGATGAAGTAGCCACTCTGTGATTTAAAAACTGCATGTCCTTTAACAGTATTCAATGTAAACTTCTCTCACAAGTAGTTGCTGCCGTGTAATTTACTGCTTAACTAAGACTATAAACCACAGGAAGGAAAGGCTCTTCAGAGTTGTAATGCCCCTAGCTTCAGCACGTGCTAGGAAATATCTGACTGTTTTTACTTTGTTATCACTCTGCTTTTCTCTTACTCAGTATCTGTCTTGCTTATTTCTTTGATCTCTAAAACTGAATAGTTGTAGTAATTATTAAATGTTTATTAAGATATTAAATATTTACACTTTTAACCCTCAATTATCCTGATAACTCAGTATGTTATATACTTTACAATTTTTTTCAAAAACTATTGAGAATCAGAGAGTCTTAGTAAATTTCTCATATTTATACAGTTTATTGATAACAGAACTCTATCTTAAACCAACAGTTTCTGACTCCAAGTTTATTACTTTTGACTACATCACAGTTTGTCTACATTTGTATCTACTGTGATGATTGTCAGCTTATAAAGCAAACTTGCATGAAGTGAAGTGAAGTGAAACCTGCTCAGTCGTGTCCAACTCCTTGCAAGCCCATGGACCATACAGTCCATGGAATTCTCCAGGCCAGAATATTGGAGTAGGTAGCCTTTCCTTCTCCACGGGATCTTCCCAATCCAGGGATTGAACCCAGGTCTCCTGCATTGCAGGCAGATTCTTTACCAGCTGAGCCACCAGGGAAGCCCAAGAATACTGGAGTGGGTAGACTATCCCTTCTCCAGTGAATCTTCTTGACTCAGGAATCGAACCAGGGTCTCCTGCATTGCAGGCAGATTCTTTACCAACTGAACTAATTTGCATACTTTATCTAATTGGATTCTGAGAGCAGCAGTTTAAGTTATATTGAAAGGTGATTATTGTGAACTCATTTTACAGGTAAGGAAATTTAATTATTGAGAAGATAAAGAATGTTTCTAAGCTAACACTTGTCATAGCCAAAGCAGGTTATCAAGCAAGGTTTATTCACACAAAACAATCATTTTTTTTTTTATTTTAAAAATACTAAATTCTGGATTTTAAATTTTATGAGTATTTGTTCTATTGGGACCTATCTGGAACTAATTATTTGCACTTTTGTTATCTTGTATCATTTAGATATTATCACAGTAATGTTGTGCAATAAACATCACAATACTGTGCAATAAATTACCATAATACTTCTGTGATCATAATCAAATACATAATTTTTGCTCACAAGTTTTCAGGACTTCTGGACTGTTCTTATGGTCTTGGCTGGTCTTGCTTATACTGTATGATCAGCATCAGGTCAGGTAGCCTGATTGTGATCAGCAGATTAGGTTCTGCTGATTGTGGCAGTTCTCTCCTATGCTAGCTGTCAGATAGTCTCTTAAGATAAATCCATGTCTCTCCACATTTAATCACCCAAACACGTTTATTTAATGTGCTGGGCAGAGCTCCCTAAAGTAGATTCATCTCCAGTGAAAAAAATCACCAGTGACTCTCCTACATGAAGGGCAGCCTTTTAGTCTGAGACCTGGTGTGTATTATATCTTACCTGATACTAGATGTTAGGGACAGCATAATGAGTGAGACTGACAAGATCCTTGTTTAAAAGAGTGTATAATCCAGCGAGTAAGAGCAATAGCAAACAGGGAAACACTGATTTTAAATTGTACTCTAAAGAGAATAAACAGGCTGTAGTGAAATAGAATAATGAAGATGTGATTTTATTAGGTAACTGATCAGGGAAGCCATCTCTGAGGAAATGAGATTAATAAGAAGTCAAAGTGACTTCCCTGGTGACTCAGATGGTAAAGAATCTGCCTGCTGTGTGGGAGACCCGGGTTCGATCCCAGGGTTTGGAAGATCCCCTGGAGAAGGAAATGGCAATCCACTCGAGTATTCTTGCCTGGGAAATCCCTTCAACAGAGGAGCCTGGCTTGCTACAATCCATGGGCTCGCAAAGAGTTGGACATGACTGAGCAACTAACACATACGTAATAAGAACAGCATACCTGGGTACAGTTGACAAAAATCCAGTTCAAATGAAGTGCAATAGAGTTAAGTGTATTTGCACAGGGTATTTGAAGAAAGGAGGTGGTCTTAGGGAAAATTGGCACCATGGGTTTGAATGTCCTTAGGATATGGTCTTTCTCCTGGTCATCAGTTTCTGTTTCTGAGTCTTTTTTTCTCTTCTCCTACATTACTACAAGTGGACTTAAAGTACAAGGACATGAACGGACAATATTAGGCTGAGAAATCTGAAAAGAAACTCTTTCTCCTCAACTTGAAAACTTCTCTAGAAGTTTAAAAACCCATCTTCCTGACTTAGATCTTATATCCACCTCTTAGGCCAACCATTGTGGCCAGGAGTGATTATAGCTCACATTCACAAACATGTATAGACTTGGGATAGGAAAACCAGGTTCCCTAAAGAAAAGCATAAAAGGTTGACAGTAACATGGCCACAGAAGAAATCTTACTGAGCCTGGGTCCCTCCCTCAAAATGTATATTTGTAAAGCAGAATTCATGTCTAACACATAGTATGTCCAACAGTGTAGGACTTGATACATTTCAAAGTGGTAAAGTAATTTTAGTAACTTTTGAGTATTAAAACATTCTTTTTTTACATACAAAAATATAACACTTTAATCTCATATCTGTTTTCAAAGCTTCTTCTCTTTCTTCCAGGCCTGGCCCAGGATTAAAAAACTAGTGAGGGAAAAGTTATATATATGATTTTCTTGGGTTTTATAGAAAGCTGCCATCTTCCTAATTATAAGCTCAGTAATTCTCTTCATAGAAGTTGTCTTCTGTTGGTTCTCTCTCCTTTGTGAATCTAGAGTCATGTGATGAGCTAAAAGTGACAGAGTTAGTTTTATTCACTTAGATATTTCTATGATGATATTTCTGAAGTTTGAACTGTCAGCTTAAACTACACTAAAACAGAAAATCTCACACTTTGTCTTGTAATTGCAGCAATTCTTCTATTTTAAAATCAGAATCAGGTGTGTAAAAATTCAAGGAATAAAAAAACATTTATAGATTTTTTAATAAATACAAATAAACCTGTTTTTTAAGATTCTTTAAATTTTGTATTAAAAGAAATAGCTCCTCTAATGATAGGAAATCCATTATAAATTGTGCTTTTAAATAAATAGATCTTGACCCCAAGTACTTTATTCTGTTTACTAAGCATATAAATATTTCCTTATGCCTGTTAACATAAATCTATTTTCAGATCCTTTTGAAGCATTCATCATCTTTTCTATTCGCCATGAGATCAGAAGGATTGATCTTCATAAAAGAGACTATAGTCTACTTGTTCCTGGATTGAGAAACACAATAGCACTTGACTTTCACTTCAATCAAAGTTTGCTTTATTGGACAGACGTTGTAGAAGACAGAATATACCGGGGCAAGCTTTCTGAAAGTGGAGGTACAGCCATTACAATTTTGACTTAATGGTGGGATTAATTTCTAACTGAAATTTTCAGAAAAAATATGTTGTAATCAGAAGGAATTTTGATTACTCTTTGGTTTTTTATCTTCTCCCAATATATGGAAATCCAAGGGTGTAAAGTATGTGTGATGATACCTTGGAGGGGGGTGAAGGCCTATACTATTCACACCATTTTCAAATTGTGAGCATTTTGATGCATATTCAGTGGTGAAGTTTATTTACAAGAGAAAAATGACTGTCTTCTAATTACTATACATAATTTTTGTGAGTTAAAATAGCTTTTGTGTTTCTTTATGGTTTTCACATTCTAGCATCATTCAAAGAAATAATAAATTATTACAAAGATTATTAATATAAGCTAAATAAATTTTCCCATAATTTGGCATCTCTTTTTCCAATCTAGGCTTTCCTTAAAGAGCAAGACTTTGAGATAAATATATGTCATAACTCTCTTGAAAATCTCAGATCTGTATAACATTCCAAAGGCCAGGTATTTCTATCAAAATCTAAATTCCTCCTTAAATCACCATTACAATTTTGGAAAAATGTAGTGTTCAAACACAATGTAATTATGATGTGTGAATCTGTGTCTTGTATCATATTACAAAGTATCGATTTCAATTTCAAATGATGGGTTTAGATCCATGATTTTACATGGTTAACTGTTTAAAAAAATGCACTTTCAACATGTCTAACAAAAGCACTGGCAATGTCGTAAGTTATAAAGTATTAATTCCAAAAGAAATGAAGGACATAAATAAAAATAGTTCTGAGTATTACCCAAATGTTTATTTTTATTTAGACCACACCACAGGCTTCTTCCTTTATTTTCAAGCATGTTATATTCTGCAAGTCAAAATACAACTCAGAAATGTTATATTTGCTCAGAATTCTGTGGGGGGGTATAATTTGAGGATTATTTTTAAGGCTAAATGGTATAACATCGATCTTTTCAGTCATGCTTTCAAAAACAGTAGCTGCTGACTGACTAGACGCAGATTGCCCTAGGTGGACTCTTTATTCTACCCTGAAGATCAGTGTTTAAATTACATTCCATTGATTTTAACCAGCAAGTCATTATCATTTCCAAAATTCCTTGTTCTGCCTAAAAAATCAGAAACATGACATAACTTTTTTGCAACCTAAACATTGTTATTAGCCTCAGTGTTGTTTAAAAATTCTGTTATGCTGTCACTGAAAGGATTTAAGAGATTAAAAATCTCTGCTGGGAAACATCATTAATTCTAAATTTGGGGCCATCTTAATTTCTGTGTCAGGTAACACTTTTACACTATATCTCTCAAAGTTAATATAATGTTAAATACTTCATACTGCTGATAAGGACGCCTTTTCCTTAGTGCGTAATGGGTCACATGAATGGATGCAAGTGTTGGTTTCTCCCTTTTTGTAGGTGTCAGTTCTATTGAAGTGGTTGTGGAACATGGCCTGGCTACCCCAGAAGGACTGACTGTTGACTGGATAGCAGGCAACATATACTGGATAGACAGCAACCTGGACCAAATTGAAGTGGCCAAACTAGACGGTTCCTTAAGAACTACACTCATTGCAGGAGCTATGGAACACCCCAGGGCCATCGCTTTGGACCCAAGATTTGGGTAAAGATATTTGCCTTTCATAGATTCACTTTGGCATAAAAAAATAACCTTCAAAATTAATATTGGATTCAATTTTCTCATAAATTAGAAGTCAAAGTGCTTATTTTGTGCATGTACATATGTGTGTATATACTTGTGGATGGTTGTATATATAGATGTATGTTTATATTTATATCTATAATTATGCATGCATGCTCTGTCACTCAGTCACATTGAACTTTTGAGACCCTATGCACTATAGCCAGCCAGCCAGGCTCCCCTGCATATGGGATTTTCCAGGCAACAGTTCTTGAGTGGGTTGCCATTTCCTTCTTGAGGGGATCTTCCTAACCCAGGGATCAAACCCTGGTCTCCTGCATTACAAGCAGATTCTTTTATGATCTGAGCCACCAGGGAAGCCCATGTATATATCAACCAATTTTAGATTATCACCATGAATTTGATATAAAATTGCTTACATAGGTACTTTTAAAGGAGTAAACTTTTCTTTTTTCCTAAATATGGTCATTAGGCCCTTTTGTAAGATATTGTAACTTTATTTTGAAGCAGTAATTTAATGAATTCATTTTTGACTTGCCAAAGAGATGTTGTAATTTTTTCTAATGGTTGCAAACCACAGGACCAGTCTTTGGTCCAAACAGTCACAAGTGTTAACCACCTCACCCTTTATTTGTATTTGTATGTACTTGGAGATAGTTTAAAAGAAAATTAGAATAAACTTGAAGGAATCCAGTGGTGAGATGCTGGCTATAGGGACATTTAAGACAAGACACATTATTCTGGAAGACAAAGTCAAAAGTATAATCCAGGTTATTGCCTCACTGTCTCCCTTCAGTCCTTTGTGAAAGATGAGAAGAGAGACAGTGGATTTGGGGCCAGAAAATAAGGGTCCAGCACTGCTCAGTCACTTATCCTCTGGGGAGCCTACTCAAGTATATTACTTCCTTTATATTTCCGTATTCTCTTTTGAACGTCGGGAACAATAATGTCTCAATTAGATTGTTTTTGAGGAGATAGAATGTGAAATATAATGTATAACTCATCTATATTGGGATACTTGTTATTACTGTTGGTTGTTTATTTTATACATCCAAAATGATTGTCAAGTCTAAAGGGTGATAGAAAGGAACATTTTTTTGGCTCTGTACTTTTAAGTATTACACAGCCTAGGAAGGACCAAGAAGGATGGAGGTCAGAAAGCGGTCAGTCAGGAGGGAATTGAATGAGATGCAGAAGAGAAAAGCGACCCTATGTTTAAGTCAGTTTCCTGGTCCACACACTTTTCTTTGTGCACTGTTTTATGCACAACCCAGAAATCAATAGCTTGGGAATTGTGTTTGTTTTCCTTTTCCTCAATTCAGATCTAGACATTAAAGGGGCAAGGTAGCTTGTGTAGAGCAAGGTAGCTAGTTTCAAACTGGTCACTGTCATTATTGTTGTGTTTGTTTTACCTTCCACAGTGTTTTGCATTTATTTGACTTAGTTGCCACAATTTAAAATTTTGAAAGATTTGGAATACAATTCTCGATTTCTGGCTTCTTTTGAAAATGTAGGGAGATCTGTCAACACCCAACAGAGCAGTAGCAAACCTTTTGGGCTGAAGGTGTGTCCTCCATTTTAGACAGTTTATGCTTTGCCCGTTTCACTCATTAACTCCTGTGCTAACAGTTAACTAGGAAGACATCAGGTGTGTTTTATGAGAAATTTCCTTCTCAAACAGACTCTTCCTGAGGGTGCAAGTAGATGGCCCACTTTGACATTTTACTTCCCACAGAGGTCTGCCATCCACAGAGGTTTTTACCCTCAATGTAATAGCTACTGGTGTGGAATTTTTCACAACTTAGACATACCTATTTGGTAACTGCAGCTTATCTGCATGAGAAACTTTCTGTAGAAGGGAAAGCAATATTTTGGAGAAAGTGATAATTTTAGCAAGTATACCATCATGTTAGGAGCACTTTGACTGCTTCCCAAAGTACAAAGGGCACACACAGAGAAGAAAACAAACACATAAAACAGGTGTATAAAATTTTTGAAAATAGCTTCGTCAAACAAAGCAGTAGATCTGGGAATTGAAGCTTCATTTTCTATAGCTTTGAACTGACAATGCTTAGAATAAACTTATTTATCTCAGTTTGTTTGGGGAATAGCCAACCTGAGAGAAGAAAAAGAAAACAGAAATGCAAAACAAACACACTCCACAAATACTATTTATATAAAACTATCAAGCACTATTTCAATGATGTAAGGAGGTTTCCAGAAGTAAAACAGTTTCTAAGAGTTGAAAATTAGTACAGGAAGCTAGCCTCCGGGGAGGGAAAACCTGATAATGCTCCTGAGAAAAGTTGATGTCTTCCCTTGCTAATTGCTACTACAAACTTGTGAGGCTAATTAAGATAATTACAGTGGTAATAATTTTATTTAACAGGTGAAGAAATAATGCTTGGAAAATTGTTTCTGGTGTGAATGACCAAAGTTCAAATGACAGTACCAATTCACTTAACTCTCTGAATAAATGAAAAGTTTATAGGTTTATCATAATATAATAGAATTTTTATTATTAAAAATTACTTTGTAAAAGATTGACATGGATAAAATATGAGGTTCATGTAAACATCTTTAGAGCTTAGTTGTAAATTTAAATTTAAAATGTAGCAATTAACTTTAAAAATGTCATGCAAATATTAAAATGCTTTCAAATTTATTGGATGTTTTGGTAAAAAGTTCATAGACATTTGTAAACATTGGACCTTTCATAAAATAGGCTGAGAGCATAGTAAAAATAACTATTCCCCTATTCCAAAAATTATTCATGAAATATGTAAGGAGACTGTGAATCAAAGTTATAGGATCTCCAAAGACATTTATATTCTTTTGGAAAATTTTTATTTTAAGATAAAGCCACTGGATAATTTTTTGAGAAATATAGTTTGTATAATTACTGTTGCCTTTCCTACTAAATTGTAAGCTTTTTGATGACAATTGCTTCCAAATCTATGAAATCTTTCTCTGCTCTTATGTATAAGTGTGCTCAATAAGTACTCGTTAAGTAAAGTAATGCATATGAACAGACCTTCTGTTTACATGAAACTTACAGGAATTCAAGGATACGTCTTAAAAATACAGCTAATGTATCTTTACAGCTATTGCCAGTAAAATACAGCTAATCGGCAATACTATTATCTTCTTTGACAATGATGAATGAAGAAAAAGTTTGCAACCAGCCACTTTGCTCCCTGAGCAAAACTAGTAAAAAAAAGCAGGTTATATACCATTAGCCCCATAAAACATGTTTACATCACACCAGTTTCCTAAAACAGCCAAGGTCTTTGTGACTTTTTTTTTTTTAACAAATGCCAACAGAGACATGTTTTTAATTGACTGCTTTGGTTCCTTAACATGGAATCCACAGGCCTTCATCTGATGTTTTAAGATATATTTGCTACCATGTCACATTTCTGCAGTATTCCAGGTTTTGACCCAGTGTCCCAGGTGAGAAGTTTAATTCCAGGATGCTAAATTAGAGATCTTAGGGAGGAGCCATTTCTCTTTCTATCCATTTTAAAGGAATACACTTATTGCTAAGATGACCTGAAATAGTACATGAATCTCCTGTAAACACCAAACTTATTATTAGAGAGTAACCAGCACCAGGGAGTTCAGAATCTACAGGGCACTCACTTCAGTTCTCGAACTTTCGTCGTCTTTATGTTCCTGCAGACGTACAGTGTCTTGATGCACTGCTGGTATTTAGTTCTCATGTGTCATAATAACTGAACTCTGCTGTAACAATTGCAGTTAGTGAAAGCAGATATAGTCATTGTGAAGATTAGTAAGACATCTAAATAAAATTTTAGCTTAATCTGGGAGCATTTCTAGATGAAACTAATAAAAACATTGTTGGTTTTAGACAACCCAAAGATTATAGATAAGTAAGCTCTCTTTTTGCCATGATCCTTTATTTTTACCTTTTGCATCTTGTCCTGAAGATGATAATAGCCCTTTTGTACCTGTAATGGTACAAGTTGTTCATGGTCCATTGACCCAGTTTAATCCTGATACACACTAACCTGTGAATGCAGGAACTGTCGATCAGTGGACTGTACTCTCTTTTTTAAAAGCAATCATGGTTGAACATTTCCATACATCTTATAAGAAGGGCTATTCAGTCTTTGTATACTTGAAGAAATAATGGAGTCTTTGAAATGCTAATACATTTTAAACATAAAAAGAAAGTAATAAGAGATAAATGATTTTTTAAAAATGAAACATAGTAAAGTGTACAAAAGAGTGCCTAGAACTTTATAAAACAATGATCCTTAAAATCAAGTTATAAGATTGATTGTACACTGACTTATGCAAGGTTAAGAACATTTTTAGAGGTGCTGATCCAGAGATGGTGGAGCCTGGTAGGCTGCCGTCTATGGGGTTGCACTGAGTCAGACACGACTGAAGCGACTTAGCAGCAATTCTAGGATATATTATTATGCAAGGTGTTGAAAATTTCCCACCTAAGTTAATGAAAAATTAGAACTATAGTGACCACTACAGAAGAAACAGCTTAGCTCTGCTATATTTAGTGAAGAAATGAAGGGACCACTTATTCTATAATTCCTCAAAGAGTCACAGGCCATGTATTTTGGCCCACTGGAAATATACACTTGAAAAGTCTTCAGTGCCTATTTGTAGTGAACCTACATATGAAGAATGCAGAATTGCAGAGCTACTTATTTGCACATTGGAATTGATGCAACACCATAAGATAGAAAGCTAAAAGAGATATCAATTTTCTATTTGTTAAACAAGCAAAAGACAATGCTTCAGAAGCCTTTGGATTATCAGCCTAGAGTTTGGAGTACAGCGTTGTCCAGATCTATGCTGTGCTTAGTCACTTAGTCCTGTCCAACTTTGTGACCCTCTAGACTGTAGCCCAACCAGGCTTCTCTGTCCACGGGATTCTCCAGGCAAGAATACTGGAGTGGGTTGCCATGCCCTCCTCCAGGGGATCTTCCCAACCCAGGGATTGAAACCAGGTCTCCCACACTGTGGTCTATCCACATATACTCAGACTACTTGTGACTCTCAAATTCACTGTTTGTTTTCAGGGATTATTTTTCCTAATCTTCAGATTTGCAAATCTTTACTTTACCTTGTTTTTCAAGATATCATAATGAATTTGATTGATGCTGTGCTGATCTTGTTTCTATTTTAAATTTTATTTTCTTAATGATAACTTTAAAGGGAAGCTGACAAATAACAACCTGGTGGCCATGAAAAGATGTGTAAATTTAAATTTGAAGTGAGACACATATTCATTTTATATTTACTGTTTTCAAGAAGGATATTACTCTACTTAACCAAATAGCTTACCAGCTTTATAATAATTCATCTTTGCTTTGTTTAGTATTTATTTTTAAGGCAACAAATTATGTATGAAATAGCTTATAAGTAATACATATGTTGGACTTCCCTGGTGGCTCAGATGATAAAGAATCTTCCTGCAATGCAAAAGACCCAGGTTTGATCCCTGGGTTTGGAAGATACCCTGGAGAAAGGAATGGCAACCCGCTCCAGTATTCTTGCCTGGAGAATTCCATGGACAGAGGAGCCTGGTGGGCTACAGTCCATGGGGTTGAAAGAATTGGACATGACTGAGTGACTAACACACATACCCAATATATATGTTATTGATATTTCCAGATAATTAGTATTTTCTCATGTAAACAATCCTGTCTTTAAACAATAGTCTTAAAAAAAAACAAGATTTTATAAATTATCCCTGATACTTTTTAAAAATTTTTTCTATTAATTTAATTTTGGATTTGTTACACTTTTGAATACTTATACAGAAATTTTCAAATATACAAAGTAGAAAGAATGGTAAAATAAGTTCCCTAGTATTAATCACCAGCTTCAACAATGATATTGCCTTCTAATGTAATAATGTTCATCTTTATCCTTCCCTAACAACTTACTTATCAGATATTTGGTGGTTAGACAATTAATAATTTAGGTATTATTTTTGTGGGTTTGGTCCCATCTCTAGAGCTGTAGAAAGCTGTCCATGAAACAAACAAACAAAAATTTAATATAAACAATTTTTTGAGAAATTTTGTGTGAGATAAACCTATTCCTGTGACCTACTTCTTTAAATTTTTTTCATGGCTTAACTCATGCTTACTTTATAAAACTAATCTACCTTCGCATACATGATATTGTAACATTTAAACATTAATATTAGTATTAATCCTCAACCTCTCTCTCTCTTTCTGTGTGTGTGTGTTCCCATTTGTTTAATAATTTTAAATGACTTTGAAATTTTGCCTTTAAAAAATGTTCTGGTGTAAATATATGTGGATGCTTGTGCAGACACAAAAGTTTTCTGTGTGCTAGGCATTCTGTGTGCTAAATTGTTTACATCTATTAACTCATCAAATATTCCTTCAAGTGATACTGTTAGAATTTTTATGTACAGATGAGCAAATGGAGTCTGAGTTAAGTATGCTCTAATTAGTGACATATCCCAACATTGGTCCCAACCTTGTCTGACACAAAACATATAAATTGCCATTATTCAACATTGATGTGATTATTTAATAACATTTTTGAAATGTCTGGTGCTTAGGTTGTAAGGGAACCTGCAGTCTTATCAAGATTGGTTCATTTCCTTTCCTGCCCACCATGTGCTTTTAACATACATACCAAATAAATTTATTATATGATAACTTGTATTGTCATCTAATCCTTTCATATTTGTAATTTCTATATACTATAAGATACTGTGTACATCTCAGATATTGAAATCATAATGAATACGTAGTTTATATCATGGCACATTTCTTTGAATAGATATAATACATTTTTTAACAGAAGAAATCTTGAATCACAAATTCAAGAAATCTTGAATTTGTTCCAAAGGATTGTTTCAGTTTTCCCAATCCATATACCTAAGGGTTATATAGCAAAACTATCAGTCAGTTCAGTCACTTAGGGTGTCTGACTCTTTGCGATCCCTTGGACTGCAGCACTCCAGGCTTCATCTGCCACTTGCTAGCCATATAACCTGGTCAAGGAATTCAACTTTTCTAAGCTTGTTTTCTCATTTATAAAACATGGATAACTTTAGCCATGGCTTCATGATGAATTAAATGAGATAATCTGCATAAAGTTCTGAAAATAAGTATTTAGAGTATAGTAAGCACTCAAAAAGAAATCATTAACTAGTTGTAATGACTGCAGAATTCTTGTGTAATTATTATATATATACGACTGAAACATGCATGAGCAGTTTAGGCCACTATCAATTAAACATAAACGCTCCATTACCTAATAGCCTTAGAAATCAAATGCACAACATAAAACATTTGATGCCTCTTGTGTGGAACTGTTCATATACTGTGACTTTGTAGAGTTACAAATAGTATTTAGTAAAAAAAAAAAAAAAGAAAGTTTTATAAAAATGCATGTATGTGTCAATCAAATTATATGAAGTCCTTCTGTTTTCCCTCTGCATTCTCTGTCATATGATTTGTTCCATTCATGTGAATCTAAATGCCGTCTCCATGCAGAATACTTTCAAATTCATGTCTACAGTTCTGATGCCTTCTCTGAATTTCACCCTGACATACCATACAGCTCCCTGGAAATCTCCTTTTTGTGTCTTAAAATCTCAAGGTGAAAAAGTTGAAAACTGTATTTTTGATTGCTCACCACACCCATCCATACTCAATCCCAGCTCTTAAAATGCATTTCTCTTGCATTTTTTTTTCCGTTTCACTTAATGGATCCCTTGTACATCCTCTGCCTGTCCTTACTCTTGAGTTTGCCAAGACAAGAAACACAGCCACCTGTGATTCTGTTCTCTGCTTCATTCCCTACATCCACTACTGATTTAGTCCTGGAAGTTAGTTCCACCTCTTGGAATAAGGGCTTCCCTTGTAGCTCAGTTGGTAAGTAATCTGCCTACCAGTGCCGGAGATCTAGGTTCGATCCCTGGGTCAGGAAGATCCCCTGGAGAAGGAAATGGCAACCCACTCCAGTATTCTTGCCTAGAGAATCCCATGGACAGAGGAGCCTGGTAAGCTACAGTCTGTGGGGTCACAAGAATTGGACATGACTTAGTAACTAAACTACTACAAACTACTTGGAATAAAATATTCCTTGAACCCATTCACTTCTCTTCACTGCTACCACCGTATTTGCCTGGTCCTTTAAAATAACCATCTGATGTACCCATTCTCTTGACTCACCATAATGAATTTGTATATATGATGCCACATTTCTTTCCTGCTTAAATATGGGATAAGGCAAAACCCAAATGATTGCCATATCTTAAAAGATCCGTTATATCACCCTCTCCAATTTCATCTATTTCCCCTTTATCCTCACTGCCACATTTCTAATCCATTAGCCTAATTTCTGTCCCTCAGTCACCCACTTTCTTTCCCTCATTAGGGCTTTTGTTTCTACCATTTATTTTTCTTGTCATGCTCTGTTCCTCTCTCAGAGTCAGTCTAAATATTACCTTCTCAAACTGCTTTTTTCCCCCCTGATTATCTTCTCAAAGTAGATTACTTATCTACCACTCACTCTCATAACAAAATTATTCTTGAATATGTTTCAGAAGCTGTAGTTATATATTCAAGCATTTGTTTAGTCTGTCTCTTGCTCTGGACTCTAAGCCCCATGAGGCTAGATAATGCATCTGTTTTACATGTGATTGTTTACCTAGCCAGTGTCTAGCACATCATAGACATTCAATAAATATTTTTGAAATGAATGACTGAAACAATAATATCATCAATAGCATCATTTCTTTTTCTTCAGAATTCTTTTCTGGACAGATTGGGATGCCAATTTTCCTCGCATTGAATCAGCCTCCATGAGTGGTGCTGGGAGGAAAACCATCTACAAAGACATGAAATCTGGGGCTTGGCCTAATGGACTCACGGTGGACCACTTTGAAAAAAGGATAGTTTGGACAGACGCCAGGTTTAATTTTTTTTTCCTTTCTTTTCTATAACCTTCATCAGATAATACTTACAAAATTAAAATGTGTATTCCTGTGCATGTATCATGTATACATACATTGAAATTGGTGGTGAACTTTATTTGCTTTTGTTATGATACCTTTTTTTGAAATCTTTCTGAAAATCAGGTACAGGATCATAAAAATATTTTTACACAATTTTTTTGCCATTTAAGTAGTATGAGCATATCACTGGACTATTTGAATGTGCTTTTATATACTGCTGACACATTTACTTTTCTGTAGGTCAGATGCCATTTATTCAGCCCTCTATGATGGAACAAGCATGATAGAAATTATCCGAGGTCATGAATACCTTTCTCATCCCTTTGCTGTGTCTCTATATGGGAGTGATGTTTATTGGACGGACTGGAGGACCAACACACTGTCAAAAGCCAACAAGTGGACGGGGCAGAATGTCAGCGTGATTCAGAAAACCAGTGCGCAGCCGTTTGACCTTCAGATCTACCATCCCAGCCGTCAGCCCCAGGGTAAAGGATTGTTATGAATTAGTGACCAGAATTTATTGTCACCTTAATCACATAATAATCAAACTGTAAAATAATTTTGTAAGCTGATGCTGCTGCTAAGTCACTTCAGTCATGTCCAACTCTGTGCGACCCCATAAACGGCAGCCCACCAGGCGCCCCATCCCTGGGATTCTCCAGACAAGAACACTGGAGTGGGTTGCCGTTTCCTTCTCCAATGCATTAAAGTGAAAAGTGAAAGTGAAGTCGCTCAGTCGTGTCCCACTCTTAGCGACCGCATGGACTGAGGCCTACCAGGCTCCTCCCTCCATGGGATTTTCCAGGCAAGAGTAGTGGAGTGGGGTGCCATTGCCTTCTCCATTTTGTAAGCTAACACTGATTTAATATTTTCTATATTATTTGATGGAAGTAGTACCAGCCTTTATTTTAATTAGCTCAGGATATTTTTTCTTTTCATTTATTTTACATAGAAATAGATAGAGAAATCTTAGAAATTAAGGGTTTTATGCAGTTGTTGCAATCATATCATTTTCCTAGCCTTCTTTTGTTGAAACTTAGGTTACATTACTGTTTTAAGAGGACTTCTCAGGTGACTTAGTGGTAAAGAATCTGCCTACATTGCAGGAGACAAAGGAGACATGAGTTCAAGCCTTGGGTCAGGAAGATCCTCTGGAGGAGGAAATGGCCATCCTCTCCAGTATTTTTGCTGGAAAATCCCATGGACAGAATAACCTGGCGGGCTGCAGTCCACGTGGTCACACAGAGTTGGACTTACTGAGCACAAGCATGAATGTTATATTATACTCACTCTCCTCACATCTTCCGTATCCGGTCCTCCGTTAAGGGACACGTAGGTTGTTTCAACTCTTAGCTATTGCAGATAATGCTGAATGAACATAGCAGTGCACACACACACACACATATATATGTATACATATATATTTTTTCAAATTTATCTTTTCCTTTTCCTCAGATAAACACCCAGAAGTGGAATTGCTGGATCATATGGTAGTTCTATTTTTAATTTTTGAAGAACTTCCATACTATTTTCCTTAGTGACTGTGTCAATTTACATAATCACCAATAGTGCACAAGGATTCCCTTTTGTCCACATCCTCAACAACACTTGTTATTTCTTATCATTTGATAGTAGGTATTCTGTCAGATATGTGATGATATCTCATTGTGGTTTTGATTTGCATTTCCTTGATGATTAGTGATGTTGAGCACATTTTCATATGCCTGTTGGCCATCCATATCTCTTTCTTAGAAAAACATCTATTCAGAGCCTCTGCCTATTTTTCAATCAGATTGTCTGTTTGATATTGAGTTCTATGAGTTCTTTATACATTTTGGATGTTAACTTTTTATCTGATAAATATAATTTGCAAATATCTTCTCCCATTTGGTAGTTTGCCTCGTTATTTTATTGATGGTTTCTTTCACCGGGCAGAAGCTGTTTAGTTTGATGTAGTCCCATTTTTGTTTTGTTTTGTTTTATTGCTTTTGTTCTTGGTGGCAAATCCAAACATTTCTAAGTATAGAAATGACATAGAATTTATTATTAGCCATGCAGTTATGATACTAAACTGAAGATGATATTGAAGAGGTAAGAGATTGGAGATAAGGCAGGTGGTTTGGATTGTTACCATCTCCTAGGTCAAAAAAAGTAAAGCAAGAAAGTATAAAGTAGGGAGGATACAAGGTAACAGTTTTATTGTTATAGCAACCATAGGACTGAGGACAAAAATTTGACTATAAAATACTGGAATATTCAGAACTAGAAATTTATATACATTTTACTATATTTTCACACTGGTTAGAATAAACATATTGTATCCCCATATGCCCTGGAAGATATATATTCACCCTACTCCATTAAGTGGACTGATAACTGCATACTTTAGCCTAAATTGTCCATTTGCTATATTTGGTGTATTTTGGAAATTTATACCATGTAGTTGATACCTATGGCCATTTACTGAATAAATGCATCGGAGAATATTGTTTCTTTAGCAAAGAGAGAAGTTGCATAAATAAATATATTTGTTATTTTTTAATGAACAAGAACATCAAAATTGTAGGTTTCCCTTTACGATAAAATGAACAACTTACATTCAAGAAGCCATCTAGTCTAAATATATTTTTATCAGCAAAGCACAGTTTTTAATTGAATAAGTTTTGAATGTATTAAAAAAAAAAACACAGCAGCATCATAAAGGTTTTATGATAGACTTCTCTTGAGCCATATGTTAGTTTGTGTTTGGATAATAAGATCTGGGCATGCATGATTAAGCATTAGTAAAAGTGGTTTCATCATCATGACTTTGTAATAATAAGAAAGGTATGCACTTATATCATATTTTATTTAGTGCTTTCCAGATATTGCTCTCAATCTACACCAAGACTTGCAGGAAATAAAATATTTTCCTGAGAGGCTTTCTCACTTCAAAACCACATACCAATTATAAATCTGTACATAATTCATATTTTATCTCCACATTCTTAATTAACACCATGAAGAACTATCTTAGCACTTAGAATATGTATAGTTATTTAATATTTTCCTAATTCTGTTTTAGTTACCCACCTAGATAATAAAATATTTGAGTAAAGGAGTGTCATTTATTTATCTGTGTTAACTACAGAGTATAGCTAAGCCTTTTATGAGAACAGTATTAATAATGATAACAATAATATCACCTAATACTAATTCTAATTCCATGAGGTTGGTGGTTGGCAACCCAGTTTTACAGATAAGGAGCCTAAAGGAGAGGTATGCCAAGTGATTTGCTCGAGGTCTAATAGCCAGTAATATCCACTAATGAGGATAATTGCCTCATTATCTTACCCCAGGGAGAGTGACCCCAGAGCCCTTGCCTGAAGCACTACGCTCTGTAGGCAGAAGACACTGAATTCTTATTGAGATCCTCCTTGGAACTGTTCTATCAAATCCCCAGATGGCAGTAGAGAGTAAAGTTTTATTGACACGTTCCCATGCTTCCCTGATGGCTCAGTTGGTAAAGGATCAGCCTGCAGTGCAGGAGACCCTGGTCTGATTCCTGCCTCAGGAAGATTCACTGGAGAAGGGATAGGCTACCCACTCCAGTATTCTTGAGCTTTCTTTGTGGCTCAGCTGGTAAAGAATCAGCCTGGCATGCTGGAGATCTAGGTTTGATTCCTGGGTTGGGAAGATTCCCTGGAGAAGTGAAAGGGGATCACTCCAGTACTCTGGCCTGGAGAATTCCATGGCCCCTATAGCCCATGGAGTTGCAAAGAGTCGGACACAACTGAGTGACTTTCACTTCACATGGGGCAAACCAATTTTTACCTTCTTGTAGTTTATAGTCTGGAAAGAGAACAAGCTAAATTAATAACTGGGGTCAATTAAATAATAATTATTATGATCATATTTTGAAACTAAAATTATAGGAAATATATTTTAAAAGGTAGAATGGAGTGGTCCTAAAAAAGTCCTTGGGCTTAGCCTAATTCAGTTTCTTCCTTTGTCACTCACTGATCTTGTTACCTAAGGCAAATTGATTAACTTCTGGGTTCATATTTCTTCATTTGTAGGCTGGAGCAGCTAGAAGTAAGGAAGGAATGCATGGTATACAAGATTGGGTTGGAATCAAACCATAATGGGACTTAAAAGTTCCCCTTACAAAGAAATTTCATTGTTCATCCTTAAGAATAACTGGATAAGTGTTCAAGTGATGTCAAACCTAAATGTGCACTAAATTTACTGGAGGGATCATTAAATCACAAATTTCTGGCCTCTATCCAAGATATTCTGATTCAATAGGTCTATGGTATGACCTAAAACTTTTTATTTTTAACAAATTCCCATGGAATGCTGATGCTGCCTTAAGAACCACTGCCCTGAACAAATGAGAAAAACATTGAAACTATTTGGTCAATGAAGGGAAAATAACAGAAGTACATGCTGGAACTTGACTTCATCTATACAAGGGGTAGACTAGAGAGAGACAACTGTAGGTAGGATTCTAGTAGGGTGTAGCGCCTAGCTTCTTCAGTAGATCAGGAGACAGCTGATACCAGGACAGAGAGAATGGTGGAACTGAGATATGTGCATGTGTGCTAAGCTTGCTTCCAGTCACATCCAACTCTGTACAACCCCATGGGCTGTAGCTCGCCAGGCTCCTCTGTCCGTGGGATTCTCCAGGCAAGAATATTGGAATAGGTTGGAATACCCTTCTCCAGGGAATCTTCCCAACCCAGGGATGGAACCCATGTCTCTTACATTTCCTGCATTGGTTCTTTACAACTAGCAACACCTGGGAAGCCTGGAGTTGCCATATACAAAGTCAGTTTAAAGAAAAAAAAAAGTGATAGAGATGTGTAGAGTAGGGGAGTTTGGCAAGAAAAGGAAAATTTGAGATGTCCTTAGTTTTCTAGTTTCTATCATTGTCTTCACCATCAACGTGTGACACAGAGGCCACATAAGGGAGGGGTGAGCAGAATTTTTTCTGTGGAAGGCCCTATAGTATGTGTCTGAGGCCCTGCAGGTTATATGGTCTTTGCTGAGCTACTTGGTTCTGCTGAGGCAGTGTAACAGCAGTCAAATGAAAAGTGAGTGACCATCACTGTGTTTCAATAACATTTTATTTATGGACACTGACATTGAAATTTCTTTTAATTTTCATGTGTTATAAAATTTTATTCCCTATTTTTTTGGTGTTTTTCCTCCAATTAAAACATAGTAACCCAAAGGGCAGTATTAACCTGTAGGCCAAAGCTTACTGGCACCTGAATTAAAGGATAAATCAAAAAATTAAAGTTTGGATATGTGGAATTTGAGGTACCTCTGGGACATGGTTGAATATTCAGGGTTATAAAGGCAAAAAGAACTTGGTCTGGAACTACAGTTTTTATAGTCATTCAATTGTAGATTGAAGATAAAGAAGATAAATAAGATTTCCTAAGACTGTTATATAAAATTAGAAAAGGACAAGCACAGAACCTTGGAGAAAACTAATATAAATGAGAAAGGCAAAGAAAGATGCTGAGAAGAGGATGGCCAAGAGATTTCAGAACTAAAAGAGCACAGTCAAAAAAAGTAAGAGGAGTTTCAAGATGACAGTGGTCAATAGTGTTAACTCTTGCAGAGAAGTCAAGAAAGATCAAGGCATGAAGGTATTCATTGATTTGGCAACCTGGAGGAAGGTCAGCTATAATTTTATTTAGAGCACTTTCAGTGGAATTGTTTGCATGTGTCCCAGTGATCCTAAATATGTCCGAGGTTAGTATAAATGTCGAAGTCTTTTTACTAAAAAATACAGTTCATTAAATAATAAGACTATAGTGTTAAGTAACAAAATGTAAATGCAAAAAAAAAAAAAAAAAAAAAAGACAGCTTTCATAGCAATCCGCTTAGGAGACATAGTAATCAAGAGCAAGCTTCTAGAACCAGACTAGTTCATATTCTAACTTTATCATATCCTGACAGCATGACCATTATGTTAGTTGTTTCAACTATAAATTGGAATCCTTGCAAAGTTAAATGCATTAGTCTCTTAAAAGCACAGAAGATACCTGGCAAATAGTAAGCACAGTGTAAGTGTTGTTAAGTAAATGATAGATAGAAAGATAGATGGATAGATGGATGCATGGATAGATAGGTAGATAGACAATTTTCTTAGTTACTTTGTTTTACGGTCCTCCCCCATCTTATAGATTAAATTGTTTGTAAATATGAAGAAAATGTGAGTTTCCTCTCTAGTATGCACACCTTCTCCCATCCAGTGGGTTTGCTGCCCTTCTCTATGCCCTCTCGCAGACCAAAGTTTTTGTTTTTCTAAACTCGTTTTTTTAAAAATATAGTTCACTATATTGTTAGTTTTAGGGGTATGACATAGTGTTTTGTCATTTGTAGAGTACCTTATAAGTTGGTCACCATGATAAGGTTAATAGCCATCTGTCACCATACAAAGGTATTAAAATATTTATGATTATATCCCCTGTTATATTTTGCAACAATGACATTTATTTTATATCTGGAAAATATAATGAAAGTGAAAGTATTATTCACTCAATCATGTTTGACTCTTTGCGACTTCATGGACTATAACCCACCAGGCTCCTCAGTCCGTGAAATTCTCCAGGCAAGAATAGTGGAGTAGACTGCCATTCCTTTCTCCAGGGGATCTTCCAAACCCAGGGATAGAACCCAGGTCTCCTGCATTGCAGGCAAATCCTTTACCATCTGTGCCACCAGTGAAGGAAAATATATTTTATATATTTTCAGCCGTTTATTCTTCATATAGGTTTTCTCTCTCTTTCTCTTTTCTTTTTCTGGGACCCTATAATGGGATAATTTATATGCCTGATGTTGTTCTATAGATCCCTTAAACTATACTCAAATATATATATATATACACACATATGTGTGTGTGTGTGTGTTTCTTTTTCTTTTTGCTGTTTTATTTAAGTGAATTCCACTACCCTATCTTCCAGATCACTGGTATATCCTGCATTCTCTAATTGGCTGTTGATTCCCCATCATGTATTTTTCTCTTCAGTTGTTTTCTTCTGTTCTATTTTGATATTTTTATATATGTTTTCTATCCCTTTGTTGAAGTACACCCTGAGTTATTCCATTCTTCTCCCAAGTTCAGTGAGCATCTTTAAGACTATGACTTTGAACTCTTTATCTGATAAACTGCTTATCTCCGTTTCATTTAGTTCTTTTTCTGATGTTTTTTGTTGATCTTTCATTGGGAAGCTATTCTTTGTCTCTTCATTTTGCCTAACTGTACTGCTTGTCTACTGGGAGTCAGAACTATTGAGTTTGTGGACAACCGGTTCACAAACAGAGTAAGTCTCACTTCTCACAGCCCTTTGGCTGTTCTGGAAGTAAGCCCCATTGGTTTTAAAGCCAGACATTCTGGGAAGGTATTCTTGATGGGAAGCCCAATTTGGAGCTTGGGCTCCTCAGTAGAGACCTAGGCAGTTGGGATAACCCTCCCACTTGTGTATCTCTGCTCTGAGGGTGTAGCTTCTAACTCGACTGAGTCTCTATCTATCCTGCCTGTCTCAATGGCATCTTTTCTTTATATATTTAGTTGTAGAAAATCTGTTTCACTTCAAGCTATTCTCAGAGATTGTTGTTTTATATGTAGCTTTTGGTGTATCCATGGGAGGAGGTGAGCTCAGAATCTTTCTAATCTTACATTTTGATTCAGACACCATAAAGATGTTTTCTTTTTTTTTTTTTTTAATTTTTTTATTAGCTGGAGGCTAATTACTTCACAACATTTCAGTGGGTTTTGTCATACATTGATATGAATCAGCCATAGATTTACACGTATTCCCCATCCCGATCCCCCCTCCCACCTCCCTCTCCACCCGATTCCTCTGGGTCTTCCCAGTGCATCAGGCCCGAGCACTTGTCTCATGCATCCCACCTGGGCTGGTGATCTGTTTCACCATAGATAGTATACATGCTGTTCTTTTGAAACATCCCACCATAAAGATGTTTTCTTAATCACAAATTCAGTTGTGACTTAACGCCTAGTAGTGGAATTGTGTTTTTTCATGGATATAGAAAGATTACACATGGATTTTTGTGTGTGTGTTTGGTTTTCAATTTTGTTTCACATTTCTTTCCTCACTTTCTCTGATTGGAATTTTTTTTTTCTTTAAGAGTTATTTATTTATTTGTGTATTTATTTTTGGCTGTGCTGGGTCTTTGCTGATCTGCACTGGCTTTCTCTAGTTGCGCTAAACAGAGCCTCCACTTTGTTGTGGTGTGCAGACTTCTCTTGTTGCAGAGCGCGGGCTCTAGGGTCACGGGCTTCAGCAGTTGCAGCACGTGGGCTCAGTAGCTGTGGCACAAGACTTGGTTGCCCGTGGCATGTGGGATCTTCCTGGAGCAGCGATCAAACCTGCATCCCCTGCATTGGCAGGCGGACTCTTTAGTCATTGGACACCAGGGAAGCCTTGGAATCTTTTCTTGAAATAGCTTAAGAATATGATTGTCACTTAAAATATAGAGTTTTGAAAATATTTTTATTAATTAGATTTTCACCAGTTAAAAAATGTTTTTCTTTTCTTAAAGAAGCTTTTCTTCTGAGAAGGCCTCAGTTCAATGGGGACTTAGTACCTGTTGATAATAAAAGTACTATTTTGCAGAGTCCACTTTATTTTACCCTCAAACACTGGTGTGGACTCAACCGTCCCTTTTAATTTTATTCTTGAAACACCTATCAACTGGCAAATGTACAAACTGTTCTGTGTAACAAATCAAAATGACAATACCCCTTAGAAAATCAAATCAAAATCCAGAAACAGAATGAATGGAATATTAGGACATTGTCATGGTTATAGCAATTAGATTAAATATATATATTTAAAAAATCATATTCTAAAACAGTATCCATTATCTATCCCATAAATTGTTAAATGGCCAAATAAATTAAGTGATTTAGTTCATTTAGAAAGGTAGTATATATAATGGATAGTGGTTGCACTCTGATATCTGAAAATGTATTTCTTTCTTAAAAGTTGTATGATTGTAAGTATTCTTTTCTTTTCACCATTTTCAGAATTAAGTTAACACTTCTATAAAACAAGGGTAATTTATGTGTAAGAACAAAAATGGCCAGTAAGAGAAATAAAGGGAATAATGCTTATAGAAACACTTAGCACATTTTCTAGCTCATTGTGATAAAAACAAATTATTCCATTTTTGGAACTTTTATTTTTTCTATCAATTTTTATCTCACTTGCCCTCTATGTTATGACAATACAAGGTGAACTCCAGACTGTTTCTCAGAGAGTTGTTTTAACACTGAAATGATTTAAGGCTTCCAGTTGCTTCAGGAAAATGCTTCTATAGAAAATGAAATTTTCTTGACAACATTTGCAAGAAAATTAGCTGATACTATTAAAAAACAAAAACAAAACTAGTTTCTAAGAATATTGTGTGTGTGTGTGTGTTAGTCACTCAGTATGTCCAACTCTTTGCGACCTCCTGATCTGTAGCCCACCAGACTCCTCTGTTCATGGGATTTCCTCAGGCAAGAATACTGAATTGTGTAGCATTTCCTTCTCCTGGGGATTTTCCCAACCCAGGGATCAAACCCAGGTCTCCTGTATTGCAGGCAGATTCTTTACCATCTGAGCCAACAGGGAAGCCCCTAAGAATATTAGTAATATTATTGCTGCTTTAGGAAACAAAGTATCCTTATAAAACTTGAATGAGGGATTCCACTTGGACTTATTAGTATATTTAACTACAAGCAACATTTTCAATTAAAAACAGTTAAAAAAAAATGTAATACTCTTAAAACTATGTTTCAGTGTGGTGGAGCTGAATCTCAAATATTTTTGGGTTACTTAAATTGTTCACTTCCACAGTTTTTTATATCAAAATCTATGACCTATCATATAAAACATTTTCCTCTCTCTGTCTCTGCTTGCATATACATATTCCTTCCATTCTACATATTATTAATTCTGTTAAAAATACTATTTCACACTGTTTTATGGTATTTCTTTCTTTCACATATTTATATACTATCAATAGAAGTTTGTTTGTTTGTTTTTAATGGACATTAAGAGATTTCCTTGATCTACTACTTTAGACTCCTTGATTCCAATGCAGGCAGCACAGGTTCAATCCCTGGTCAGGGAACTAAGGTCCTACATACTACATCTTATGGCCAAAAAATAAAATATGAAATAGAATCACACAGCTTAAAAGAATAAATAAATACTAAAAAATTTGAAATGGACCTTAGTTTAAAATACTATTTCTAAGAATGGAAAGCTGATATGAAACAGCTAAAATGCCTCTACCTTTACTTTTTGATATCTGCAGCTTTGAAGGGATGAAATTTCTGACTGAGGCAAAGTGAAAGGAAGGTGATAGCAAAGCAAAGAGAAATTTTTGAGATCTAAGTAAACTTGTCAGGTTTCTGTGAGGTATTAGAACATTGTGCAATACTGAGAGCCAAGTAAAAGAGAGAGACAAAATTACCAATGAAGAGGAGAAATAAGAGTTGAAACATACCAAAAATATGTTGCTAAGTCATTCCAACTGTTGATATGAAAAATCACAATGGAACTCAATTTCTACTCTTATACCTCCTTCCTGTAACAGGTAGTCTTTTGCTCCCACTACTAGTTATGTAGACCTGCACCTAATTTAATTTTTCAGTAAATCTTTCTGTAGCATCTTTAAATCACATTTTGAATTAATGGGTTTTGTTGATTCACCTGAAAAACTTAATTTCCATTTTAGCATTATTTCTTTGTCAAAATGTAATACAAATGTCAAACAGCTAAACTGTAAATGAATTTATAGGTAGGTAGTAAGTATAGCTGCATTATAAATTGCTATTTTAAAATTATGCTATAATATAGTTTATCTTGGAACAGTGGAAAAGATTAGTATCAAAGAAATCATAAAATTCTTTCTTCCTTGACACTGGTTGTTTGATGTACTTGCCTCAGAAATACAAATGTAAGTATTTATGAGCTCTTCATTCAGATACATTAAGATGCAGAGTCCAGAGTTCCAATCCAGGATCAAAACTTTTCAACCTCTGTACCTTTCATATTTGGAGGTAGATAGTTCTTGGGAGGGGGAACATTCTTTTGCATTATATGACATTTATTAGCATCTTTGGCCTCTACTCACTAAAATGCCAGTTGGTAACCCCAGTTATGTCATTCAAAAATGTCTCCAGACATTCTTAATTGCTCCTGAGGGGACAAAATCCCCCCCTCACCACCACTACCATTGGTTGAGAACCACTGTTTTAGACAAAAGCTTTGTGATTATTAAATCATTGTGAACATAGAAATTTTTCTGGCACAAATGTTTCTTCTTTTAAATTATACAGCAAGTAAAAGTAAATAGCAAGTCAGAAAGACATAGCACCTCTTAGAAAATCTGAAAATTCATTGGTATTTTAAGATATATCTCACCAATAAATGTAGCATGATATTACATGTTTGAATTCACTCTTTTTACAGAAAACTGTACACAAATAAATGGAAATAGTATATGTGGCTTTAAAATATTTTCTCTTTGAAATACAGCTGTCTATAGAAGATAAGATTTTTAGATTTTTTTTCTACTTCATAAAAATAGAGTACAGTATAAAATTAACCTGTAAAATATGAGTTTTGATGAAAGTAATTCCTGCATACCTGGTGTTGATAGAAACTTGTAAATTAAAGCAATAAGAACATCTTGTACTTGCACATATTTTATTGTATGTGTGTGTTTTAAATAAGGGATTCTAGTTCTTCAACATCAAATACTAAAATTGTAATTTGTAGATATTTGTCAAAGGGAAAAGGATTTGAATTAATGCTTAATAGTAAGATCATTCTTAAATTCATTTCAAAAAATTAAATTCTTTTCAAACAGAAAATTATAACTAAAAATATAGTTATAATAGATATGCATTTTGTATGTTAATAATTATTTTGTACAAACAAATTTCATTAACATGATGAGTATTAATTACTATCAACAATGATTACACAGCACAGAGAAAAATGTTTCTCTTATCTAGCATTGGGTCTTGAGATTCTTCTGCTTTAAGCTTAGTATTGTTAGGTAAATAAATATTGTATATACTTTATATTGCATCCACATTTATGTATATTTTATTTGAACTTAACGGATAAAGTAATTGGGTTTAAAGTGTTTATTTTTTTGCTGGTGAAAAATGGACTACAATTAAACACAGTTTTGCATGAAATATGAGATTATCTTAATGATACTGTTTTTTTTACAGAGCACACATCAGTCTTGTATGATTGCATAATTAGCATTTCATTCTCCAGTAAAGTATTGTAGTTATGCATTATTTAATGTTTTCATCTATAGCTCTCCTAAAGCTATGGCTATAGCTCATCTATAGCTGTCTCTTAGTTTACTTTCAACATTTTAGATTGTTGCCCTGTTAGAACATAGACATGCATATGTTTATGAGCATGTGTATGAATCCAAAACAGTAATAGATCACGTGGAAATTTTAGGAGAAAAACTATATATATGTTGATAAGTCATAGTTCCTGCCAGCATAGACTTTGACAAACCAATACTCAGAATTTGACAAACTAAGCCTCTCAGACTAACTTTAGACTTCTGCAAATTTTGCAAATAAAATTTTATTTGAACATAGCTATACATGTTGATTCACATATTGTTTCATGGCTGCTTTTTGTTGTAGTAGCAAAGTTGAAAAATTACTAGAAAGGGTATAAGGGCTACAAAGGTGAACATATTTACAATTTGGCCTTTTATAGAAAAAAAACAAAAAAAAATGGTTTCCCTACCCCTGATTTACCTAGAGAGAACAGGGTAAAATGATAAAAATATGCAATACATGTCAAAGACAATTAGAAAATAAGACTGTAAATAATAAATGCCTAATGCCTTTTATATTGATAACTGAAACTAATATTTAGAGTTGGAATAAATCAGCATTAGCTAGTTTCATTAGAAAATATTTTGTGAAAGAAAAATAACTCAAGCTGATTCATGAAATAATAATGTAAGGATGTTGGTAATGAAATTCTACAGGAAGAAAATATTTTCTGTGGAGTAGAAAAAGACAAGCTATAGATGTTCAAGGAACAATTTGGAGTCCTTTTTACCATGTGCATAATGTGTATGTAGTAGGAAAATGGTAGATGAAACTACAAAGTAGGATGGTATCTTTGAAACAGAGATTAATATACTTTTGACAGTACTATAGAATACTAGTTACATGGTTATAGCAGTTACTCCAAAGTGATGAAATAATTTTATATTGCAAGAGGAAAGGTAAAAATGGAAAGAAAGGGCACATAATAGGCAAGTCTGATAATACTTGACAATTAAATATGATAGTGAAAGAGAAGTAAAAAAAAATCTTTGAAATTAAAATTTTGGGAATTTAGAAGACTTATGACATCTTTGATAAAAATAAACAGAGTGGATCAGGATTAAAAAACAAACAAACAAAAAAATGAAAGGTAAAAAAACAGCAGGTAAATCAATCTGGAAGGCTTCCAGGTGGCACAGTGGTAAAGAATCCACCTAACAATGTAAGAGACACAGGAGATGTGGGTTCAATCCCTGGGTCTAGGAGATCTGGAGGAGGAAATGACAACCCACTCCAGTATTCTTGCCTGGAGAATCCCATGAAAAGAGAAGCCTAGTGGAATATAGTCCATGGGGTCGCAAAGAGTTGGACATGACTGAGCAACTGAGCAAACCAATCTGGCTAGTGTTGATAAACCTTGGAGGAAATGGTAGCAGATAAAATGTGTGTCTTTGTGAAGAAGACTTATCTAAAGTAGAGAAACTATCCAAGATTTTTAAGCAAAGGAACTATATGAGCAAGTCTGTATTTTAGAAAGTTACCATAGGCAATGAGGAGAGACTGAAAATTAAGAGATTATTTAGGAAGTTAGAGCAGCAATCCAAGCAAGAGATGCAAAGAACCTAAATTGAGCCAGTGACCATAGATTTGGAGAGAATGGTGTATGGGGTAAGAGTAGAGACTCTTAAATTCTTTGATGCAAGAACCATCTCTTATCGTCTGTTATACCCAGCTTTTTAAAACTAGGCAGAATATGAGGTGATTCATAAATATGTATTCAATGAGTAAATATAAGAGGGGTGTTACATATGTTTAAAGGACTTTGTTTGGTCAATTTGAGTTTTGATAATAAGAATTATCAATGAACCCAAGTTGCACACCTATATTTGGATTTCATCTGTTAATATTCTTTATAACATCCCATTAACTGGTCAGTTTTTCCCATCTCCTGGATACAATACATGGGATAGTTTTGGTTTTGTAGGGGTTTACAATCTTCATATTAATATTGGATATTGCAATAGTATTTCTTATAAAATAGTAACTTTGTATCAGGTATTGTCTGTAAAGAGCCAGAAAATGTATTTTAGGGCTTTTTATGCCAAGTGGTCCCTGCTGAAACTGTTCAACTCTGCTATTATAGTGATAAAGTCATGTGAATAACATGTAAATTAATGAGCATGGCTATGGTCCAATAAAACTTTATTCATAAAAATAGACAGTGAACCAGATAAAGCTCCAGGATCCATATTTGCTGATCCTTGCTTTATACTAAGATGTGAGGATGAAAACCAAATTCCTTAATTTGGTAATTAGAGTAGGTATCTATTTAAATGTATAGTTAGAAATAACATCAAAAAGATTTAAGTCCATTATTTCAAAGTGAGAAAAGATAAAAATTGAAAAAAGGCTTTGTGGATTTTTCCTCACCATGAAGCACAAAATATTGTTAATATTATCTTACAGTGTTATCATTAATATAGATATTGGGCTACAAAGTGTATTTTTTTACTTTAATGTGTGTGTGTGTATATACAGATATAATTTAATATACAATAGTATTATTATAATATATATATTATTTAATATAATTTAATATGTTATTGTTGATTTTAGAAAGCTTTTTATCACAATTATAGGATGTTGAGAAAAGTTAATATGATTCCAGGCTAAAGATAATGATGTTTAAAGTGAAATCCAAGTACTTGTTATTGAGTTGTCATGGATTTTGCTTTTAATTTCTTTGAGAGGAATAGCATTTTCCATGTCAGTGTTTTTAAACAAATATCTCCTTCTTTCTTTTCCTCCCTCTACTCCTCTTTATTTTTTATTTTTTCATCCCCTTTCTTCCCCATTCTCTTCTTTTTTTCAAGAATTTAAAACTTTGAGTTTTTTTTTTTTTTCCCTATGTACCAGTAACTGGGTAACCCTATTCTAGATAGCTAACAGTTCAACAGTGCCTCTTTATTTCATTTCCTTTTTGGTAACATCTTTGCTCCTTAATAATCTTCCCATCTAATCTCTTGCTTTTCTAACCTTTAGTTCCTTAAAGACACCCATTGTACTTTTGCTACTTCATCACTCAGTCCTCTCTGACCTCATGAACTGTAGGCCACCAGGCTCTTCTGTCCCTGGGATACTCCAGACAAGAATACTAGAGTGGGTTGCCATTTGCTTCTCCGGGGCATCTTCCTGTCCCAGAGTTTGAACCCAGGTCTCCTACATTACAGATTCTTTATCATCTGAGCCAATTATAATAGATGAAGTTAAAAGGAAAGAAAGCAGAATATGTGGCATTTATGCCTTGTGCTGGGCTTCCCCACTGGCTCAGTGGTAAAGAATCTGCCTGCAATACAGGAGCCGCAGGAGACACAGGTTCCATCCCTGGGTCAGAAAGGTCCCCTAGAGAAGGGCATGGCAACCCACTCCAGTATTCTGCCTGGAGAATCCCATGGACAGAGGAGCCTGGGGGGCTACCGTCCTTAGGGTTGCAAAGAGTCGGACATGACTGAAGCAACTTAGTAGGTATGCATACCATGTGACAGAGAGACTTACACTCGTAAAGAATCTCTCAACTTTAGTCTCCACTATTTTCTAATAATGTTTGTCCTTAACTTATTTGCTTGGGAAAATATTTCTGAGTCTTTTTCTTTTTTGTTTTTATTTTTAAATCAAATGCATAGACATGGATCATTTTTGTTATCTTATGGGGAGGGTCCTGAAGACTGCCAAAGGCCACCTTGAGCATTTATTAAATTCAGTTAATTTCTCTAACCTCTAAATTCTTATTATAACCTATTGATTTTTATTCTTTGTGGTTTAAAAGTCTATAAGACTGATACTGCTACTCTGAGCAATAGATCCATTTGTTAGGAAAATATTGTTAGTTGAAGACTAAAGTATTGCTGCTGAAATCAGAAGGTATAATTCTTTTCTGCCCTCAGTTGACCAGCATAGTTCTATAGAATTTGTCCTACTAGATAGACTTTATAAAAATAATATTTAAGAAAAAAAAATAATAATATTTAAGAGAACATTGGATCAATTGAGATTAAAATCTTATCCAAAAGATATGATGATGTCTGGGGAGTGTGTATTTCCTTAGTTCTGTCTCGTCACAACAAAAATTTGAAGTGACGGACCAGTGTTATAGCTCTCAGATGGATCAGTGTTATAGCTCCATGTTACAACTCAGTTTCATTTAGAAAATAAAAGAAAATACATCCTCGAGGTGTGAGGGCATGATGACCCAAAAGACTCAAAGAGAAGAGAGAAACCTCCAGTCCTTTGGCTCCTCTTTTATATGTTTTTTCTCCTCCCCCTGGCCTGACCTATGTAAACTGGGCTAGCCAGGAGTGCTGTTTGTTCTACCTGAGGTCCTCACTCCAGTCCTCGGACCTTCTTTTGTTCTATTTTCACAGGCTTTTCCCTTCCTTGTCTTTTAGCCACTGCCATTCTGGACTCCTTTTTCTTATTCTAACTACCTAACAATGACAAAATAATAAACACAAAAGAATGAGAGAATGAGATCAAACACAAAATTTAATATTCCATTTTAAATTTGAAGATATCAAGTTTTGTATACGATGTAATATAGTAAATATGAGTATGTAGCAATATTTAGCCATGGAATAAGTTAATACAGCAAAAAAAGACATCTTTATAATAAAGGAAGATGAAATTTTTATTCATATAGGCCTCTGATTTGAAAAAGAAATGGCCTGAAAGGATACTCAGTATATGTAATATCAGTTTCTCAATTGGAACTCCTGACACCTGCATGATCATCTACCTGAGTTTAATTTATACAAAAGTTAATAGCTATTCCTGATTGTTTCTCAGACTAAATACTTAAAAAAAAACCCTTTGCTTCTAAGGCAATAGAATGAATATCATTCATCTTAGAGGAACTTGAGGGAGTTATCTTAGTTGTTATCTTTGATGAGGAAAAATGTTTTTATTAATGTAATAACTGTGTATGATTGTCATTATTGTCATATTAATCACTTGAGTAATGTGTGCTACCTAGGGAACTTCACTTTGAATCATTAAGTGAATAACCCTTGTCACCCTCGGAGGCCCGCTAACGTGTTCTTCCTTCTTCACTGTTAATATTTCACTGTTAATTGCAGCTCCCAATCCCTGTGCAGCTAACGACGGCAGAGGCCCCTGCTCGCACATGTGTCTGATCAATCATAACAGGAGTGCTGCCTGTGCGTGCCCCCACTTGATGAAGCTTTCCTCCAACAAGAAGACTTGCTATGGTAAATTTCTCCCAGATCTCACAGGAACTCCAAAGTGAATCCTCTCTGATTGTATTAGCATTTGGATTTTCCTCACAGTAAAGCAGGAGAGGTTTTTAATGTCCTTAAAAACCAGCATTTGAGGTGGTGCTATTTTCACTCAATTGATGAGTCATCTACTTTGGGAGACACTGACAAATTCTTTAAACATGTGATAGGCTGCACTTTGCTGCTTGTTATCTTATTCGCTTTTTTTCTTGCTACTTTCTTATTTGGTGTGTTAGCAGAGTTTATCTCTACGGAACAGGGAGATTTGCAAGTGAAAATGCATTATCAAAAAGTGATGATGTAGGTAACCCGCATAACAAAGATGTGCTTAACAGCTTTAATCTCCTCCTGCTCTCCTAAAGTTACTTCAGCATCATTTTATAGGGGATTATCAACTTGAAGGGAGAAAATATGAAGTAAAATATATAATTTTGGGAGATTTGTAAAAAAACTTTTAGCAGCCTATTTAAACCAAAAATTGATACTAAAATTTGTAAATGAAAATCAGACTATGTTTTATTTTGTTTTATTAGTAATTTTTGTTGATTTGCAAACCAATTACTTTGAAGGGCCAATGAAAGTGTATTCATCAAATTTTAACTCAGAAATTTAGGTACCCTTGGCTTTAAATAAATTTTCACAATAATAACATATCTCAAATATCAACAATAACCCCAAAGGAGAAAAACAAGAGAATAGAATATCTGTGACTCCTCTTTCTATTAAATCTACCAATATTTCACAAACTGGGTGCAAGAAAGGTGCCTATTTAAGTAAAAATAATAGAATGCCTCACAATGTTAGTTACTACAGATTCACAAAAATTTACAGTATGTTAGGCTTTAACATTAACCTAATTTTGATATGAAAAAAATGAACATGATTTTTAAAAGCAATGTTCAACCTCATTTTATTCAAAGATCATATAGAGAAAAATGTTCTTAGATTCCTTCAAAAGCATCTACTACACTGCAATATTTTTATGATTATAAACAAAGACAAATGTGGTCATTTGAGATTTGTAAAGTGCATGTCTTTTAAAAAGTTTGCTTGAAATTCTAAGATCAGATCAATTACTGATAATTTCTTGGCATTAAAAAAAATGACTTAAGGATTTTAACTTATTTTTCATATTTTTATCAAATCTTGGTCACGTTTTTCATATGCTAAAAACCTATTAAATCATCAACAAATGTTTAGAATTTCTAAGCTGCTTCAAACTTGCCAAGCTTATAAAGAAAAATACATTTCTGTTTCATTTCTAGAAATGAAGAAATTTCTCCTATATGCACGACGTTCTGAAATCAGAGGGGTGGATATTGATAATCCATATTTTAACTTTATCACGGCCTTTACAGTCCCTGATATTGATGATGTTACTGTGATAGACTTTGATGCTTCTGAAGAACGTCTATACTGGACAGACATTAAGACGCAAACCATCAAACGGGCTTTTATTAATGGAACTGGATTAGAAACTGTTATTTCAAGAGGTAAAAGATTTCTACTATACAACTTTAAAAATGTTTGTCATTTAGTCTGTAATACTTATGTCTCTTTTGTATTCTTTTTCTATTATCCAATTCTATGTTGTTAATTGAAAGTTGGAATTGATTATTCAATGATTTAATAACAAGCTATATTCTAACAATTGTTGAATGCTATAATTATGCTGAATATAGTAATCTGATAACTAGAAATTTAGCTTAGCAAGAAGAAACAAATTCAGAATGGATCTTGAAATTAACAGATTTTTAAGTAAACAGATTTGAAGACTCCTTTTGGCTATTGGGGGTGTAGTTGTATTTGCCAAAAAGAATATAGGATATTGGTAAAGACTGTTTGCTCTGATTCAAGCTTATTATCAACTTCCTTTTGCATCTATTTTTTATAGAACTAGACTAAACAAATAAGGGAGAAAACTTGTTCCTATCCTTCCCCTGACCCAGCAGGTTGAATCATAGTTTTTTAGTAATGTTGTTGAATTAACAACCTTTAATTATTTTTTTTAATTTAAAAATCTTAAAAAGACAAAAGAGTAAATTTTCCAATAGTAGAAAATATAGCTGAAATGAGACATACATATAAATGCAGTGGTTGAACTCTGAATATTTAGCATGAATTATCCTCATTTTGGCTCTAATTTTGGTATAATGTGATTTCTGGGTCAGTTATTGTTTTATTGAGTGAGTCTTAGTTGAGTGCCTGCTGTTTGCCATGACTTGTAGAATCAAACAATACACACTTTTTCTTCAGTCTCATGGTCCTTGCAAAGACATTAATTTGTCAACAAAGTTCCGTCTAGTCAAAGCTGTTTTTTCCAGTAGTCATGGATGGATGGGAGAGTTGGACTATAAAGAAAGCTGAGCACTGAAGAATTGTTGCTTTTGAACTGTGGTGTTAGAGAAGACTCCTCAGAGTCCCTTGGACTACAAGGAGATCCAACCAGTCCATCCTAAGGGAAATCAGTTCTGAATATGTTTTGGAAGGACTGATGCTGAAACTGAAGCTCCAATAGTTTGACCACCTGATGCGAAGAACTGACACTAGAAAAGACCCTGATGCTGGGAAAGATTGAAGGCAGGAGGAGAAGGGGACGACAGAGGATGAGATGGTTGGATGACATCACTGACTCAATGGACATGAGTTTGAGTAAACTCCGGGAGTTGGTGATGGACAGGGAAGCCTGGCGCGCTGAAGCCCATGGGGTCACAGAGTCGGAATGACAGAGCAACTGAGTGACTGAACTAATTACCCTCCTTGAAGCATGATAGAGTGATTTGAAGGAAGGCAGAGGAAGGCATTCCCATGGGGCTCAGTGGTAAAGAGACACCCAGGAATGCCATTGCAGAAGACTTTGAGATGGGGTTTAATCCCTAGGTTGGGAGGGTCCCCTGGAGAAGGAAATGGCAGCCCTCTCCATTATTCTTGCCTGGAAAATCCCACGGACAGAGGAGCCTGGCAGCTATAGTCCATAGGGTTGCAAAGAGTTAGTCACAACTGAGCACATATGCATGCATGGAGAAAGGCATAATCAGTGACTCAAACAGATATATCAAACTCCTCTGCCTTGAAAAATACTGAAAATTTTAAATCAGATGTTATTTGAGCAATGATTAACTTCTTAATGAAAGCAATAAAAGTACAGGTTTTAAATTTACGCTGTTTCTTAACAGTTTCCATACATACTACTGGAAGACTGGTTTGAGTACCATTAGTAGATGTGAGAGTATTTGAGCACTCAAGTACTCTTGTATTTATGCTAGCTCTTTACCCATCTCAAGTTAATACTGTTAATGAAACTTGAATGAATTGGTTATAAGCTTGTTCAAATATTTATTTCAAATGTTCTATATGAGAAGAGAAAAAAGCTAATGGAAAGATTTCTTTTTTTTTTTTTTCAGGACTTTTCATAGGGGCAAAGGAAAAAAAAAAATTATTGACTGATTAGCTGACTGATAGCTCAGTGGTCTTCTCACAAGTTCATCAAAATCTAATAGAAAATTGTTCACATATTTTATCATGAATGTTAAGTACTTTCCAAAGGCTCTATGAATTGTAAAAAGTAAAGATATTTTTACCTCAAAAAAAAAATTGGGGAACAATTTTCTGTCTCTAAATATAAATTGATAGCTAGTAGCAATTTGGTTAGTTTATCTTTGAGAAAATCACAATTATCTCCATTTAGCAGACTCTACAATTATTAACCACAAATTGAGCAATAATATTTTCTTACTAATAATAGGCATACACATTAGCAACAATTATTATTAATTCAATCATTTTGTAAAATATTGGAATATGTTCTATATGATAAGAAATTGAAGGAGGACCAGAACAGACTGAATAGTATGAAGTACAGAAGAGGGAGTTATGCAAGTTGATGGATATAAAAAAAATAAAATAATAATCAGAACCAAATCATACTGGCCTATGTGGGATAAATTGTTTATTTTTATGTTAATAACTGAAAATAATGAGAACTGAGGAAATGTTTTAAGGAGAGTATGACCACATGATTAGTTTTATTTTGGAAAAATCACTCTAGATATTATTCTTAGTAGAGAGTTGAAGAGATCTAGGATGAAGATAGATAAGCAGTGAACTCTGGGAAATAAGTTTGCTATAGCAGTTGTAGTCAAAGGCAATGAAAGCCTGGAAAGGGTGGAAACCAAAGAAACAGTGGAATGTGGAAAGATTTTTGAGATTACAAAGAGTAAATACTTGAAATAATTGAATATGAAAATTGAGGAACCGGCATTGTCAAGGACAACTACTTAGTCTCTGGCTACCCGAAAAGTTGAACAACATTGCCTTTCCCTTACTTCAAGAATGAAACTTTGTTAGGGACTGATATGTCCTTCCATAAGAAGAGAATCTTTAGATAACCTTTTGGTAGTTCAACTTCTTAGCTCATCAAAGTATTCAAATCCTGCCAGTGATTGTACTTTATTTTATCCTTTCATCTTTTTGATTCCTGATTCCATGCAAATGAAATTTTGGCCTTTCTCTTACCTTTTATACTGTTGCCCTCTGTTTTCTCACTTCATTAGCCTTCGTCTACTGGAATTTTTCTTGAAACATTCTTCTTACCTTTCTCAGCCCAAGTCTAATGTCAAACCACCTTCAAAAATCAGGACCCCATCTATCCATTGCCCCAAGCAGTCCCCATTTTTCTTCCAGTTAGACCATTTTCTGATGAAAACACTGAGGCTCTTTGGATCAAGGTTTTATGAAGGGGATTAGAAATAGTTTGCCTGCCTTGTCATTCTCCATTTCCTGAAACACTAAGCTATTCTTAATGTATGTATTACCCACGTGAGCTCTTTGTTACAGTCGGTTGTAGCAGATAACAGATAGCAGATAATTTCATCAACAGATAAACACTAATATATGACTATAGGCACATTCATTGTATTCATTATTTATTTTTAATATAAATTAATATATATATTTAATAGTAACCAAGATGTAATTTTATTCTTCAAAAAGAAATAATTAACAATTCTTGGCAAAAGGGTTTATAGTTACCTGCAACCCTACCTACTGGTGGCAGTTAATTCTTATACTTGAGTCACTGCTTGGCCCAAATGTTTTCAGTTATTCATGCTCTCAAGGTTTATTTTTCTGACATGTTATATAATAATAGGTGTCATTAATACGACAAATACCGTGACCTCATATAAACTTTGAGAAACTATTATTAAGAATTATTTCTGTTCTGTAGGTAAGAAAACTGACATTCACAGAAACTAAAGCTTAGTGTCTAAACCAGAGAGGAAATGATAAATTCTTACTTAGGATTGTATGTTTAGAGCTCCTATCAGCCTTCCTGCTGATAATAGGACTTGGGGCTTCATTTCAATGGGCTGGGTTTATCATTTTAATATAGCCCCAGACTCAGCTGCACATCTTGAGTACTCCTGTACTGCCTCAGTTCAGTTCAGTTCAGTTGCTCAGTAGAGTCCGACTCTGCAACCCTACGGACTGCAGCATGCCAGGCCTCCCTGTCCATCACCAAACCCCGGAGCTTACTCAAACTCATGTCCATTGAGTCAGTGATGCCATCCAACCATCTCATCCTCTGTCATCCCTTCTCCTCTCACCTTCAATCTTTCTAAGCATCAGGGTCTTTTCAAATGAGTCAGTTCTTTGCATCAGATGGGCAAACTATTGGAGTTTCAGCTTTAGCAGCAGTCCTTCCTATGAATATTCAGGACTGATTTTCTTGAGGATGGACTGGTTGGATCTCCTTGAAGTCCAAGGGACTCTCAAGAGTCTTCTCCAAAACCACAGTTCAGAAACATCAATTCTTCGGCGCTCAGCTTTCTTTATAGTCCAGGTCTCACATCCATACATGACTACTAGAAAAACCATAGCTTTGACTATGTAATGTCTCTGCTTTTTAATATGCTGTCTAGGTTAGTCATAACTTTCTTCCAAGGGGCAAGCATCTTTTAATTTCATGGCTGTAGTCACCGTCTGCAGTGATTTTGGAGCCCAAAAAATAAAGTCAGCCACTGTTTCCCCATCTATTTGCCATGAAGTGATGGGACCAGATGCCATGATCTTAGTTTTCTGAATGTTGAGCTTTAAGCCAACTTTTTCACTCTCCTCTTTCACTTTCATCAAGAGGCTTTTTAGTTCCTCTTCATTTTCTGCCATAAGGGTGGTTTCATCTGCATATCTGAGGTTATTGATATGTCTCCCAGCAATCTTAATTCCAGCTTGTGCTTCTTCCAGCCCAGCGTTTCTCATGATGTACTCTGCATATAAGTTAAATAAGCAGGGTGACAATATACAGCCTTGACGTACTCCTTTTCCTATTGGGAACCAGTCTGTTGTTCCATGTCCACTTCTAACTGTTGCTTCCTGACCTGCATACAGATTTCTCAAGAGGCAGGTCAGGTGGTCTGGTGTTCCCATCTCTTTAAGAATTTTCCACATTTTGTTGTGATCCACACAGTCAAAGACTTTAGTACTGCCTAGAGTTATACCTTATAGAATAAAAGGGTATCCCCCAAAACTCTGAAGTATTGCTTATGATTAACAGAGTAACAAAAAAGAAAATTACCTTAAAGCTCCTGATATAAGCCAGGAGTAGCACAGTTGAGTTTTTATACTTGTATCTATGCTGATTTTATTTTATCTATCCTTTATTCCTCAAACAATGCTTGAAAGGTAAGCATTACTTTCTATTTTTAAATATGAGGAAGCATTTTCTTCAGGGTGACTATACTAGGAAATAGTAGAGCTTTGTCTATCCAAGTTTGGATTTAGGCCTTTGACTCCACAGCTATCCTCTTTTATTCCCCTAAATGTCTTTTTTTTTTTTTTTTTAAAACACGTAAGGGACCTCAGCAAGGTAGAGAGAAGAAGTTTTACAGCAACCAAATGATTTGTGCACAATATCCCTTTCCAGTGCTCACTAAATATGCACTCAATATATTCTGCAGAATTCGTCTAGCAGTACCTGGATGAAGGATAGGATTTATTTTACCCTCTCATCAAGGCTTTTATTTATTATTCTAAAACATAAGGAAACACTTTGAAAATATGTTGACAATCTTATGAAATTCCAGGTCACCATCCATAGAATCCCCCTTTTTTTTTAATTAAAACCCACTGAAATGTTGTGAAGTAATTAGCCTCCAACTAATAAAAAATTAAAAAAAAAAAAAAAGATTCCCATTGTATCTGATTATTCTAGGACAAAGTATACATTGTTCTTCTTTGAAAAATTTAAGACTCAACTTTGAGCAAGCACAACTGCTTAAGCAAAGTATATTTTTTAGTACTAGTCATCTGCTATATGAATAAACTGAACTGTTAGGTTGAGTTTAGCAGAAACTAAAATGGATATAAGAAAGATGAATATAAACTGGAAGTTTATTTCTATAAACAACACTTTCTAAAGTAGTTGTTCAGTCACTTAGTCGTGTCCAACTCTTTGTGACCCCATGGACTGCAGCACACCAGGCTTCCCTGTCCTTCATCATCTCTTGGAGCTTGCTCAAACATGTCTACTGTGTTGGTGATACCATCCAACCATCTCATCCTCTGTCATCCCGTTTTCTTCCTGCCTTCAATCTTTCCCAGCACCAGGGTCTTTTCTAATAAGTCAGCTCTTTGCATCAGGTGGGTGAAGTATTGGAGCTTCAGCCTCAGGATCAGTCCTTCCAAAGAATATTCAGGGTTGATTTCCTTTAGGATTAACTCCTTTGTCTCCTTGTAGTCCAAGGGACTCTCAATAGTCTTCTCCAAACCACAGTTCAAAAGCATTAATTCTTTGGTGCTCAGCCTTCCTTATGGTCCAACTTTCACATCCATACATGGCAACTAGAAAACACATGACTTTGACAATAAGTCCTTTGTCAGCAAAGTAATGTGTCTGCTTTTTAATACATTGTCTAGCTTTATCTAAGCTTTTCTTCTAATGAACACACATCTTTTAATTGCATAGCTACAGTCACTATCTGTAGTGATAGTAGGAAATTATATGATGATATGCTTGTTTTAACTGCAAAAATATAAATCATTTTAAATGCACACCTTTAGATAATATTGATATTGTGTAATTTTATTCCCGATGATACTTTGAATCTAACTGGACCCATTTCAGAGTAGAATTCCATTACTATATAAAATTGTTTTCCACTTCTACCAACCATTTTGTCAGTGAGTACTAAGGATTCATTCATTTCCTCTATTTTCTTACCCAGTAAGAAAAATGCTTAGACAATAAAAGCTATTATGAAAATTAGACCAGAGAATGAACAAACACAGGTCAGTAATAACAGTGAGATCTAGATTCTGGTAACAGGCCTTGAATCGAAGTAGAAAGTTTAGATGGGGAATATCTGTGTGAGGAGGCTTTACAAATAGCTGTGAAAAGAAGAGAAGTGAAAAGCAAAGGAGAAAAGAAAAGATATACCCATTTGAAGGCAGAGTTCCAAAGAAGAGCACAGAGAGACAAGAAAGCCTTCCTCAGTGATCAGTGCAAAGAAATAGAAGAAAGCAATAGAATGGGAAAGACTAGAGATCTCTTCAAGAAAATTAGAGATACCAAGGGAACATTGCATGCAAACATGGGCTCAATAAAGGACAGAAATGGTACGGACCTAACAGAAGCAAAAGATATTAAGAAGAGGTGGCAAGAATACACAGAAGAACTATACAAAAAAAGATCTTCATGATCCAGATAATCACGATGGTGTGATCACTCAACTAGAGCCAGATATCCTGGAATGCAAAGTCAAGTGGGCCTTAGGAAGCATCACTATAGACAAAGTTAGTGGAGGTGATGGAATTCCAGTTGAGCTATTTCAAATCCTGAAAGATGATGCTGTGAAAGTGTTGCAGTCAATATGTCAGCAAATTTGGAAAATTCAGCAGTGGCCACAGGACTGGAAAAGGTCAGTTTTCATTCCAATCCCAAAGAAATGCAATGCCAAAGAATGCTCAAACTACTGCACAATTGCACCCATCTCACATACTAGCAAAGGAATGCTCAAAATTCTCCAAGCCAGGCTTCAGCAAAACATGAACCGTGAACCCCCACATGTTCAAGCTTGTTTTACATAAGGCAGAGGAACCAGAAATCAAATTGCCAACCTCTACTGGATCATTGAAAAAGCAAGAGAGTTTCCAAAAAATATCTATTTCTGCTTTATTGACTATGTCAAAGCCTTTGACTGTGTGGATCACAATAAACTGTGGAAAATTCTGAAAGAGATGGGAATACCAGACCACCTGACCTGCCTCTTGAGAAACCTGTATGCAGGTCAGGAAGCAATAGTTGGAACTGGACATGGAACAGACTGGTTTCAAATAGGAAAAGGAGTACTTCAAGGCTGTATATTGTCACCCTGCTTATTCAACTTATATGCAGAGTGCATCATGAGAAATGCTGGGCTGGAGGAAGCACAAGCTGGGGTCAAGATTGCCTGGAGAAATATCAATAACCTCAGATATGCAGATGACACCACCCTTATGGCAGAAAGTGGAGAAAAACTAAAGAACTTCTTGATGAAAGTGAAAGAGGAGAGTGAAAAAGTTGGCTTAAAGCTCAACATTCAGAAAACTAAGATCATGGCATCCTGTGCCGTCACTTTATGGCAAATAGATGGAGAAACAGTGGAAACGGTGGCTGACTTTATATTTTTGGGCTCCCAAATCACTGCAGATCATGATTGCAATCATGAAATTGAAAGACCCTTACTCCTTGAAAGGAAAGTTATGACCAACCTAGACAGCATATTAAATAGCAGAGACATTACTTTGTCAACAATGGTCCATCTAGTCAAGGCTATTGTTTTTCCACTAATCATGTATGCATGTGAGAGTTGGATTATAAAGTAAGCTGAGTGCAGAAGAATTGATGCTTTTGAACTGTGGTGTTGGAGAAGACTCTTAAAAGTCCCTTGGACTGCAAGGAGATCCAACCAGTCCATCCTAAAGGAGATCAGTTCTGGGTGTTCATTGGAAGGAGTGATGTTGAAGCTGAAACTCCAATACTGATGGCCACCTGATGCGAAGAGCTGACTCATTTGAAAAGACTCTAATGTCTGGAAAGATTGAGGGCAGGAGGAGAATGAAATGACAGAGGATGAGATGGTTGGATGGCATCACCAATTCAATGGACATGAGTTTAGTGATGGACAGTGAGACTTGGCGTTCTGCAGTTCATGGGGTCGCAAAGAGTCTAATATGACTGAGCAACTGAACTGAACTGAACAGAATTTTAATTTTCATCCATGAAGCCTTTTGGTGGAAGAAAGTAGACATCTGTAATTTAAAAAGTGCCTATTCTTAAGCACAAAGAGCTGGACACACACGTATAAAGAGAAGCAAGTAGTGATTTGTAGATAGGTAGGTCTTATAGAAGAGTAAACTAGAAGGTTAATATGTTAGCAGAACAGAGGGTCTTACACCGGAGGAGCTGTTTTTGTGTTTTTTTTTCCCCTTCCAATACAGTGGAAAACAGCTGAAGACTTTTATGGGTGGATATTGGACAGTCAAACTCCTTTGAAGATGATGCAGGTATAACCTTGATAACTAGATTGGAAAAGTGAGAAATTACAGGCAGGATACACTTAGAAGGTTATAGAAATGATCCAATCTGAAATAAAAGCTAGGTATAAGAAGATGACAGACAGCAAGAGTGGAAACTGAAGTAACTGAACCTGATGAATGTAAGAGGTAAACTTGACCAAATAATTGGAAAGATATTAGAGACATTGATCCATAGGAAAATAAAAAGAGACTTGCTTCAGACTTTTCTCCCTAATCAGCAATGATATGCTTCTCTAAGACAGGAATAATGATAAGGTTGGGATGTAAAGCATATAAGGATTAGTGAAGAAGTTATAATTTTGCCATGTTCTTAAAAAAAAAAAAGATTTAGAAAACATGCATATGTGTTAAAAGTGAGAAAGCCAAGGTCATGGTAAATACTCAGTTGATCAGAGTTGGAGAGCTGTAAAATGCCCGAGGATAAGCATTAAAGATTTCTAAAGTATTTGTAATGTTCTTAAGATGGATTATGGATGTATTGATGTTTTCTTAGTTTGTGTACCATCATGTGTTATATATATAATAACATATAGATAGATATATATATACACACATACATATATACTTTTATGATCAGAGTTTTTCATAAATGCAACAGAGTATTTAATATTTACAGAGTTCCTTTGAGAAAGCTTTTCACAAGTATTACCAATTTGCTTTTTTAAGCTTTGCTTGCAAGAACAGAGAAATACTTGCCAAAAAAAAAAAAAAAAAACCTACTGCAAATGAGTTTTGCCTGGCTGAAGCCATAGCTGCCCTGAGAGTTATGAATCCCCTCCTCTTTGAAGGCATACCTGATTTGGGGCAGAAGGCTTGGTGTCCACTCCCAAGATGCTGGTGTCAGTAAGTCTGCTTCATAGAAAGAAGGAAAGAAAAAAAAAGATGATTCTCACAAGCAGAGAATTGACAACCAGTCCATTTTTATTTAGATTTACTGACATGTTAACCAGTTTGCATGCTTACCTCAATCCCTCTTTCATTTAAGGCCTTCTCTCTGAATTATATCTTTCAATGATCTTAATTTAGTAAGAATTTGTTATTGATATATGAAAATAGTTGTGTTTAGTCTTCTTTTTATAAAGATAATTTTAATTGCAGTAAAATATATATAATGTAAATATCATCTCAAACCTTCTTTTTTTGTTTTTTCAAACCTTCTTAATTGTACAGTTTAGTAGTGTTAAATACATTCACAATGTGTAACCAATCTCCATAACTCTTTCCATCTTACAAAATGAAACTCTCCCCATTAAGAAACAACTTCCCTTATACTTACCTGGCAGGGGAGATACCATGATCATGAAGGTGGTTTTAACAGGGCGAGGCTTATCCTTTGCACTCCGGATGTGCTGACCCCTGTGATTTCCCCAAATGTGGGAAACTCGACTGCATAATTTGTGGTAGTGGGGAAAAAAAAAAAAAAAGAAACAACTTCCCATCCCCCTTCTCATTTTCTAGAAACCACTATTCTATTTCTATGTCTCTGAAACTACTATAGGTACCTCATAAAAAAGGAATCGTCTAGTACTTACCTTCTTGTGAATGGGTCTTTTCTCTTAGCATGATATCTGCAAGTCCATCCATATTGTAGCATATCAGAATTTCCTTTCTTTTTAAGGCTGAATAATGTTCCATTTTATGTATGTATCCCAATTTGTTTATACATTCATCAGTCAATGGATGTTTGAGTTGCTTCACTCTTGGCTATTGTGAATAATGCTACTGTGAACATAGGTGTATAAGTATCTCTTTGAGAACTTTGCATTCTTTTGGTTATATACCCAGAGGTGGAATGGCTGGATCATATGGTAATTCTAAATTTTTGAGAAACTGCCATACTATTTCCCACAAAGGCTGCACCATTTTACATCCCCATGATCAGCTCACGAGGGTTCCAGTTTCTCCATATTCTTGCCAATGTTATTATTTTCTTTTTGTTGTTGTTGTTTTTCTTGTTTTTTGTTTGTTGGTTAGTTTTCTATTATTAGTAGTAGTCATCCTACTTGTGAAGGGCTTCTTTGGCGGCTCAGATGGTAGAGTCCGCCTGCGATGCAGGATACCTGGGTTTGACCCCTGGGTTAGAAAGATCCCTTAGAGAAAGGAATGACAGCCTAATCCAGTATTCTTGCCTGGAAAATTCCATGGACAGAGGAGTCTGGTGGACTACAGTCCATGGTATGGCAGAGGGTCAGACACGACTGAACAACTTTCACTTTCAATTAATAGGTGTGAGGTAGAATATACTTGTGCTTATGGATTCACATTAGGATTCACATTTCCTAATGATTAGTGATGTTAAATATCTTTTTGTGCTCTTGTTGGTCATTTCTGTGTCTGCTTTAGAGACACGGCTATTGAGTCATTTGCCCATTTTTAAATCAATATTTTGTTGTTGAATTGTAGTTTGAAATATGATGTTGTTGAATACAAATTCAAAGTTTAGTGTCATTTTCTCTCAATCCTTTCCAGATATTATTTTACTATCTTTTCACATCTCTTGAGAATCTCTGTGTTTGTCTAATTTGTCATTCCTTTTTTTCTACAGAATATATGTTTTCTCTCTAAATGCTTTTAAGTTCTTCTTTTTCCTCATGACTGTTTTTATTTAGCTGTCTAAACTTTACTGGGTCATGTCTTTCGTCAGTGCAGGGAGAAAACACCCTCAACTATTGTCTCTGACCATTTTTCTAGCCTAGTCTCTTTATTCCTTCCTTCTGAAACTGATTAGATGTGGTAAGTTATTCATTCTAACTTCCAACTCATCTAATCATTTTGTTTCTGTTTTCTTTAGCTAACAGTTTGCCTTGCAGTTCATCAGATGTCTTGCAATTCACAAGTTGTCTTGCAGTCACTAGTGTCTAACCTGCTGGTTTAACCATCTAAATAATTATTCTTTTTAATATTGTCAAGTTATTTTGCTTCTCATTTATATACATTTCAAGAAGATTTTTTAAAATAAATTATTGCACCTTGCTTATTATTTTGAAGTATATTTTTTTCCTTTAAAATCATCCACTCAGCTTTCTTTATGTTACACACAATAATTTAAAACCATGTAGGCTTTGGAAACTTAAACCTACTCTTTATTTTTCTCGTTATTCTTCCTCTTATGTCTTATTCTTTGTGTGTGTTTTAATTTTTCTGACCTATTATGAAAACAAATTCAGTATAGAAATTGTAAATGCTTGGGTGGAGAAAATTTGTTTTCTTCCTTAGAGGATTTGAATTTGTTTCTTTTGGAGAAAAGGAGTCATTATAAGCAAAGAACCATTCTCCTACACAAACAATGGATGCATCTCTTGCCCTACCATAGACCTATGCTTAGATTTTTTCCTCTCATACCCATAAGAGAGACAGAAAAAAATTTTTATATTTATTTAAAGAATCATGCTCCTTTTTAAGCAGGTATATATATATATTTTTTTTTTCCTTTTTTAACTCACCTGAGGATGTTGACCATTCTGATATCCTGGGATTGCACTTGTTTAGCTCTGCTACTTTTTGTCGGTTTAAAGACTGAACACTCTTGCACTGAGCGACTAGTAATCCAGGAATCTCTAGATTTTCATTACAAATTGTTGCTCCTATGGCTACACCAACCTCTATATTCCTACTTGGCTTCCTTTATGATTTTATGTAACATACAATTGTGTATTAGCATTTAGAGATTTTTCCATCTGTCTTATGAACTCAACAACACATTTCAAAGTTTTAGTTTATCATACATCAGGGAATTTTGCGGCAGTGGAAGACTTTTAGGAATATCTAATATGTCTTATTTTAAGAAGTGAGAGTCATTGGAAATAGGAAATTGAACTTTCTGAAAAATTTGCTCAGAGATATTGGCTTGACTTGAAACAAGGAGTTTAATCAATTCATTATTTCCGTATTTTTATCAAAAAAGCAAAAATATCATTAAATGTATTTCAGTTGTTATTCTTTTCCTGACCCCTTTATGGTGAATTTACTAGGACATTCCAAAACAATAAGACTTGGGCAGTAGTGATGGTCAAAAAAGACATAAGTTTTATTTTAGACATAAAGCTGATAATTAGAAGCTCCAAACTAATGGACAGAAGAAGGGTTAGGATAGAAAATGAGAATTGAGATTACCTGAATATGTTTAGATGTGTACTACTGAAAATACTCTTGAGGATCTTACATCTGATATTTTTAACTTAGCTCACATATCCTTATAATTATAGTTTGTCCATATTATGAATTTATCAAAAGCTATTTATTTTGAAGGCAATGCTGTTGTTTTTTGAGGAGAAGAGCTATAAAGATAAATTAGCAAGGGGCCTATCTTCAAGAAGTATATGTGAAATAAGTAGTATGTTCACAAATAATTATCATGTTACATAGAAAAGGATTGACCAGATATAGTCCTATTGAGTTAGATAGATAGAGAAAATCTTTAAGACTGGAACATATAGAAGAATTGATTAGGTTTTTGTGGTTGAAGGGCAATGTTGCCTATCAACTAAACTATTTTGCATGAGCTTTAGAAAAAATAATAGGTATGAGGTCCAGGTAATTCTGTATAGATTGGAAAGATCAGGACAAGTATGGAAATCTGAGAAAATGTCAATATGACTCAAGGGTAAGATAATGGGTCAAAAATGGTGAGAAATAAGGTTGGACAGACAGTTATATTCAGATTATATAGAAAGCCAGGCTAAGGAATTTCAGCATGACTTTGAGTGGTTGGAAGCAATCAAATACCTTGGGCAATTGAAGGTCACAATCCGGAGCTCTCTAGTCAGAAAAATAACCTGGAGGCAGCTAAATCAACTGCCTGAAAGAGGAAAATACTGTATGCTCTGCAACATTAAAGATAGAAACAGATTTGAGACAGCACAGACCGTAGAGTTGACAGGGACTGAACAGGCATTAATAGCTTACATTTGGGCTTCTCCGATGGCTTAGATGGTAAAGAATCTGCCTGCAATGCGGGAGACGTGGATTTGATCTCTGGGTTGGGAAAATACCCGGTTGAGGCCATGGCAACCCACTCCAGTATTCTTGTCTGGAGAATCCCATGGACAGAGGAGCCTGGCAGGCTACAGTCCATGGGGTCACAAAGAGTCGGACACAACTGAGTGACTAAGCACAACATACAGATTGCGTTTGGCTATGCTTTCCAATTTAAGAGTGCAGTGCATTCTCTAGGTTGTATGTTTAGGTGTCAGTCAGAAACAAGTAAATGAATTATGAGGAGTAGAGACAGCAGGAAAAAAATAAGCAAGCAAACTTTGGATAGCATGTATTTTAGAGGAAATAAAAGCTTTATTTTTGCAGTACCAAGCAATTCAGGATAAAAAGGCAGAAAACATTAAATCCTTGGATTGGCAAAGTATCCCTCAATCCTGAATTAAGCTACATAAACACACATCATCTAATAGTCACAAAATCCTATGAATTATCTATAATTAGTCTCATTGTGCTGATAAGAGAAAGAAGCCGAAATTTAAGTGACTTCATTAAAGACAAAAAATAGGCACCCAACCTAGAACAAAAGCCAGAAATTCTCATTATTGTTTCTCAGTAACCAATTAAGTCCAGAGAGTAAAGGAAGAAGAAAAAATATCCTGAGTGAAGCAAAATAAATATCTGACATGCAAGGTCTAGCTTTACAAAGGCGTTGTGTTATTATTATTCTTATTGTTTCTCAGTGAAAGGCAGACTGGATGAGAATAAGTAAAAATAAAAATAAATTTCCAGCATTGGGTTGAGAAATGAAGTTTGCATTCAAAATCTGCCAACTTAACAGAAATTAATGATGAAAGGTACCTTGCAGAGTGAGAAGTTGCTGCTTACAGGATAAATTGAAACATGGGGAATACTTTTAGGACACTGTGATTACAAGTTATTTAGAAATAATGAAATGAATATTGAGCAGGAACCCAGGCTCTGTCAAGACTCAAGGATGTAAACTTGAGGTTGAGCCTCCTATGCCAGCACTACACATCACAGCTGACCCAGAACTGCCAGGAATCCCTTTTTTAAAATTTTGAAGTGAAGTGAAGTGAAGTGAGGTCACTCAGTCGTGTCTCTTTGCAAACCCATGGACTGTAGCCCACCAGGTTCCTCTGTCCATGGGATTCTCCAGGCAAGAATACTGGAGTGGGTTGCCATTTCCTTCTCCGAATTTGAACTAGCTGGCAAATTTTACAAATCTGGAGTTTTCACCTTTCAAAAATGTTGCTTGATGGCATCTTTTGAAAACTATAAAAAGGGAAGATGTAGCTTCCCAGGTGCCACAGTGGTAAAGAATCCTGTCAATGCAAGAGACCCTGTCAATGCAAGAGACACAGGAGACAAAAGTTCACAAGTTCGATCCCTGGCCTGGAAAGATCCTCTGGAAGAGGAAATGGCAACCCTCTCCAGTATTCTTACCTGGTATATTCTATGGACAGAGGAGCCTGGCAGGTTACCGTCCATGGTATCACAAAGAATCAGCCATGACTGAGCACAGGACAGACAGAAATTAGATGAGCTAAGTAGCAGCCACTCTGCGTTTCTAGAAGCATTTGGCATGGAACCGCTGCTCTGGGGCAGTAGCTGCAGCACTTGGGAGTTAGTTTTAACTTTGCTGAATCTTAGGGGCCTTCTCAGATCTACTGAATCAGAATCTTCATTTGCACAGTCTCCAAATGTCTGATAAATTTGAGTAACAGGAGTCTGGAGAACCCTTAGAGGTACAGCTATCTAGGAAATATAAAACTTTTTAAAATAAAGGCAATACTCAGTTAATGCATTCAAATACTACAAACTGGAAATTAAACTGGCCTTGTGTATGACCAACCTAGACAGCATATTAAAAAGCAGAGACATTACTTTGCCGACAAAAGTCCGTCTAGTCAAAGCTATAGTTTTCCAGTAGTCATGTATGGATGGGAGAGTTGGACCATAAAGAAAGCTGAGCACCGAAGAATTGATGCTTTGAACTCTGGTGTCGGAGAAGACTTTTGAGAATCCCTGGGACTGCAAGGAGATCCAACCAGTCCATCCTAAAGGAAATCAGTCCTGAATATTCATTGGAAGGACTGATGTTGAAGCAGAAACTCCAACACTTTAGCCACCTGATGTGAAGAACTGACTTGTTGGAAAATACTCTGATGCTGGGAAAGATTGAAGGTGGGAGGAAAAGGGGCCAACAGAGGATGAGATGGTTGGATGGCATCACCGACTCAATGGACATGAGTTTGGGTAAACTCCAGGATTTGGTGATGGACAGGGATGCCTGGCATGCTGCAGTCCATGGGGTCGCAAAGAGTCAGACACGACTGACCAACCGAACTGAACTGAACTGAGCTGTGTATCTGTTAAAATGTTGAAAAGATTTCCTAGTATCCATTGTTTTAACACTTTATTTTTAATTTGTTTCTTTAATTAAAATGTGCAATTATATTTAAGCCATCTTTTTTTAAAAAGATGCCCAGTTGAATAATCAAGTAATAGCAACCCAAATATTCATATTGGCTGTAATGAATAAAAACATAATTAGATTTCAGTAATTTCTTTAGAATCCACCTCGGAGGAATGTTAAAAGGATTTCAGTTTCTTTGCTCATATTTCAGTAAATTTCTGTTAATTATCCATTTTAAAGATGTTCAACTCTCTGGTAATTCTTTTCAGAAAGTTGAATTGTTTTATTTAACTTCAGTAACAAATTGGCACTTAAAAGATAAAATGGCCCATTTGTTGATGGCCCACAAGTACTTTCCCCTGACTAGAAAGATGTGCTACCAACTAGAGAAGCTATTACTCTAATTTGAATTTTGGTCACCTTGGCCCATAGGACCTCTGCCTACATCTGCTCCTTAGTGTTTACTAGCGAGTCATTGACTGTTAGTGCAATTTCAATGCTAATTGTTACTTCAGGTTTTCAAATGGCTCAGCAGTAAGACATTAACGATTATTCATGCTTTAAGAAAGGCTGATAAGGGAATAAGATTACAATCTTGTACAATTTTAGCTAACAAATTAAAGTGTAAATTAAATTTTCCCTGAGACAGAAAATAACTGACTTGGAAAGGCAAAAGAATGAGAAATTTCATTCACTTGTGATTTTCTCTTTCCTGTTGTACAGATATTCAAAGTATCAGAGGGTTAACCGTGGACTGGGTCTCACGTAATTTATACTGGATTAGCTCAGAATTTGATGAAACACAAATTAATGTGGCAAGACTAGATGGCTCCTTAAAAACCTCAATTATCCACGGAATTGATAAGCCACAGTGTCTAGCAGCTCACCCAGTCAGGGGGTAAAGTATGATTTTTTTTTTTAAGTTTTTCAAAATTTTATACACCTTTGCTCTGATTTTATGTAAAAATGTTGTCGAATTCAGAAGAGACACACGTATACATATGTGTATATACATATAAGCTATACAGTAAAAAAAGCAAATGTGAATATGGAAATTATAGGAGATCCCTGGTTAAAGATTTCTGCTTTCTGTATGAAATCAAATTTTTATATATTACTGTAAAATTTTATCAGTTTATGTTTACAAAGAGTGACAGCTCAGAATGAAAAAAAAGAGATAGAGAGAGAAGCCTAGAAAAGTTGTTAATTTCATTTCAAATACCAGTTGTTAATAACGTGTTTACTATGATTTGATGTTATGGTCACTGCAAATTAGATCACATTCTCCCATCTTCTGGTTAGTCTTCAGGTATGCATGTAGAAAACTCATGTAGAGCTAAAAGAAAGTCTTTCTCCTTAGTGCTTTCAACAGGAATGATTGAAATGACTTTGTTCCCTTCTCTGGTACCTGATTTTTCTAAATCAAGAGAATTCAACATTGATGAATGATTTTAAATGGAAATAATTTACTGTAGTTAAAGTTAAGGGTTTCCCAGGTGGCACTAGTAGTAAAGAACCCGCCTGCCAATGCGGGAGACATAAAAAATATGGATTCGATCCCTCATGCAGGAAGATCCCCTGGAGGAGGGCATGGCAACCCACTCCAATATTCTTGCCTGGAGAAGCCCAGGGACAGTTATGGGTGTAGAGGAGAAACAAGTGAGATAATGGGTCTTCAGTGACAGGAAAAAGTAAGAGTGGTACTTCTTCCCAGGCAAGTGGCTCAACAATTTGGGGACTTCCTGGAAAAAAAAAAAAAATCCTGAACCAATAGTTTACTTTAATATTAACTTAGTTCTTCAACAAATGCTTCTAGTCAACAAGTAGGTCTATTTCTAATATTTTTAAACCATATCTCTTTTGAATTAAGGAAACTCTACTGGACAGATGGCAACACAATTAACATGGCAAATATGGATGGCAGTAATAGCAAGATTCTCTTTCAAAATCAAAAGGAACCAGTTGGTAAGTTTTATTTTATTATATATATATATTATATATATATATATTTACAGTTAATCACTACAGTTTTTAATATGACAAATCTGTGCTCATACAATGGATCTTTGATCATGAGCCTGAAAGAAAATATTATAGATTGATAATATAAATTAAATCAGAAATTTATTGATCTTATTGAATCCATTTGGTTTATGTAGGGTAGGGAGGAAACTTTTTTTCTGGAGAAGAAGTTTTTTTTCAATAAGATAATTTTTTATAGTATCTAAAGTATGGAGGTTGCTTAAAACTTAATGTAATTAATACATATAATATCTTATTCTCACTGGTGAATATCTGATACACCAATGAGACACCAATTGCTTCAGTGGTAATATGATGTACTGAGGCTTCCTCTGATCATCACTGTTGTGGCATTATTAATAGTTACAATGACTTGAGTTTAAGCCTTTAATATTTAATTTTCAGCAGTTTTCATTCTACCTTTGTTAACCACTGTAAATCATCACATGAAACTTCATGGTGCTGAAAGACAGCTTTGAGTCATTCCCATAAATGATCTTTGAAAATCAAACTACAAGGATTTTTTTAGAAGATAATGTTACATATTTACACATAGATATCTATACATTATGCTAATCTTTTCATACAGTAATCATTTTCCTCATGATCCCTTATACTTCTTTGAGAGGCCTTAATTTGTCATCTCGAAGTACCTTTTTAAAAAATCCAATAATGAACCTGGGTTTTTATATTATATTAAATGTATATATGCAAAAGAAAACCATAATTTTGCTTTGAATTGAATACTATATATTTTTTAATCTTGGAGTAAAATCACTGCACCATGGGACTTTTCAGCACTAATTTCTTTGTTTTAGAAATGTGGAAATATACTTACTTGAAGTATCTCATTTTTAATAATGATGATTCAATAAAGGAATAATATCAACAAGATTTACAATAAATAGGAATTTTTATGTGGCCCATAGAATAAGCCTCTGATGTAAAATGATACTATTAACGACTCTTTTCTTTGGACTGTTGGTTCTAAGATGTGATACACAATTGAAATTCAAGGTAGTGTTAGAAATTAAAGGCAAATAGAAATGCTAATACTTCTGTGTAGAAGATGATAGAACAAAAGAAACAAGGGACTCTACAAGATAGGACCCATACAAGGGACTTAATTTGGACTAAAGCAATTCAGTCAGTGCTTATCTGGAGTTGTTCAGCATATTTAAAATGGAAAAGTGAATGTGATTGAAACAGTGTGAGCAAATAAAGTTCTTACATTGTAATGTGGTAGCCATAGGTTACACCAAAATGTTAATTCACATGCTTGTTTTTATAATGGGGAAAGCCTTATCTTTCTTAATACTAAATTTCCATTTTCCTACCCAAAATAAATTAAAGAATAGTTATATATGTATAACTTATGTAAAGAAAGTTTGTAAGGAAAAGAATTAGTGTTACTCTATACACTTTGTAGTTGGCCCATCAGATGTCATATACCACATACTGTTAACTGTGTATGGATGATGATTCAACATCATCATTTATTTTAAAGGTACATCACCATTAAACATTTCAACATCATCATTAAAATTTTAAAATAAATTCAAAATGACACCATTAAATATTAATTTGTGTGAGATATACTATTTTCTCAGAAATAATCCAGAACCTCATTACAAAACATATCTGAAGTCAAGATTCATGAGTATGGATTGTGAGTCATATATTCAGTAAGCAGATTTTCATTATCAGATTTTGTATTCAGCCTGTAGATAAAAATTGAGCATTGTTCTTTTTCCTTTAGGGGCACAGGAACCTAAATCACTTTAGATTCCACTAAGTGAATTTATCCCAGTGACCTTGAGCAAATTACAGTTAGCTTGGTTGTACTTGCTTTCCTCATCTGTAAAATCAAGGCAAAATGCCTATTTTTATAAAGTTCTCATGAGGATTAAATGAGGAAAACTTATGAAAAGAACATCTGGCCTTTCATAATAGAACCTATCAGGACAAGTATTAGAAAGTATATTGGGTCCCATAGACTGGAATTTGAATGATTTGATTGTCTGCAGTATTAAGTGCGTATAAATGAATTCAGTGAAGAATAAACACAGAACAAAATCCACAGAAATCTAGCAAAGGAATATATGTAACCAAGTGGGCCCCTGAGATGAGCAAACTTCTATGCACATCTGAGGATTTCTATATTGTCTTGATGTTGATACTCAGAGGCAAAAGCACGTTTGAGGCACTCATGCTGCTCCCAGATTTTGTCAGCGTAGCCCCCCGCCCAGGGCAATAGACAGCTGTGCCCTCATCTTGTTCTAAGAGTTCTTGATGTGGTTTACAGGCATGGGTTACAAGTTCCTTCCAGTAATTAGGTTACTAGTCGTGTTTACCAAGTGTTAAGATTGGCAGTCTCTGTGATGTAAATGACAGGCTGTGTTGTCCATTGATAAATGTGTTCTTCTTACTGTTTCTTCTCCCTTCCTTGTCTAAGCTGTTGGCTATTTGGCTCTGTAGGGGAGGAAGAGGCTTTCCTATCACTTTCTAGGTTCTTTTGGCTGGTCTAATGCAAATATACCTTAGAGATATTACAGCTTCTGTTCTAGACCACTGAAATAAAGCAAATATCACAATTAAGTGAGTCACACAAAAATTTTTGGTTTCCCAATGCATATAAGTTATGTTGTACACCGTACTGTAGTCTTTCAAGTGGGAGATAACATTGTGTCTTAAAACAGTGTACATACCTTAATTAAAAAATACTTTATTGCTAAATTCCTAACCATCATCTGAACCTTCAGCAAGTCATCATAGTAATGGCAAAGACTACTGATCACAGATCAATGTAAGAAATATAGTGATGTAAAATTATGAGATATTAACCAGTTGTGGCACAGAAACGGGCAGTAGTCAGATGCTATTGGAAAAAAATTGTGCTAATAGACCTACTAGGTGCAGGGTTGACACAAACCTTCAATTTGCAAGAAACACAGTATCTTCAGAGTACAGTAAAGCAAAGAGAAATAAAATGTGCTATACCTGTAGTGAAATTCACAGAAGGCAGGAGAAGAAAAACAGGGAAAAAAACTTAATTATGTGCATATGGGAGCCCCATAAAAATGATATCCAAAGAAGCAACCAAAGCAGGAAGCTTTTTTACCTATTAGATAAAGAAAATTGTTTGTGAAGATTTGACAAAACAAAGGGATTTGAACTTGTGGTTCCAAAGTAATGAAGAGGTAACTAACCTTATTAATACTCCTTTCTTGGCCTTGGATTCCCTATCTCTGGCAATAAGGACGCCTTCTATCTTCCTGGTACAAGGAGGATACTTTTTCATGGGAGAATTAGTCCTTGTTTTCAGAAAATCAAAAGAAGGTCAGTGTATTCTTCTTTCACCAGCTGTTTAAGTAACTTTAAATCAAAATGATTAATATGCCCACATATTCACATTTAGGGGTGGCCTGTCCTCAACCCTGTCAGTTTTCTAGCATCTCAGATGTTTCTCAAAAAAGATAGAACAAGTAAAAATTAGTTGGTCAGGTTATCTACTTATTGACAATTTTTTTTTAAGCACAGAGTATAAATATAGAATAAATTATTCAGAATGCAACCCTTATTCATTTCAACCTTGTTAATTGCAATTTTTGATCTATCCCAGTAGGCTAGAGAGACTCTTATCTGTAAATTAACTGTAAAAAGTATTACTGCTGAGTAACTTTCTAGTAGAAAATCCTATCTATATTCAGTTAGTTTGAATTGTTCATTTGTGTGGCCCCAGTTAAGATGATGTTTTCAAGATTATTATAGGTGCTATTAAAACAGATTAAAAGCTATATTCCATAGTAACTATTTTTCAAGTTGTAGTGTTTTTACTGTGTGTGTTTGAATCATTTTCTTAAAATATATTCACTAATATATTATTTATGAAGTTACACAAAATACTGAAGTATTTCAGATTTGTTTTCTTTTTTAAAGTTTTTTTTTTTTTTGCTGTTATTTTTTTCCTCTCTTCATGGATAATTTAGAGCTGTAGTGTAAATAAGCAGACTCTCCTCCCCCCAAAAAAACTTGTTTTTGGTTTATATACAAATTTAAATGCTATTTATTGTAGCATCAAGGTTAAGTCTCATATGGAAACATTTGATAATGCAAGAATCTTTGACATACTCTCAAGAAGTCATGGCATTGTAATCTCACTTTATAAGATTCTTTTAAAACTATTCCCCTGAGATGATTTCTAAAATGGAATTTTTAAGTCCTATAAATGAACATATGAATCTGTGAATAAGTGCAAACCTATTTTTGTTTGTATACATGACTGTCATACCTATGAAATACTTATATACATGGGGAATTTTTTTACTGCTATTTACTTACTGAATTTCACTGATATTTTATACTTAGGAAATTATTTTAATTTCTTTTTTTTATAACGAATCTGTCTGGGCAATCTCTGGCTTAAACTCCTTCCCACCGCATTCCCTGAACCATTTCTATGAAGAAAATTAGGTGATTAGGAAAGGAGGAGATACTTACTATTCAATTGATTTTTCTCCTATGCATATTGATTGTCAGATTATAAATTATTTTGGGGAAAATATATAGAACAATATATAGGAAAAAATGTGCAAAATGCAAGGAGAAAAAACAATATTCTGTCTGGTAAGCCTGGGGAATGTCAACTGAAAACAAACATTTTCTATCACCCTTTATGAAACCTATATTCTCACTGAACTTACACCTTTGTGTTTGCATGCACTTAACCTGGGATATATGATGATGATAGAGAATCATCATTTTGGTAACAAAAATAACATAATTATTTTGCCTACTTATTAAGGACTTAAAATATGCCGGGTAGTTGCAAAATGCTTTCATTAATCATCTCATAGTAATCATTTCTAGAAAGCTTTCTTTATACTCTTCCTTTATAGATTCAGAAACTGAGACTTGCTGAAAGAAATGAGTTGCCTGTCATGAATGGTAGAGTTGCAATTCAAACCAAGTTTGTCTGCTTCCAAAGTCATATTAAATCTATGCTAAACCATTATGCTATGCCCACAGAGGCTGATTTCAGATAGTAATTACCTGACCTCAAGCAAAGATCAAGGAATAAAACCAGTACTCTTTCATGCATAGAGAGTGGAAAGAAAAATGTGCAGCTTATGTGCTCCTGAGAAACATGGGGCCAGTTAAGACACTGCAGCCAGCTTTTTTGAGCAACCAGGGGTAGGCAGCACCAGTTTAACCTCTGTGCCTATTTTGCTGCACAATTAATTATTTCTGAATTTTTAAATACATATTTTAAACAGTAATGCCACTGATATACTAAGTTTTCTTTTTTTGCAGAATGGTTTTTATAGTTTAATTGACTGAATTTCCCTTACTTGTTTCCTGTTTTATCCCTGTGTGTGACATAACTTGAAAGAGAAATTCATCCTGATCTTATCAAAAGACCCAACTTTACATTTTATGAGTGTGTATCACTGAAGACAAAGTAATTGCTGCCTTGAGGCAGTTTGGGCTGAATAGCTTTGTTTCTGTTAAATACAAATCACCATTCCCATTATCCATTGTTGAACTAAATATTTTCAATTAAGAGTTGTTGCTCTGTCTTGGATGCAATAAATGCTTAGAACAGTTTATAAAAGAGGGGATTTTAATTTACTACTTAAAGTGATTGCCAAGTTTACAATGTTTGCATATTATGAATTTTATCCCTTAAGCCTCATATAAAGCATCTTGACTTGTCAATCAGCATTATAATTTGTGGCTTATTCTTAAGAATCTAGTGTACTATATATTTTATTTTCTTGATGTGTTCCCTTCACTTTAAATGTGATCCCAACCAAAAGTCATTTGTTTACTCAACTTTCAAGTATACCTTCTTGAAGCCTACCAAACTATTAAATTTTAATTGTTTAATCATTGCAACCCATATTGTGTATACGTGGATTTTAAAATTTTTCATGAATAACATTCATAAACACTGTTTAGCATGTCAAAAGAACTCAAGGATCTCACTACTTAAAAATAAGATTATTTATATATACTTATTACTCAGCACACTCACTTTTATTATGCATGAAGCTCAATCAACATATAAGGCTATGTACCATAAAAGAAATGATAATAATATGTTACCAAAAAGACCAGGAGAATTAACAAACTGATATTAAAATTGCACATTCATGTACACAAAAATAATTTAAATTTATTAATTTGATTTTTTAATTTGATCTTTTTTAATTTGATCTTTTACTCAAATGTGATGAAGTATTTAAAAAAAAAAATTATGAAGGGTATTTAGGTTCCAGACTCTGAAAATAAAACCTGGGATACATTATCATAGTCATAGTCCAGTAAAGGAAAAGAATAGAAATATAAACCATTTGATGAGATCTTCTGTAGAGTTAAACAACAACAAAAACACATACCGTTCATGAGTACTATTTCAAGACAGCATATAGTATAAGTAGACACTATGAAAAATAGAAGAAACAACTCATTCTTTATTGAAAGAAAAATAGAAGAATAAGCTGTTATCAAATTGGTAATATTTTTAAGTTTCAACTGGAATTTGAAGAAGACATACATTTTTGCTTTTGAGTTATGAGAGAAGTAGAAGGGGATTTCCTTAGTCTTAGTAGAAAAGGGAAGAAAAAAACAGACTTAAAAGGGACAAATCATATTTTGTCTAAAATCTGAATTATTCTGTGTGCCTAGTTAGGGGAAAGAGTATATAGCCCAAGGAAATGTTTAGGATTATATTGACAGGAGCTATAATTTTAAAGTATTCCAATGACACAATTTAGTGCTTTAAAGATAGTTTGCTTTATTTTACCTATCAAGCTATAAAATAAAGTTTAAGCAAAGTATAAAACTACAGGTTGTTGTTCTTGTTCAGTCACCCAGTCGTGTCCAACTCTTTGCGAGCCCATGGACTGCGGCACGCCAGGTCGCCGTGTCCCTAACCATCTCCCAGAGTTTGTCCATGTTCATGTTCATTGCATCGGTGATGCCATCCAGTCTTCTTATCCTCTGACGCCCTCTTTCCCGTCTACCCTTGATCTTTCCCAGCATCAGGGACTTATCCAATGAGTCATCTGTATAGGTATTAAACCTTTTAAAATGATCTTTTAGAAAAAAAAAAAATTTCTTAACAAAAAGCTTGTCACTAACTCTGGGTTTCTTCTAATTTGCATGTTATTTTCACAAGGCACATAATTTTTACCAGTCACTAAGAACTTGAGTGACACAATAATTGTCCCAGGTAAAATGATTTATGTGAAGGAGAATAGAGGAGATGCTAAAATCTTAATTTGATAAAATAAATAACAAGGAACCAATTAGCTTAGTTCTGTAGCTCTGCAGGTCATCAGTGACTTCTTAAAGCAGAGTGAATTGAAAGGATGAGTTCAAGCAATAATTTAGATCAGGTTAATAGAACAATATAGGTAACTGCAGTGGAAGAAAATTTAAAAAAAAAAAAAATTTCATCTAATTTCTTAGGTTATTTCATCTACCTTCCTCCTTCCAGGGTCTGGCTAGGGCCCTGGAAATTAGACTGACAAATGCCAAAAACAGCTTATTAACTTGTGTAGCACACATACATGTGAGAGAAACACATTGAAGAATAACTCAAAGGAGTGGTGTGAACATGTGCTTATAGCATCTTCAGTCAGTTCACCTCAGTTGCTCAGTTGTGTCCGACCCTTTGCAACCCCATGGACTTCAGCAGGCCAGGCTTCCCAGTCCATCACCAACTCACGGAGCCTACTCAAACTCATGTCCATCACATTAGTGATGCCATCCAACCATCTCATCCTCTGTCGTCCCCTTCTCCTCCTAACTTCAATATTTCCCAACATCAGGGTCTTTTTCAATAGGTCAGTTCTTCGCATCAGGTGACCAAAGTATAGGAGCTTCAGCTTCAGCATCGGTCCTTCCAATGAATACTCAGGACTGTTTTCCTTTAGGATTAACAGGTTGGATCTCCTTGCAGTCCAAGTGACTCTCAAGAGTCTTCTCCAACACCACAGTTCAAAAGCATCAATTCTTCAGTGCTCAGCTTTCTTTATAGTCCAGCTCTCACATCCATACATGACTACTGGAAAAACCATAGCTTTGACTAGATAGACTTTGTTGGTAAAGTAATGTCTCTGCTTTCTAATATGCTATCTAGTTTGGTCATAGCTTTTCTTCCAAGGAGCAAGTGTCTTTTAATTTCATGGCTTCAGTCACCATCTGTAGTGATTTTGGAGCCCCAAAAATAAAGTCTCACTGTTTCCATTGCTTCCCCGTCTATTTGCCATGAAGTAATGGGACCAGATGCCATGATCTTAGTTTTCTGAATGTTGAGTTTTAAGCCAACTTTTTCACTCTCCTTTCTCTTTCATCAAGAGGCTCTTTAGTTCTTCTTTGCTTTCTTCCATAAGGGTGGTGTCATCTGTATTTCTGAGTTTATTGATATTTCTCCTGGCAATCTTGATTCTAGCTTGTGCTTCATCCACCCTGGCATTTTGCATGATGTACTCTGCATATAAGTTAAATAAGCACGGTGACAATATACAGCCTTGATATACTCCTTTCCCGATTTGGAACCAGTCTGTTGTTCCACGTCCATTTCTAACTGTTGCTTCCTGACCTGCATACAGATGTCTCAGGAGGCAGGTCAGGTGGTCTAAGATTCCAAACTCTTTAAGAATTTTCCACATTTTGTTGTGATCCACACAGTCAAAGGCTTTGCCATAGTCAATAAAGCAAAAGTAGATTTTTTTTCTGGAACTCTCTTGCTTTTTCAATGATCCAGTGTGTGTTGGCAATTTGATATAACATCTTACCAAAGAACAATAAATTTGTAGAGAAATAAAAAGATAAAGGGAAAAGGTTTTAGACTTAAAGAAAGTAAGCTATGAGAAGGTAATTACATGAGAAAAACTAAGGAAAGATAAGGGTCATTTTCGTAAATTCCTTTCAGTGCTATCTCTGGGCTGGTAAGAGTCTACACTTTTCTCTGGTGATTAAGAGGTAAGCCTCTTCCCAGGTGGCACAGTGGGCAAAGAATCCACCTGAAGTGCAGAGACATGGTTTTGATCCCTGGGTCAGGAAGATCCGTTGGAGGAAGGCATAGCAACCCCCTCTAGTATTCTTGCCTGGAGAACCCCGTGAACAGAGGAGCCTGGGGGGCTACAGCCCACTGGGTTGCAAAGAATTGGACTGACTGAAGCAACTAAGCACAGCAAAAAAAAAAAAGTGGGGGGGGGGGGGGCAGAAATCTTTTATTTTTGTTGTCTGTTGTTTATTAATTATTTTCAACTCAAGATAATCTTTAAAATGGTCTTAGAGTGGTGTATTCTGATGCCCTACATATTCAACTTTTTACTGAAAATATTTTTTAATTGAAAATTTATTGAGGTAGTTTTAGATTCACATGCAGTTGTAAAAATAATACAGAGGTATTCCATATATACTTCTTCTCATTTTCCCCAACTGGAATATTATATAAAACTATGGCAGTGAAAGTGAATGTCACTCAGTCATGTCCGACTTTTTGTGACCCCATGGACTGTAGTCCATGGAATTCTCCCAACCAGAATACTGGAATGGGTAGCTTCCCTTCTCCAGGGAATCTTCTCAACCCAGGGATCAACGCCTGGTCTCCGGCACTGCAGGTGGATTCTTTACTAGCTGAGCCACAAGGGAAGCCCAAGAATACTGGAGTGTGTGGTCTATCCCTTCGCCATTGGATCTTCCTGACCCAGGAATCAAACGGGGGTCTCCTGCATTGCAGGCGGTTTCTTTACCAACTGAGCTATTGGGGAATAAAATATTACAACTCAGATATTGACCTTAATACAATCTATCAATCTTATTCAGATTATGTATTATTAGCATTCATTTGTGTGTGTGTGTGTATTCAGATCTACACAATTTTATCGTGTGTACAGTTTCTTATGCTAATACTGGAGTCAAAATATTGAATAAACTGAATCAAGTTCTGTGCATAAGTAGGGAAAAAATAAAGGGAAAACAGGGTAGTGAATAATTCCAGTATCACAACAATCTTTCCTGATACCCTTTTATAGCCATATTTACTCTCTTCCCCCTTTTCTTATCACACTGTCTTCCATTTCTAAAATTTTGTCATTTTAAAGTGTTATGTAAATGAAATCATACAGTATGTAGCTTTTTGGATTGCCTTTTTCCACTCAGCATTTATCCCTGCAGAGTTATTAAAGTCTTTGCATGTACCAATAGATTTTTTTCTTTTTCTTTTTAATTCTGAGTAGTATGCCATGGTATATATATAGCACAGTTTAGTTAACCATTCTCCTGTTGAAGGAAGTGAGATGATTCTAGTTTTTAACTGAAACCAAATCTGGCCTCTATACATGGACACCAAATTAAATCTTGGAGATAAGAATTTTGTGTGAAGTAGAAAAGAATAGTTTTATTGCTTAGCCAGGTAAAGGGGGCCACAGCAGGCTAATGCCCTTAAAACCATGTGTTTCAACCTGGGGTGATGAGGGAGAATGAGGTGAGGAATCTTATAACCGAAGGGTGGGGTTGCTGATGAGGACAAGGATCAGGGTGCCTCCAGGGCTTACATTCCTTCAATCTGGATATCATCTGGTATCAGGTGATGATGGTTAACTGTGACCTTCTCTGGGAGGGTACTTCATCAAGTAGCTGACATCTTCCATTTGGTGGAGGTTTTAGTTCTGCAGAAAAGCTTAAAGAAAATTTAATGTATATCCCCTGAGGGGGACCAGGACCCTGCTCCAATGGTTGCACTATTGTTTCTTGACTGCTCCTCCCTTGTCTCCACATTCCCTCCATTCCCTGATTAACAGCTGTCTGAACCTGCCCTCAGAGAAGGGGACATGAAAAGGCTTTTGTGACCAGGAGGGTCATAGGATTCTGCTGGGATTCATGACTTCTATAAATAAAGCTGTTATAAACATTCATGTACAAGTTTTTTGGTAACTATCTGTTTTAATTTCTCTGAGATAAATTCCCAGGAGTTCAAATAGTGGGACCTATGGTAATAATATGCTTAATTCCATAAGAAACTGCCCAGTTGTTTTCCAGAGTAGCTGTACTATTTTACATTTCTACCAGCAATAAGTCAGTGATAGTTTTTTCCTGCATCCTTACCACCATTTACTGTTGTCACTAGTTTTATTGTAGTCATTCATTTGTCTGTATTGATACACATTGTCATTTTAGTTTGCATTTTCTTGTGACACTGAACATTATTTTTTCAAGTACTTATTTTCATTCATATATCTTCTATTATAATTCTGTTCATTTTTTTCCCATTTTCTAATTTGATTTTTTTAAACTATTGAATTGTGAGATTTCTTTTCTGAACACTAGTCTTTTGATGGATATGTGGACTGCAAATATTTTGTCCCAGACTGAAGCATATTTTTTACTGGCTTTTATAGAACAAAGTTTCTAATTTTGACGTACCTGTATAATTGAGAAAATACTGAATTACAGATTAAGTCTACAATCTGAGTATTTTTCATTATTAAATTATCTCAAAATAATCAATTGTAGGGATTACCAGAGAGATGGTTGTAAATTTTAGAAATAGGATTTTAGCTTAAAAGGAAATACAAAAACCTAGCATTTGTTAAGTACGTCTATGTGTCAGACACTAGTCTATGAGGGAATTATTCTTATTACTACAAGCTAACAATTGTGAAGTGAGTGTATAGCCAGGTAAAAGCTACCTAACCAGATAGCTTGATAGGTTGATAGTCAGATCAACCCGAACCTCACAGACAAGGTGATTAGAAGGTAGCAGCTTATATTTGTGTTTACTTCTGAAAGAAGCCAGCGATAGACTATGAAGAGTACTTTGGACTTTCTCAGGATGTTTATTCTTTAACTTAAAAATCTAAGTGTTTTCAGAAGAGAATATTTCTTGAGATAGCCTAATGGTGAGTAGGCACTTAATCATATTCTACTTTTCCATGGAATAACTTTGCTCCCTTGGAGTTAAAAGTTCAGTGTTTCAGAGAAAATTCTGCCTCAGGAATAATCATGCCTGTTTTGGTGAACTCTGAAAATATATCTATTTTGGAATATCTAGAACATTATAATTATTCTGCAAGTATTGTAAGGGATGCAACTTTACAATATTTCAGCGTTATTCATGTGTTTTCAATAGCCAGTTTATACAGCTTTCACAGTTCCAGAAGCGGAAGAGATTGTGTTCTACTGTCTGAAGATAACACTACAAAGAAAATATTTGGAAGATTTCAGTGTTATTTATTATGAATGGCTAGAGGACTTGAAGTTAATCATCTACATTGAAATATCCACTGTATGTCTTTTTCCCCATCTACATCTTTAGTATTTCTATGCTTCCAAAGTTCTCATCACGATACACTTTCCAGCAAAATTTAAAAGGCCTCATTGAACCTTTTAAATATTCAGATTTAAAAGATTATAAAACTATGCTGTGTTTAAAAAATGTCCTTACATTTTATATTCTAAAATGACTGTGAGAAATTTCTTAAAAATACTGATGCTTGGGACCAACATAAATCAATTAAATTAGAGTTTCTGGGGATGGGATCAGTATTTTCAGTAGCTTTTCAGATAATTATAATGACTGCCAGGGATGAAAATCTTGAAATTGAATTTGATAAGTGATGGAAAAAATTAGATAATTACTATCCCTAGAAAGCCTTAATTTTTAAAATTTTTCTATGTATTTGCATTTTTGTTTTAATTCTAAGTTGATGATACTCTGTATTTTGAGTCATATAAAAAAGAAAAGAGATGAGACACATAAAAATGAGCTTTTCAGTCTTAGTTGTAACAAAAGTAAATTTTAAGTTTACTTAAAATTTAAGGGACTTTTTTTTTAGTGATATGTGGAAAATATTGTTAATTATATTTATTTTAATAGTGTTAATTTCTTTTACCAATGTATGGAATGTTTCCATTATGAGGGCAATTACATCATTTTGGCAAGCCATATTGTCTAAATTGAAAAGTAAGATGGTTTTAATCAAAATGTTCAAACAAAATAATAAATTAAAGGAAATCTTGGTTTCAAATAATGAGTGTTAGAATCAAAGCAGATGGATTATCTCTGCTCCTTTCAGTAATAGAAAAGATAAGTAAAAAGATAGTTTTTCCTTATCATTAAGATTTTTCAATTTATGTGATGACATTTCTTCCAATGGTATTCCTATTATATGATTGAGTCTGGGTTATCTGTTTGATAAGCAGATCCAGATAATTTTAAAAATAAATATCTCTGGCAGAAATGACTCTAATGCAGAGTACATTAGTAATGCACTAATGGCATATTCTTCAGACAGACCTTAGAGGCCTTTCAGGATTTTTTAGTCTTAGTCACCCACACTGAGAATCTTCCAGTGCAGACATAATTACATTTCTTTGTGTACATTCCAGGTCACTTTTATAGGCATGCTCACATTTGATCTGTTTTCTCATGGCCATTGACTTAGCATGCTAAAAGCACTGAGTAGCTTCAATTGCATCAAAACCACTGTGTTCACTGCTTCATGACTTATCTGTTGAAACAGAGATCTGATTCAGAAATTATTCCAATAGAAGGATACCAATTAATTCTTCAGTGTTGCTAAGACCTAAACATAATAACACAATTTAAAAATTGTGTGTAAAAATATTTATATTGAGATTTATAAATATTTACTTCTAAACATACTAATCTATCAAAACATATGTCACCAATTTCTTAAATTCATAGTAGGATTTTTTTAAATATTTCAATTCTATTGTATATATTTGGAAATAAACATGCTCAAGAGCATTCAGGGGTTAAACTAATATATCTGACAGGAGAGAAGGTATATGTAGGTGGCTAAGTGAATACATATACAGGTTAAAATAGGAACTTTACCTTTTTTTTCCCTGTGAACCTTAAATGATTAATCCTAAACTACTTTGTTTTAATACTGATATAAAAAATCTAAGCTGTACCAACTAGCTCTATTGAATCACTGCCCTTCATCCGTGTCTTCATAATATATGGACATAGGTAGTATATTTAAAATAAATTGTTGTGGGGATAATTCAACTTTACTAGGCAGAACTCCTTGAAGACAACTTATTTCAAAATGGAGTTAATTAATTAACCCATACCTTTATTCAATGTTTAGAATTGTTTCTCTGCTCTAGGCATCATGCTCCATGCTAAAGACAAAAAGCTCACAAACACACAGTTCCTTTCCCCTCAGCACTCACAATCTAGGAACAAAGATGTATAGTAGTAGAAGCTGGGGAACTCTGACCCAAAAACTGCAAATTCCTTGCTCCGTGTCACTGCTTTACAAAACCTAAGTTTGAGTCTAGAAACTGCAGAATTTCAGCTAGTTGAGAAAGTCCTGATACTGTGGGTTAGTGTAGAGTTGACCATATTCAGTATGTACCGTCTCTTTCCAAAAAGCGGTTGTTCAGTTCAGTTCAGTCACTCAGTAATATCCAACTGTTTGTTACCCCATGGACTGCAGCATGCCAGGCTTTCCTGTCCTTTACCAACTCACAGAGGTTACTCAAACTCATGTCTATCATGTCGGTGATACCATCCAACCATCGGATCCTCTGTCATCCCCTTTTCCTCCTGCCTTCAAACTTTCCCAGCATCAGGGTCTTTTCCAGTGAGTCTGTTCCTTGCAGTGGCCAGACTATTGGAGTTTCAGCTTCAACATCAGTCCTTCCAATGAATACTCAGGACTGATTTCCTTTAGGATTAACAGGTTGGATCTCCTTGCAGTCCAAGTGACTCTCAAGAGTCTTCTGCAAAACCACAGTTCAAAAGCATCAATTCTTCAGTGCTCAGCTTTCTTTATAGTCCAGCTCTCACATCCATGCATGACTACTGGAAAAACCATAGCTTTGACTAGATGGACTTTGTTGGTAAAGCAATGTCTTTGCCTTTTAATATGCTGTCTAGGTTGGTCATAGCTTTTCTTCCAAGGAGCAAGTGTCTTTTAATTTCATGGCTTCAGTCACCATCTGTATTGACTTTGGAGCTCCCCAAAATAAAGTCTCACTGTTTCCATTGCTTCCCCATCTATTTACCATGAAGTAATGGGACCAGATGCCATGATCTTAGTTTTCTGAATGTTGAGTTTTAAGCCAACTTTTTCACTCTCCTTTCTCTTTCATCAAGAGGCTCTTTAGTTCTTCTTTGCTTTCTTCCATAAGGGTGGTGTCATCTGTATTTCTGAGTTTATTGATATTTCTCCTGGCAATCTTGATTCTAGCTTGTGCTTCATCCACCCTGACATTTTGCACAATGTACTCTCAGTTCAGTTCAGTTCAGTCGCTCAGTCATGTCCGACTCTTTGCCACCCCATGAATCACAGCACACCAGGCCTCCCTATCCATCACCAACTCCCAGAGTCCACCCAAACCCATGTCCATTGAGTCGGTGATGCCATCCAACCAACTCATCCTCTGTCGTCCCCTTTTCCTCCTGGCCTCAATTCCTCCCAGCATCAGGGTCTTTTCCAATGAGTCAGCTTTTCGCATGAGGTGGCCAAAGTATTGGAGTTTCAGCTTCACCATCAGTCCTTCCAATGAACACCCAGGACTGATCTCCTTTAGGATGGACTGGTTGGATCTCCTTGCAGTCCAAGGGACTCTCAAGAGTCTTCTCCAACACCACAGTTCAAAAGCATCAATTCTTTGGTGCTCAGCTTTCTTCACAGTCTAACTCTCACATCCATACATGACCACTGGAAAAACCATAGCCTTACTAGACAGACCTTTGTTGGCAATGTAATGTCTCTGCTTTTTAATATGCTATCTAGGTTGGTCAAAGCTTTTCTTCCAAGGAGCAAGTGTCTTTTAATTTCATGACTGCAATGACCATCTGCAGTGATTTTGGAGCCCAAAAAATAAAGTCTGACACTGTCTCCACTGTTTCCCCATCTATTTCTCATGAAGTGATGGGACCAGATGCCATGATCTTAGTTTTCTGAATGTTGAGCTTTAAGCCAACTTTTTCACTCTCCTCTTTCACTTTCATCAAGAGGCTTTTTGGTTCCTCTTCATTTTCTGCCATAAGGGTAGTGTCATCTGCATATCTGAGGTTATTGATATTTCTCCCGGCAATCTTGATTCCAACTTGTGCTTCTTCCAGCCCAGCATTTCTCATGATGTACTCTGCATATAAGTTAAATAATCACGGTGACAATATACAGCCTTGGTGTACTCCTTTTCCTATTTGGAACCAGTCTGTTGTTCCATGTCCAGTTCTAACTGTTGTTTCCTGACCTGCATATAGGTTTCTCAAGAGGCAGGTCAGGTGGTCTGGTATTCCCATCTCTTTCAGAATTTTCCATAGTTTATTGTGATCCATATAGTCAAAGGCTTTGGCGTAGTGAATAAAGCAGAAGTAGATGTTTTTCTGGAACTGTCTTGCTTTTTCGATGATCCATCAGATGTTGGCAATTTGATCTCTGGTTCCTCTGCCTTTTCTAAAACCAGCTTGAACATCTGGAAGTTCACAGTTCACATATTGCTGAAGCCTGGCTTGGAGAATTTTGAGCATTACTTTACTAGTGTGTAAGATGAGTGCAATTGTGTGGTAGTTTGAGCATTCTTTGGCATTGCATTTCTTTGGGATTGGAATGAAAACTGACCTTTTCCAGTCCTGTGGCCACTGCTGAGTTTTCCAACTTTGCTGACATATTGAGTGTAGCACTTTCATAGCATCATCTTTCAGGATTTGAAATAGCTCAACTGGAATGATGTACTCTGCATATAAGTTAAATAAGCAGGGTCACAATATACAGCCTTAATGTACTCCTTTCCCAATTTGGAACCAGTCTGTTGTTCCATGTCCATTTCTAATTATTTCTTCCTGACCTGCATACAGATATCTCAGGAGGCAGGTCAGGTGGCCTGGGAATCCCATCTCTTTAAGAATTTTCCACATTTTGTTGTGATCCACACAGTCAAAGGCTTTGGTATAGTCAATAAGCAAAAAGTGATGTTTTTCTGATAGGGGTTGAGGACACTTAAAATTATTCCCTAAGATGAGACAGACAGGAATGTTAATTTTAAAAATCAAGGTGTAGGAAAATTAGAACTGTCTATTGAAGCCAGGAGTGAAGTTTGTGGTATAAATGCAGTTGCTTTACAATTGCTGGATATGGGTCACAAATCTGACTCTTTGGTTTCGTTGCAGCCAATGCAAAGACAGAAATATGATCAGTTACAATTTTATATTTTCCACATAAAGCTTCCTGGCACTGAGCCCTAAGAGAAATTCCTCCCATGGGTCCTTATATAAAGAGGTCACAGTGTGATGCATTATTTCAGACACTATATCCTGTGAAGTATAACAGTGGCTTTCCTATGACTACTTCTTATATCACCTTTCATTTATACCAAGAGCAAATGCCAAAGTCCAATTCAGAAGAGATTCAGAGAGAGAGAGAGAGAGAAAGCCTTAGCAATCTAAAAATGCAAGTAATTCCCTGATGATTTAACTTGATTGAAAAGTTAAATTTGAAATATCTAGGGTGATAGATATCTTACCTAAAGAGAATTTGTTAATTTGATTCTTGTTGAAAATTCAGCATCAGAAACTTTGGGGTTATATTTGAACAATAAATCTATTGTAAAGGTGTGCTTCAGCTGAATTAAAGATGGAATTATATGCTTTAGATAGTCAATTAAGTAGAAGGTAAAATAGACCACTTATGAACACTAAGCTGTCTAAAGCAGGATTCATTTATACTAGAAAAGACATATGGTGGTGGCTTAGGAACTACTTACAGAATAACCAAACTTTCTCTCATTAAAAAGAAAAAAATGAGTGATGTATGGCTTTCACCATGAAAATCTTATCTCATAGAATATGACTATGTAGTTTTTGGTTATTCTGTCATAGTAATTAAAGCTAATGACCTACAGTATTTATAAAATATTTTTTGGAAAATTTTATCCCTGCAGTGTCTAATTCTATACATTGTGATTTCCTGGTAAACTTTTCAGACTTTCATCAAGAAAACATACCAATAAGTCAGTTAATAGCTTGCATGTTGTATAGACTTGTTTTATTGTTGCTACTTGATTAAAACTGGTCCACTCACTAACTGTGGTTGAGAGTATTAGGTTATGTTATCACTTTTTCCAGGCAATTGAACTCAGTGATTCTCTCTGTTTGTTTTCCTTCTTTATTCCATCTTCCCTTTTTTCTTCCATTTTCTTCCTTTCCTCTTTTTTCCTTTTTTTATCTTAGGTTTTTTGTTTTGTTTTGTTTTAATAGAGAAGGGATTTTTTTGTGTCATTTGTTCACTTCATTCTGTGAGGGAGGTCCCAGAAACAGATTATTTATTGTATGCCTGCTTTGTGCCCATATATGCTTCTTTCACAAGTATTAACAGTTGTGAGTCACAGAACACCAACATGAAGCCACACACTTCATGTTATAACGTGCATGGATCATGAACCTACTGAGCATGCCTATAATTAGTTAGATGTATATCCTTGGCAACCAAAATGTACATGTCCTGAGACTTTTGAAAACCAAGAATGCCTCTATAATGTAGGGAATTGTTCATAAATTACTATTATGCGAACTTACAGTGACACACCCTTCAGGGACAATGGTCTTAAGCCGTTGGCTTGGTTCACTTCTTTTCTGTATGGTTTATTTCTCAATGACAGCTCCTAAATGAGCTCAATTCATTGCCACATTTCAATGAAATTATTAGTTGCTGAAATTCTATCTTTGGATTTACTTGAAGAGTACTGGAAACCACCACTTTAAATCTGTAACTTTCTAAGGTAGATTTTACTGAAAGTAAAGGAAAAATCAGAAATTTCATTAATAAAATAAGTATCCCAAATAAGTGTTACACAGTAAAGCTTTCTGAGACAAAGCAGTATAATGAAGAAAGAAAACACTCAATTTAGAATTAGAAACCTTAAAATGTCTGGAATGTCCACTTACCCACTGTGGCCTCAAATAGATTTCTTGACTGTTTTAGGTATTGTTTTCCTTATCTGTAAAATGAAGCAATCATTCCTCTTAAAGTCACAAGATTGTTGTGATAATCAACAGAGATAACCATTGTGTTATAATAGTGTATTTTTTGACTAATAGTTAAAACAGTATGTGGATCTCCCTGTTAGCCAGATCATATTTTTAAAGACAAAAATCTGAGCTTGCAACTTATTCTTTCCTCAAAATCCAGTGCTAGGTGAATATTACAGTTTAAGTGGCTACCATTATGGTTAAGTTGTATCATTTAATTACAGGTCTATCAATAGACTATGTGGAAAACAAGCTTTATTGGATCAGTTCAGGAAATGGAACCATAAATAGATGCAACCTGGATGGCAGTAATTTAGAAGTAATAGAGACAATGAAAGAAGAATTAACAAAAGCTACAGCCCTAACTATCATGGGTAAGTACAATGGTTCTATATCTTGGATGCTTGTATTGATTGGGTTTAATTAATTATGACCTATTAAAAGCTTTAAAAAGTTACTGCTCCATTAACACTAGAAGCACATTCAAGTTGCACATTTCTAAGAGAATTTTTCTTTTCTTTTTTCCTTAACCTTACCAAACAAACTTATAAGATTATCCAGTTCAGAGACTATTAGCAATACTAACTTCACTGTTATTGATTCTTGGCTTATTATTATTATTATTATTATTGATATTATTTTAACAATTATTTTCCATATTCTAGTATAATATTCTAAAGTGCAATGGCCATGAGTATTTGTCAAAATAAAGTAAAATCTTATATCTGCTTGTAAAGGATAGCTTGATATACACAGATAACTGAAGAAACAAGGCCACAGTATCATTGACTAATGATTTAAATTATTCTTTCATGAAAATGCTTTATACATACACAAAAACACAAGGATTATACCTGACAAGTTGTTATTTTAGAGTAGAAATTTATTTAAAATTGTCTCATAAAGCAATAAGAAAGTAAGATTAGTTTGTATTACCTGACTTTACTGAATTAAGAAGAAAAAAATGATTTTTGTGTATTTGTACATAGTTTAAATCACCTGAGTAAAAACGGAAGAGTTTAAATTCTGAAAATGGTTTGATAAACTGCAACAATTCTCAAATTAACATCTACAATATGTTTTCAAAAACTGAATTCCAATAAACTTCATGAAATCAAGCCACTGGCAAATAATATAGCCAAGGAACCTAATAAGTAGAGGAGGCATGTTAAAAATATGTCATAACATTTCAAGGGATGTCATTGACTTTCAGTGAATGTATATACATATCACATACTTTATGTACTATAAAAATCATTACCTTATAGAAAAATGTAGGCTTTATAAAAATTTATTTCTGCTAACATGATTGCTACCAACCCTGCTGTGAGTAGGAAATGAATACTAAACTTACAGAACTCAATGCTATGAACAAAATCTCAATAAATGGAGCAGTTGTCCATTTTAGCAAGAAAAAAACTAGTTTTGTTTTCTGCTAAAAAGTAAAGAAAAAACTTGGATGAAATCATTATGTATATATTGGGTCAGTGGTATGCATCTTACATGACATCAGTGCCATATGGGAACCAACCTGGAGTAAATTAACTTTTTTTTTTAACAAGTGAATGGTTATATATGTGTACCTCCCCCTGTCACCATAATTTGATTAACCCTGGAAGTTAAAAAATGAATTTAAAAAAAACCTATTAATATCTATATTGTCAGTGCATCAACTAGATATAGCAAAATTTGAGGACTTAAAGGACATCACCAAAGAGAAGCAGATGAGCAATGTCTACTCTCTGAACTTCCCTATCTTGTCTTTGAATTTGCCCTTCTGTTGAGAGTCCCCTTTCTTCATTCAGAGCCTCTCTACTCTTTTTCTTGGGGTCTGGTATAAGGGGTGATGACCTGCTTCCTGCTGAGACTGAATAGTATAGTCATATAAAAAAGGCAATAAAAAAGAAAGAAATTTACCACTATCCAGGGTATTGCTGATGATTAAAGCTACAAATGTTTACAAAGAAATTTGCCTACAGTAATTTTGAAGTTACACATTCAGGAACAAAAAAATAATTATTAATATGTTGTGACTGGTTATATGCCAGCTCCTCAGACTACTTAGGTGATATATGGTAAGTAACTTAAAGTTTGTATTTCACTAAGATTTAGGAGTGGTTTTCCTAAAATTGAGTTAATAATCTCTTTGGACACATTTTTCAGTTTTTTAAATCTCAAATATTATATCTTGTAAGTCTTTGGGGTCCCCAAGTTTACTTGGAATGGTATATACAAAATAAACTGAAAAGAGCTTTGAAATATTAAATCAAGTAAAATAGTAGGGCATTAGATTAAAAGAAAGGAATTATTTGATGAGTCAACAAGTGCAAGACCCAAAGACCAAAACTGCTACATCTGAGTCTCCCAAATACGTTGATACTTCTTTCAAGAGGTAGAATTTAACTCCTCTCCAGTTGAGTGTGGGCTGGACTTAGTTGCTCACATCTAATGAATAAAATAAGGTTGATATGATGGTGTGTGACTTTGGAGATGAGATCATAAAAAGCATGAGCCTTCCTCCTTGTCCTCTATCTCGTGGGTCACTAATTCTGGGCAAAGCCAGGGGGCATGTCATGAGGCCCCACAGGCAGCCCTCTGGAGAAGTTCGTATAGCAAGGAACTAGACCTCTAGCCAACAGTCATATGAGGGAGTCTTCTTGAAGCCCTTAGCACAGTCAAGATTTCAGCTGACTACATCCAAAGCCAATGTATTACAGCGACCTCAGGAGAGATTCCAACCAGCACCAGCCACTCACAGAGTGGCTCCCAGATTCCGGTTCCACAGAAACCATGTGAGAAAATAAATGTTTACTGTTTTAACCCCTAAGCTTTGGGGTTAACTTGTTACACAGCAATAGATAACTAATTCATATGTTTTTCTATCCATAGAGCTCGTTCATTTATGAACAGATTCACAGACTCAAATACTTATTTGAGGCAAGTTATGAATAACAAGTATAATAAAAGCACAGTAGCACAACATGTTGTAAGTAACAACTGAGTCTAGGCTTCAATATCTAGACTTACTTGAGAATGGCAGGAAGTGTGATAAAACTGGAGAGAGCTAATGGACCACTTGAGGTAGAACACCTCTCAGGTCCACTAACTGTTGCCATAAGGAAGGTTAACCAGTTGTGCCAGATCTTTCATTTTTCACAAGAAGCAAGAAATCCATGATTTTTTGGATATCGCAATTTTTAATGTTAGTCCATAATCACATTAAAAAAAATACCATGCAGGCCAACATATTGTTTAAGCTAATTATGAAGGATAATACTCTATAAGCCAAAAAACTAACTACCAAATAATAACAAAAATATTACTATAATAATCCTCTATGTTCTTAATTCAACTCAGAGACACCAGTTAGTTGCCATCTCTGGTTCCATTATTCTTTTTTTTTTTTCCCCATTAATTTAAACATGTAATACCCATACATCTTTGAGATTTTATATAATTTTTAATTTTATATTGGAGTATAGCCAATTAATAATTTTTGATAGTTTCAAGTGGACAGCAGAGGGACTCAGCCATACATTATACACGTATCCATTCTTCCCCAAATTCTCCTCCCACTCAGGCTGCCACATACTATTGTGCAGAGTTCCCTATGCTATAAGTAGGTCATTGTTGGTTATCCATTTTAAATATAGCAGTGTATACTTGTCAGTCCCAAACTCCCTAACTATCCTATCCCCAATCTTTTCCCCCTGGTAACCATAAGTTCATTCTGTAGGTCTGTCAGTCTGTTTTGTAAATAAGTTCAATTTTTATCATTTCTTTTCAGATTCTGCATATAATTGATATCAGGGTATATTTTCTTCCTCTGTCTGACTTATGTCACTAAGTATGAAATCTCTAGGTCCATCCATGTTGCTGCAAATGGCATTATTTCATTCTTTTAAATGGCTGAGTTAACATTCCATTGTATATATGTACCACACCTTCTTTCTGTCATCTTTTATATTGAAGACATTGAATTGTTGAGTGAAGAGGATGAAATTAAGACAGCTAGTGCCCATCTGTACTGTTAGAGGGGACTTGTCGAAAAAAAATAATAACCTGATAGAGCTGATTTAATTTACAGGGGAGAAAGGGTTCCTCTTCTAATGAACAGGACTTACGATTTCCTACAAACCTTTCATCTTTCATGGTCTTATTCAACCAGACTTTGTATTTTGCCTGAGGCACATATAGATAAAAAACATGAGTGTGAGGTCAACCTTTTATTTGAGTTACTTCACTGTTGACAAGGAAATGTAACTTCTGGATGTGGAATTTATTTCCTAATAGCAGTGGATATTCATTTCCATTAATTCTTTCAACAAATAATTATTAGTGCCTACCATATAGCAGGCACTGTTATATATGGTAGTAAGACTCCTGACTTCATCAAAGTTGCAGAAAAGCAGGGAAGGCAGACAATAAGTAAGGTAGAAAACCCACAGAATTATAGGTAACTGTTACAGGCAAACAAACAAACAAACAAAAAATCAGGGTAAAGAGCTATAAAAGTATATGAGTAAGAATAAAAATATAGGTTTTAGGCTGAATGTCCAAGAAGAGTGGAGGAATGCCATATGAACCAACAAAAACTGTTTTAGATGTTATTTGGTTTTCAACTTTTATGTTATGTTTTAAAATCTTTGTTTTGAAAAAAGATCTTTTTAAAGAATTTAATTATATCAAATCTTCGTGGGTGAGTCTGATAATTTACCAGGTCAGACATCTTTAAAGTTGGCCATGGTTCAAATGCAGTGTTGTTTGTGATTCACTTTTTCTCCAGTGAGTCTGAAATGATTTACACGTTGTGTACAATGGCTGTTTGATGAGGACTTCTATTACCTTTTGCTCTGGACTGAATGTTTGCATTCCCCCTAATTTATATGTTGAAGCCCTAATATGAAGGTATTAAGAAGGGGCCTTTGGGAAGTAACTAGGTCATGACTTTAGAGCTCCCAGGATTAGTGTCCTTCAAAGAAACCAGAGAGCTAGACTCATTATCTCTCTCAACAGTGTGAGAATACAACAAGAAAGTGCTGGCATCCTGATCTTGGACTTCCAGCCTCTAGAACCGTTATTTAAGTTACCTCTATCTGTTAAGTTACCTCTATCTGTTATTTAAGTTACCCAATCTATAGTATTTATTAAAGCAGCCAAACTCATAAAATGCTTTTTCAGTTACCAAGTATAAGTTGACCTAGCCTGGAACTTTGAACATCAAATTATTTCCCATTTTAAAAAATGACTTTGTTGATTGTCTTTTCCTAAATGTCAGAGCTAACAAATAAAAAGGGCTTCCCAGGTGGCACAAGAGTAAAGAATCCCTCTGCCAATGCAGGAGATGCAAGAGAGGCAGCTTCAATCTCTGGGTCAGGAAGGTCTCTTAGAGGAGGATATGACAGCCCCCTCTAATATTCTTGCCTGGAGAATCCCATGGACAGAGGAGCTTGGTGAGCTACAGTCTATAGGATTGAAAAGAGTCGGATGTGACTGAGCATACATGTACACAACAAATATAATAGTTTTTGCTTTCAAATACAATAGCTAATAGCTCTAAAATTATGTCTACTTCTTATTTTTCTTAGATAATTTTTCTCAGTATTTAACAGTAATTTTTAAAAGAATTTTCTTTTATAAATATACTTCAATTTCATGATATAAGTTTACTCTAAAACATTTTCTACATGATTTTCAAGTGGGTTATGTTTCCAAATAGTGTATAGTCAGCTATGTTATATTCAACTATTGATTAGCTAGTTTTCAGATATAGAACTTTTTTGTTTGTTTTTATTCACCCCTTTCTCATAGTTTTTGGCATTTTCATGATCATTAGTGTCTGCAGGAGACCACAAATTAATCAAGTTCCTATTCACTCTTAAGTGCCTCTATGAGGAGAAGGAGGTTAAAACTATTGATTAAAATTAGAGTTAGTGACTTATTTATGGATTATATTTAACATACTGTTCATCTTTACTGACAGCATATGCAGTTTGAGAGCAGACTGCATATATTGTATCCACACTGAAGAGAAAGTTAGAAAAATCAGTTCATGGATTTAAAGGAAAATACACAAGTAAAACAAATGTACTGCCAGAAATAGGCTTAATAATATTTGGAGAAAATTAAGATGGAATTCAGGAACTATCAGGATGCTAACTTAGCTGTATTTTATACTTTCAGGGTGAGTCAGGAAAGACCTGGGAGAAATGGACAGATTTAAAATAGAAGTGAGGCTGTTCTGTGCTTAGTCGCTTAGTCATGTCCAACTCTTTACAGCCCCATGGACTGTAGGGTTGTGAAGAGGCTCCTCTTTAGGCTCCTCTCTCCATGGGGATTCTCTAGGCAAGAATATTGGAGTGGGTTGCCATGCCCTCCTCCAGGGGATTTTCCCAACCCAGGAATCGAACCCAAGTCTCCTGCATTGCAGGCAGATTCTTTACCATCTGAGCCACCAGGGAAGCCCTAAAAGTGAGGACATAGGAATTATTCAAGCAAACTTGACAAAACTTGACAAAATTTGCATGTCTGAATAGAAAATCCTTGATATTTTTGGATTTAATGGTCAGCATCTTATTCAGTCATAGGTGTTATTTATACAGTCCATTCAAACATGTCATGTAGTAATTTGTCAAGTTTTGCTTGGGCAAGAGTTTGAGTCCTGGACACTACCAGAGGTGTGAGTTTGAATTTAAACTTCCACCCCATGCGCACACTCAGTGAGCTTTTTATTCATTAGCTCATATGTTACTCCATTGCATATATAGCATTCCCATTAGATTCAAGCATACATCTACTTTTTTAGTTTCATTTTGTGGTACAATATGACCTTTGGAAATTGGATTTACCACGGTATTTATAGATAGGAATTCCAAAGTTAACACAGCAAATTCTTCTTGAATGTCAAGGAGTGTGTATGTGTGTGTGTATGTGTTACTAAAGAGCCTGTCTGCCAGTGCAGGAGATGTAAGACATGAGGATCCAATTCCCGAATCAGGAAGACTCCTTGGAGGAGGGCATGGCAACCCACTCCAGTATTCTTGTCTGGAGAATCACATGGACAGAGCAGTCTAGAGGGCTACAGTCCACAGGGTCACATGGATTCGGACATGACTGAAGTGACTTACCACGCATGTGCACGTGCATGCATGAGTGCATGCACACACACACACACACACACACATATTAGTAGCCTTCTTTATGTGGTTAAATCAGACAATTTTTTTTCAAATATTTGTTTATTTATTTGGTTGCACCAGGTCTAAGTTGCAGCATGTGGGATCCAATCCCCTGACCAGGGATCCAACTCTGGCCCCTTGCATTGGAAGTGCAGTCTTAACCACTGGACCACCAGGGAAACTCTAAATCATAGACTTTCAGAATTAAATGTTATCTTGTGTATAGTCCGTGGGGTCTCAAAGAGTTGGACGCAGCGGCGTGACTTTCACTTTCACTTGTGTGCGTTCTAAGTCGTGTTAGTCGTGTCTGATTCTTTGCGACCCTATCGACTATAGTTTGTCCATTGGGATTCTCCAGGCAAGAATAGTGGAGTGGGTTGCCATTTCCTCCTCCAGGGGATCTTCCCAGGGATTGAACCCCCCTCTCTTATGTTTCCTGCATTGGCAGGTCGGTTGTTTACCACTAGCATCACTTGGGAGGCCCTTCGAGATCATTAAAGTTACTTTGTCAATTAAAGAAATGTACTTTAGGTTCCTGTTCCTAGTATTCACTAACCAGCAGTGGATATGGGACAACTACTGAATTCTATTCTTAATTTTCTATTCTGAAAAAATATGAGTTTTGACCATATGATCTACAAAATTTTTAAAGTGTGTATGATTTTATCACCAACAGATTAACCCAGGGTGCAGGAAATTGTTTAAAATAAGCCATTATCTAAGTTGAAGTATACAGCAGAAGCAATAAAAATTGTGGCTAAAAATAAAATTAATGTGTAAAGTTATGTTAAATCACAATTCATATTAATCTTTTAGAAGCTGGGCAAAATTATTCAGTTTGACTTTTAGTTGAGAATTTGGTGGATGTTTACAACCTAGGATTGCTTAAATTACTTGTTTTAAAATAGGCTTCTACTTTTTATAAATACCTAAGTAACTATCTTCAACAACCATCTGATTCTTAGCATCACTTGAATAAATTGGCAAACTTATCTTTATAGTAAAAGAAACTGAATAACAGTAAAGGCAAAATAAATAAGTAAATAAAGCTACACATTTTCTGTGGATACTTAAATCCTCTCTGTTGAAGTTTTCAGTGCTACCAACTACAGTTGAAACATATTATTGATCTGTTTCAAGTAGCAATTTGCAGGAATAAGCTTAATATGTAAATATTAGAAGGACATTGAATTTGGCAACTGTTAGGATCGATCAGGGAGGAGAAAAAGGGTCCTCTTCAGTGAGGAGAGTGAATTTTCACTCTCTTAGCAGAAACAAACAGTCCTGTAGTGCATAAAATGTTAGCGTCTCTCAATTTGGTTATGAACACTTTTATTTTAAAGCAATGTTAACAAAATAATCATTTGCCCTTTAGGGAACCCTTGAAAGACTTTACTAAATGTAGCCCTTAAGGACATCTGTTCATAGTTTCCAGAAGTTCACTTAAAAATCAAAGTCATCATAATAGGTGCTGTGAAAATTCCCAGTGTGTGGATAGTTTGCCATGGGAAATCAAGGCTGTCAGATTAAATGCTTGCAGAACCAGCTGAATAACAGAGAAGGACATATCTATTTGCTTGAAAATACAGTGTTAATATTGTTGGGGATTAAATGATATGAGTGTTCCCACTGGAGCTTCTACAGCAAAGCATATCATCTAGTCTCTTTGCTGACTGAAAAAACAAACAAACAAACAAACAACCTCTAAGCTTAATGACAAAAAAATTAGGCTCTACCTATACTAACACTTCGGTTTGCACTGCTAATTTCTCAATGATATACATTCATTATTTGATTCTGTATTCTTTTCAGAATCATAATTTGGTGTAATGATGTGTTAGAATTTTTTAAAAATAAAGCATAATCTAGCCTTCAGTTTGCATGCTTGTAAATTTCCTCAGATCTAAAATATACTCTATAAATAATAATAGAAATGTAAAAAATGTATGCACAATAAACAATCAAGTAAAACTGGTGCACAGAAATCATCAAAACATTTTTTTTTCTACTTTACTTCCTGAGATGAATTATTATAGCAAACTGTCATGGCATCTATGAAACATGATAAATGATAGCAAGTGACAGGCTGTGAGTCTGGGGCATTTAGTCTTGTTAAGATCCTTCGACAGAGCGCTTGCAGATTCACACTGAAATTAGTCTGAAAGGATTCTATGTTACATTCTTATGACAAGGTGGTAGGTCTGATAACTTGCAAATTCTTGACTTTAAGAGTCTACCTTAAGAAGTCATTTCCTCTGTTTTGTGCAAGGCAAGTCCACTTCACATGTCAAGGGCAATTTTTTCCTTTTATTTATTTATTTTTAATCAAAGCTTACTGAATATTTCTCTCTGTCTGAATGTGAAAAGAAGACGAAACTTAGTTCCAAGGGGTTCTTACTATTTATGAGTTTCTTCCCCCACCTGTGGCTGATCCTTAGACTGCCAGGTTTCCTTTTATATATGATAGCTCTGCCCCTTTATTTGTTTTCCTTTCAGAGTCTAGTTAGATACTCACTAACATTTTATTTAGGCTACTACAACTCTTTCACTTCTTTCCACTCTTCATATCTCTGGTCCCCAAGCTATTAAGACCTGCAACGTTCACACCTGCTGTGGCACCCCCTCCCGGGGTCATAATATTTCAGAGGCTGGAATAAGCACTCAGAACTTACTCTGAAATGGTAGTTTTTTTCTCCTTTTCATTCACCAGAAGCTGTTTGTGACATTATTAGTTTTACGTTATGTGTGCTGTGTCTCTTCAGTCATATCCAACTCTTTGCCACCCTATGGACTTGTAGCCCCCCGGTCTCCTCTGTCCATGGGATTCTCCAGGCATGAATACTGGAGTGTGTTGTCATGCCCTCTTCCAGGGGATCTTCCTGACCCAAGGATCAAACCTGTGTTTCTGATGTCTCCTGCATTGACAGGCAGGTTCTTTATTGCTAGTGCCACCTTATAGATAAAAGAAATTTAAGGTCAATAAGTTTTGTTAAAACCCAAAGCATTATCCATCCCACCTTATAGATAAACAAACAGGGTCAAGAAGATTTGTGAAAACCCAATCCTCTGAGACTCAAGCTGAGAGATCCTGACTCATGTCGAGTGCTGTTTCCACTGCCAGGAAAAGCCTTCCCTGTCCTAACTCTGCTTATCATTCAGTCCCCCCCTACCCCTAAGTTACAATGCATCAAGGTAAACTGTTCTCCTGTATCTGATCTTGGCCTATTTATTTCTATTTGTCTTGTTCTTTGACTGCCTTCCATATTTATCAGCCACCCTAATGGGTGACATGGAGAAGGAAATGGCAACAACCCACTCCAGTATTCTTGCCTGGAGAATCCCATGGATGGAGGAGCCTGGCAGGCTACTGTCCCTCCAAAGTCTACTTCATCTATTGTCGTTCCCTCGCTAAGTGGTGTCAGACTTTTTGTGACTCCATGGACTGAAGCACCCAGGGTCCTCTGTCCTCCACTATCTTTGGAGTTTGCGCAAACTCATGTCCATTGAGTTGATGATACTATCTAACCATCTCATCCTTTGTTGTCCCCTTATCCTCCTGCCCTTCTTCTTTAATCTTCCCCTGCATTAGGGTCTTTTCCAGTGAGTCAGCTCTTCATAACAGGTGGCCAAAATATTGGGGCTTCAGCATCAGTCCTCCCAACGGATATTCAGGGTTTATTTCCTTTAGGATTCACTTCAAGTCCTACTTTAATTATATTTCAGTGATTTAAAATTTTTCCCTCCTCAGAGCCCCATTGTATTTTTCAGAGGTAATGGAATTTTGTCTTTCCTAATGAGTTAACATGTCTCATTTCTCCATAATTTGGGACCAAATTTTATTCATATATGCATCATTCATGACACAACAAGATGCTTTGCACTGAGTACATTCATTAAGTAGCAGTAAAATGTATGAATAAATAAAACAATGACCATATACACACCAAACTTGTGCCACGGAAATGAAAATATATTTTCAATCAAAGCAGGCAAATATTTATGCAGAATGGTCACAACCATAAATATAATATACAATTTAAATATATATTGAAATAAATGTGAAAAGAAAACACTTTCAAATATAAGGGTTTGAACTGAAACGGGAAGAAAATGAATAACGTAAGCGTGTAAACATAATCATTTCTGACACATACTCTAATATACATATGTATGTAGAAAAGCAAGGAAAGAAGTGCTGTATTGAATAATGCTTGTTGTCAAGGGAACTAAACAGCTTGATGGAAGAAGAAGAAGAAGAAGAAATTATCTCAAAGCACACACAAGTGATAAGTTCTAGAACAAACAAAACAAAAACTTTAGCTCTTAAAGGTAGTCTCTCACAGCTGGGCCTAACCAGCATTATTCTCTTTAATGATAGTAATTGATGGTCTAAATAAATAAAGCATTCTAGTATTTAATTTACAAATTGTAACTCATGCAATTCTCACAGCAGTCCCCTGAGAAAGAGACCATTAACACTGCTTACTCCAGAGCTCCCAGCCGAGGTTCAGTAGCCTAAATTAACCACTCACTGTTACCTGGTTAGTAAATAGTGTAGCAAGCTTTCTAATCCATGATTCTTCATCTTTAAAGTGCTTGTGTTTCTTCCAGAAACTTGTCTTGTAGCTATAGTTAACTAGGATATATGTGCACTGATATGTATGTAAGAATATACTTTGCAGTAGTACTTGTAATTAGAAAAGTCTGGGGGAAGAAACCTTCATGTATATTGTAAAGGACTAGCAAAATGAATCATGAAATGTTCGTATAAAATGAAATATTATGCAGCTATTAAAATGAAGTAAATCTATATGTTGATTTGAGCTACTCTCTAGAATACATTTTTAATTGAAAATAATTACATTAAAAAAGCTATACAGAATGCTCCAATTTTTTTCACATGTATGCATTTATTTTCCCAGGTGGCACTATTGGTAAAGAACCCACCTGCCAAATGTAACAGACATAAGGGACACAGGTTCAATCCCTCAGTGGGGAAGATCCCCTGGAGGAGGGCATGGCAACTCACTCCATTATTCTTGCCTGGAGAATCTCAAGGACAGGGGAGCCTGGTGGACCCTAGTCCATAGGGTCACAAAGAGTCAGGCACAACTGAAGCTACTTAGCATGCAGACACACACACACATGCATTTATTTTAAAAATTTAGATATATTTTTTAAAATCATGTGTTCCTTATGCTTCACTGTTTATCTCAGTAAATATTGTTCAGAGAGCATCTACTGTCTAAATTTACACATTAGTGCTTATAGACACAGCAACCATGCAAAAGAGATATTGAAACTGCAGTGTTGCCTCTGAAAATAATGTGGGTGGCTCAAGGTCAAAGCTAGATCTCTAACATAATTCTGTCTACCTCCAGAGTTTTATTTCTTCTCACTATGCCAATGATTCTCAAACCCAAGGTGATTTTGTCTACCAGGGAACATTTGTCAGTGTCGGAAAACATTGAGGTCACAGCTGCTGGTAAGAAAGGGTTTCCACTAACATTCTGTGCTGTGTTTAGTCGCTCAGTTGTGTCCAACTCTTTGTGACCCCGTGGACTACAACCCACCAGGCTCCTCTGTCCATGTGGATTCTCCAGGCAGGAATACTGGAGTGAGTGACCATGCCCTGCTCCAGGTGGTATTCCCAACCTAGGGATTGAACCCAGGTCTCCCACATGGCAGGCGGATTCTTCACCATTTGAGCCACCAGGGAAGTGGGGTGAAAAACAGGAATACTAGTCAACAACCTACAAGACTCAGTAGAATCCTCCATGACAAGGAACTGTTTGGCCCAAAATGTCGATAGAGCTGAATTTCAGAAACTTGCTCATACCAAAAAGACTCCTGATCCTCAGAGAACAAGCACCTGTACAAAACCTGATATTGTGACTGTAGGCCTGTTATCACAGTTTTTGATTAAAATAGAAAGCCTTAAAATATATGAATAAAAACAAACACTTGGTGTTTGTAAGAGCTGCTGGTATGAAATTGTCTTGGAGAGAAAGATAGGAGTAGATGGCAGAGAAAGGAGGGGATATATAGTTCTTTCATGTTTTCTTTCTTGCTTTTAAATGTAACTTAATGAAAAAGAATCAAGATTTGCTTCTCTTATGTTTCTGTTTATACTTATATCATAATACAGAGAGCGTGCTTATCTGTCCCAATTTTGATTCATTTACCAATTCAACCTTTTATCAAGTGACTCTTTTGAGCTGGGCACCATATAAATGCTAGGTAAACAGCAGGGCATGCAGCATGTAACAATTCCATTACTAAAGGGTCAGTATTCCTAGTGTGGGAAAATAGTGTACCCTTGACACTTCAACAACATGGATTTGATCTGCATGGATCCACTTATACAGAGATTTTTTTCCCCACAGTAAATGCTACAGTATTTACTGTAACAGATATGCATTTGGTTGAGATCTTGGATGCAGATAAAGATGGAGAACATAGTCAGAAAGCTCACTATAAGTTATACTTAGATTTTCAACTTGCAGGAGGGTGCAGTGCTTCTAACTCCTGAGTTTTCCAAGGGTCAGCTATAAAAGCAAATACTCAAGTAAAATAAAGTTTGTCAGGTGGTAAAAGACACTAATAGAGAAAATTCAACCCAGGCATAAGAACAGGGAATGCAGAGTTGATTTGGGAGAAAGGAACCAGAAAAATCACAATTTTATGTGTAGAGGTCACAGCAAGTTTTTGATGGGAAATGGCAGCTGAGCACAATCTGTAGGAAGTCGAGTGAGTCATTCAGGTACTTGGGGGAAGAACATTTGAGGGAGACAGAGAAAACAGGAAATTCAAATTTACTATGGATCATATTTTCAAATACTTTTTGCTTTTAGGTGAGTTTTTGTTTTTATTTATTTATTTATTTTTTGCTTGTTTTAATGCTCTAGGTATTCACCTCACTCTCCTCCTCAATGGAACTTTTGCTATGCTATGTTTAAAAAATTCCTGATATGTGTGGGTAATTCTAATGCTGCCATTAAACTAATCTAGTAAAATAGAATATATAGTTAATTTATGCATATTAGCTAAAAGTAGTCATCTACATTAACTTAATTTCTCTAAAGGGAAGCTTTTAGTTTGTGTGTGTTGAAATTCTTAATGATGATGAAATTAGTTCTGCCCCATGTGTTTTGCTTTATTTCCAATTTATTTTATACAAAGTTGCTATTAATGATTATGCATTTTAATAAGAAAGAAGAGAAACTTCTAGTAAATATGATTATTTCAAGCTGTTATGGTTAATGTTTATAGAAATAACTATAAATCAGTCACATGAAGAAATTAATTATAGTTATTTAGAACAAACTTAACTTTGTAGAACTTACAGTTTGTTGCTTTACTTTCAAATGTTCTAAAATTAAAAGCTTGAATATTTATGTTTATAAAATTGTATCATGCCAATGAAAATTATCTCAATTTAGAAAAATTATTATCATATTCTTTAAAGAAAGCTTGAGTTTTTTTGAGAGATTAAAATCTAGACACCAGAGTATGGCTTTATAAAATATTACTCAGTAGAAAACATTCATAACATTTGTGAAACATGGAATATAATGCTTGAGAATGATTATTTTAATGAAGAATTTTTAAAACAGTTCAGAAAAAATAATTCCTTCTATCACAAGGTTTGAAAAAAAATATTAATTCTCTTAGGTATATAAATGATCATCAGTGCAATTATAATAAATATTTATATAATTAGTATTGTCATGTCTATACCTGAATTATGTAAGCATGTTCTACTTCAGAAAATACAGATGATGAAAAGCTGGCCAAATAGCATATTATTTTAAAAAGATTTAAATGATATTTACTTCAAAATCATATTTACAGCCACTTTTTCAGTAAATGATGCAGTGATTTAATTGTTATATTGCATTTCTCTCTGTAATTCAATATATACAACCAGTCTATTTTAAATGTACTATAAGTATGCTATGTATTTTAAGTGATTCTGCTTTCAAATCATACTTTTTCAAAAGGGATAATTTATTTTTTAGTGTACAGTGAACAGTGTCACTTAGTTCAAAGAACTTCGAATACACCACCTAAATTTTCTAAGTCATCAGTCTTCTAATTGCCTTAATACTATTCATTAAAGTAACAGTAATATATGAAATATATCCAGGCAATTTGCCCAGTACTAAGTATAGCACATAGTTGTCTTCTCTAAGTACTCCAACTACCATTAATGAAAACTAATAGCCCATCAAAATTTTCATTAAAAGTACTGTGAGAAATCTCCAAAGGACTATATGTGATTTTATTCCAGCAATTTTTGTCACCTTAAATTGCTGTGTTCCAATATGTTACTCTTCTTAATGCTAATTACCTTACAGAATGGATAAATACTACAATTCCAAAGTACATCAAGTACTATTTTTTTAACTAGATTATAATTAGTGATCAGAGAATGGTTTCATTAACATAAATGGAATAATTAAATCATCTCAGCTTTATTGTACTTAAAAGCACTCAATAGTGACTTTTTCTCTTTTTGTAAACTACTAAAGGTTAACTTTTTTGGACTCATTTTCAGTAAAATTATATTGTTCATGTTCATGGCATTAAAATAAGAATAAATTTGAAAATGTATAATTCTTTGGAGTAGAGATGTAACTATTTTATGTTGCCCCATGTCTCCCTTCATGTAAAAATGAGAAACAGTAAATGTTTAGAGTGGAAAGATTTAGTATGCTTTAGATTTATGATAGAATTTGAGTTAATATAATTATAGCAACATTTTAGTTAGAGGTAGAAAATGAATCAAGAGAATTAGAGAGTTCATTCCAAAAGTCTGCCCATATTCTGTAGGTATTATCTGATGTTGGAACATAGAAAATAACTTGGACTCATGTCATGATCTGGTGAGCATTATTCATTTAAACTGAGGCTAAGCAATCAGCCCTGAGTCCTTTTACTACAGTAATCCTGCTTATCCTTGGAGAACACATTCCAAGACCACCAGTGGACGCCTGAAACTGAGGATAGTACCAACTCCTATACACAATATGGTAATATTGAATAGCACTAAAATTTTCGCTATGACAAAGTTTAATTTATAAATTAGGCACAGAAAGAGATTAACCATAGTAACTAAAGTAGAACAATTATAAAAATACATTGTAAAGTTATATGAATGTGATCTCTGTTTCTTAAAATTGAACACGAAGTCTGACTGCTCACTGATCAAAAGCCAATAAAGAAGCAAGGTTGGTGGAAAGGAAAAGTGCTTTATTTTGCATGCCAGCAATGGCAGGGAGTTGGGGTGGGTGGCTTCTATCCAAAGGCCAAGTCACCTCCACTGACAGTTGGTGGACAAGAGCTTTTATTGCTGGAGGGAGTGGGTTACTTGCAGAAACAGCACACTCAGCTCTGACAGCCATCTTGAAATTGGTCATGCAGTGGTCTGACCTGTGTTATTGTAAGCACAGTTAATCTTTAGTTTTAAGGTCAGTTTTTTTTTTCCCCCAGTTCCTTGAGGTCAGTTCTCTGCATTGTGTCATGGCTACAGGCTGGTCATCATGTAGTTAACTTCTTCCACTTGGTGGGGGCTTCAGCATCTATAAGACAGCTCATAGGATATGGCTCAGAATTTTATCTACAACCCATGAAAGGGAACTAAAGGTCCTTGACTTTGCTTGGTGACTAAACTATGATTGTTTTGTCCTATTTGACAGATTTCATTTGCTTCAGCATTTTCTTACTTCTCTGATTATGCTTTAGCTAAAGTTTTTCTACAGGGCAAGGGCATAAGGGGGGCAAGGACCGTAGGGTCCTGTTCCATTTCACTGTGAGATGATAAAGTGACTGTGTGATGAGATGAGGTGATGTGAATGGATAGGTGGTATGAGATAGCATTACGCTACTATTGATCTTCTGACTGTCCAGCAGGAGGATCATCTGCTTAGGATAATCCTAGATCACTGAGCCATGACAAGATGGATGTCATGAAAAAGATGTTGACAGTTAGGCTCTCCAGCCAAGATAGAGCAGTACTAGGCAGGATTTCATCATGCTACTCAGTCCAGTGTGCAATTTAAAACTTAAGAACTCTTTATTTCTTGAATTTTTCATATAATAGTTTCAGATCTTGGTTGACCTTAGGTAACTAAAACCATGGATATTGAAACCTCAGTTAAGGGAAAGCAAGCAAAAGTGTTAGTTGCTCAGAAATGTCCAATTCTGTGACCCAGTGGACTATAGCCCACCAGGCTCTTCTATCCATGGTATTCTCCGGGCAAATATACTAGAGTGGGTTGCCATTTTCTTCTCCAGGGGATCTTCCTGACCCTGCAGTAAAATCTGAGTTTACTGCACTGCAGGCAGATTCTTTTTCATCTGAGCCACCAGGGAACCCTCAGATAAAGGAGGATTATTGTATTTGACAGTTTGGTTCAATCCAAATTAGACTTTGATGGAAGTCATCTGATCATAGAGGATTTTGAGAGGTCATATATACCTAGATGTAGGTAAATTAAAAAAAAAAAACCAATTTGTACTTGAGTATCAAGATACAAATTTCTGTTTTTTTTTCCTTTTTCATATCAATTATCAGTAAAAGTTGAAATAAATGTCTATATCAATTTAATTTTAATTAGTAGTGTTCCATATTGAAATTATAACCATTCAAGGAATATCTTTAAAAAAGCAACCATAAAGCATCTACACCTTTAAAAAAATCTCATGATTTTTTTTAAATTGTAAGTATCATTGTTAAGTATAATTGTTGTATATATGTATACTGATTTATTACAGATGAACAGTTCTCAAAAGGCAGGTGATGAGACTATTTTGTGTTGAATTGACTCATAATGAGATTATGTGTGGGAAGAAAAAGATTCTGTTACCTTGGAATAGAGATTAAGAGCTTTGCAAGAGATCTCTTGGCTCACTGGAATAGTGAGACATGAATAATATTTGTGCCATACTAAGGACTACTAAGATTTCACTTTGGAAGAACATTTTTGGTTTTGAAAAAAAATGAATCTCACCTCATCATCTGTAATATTGCCTTCATAGAGACTAAATTATGAATACTTATTAAGTTGAAATACTTATATTCCCATTTGATGAACAATAGAATACATAAAAGTTACATAGTTACAGAACATAGCCATAACATATGCTCTCGGGAAAATTTCAAAATTATTTAACCATATGCTACCACTTGAAAATTTATCTAGACATCCCCCCCCGCCTTGAAGTATGTTTTTCTTTTTTGAAATACTCAATATACCTCCAGTTTATTTCCATGTAAGTTAAATCTAAGCATTCATGTATTTTTTTTCTATTATGATATTTTGCCACCTATATTTTTCATAGGGAATTCTAATTGTGAGATACCTAGTCAGAGCTGGAAAATACTTGGTGTAGAATGACAAAAATCACATCTCCTGTTCACCTTACCACTCTTTCTTCTTAAAAAGTCATATATCAATAAGCTTACTGTTTTACTTTAAATCCCCAATTTAATGAGAACTGTTTTGTGTTGTGCTCAGTTGCTAAGCAATGTCTGACTCTTGCAATCCCATGGACTGCAGTTCACCAGGTTTCTCATCTGTTGGATTTTCTAGGCAAGAATACTAGAGTGAGTTGCCATTTCCTCTTCCAGGGGATTTTCCCAACCCAGGGACCGAACCCCTGTCTCCTGTATCTCCTACATTGGCTGGCGGGTTCTTTACCATTGAGCCACCGAAGAAGCCCCAATGAGAGCTATATGTACTAGCAAATTCACAGTTGCATTCTTTACTCAGGAACATTATATTGTGATTTAGTTCTCATATACCAAGTCCTTATCTTGTGGATTTCCAGGTATGAAAATGAGAGCACAATGAAGTGATTGCATAGGGATGCTCATCCTGAGATTCTTTATAAAAGGCACATGCTTTTTTGTTTTATGATTCACAATCGAAACATATGATTTAATGTTACAGAATTTAATGAGTTACAAAGTAAAGGATTGTAAAATGATGCTCATTTTACAAACCACAATTTTATTTTTATTTTCTGATTCAAGAGTATCGCTCCAACTGGCAGCTATCCCATCCAATTCAATTGAAAGTCTTGAGTTGCAGTGACATAATATTTTGGTAACGTTATTTAAATGGGCAATGCTTCCCTCTGAAATGTGCTATAATGTAGAGGTTTTATGTGCTTTTATTTTCAAATGAATAGATATAGCATGTTAAATTATTTGGGAAAGACAGGATCATGGCAAATGGGAGCACCAAAGATCATTTATTTGTGACAGTATTTATTTTTTAACCTTTTCCCAGTAATATATTTATATTTACACCCACATATACATATTTCTAGTCAGTAAATTTTACAATATTAATTATTTGGCAGTGTCAAGAGTTGGGTAGTAACTACAACAACAACAGTCATATTTTAATAATAAAGACAGAGCAATAAATTATCCAGGATAGAACAGCCATTTGAAGCAATTTTTGAAATATTGGAACCTTTTAATATACAGTGTGTTCAAATCAGAATGAAATACTAGTTCACTGAATCTCATATGATACTAAAAGAAGAAAACATTGCTCAAGAAGCACACTGTAAAAATGATTTAAATTAATTGAAGTAAAAATTTAATATTAATGCTGATCAGTAATTTAAAAATGAGCAGAATAGGATCATTTAAAGATATAAGTAATATTTGTTAGCAAACTCTATTTTAAAACTTTATTTAGAAAAGTTAAAATTTATGATCTCTTTTGCAAATTATATATAAACTTTTTTCAGTTTTAATTTGTCATAAACATTGATTTCTAGGTCAATAAATATGTCTAGGTCAATAAAATATCATATTTTAGTAGTTTATGTATTTGGCTGCACCAGGTCTTAGTTGAATTATGTGAGTTCGAGTCCCATGACCAGGGATCGAGCTTGGTCTTCCTGAATTGGGAGCAGGAGTTTTAGCCACTGAACCACCAGGGAAGCCTGATAATATCATTTTAACATTTATACACTTTATAAATTATTTATGTACTATATATTTGGGTATTTAAAATGATAGATTTTTTTTTCCACAAAACTGAAAACCAAGATATGAACATAACAATACGGATATATTAAGGACAATGTCTACTGGGATTAATACTTCCTGGGCACTATTCTACATAGTATCTGGTTACCAGGAACAGAGAGTTTCATTCTGTCTCAAGTAGGGAAGAAATGTCTCATAAAAATACATATATTCCAAAATGAAACAAAAATTTTAACAAAATCCTGGATTGATAGAATGCCTGTCATACAGACTGGCCTGGAAGGTTAAATGGGTACAAAGCAGTTCTATCGACTTCAGCAGTGAAGTTAATGGATAGTTAGTCCTAAGTGACTCATGGTCCACTATGGCCCCTTCAACTCCATTTCCAAATGAGTAGAAGTTATAAGGGGGATAAAAGTGTATATGTGAAAGTGTTAGTTGCTCAATCATGTCCAACTCTACAACTAACTCCATGTAGCCCACCAGGCTCCTCTGTCTATGAAACTCTCCAGGCAAGAATACTGGCATGGGTAGCCATTCCCTTTACCAGGGGATCTTCCCAACCCAGTGATCAAACCCCGATCACCTGCATTGCAGACAAATTCTTTACTGGCCGAGTCACCTGGGAAGCCCCAGTATAGTGTAGCAATTTCTCATCTAACCCTTAGTGGTCTATCGACTGAGTAAGGCTTAGATTTTTAGACAGAGCTGATTGCAACTCAGAGCAACAGCTGGCTGAGGCTTCTCTACTTCTTTGTTAACAACTGTGACTAAGACAAGCTCCTCTTTTATCTATATATGTTCAGTTCAGTTCAGTCACTTAGTTGTGTCCGACTCTTTGTGACCCCATGAATTGCAGCATGCCAGGCCTCCCTGTCCATCACCAGCTCCCAAAGTTTACTCAAACTCATGCCCATCGAGTTGGTGATGCCATCCAGCCATCTCATCCTCTGTCGTCCCCTTCTCTTCCTGCCCCCAATCCCTCCCAGCATCAGGGTCTTTTCCAATGAGTCAAAGTACTGGAGTTTCGGCTTCAGCATCAGTCCTTCCAGTGAACACCCAGGACTGATCTCCTTCAGGATGGACTGGTTAGTTTTAAGTTCTGAAGAGTCTTCTTTCTCATGAACCTGCTTCATCAGTTTTGTTTTTTCTTCATTTAATTTTTGTTTAGGAAGAGTGTCATTCAGAAAATCAATTTGAAGATCATTACATGACCCTGTATCAAGCAATTCAAACCCACATGCACTGATATTCCTGAAGGCATTGTTTAAACATATACTTTCTTCCTATTCACTCTCTGTGTGTTTAATTTTTTTTTTAATTCCAAACTTCTTTATGTTGAAGTTGCCGGACTTTCTGAAAAGTTCTGATAGTTCTCTTCCTTCTCTAATTTAAGACCTTTAACCACACTGTAAAAGAATTAAATGAAGATCTTGTTTTCCTTGACTATTTTCTCTACATTTGCATTTATAGGTTGTCTTCTTTAACTAGTTTGGTGGGGCAACAGTAGATTGGCACTGGTCTGTGGAGTGCTAGGTAAAATCACAGCTGTGTCTCCTAGACGTTCCACCTTAAAAATGAAATTGTGGTTTACTTCGAGGAAAGGGAACTCTATACAACTCCACCACTGTTCCCCAGATTCCAGTTCTCAGCTGTCGACTTCCTTCGAGCCATCTCCACCTTCCCTAGCCACCCTCAGAGAGTGTAGAAAGTGCAGCTATCTACTTACTTTGATTTTTTAAAAATCCTTTATTTTTAAAAATTTAATTAATTTTAATTGTAGGCTTATTACTTTACAATATTGTGGTGGTTTTTGCCATAGATTGACATGAATCAGCCACAGGTGTACATGTGGCTGTACATCCCAAACCCCCCTCCCAGCTCCCTCCCCATCCCATCCCTCTGGGTGGTCCCAGTGTATCGGCTTTGAGTGCCCTGTTTTATGCTTCAACTTGGACTGGTGGTCTATTTCACATATGGTAATATACATGTTTCAGTGCTATTCTCTCAAATCATCCCACCCTTGCCTTTCATTTATTTATTTATTTTTAACTGGAGTATAATTGCTTTATAGCATTGTATTAGTTTCTGCTATATAACAACATGAATCAGCTACATGTCTATATATATCCCCTCCCTCTTGAGTTCACTCCCACTCCCACATCCCTCCCCTCTAGATTGTCACAGAGCAGTGAGCTAAGCCCCTGTGCTATAGAGCATCTTCCCACTAGCTATCTATATGCCAGTGCTACTCTTTCAGTTCTGTGGAGAACAGACTTGTGATTCCTCTGATGTTTCATTTATCTTCCTATTGTTTGTAATCTCTTAAAGGAACCTAGAACTACTTGCTGAGGATGGTCTTAATTACCGACCTTTAGATAGTCCCTCTTGTAGTCATGCCTCACTGCTTAGTAGAGAGCTGGCCCTCAGTCTGAGAGATGGCCCCATTGACCGTGACTGCCATGGAAGGAGCAGCAAAAAATGTCACCCTCGCTGCTTCCAGGGTCACTGATGAAACGGAACATGAAGTTTGAGACGCCATCGCTACTCCGAGAGAAAGTAAAAAGTTGTTTTCCAGTGTCCCGTTTATTCAGGGATATCAAAACAAAAGAAAAAAGAAAAATCTATATAACTGCTCAGGCTCCAGGTGATAATAATTCTAAGTGGCCATTTTTTCAATTCTTTGCCTCTTTCTCTCATTCACACACAACCCTCTTACCCAAAGCATGTTCTAAGCATCAGCATGACAGAATTGGGGATATTTCTTATATCAGCTCGTTATTTCTAGAACTAGAATTTTATTAGAATAGTGAGAGTTTATTAATTGTTATATATCTAGATTATATCTTTTCAATATAGAGACACAGGGGTGAAAAAAGGTAGCTTCAGTCCCTATCTTCATGAACTTGCACTTAGCTGACATAGACAGTAAATGCATAAACATTTGTGAAAATGTCAGATAGGGAAAAGTAGTGTGAAATAAGAGTTTCCATGAAGTCCTTTTCAGGAGGGTGCTATCTGAGCTTACATTTGAATGGCAAGCAAAATCTAGCCTTGTGAAGATGTCTAAGGAAGAGTTTTCTGGGCAGAGAAAACAGCAAATAAAAACTCTTTAAGATCAGAAAGTGCTTGTCAGGTTCTGGCTAACGAGACTGGAGTAACAGGAGCTTCATGCCACAGAAGAGGGTCAACCGTGACAAGATTCTCAGGGACTTACCTGCTAAAGACTGAAAACTTCAGTAGTCAACAGAAGAGTTAAACAGGAGTTTAAATACTAGTTTGTGTTTTATTAATAAAATGATTACTCAAAGCTGTGTGAAGACTGGGCTATGGGAGAGGAAAAGAATGGATGCTGGTGAACCTTATGGGGCTGGCACAGGAGTTCGGGTGAGATTCTGTAACAGCTTGGACTAGCATGGTAGCAATGTAAGTGGAAGCAGTGGAGATCTTGGAAATACGTAATTTGGAAGTAGGTAACTGGAGTATATTTTAGAGGTTATGTACAGATCTGCTTGAATATAGACTGAGTTTTCTCTCAGTGGTTCTTATAGTGCATCTCAGCATGAACACAAAATCTCAGACTCTTTTAAATAACTTTTTCAGGACTGTGTTCTGTTCCTAATAAATTAGCAGATTTATGTCAGTGTATTAGTCAGTGAGGGCTGCCCTACCAAATACTAGACCAGATGTCGTAAACAATAGAAATTTATTTACTCTCCTTTCCAGAAGCTGGAAGAGATCAATGTGTCAGAAGGTTTGGTTTCTCCCCAGGCTTCCTTGGCTTACAGGCATCCACCTTCTCACCACACCCTCCCCTTGTCTTTCCTCTGTGCCCACATCCCTGGTATCTTCTTGTAATGACACCATTCATGTATGGACTGGGGTACCACCGTTATGACCTCATGTAACCTTAGTTACTTCTCTGAAGACCCAATTCCAGATACAGTCACATTGGGGGTTAGGACTTCAATGTCTGGATTTGGGGGAAGACACAACTCAGTCCAACATAGAGAAGGTCATTATCTAACTGAACCCTCTGTAGGCCTTGATTAAGCTAAACACCTTAATAAAGGGGAAATGATTCTCTTAAACATTTCTCCTAAACAATGTATATGTAAAAGTCAAACAAAGAATTACATTGTTGTCTTTGAACACTGTTAATCTCCCTTGTTTACAGAAGTTACAAATAGAAATTCAAATTCTAATATTCTACTTGTGTTAGTCAATCCATCATGCCTGACTCTTTGCAACCCCATGTACTGTGGCCCGCCAGACTCCTCGCTCCAGGGGATTCTCCAGGCAAGAATACTGGAGTGAACAGCCATTCCCTTCTCCAGGGATATCTTCCCCATCCAGGGATCAAACCCTGGCTCCTACATTGCAAGAAAATTCTTTATCTGAGCCACCAGGGAAACCCAATATTATACTTATCCTAACTTAATAGGACATTTTATATGTGACTTCAACTTGGTAATCACTTTGGAGTGATTGCCACCGGCAATGAGCATTATTCTTTTCCACCCTCAGGTATTATACTACTAATCTCAACCCACATTCATGTGAATGAATCTAACTAGTGGGATAGGGAAAGAAAATAGTTTTCTTTGCAACATCCTAGACTCTTGGCTGACATCCCGTAATAAAAGACAGACTGTGCTGTGTGTGCTTAATTGCTCAGTGGTGTCCAACTCTTTGCAATCCTTTTGGGCTGTAGCCCACCAAGCTCCTCTATCCCTGGGATTTTTCAGGAAGAATATTGGTATGGGTCAGCATTTCCTCCTCCAGGAGAATTCTGGTCTCCAGCATTGCAGGCAGATTCTTTACTGTCTGAGCCATCAGGGAAACCCAGAAATGCAGTAATTCATCATTAATTATGAAAAAAATTCCATACACTTTTCTATTGACAGTGGATAGAAGTTTTTTTTCTGAATTGCTTGACTATTAAATTAGTATACTCAAATATATTTTAGATTTTGTTGACTCATACTTTTATTCAATGTAGCTACCAATTATTGTCTTTACCATTCAAATCACGTGGCTAATTATTTCGTATATTATATGAGTGTAGTGGAATTTTTCCTTTTACAGATGAGAAGACTAATAATAAGGATTCAAGTATGTTGTTCAAAATCACTCAGAATATGTCATAGCCAGGCATCAAAGCATGTTTGTATGACTCCAAACCACTCCCTTGCCCACTGTATACAATGACTTTCAACAAACCTTAAAAACTATCCATGTAAACAATCCATGTAATTGGCATTGGGGGATTCCCAGCTGGTGCAGTGGTAAAGAATCTGCCTGCCAGTGCAGGAGATGTGAGAGACACGGTTCAATCCCTGGGTCAGGAAGATCTCCTGGAGAAGGAAATGGCAACCACTCTAGTATTCTTGCCTGAAAAATCCCATGGACAGAGGAACCTGGCAGGCTACAGTCTGGGATTGCAGAGAGTCGGACAGATTTTGTAACTGAACCCTCACACATAAAAGGGCTTTGGGATATTTGGGAATCATTGTTTTGAAAAACTATATCAACTGTGTATTATCTTATTTACTGGGGTAATGGAAATCAGGAGAATACAGATAAAACATTGTTCAGATACAATTTAACACAACTGTGACACAAGATTGATATTTAATTCAAATGCATTTCATTAGGATGTTAAATTGTCTGCATGAGGTCAGTGGGTCTTTATCTCTTTCTTCTCCCACTCCTCTTTCTCCTCTTCTGATTTTCTTTTTATTTGCTTTACAATATTGTGCTAATTTCTGCTATATAGCAAAGTGATTAAGTTTTATATATATATATAATTGAATATACATATAATTGAAAATATATATTAAATATATTATTTTCCATTTGGTTTATCATAGGATATTGAATATAGTTCTTGGTGCTACATAGGAGGACCTTGTTGTTCCTCTTCCCTTTTTTTGATGAGAATAATATTTTTCACTACATAAACACTAAATAAATATTTTCACTACATAAACACTAAATAAATATTTTCACTAAATAAACATTTTTGTTTTCTAAACATTGCAGCAAGCAGTTATTTGGGGCCTCTGTTTTTGGCAGAAAATTCTTCTCTCTCACTGTCATTCTCTCCTTCATCATCACACAAATACTAGTTCACAGTCAAGCCATCAACTTGGAAATTAAATTACCTGCCATTCTCAGGGTTTTCTCCCTACAATCCCTGACTGCCCCTTGACTCTCAGTGAGGCAAACCTCAGTGTAACAATGAACTGAAGGAATTTTAAGAACATATGTGTCAGTGCAAGGTCACAAAGGCTTCAGAACAAAATTCTGGGTTCTGTTCTGTGTTGCTCTTCCTCTCACCTGTGTTGCCATTCTCTAGGTTCTCTGTTTGAGAAAAAATAAGTAAAAACAAGTCTTGGGAGAAAGCACAGCAAAGAGACTTCTAGTACCATCATTGTCCTAAGAAATAGATTTTTGCCCAGAGCGTCAGACAAACTGCAGAAAGCTGCTCCTGCTCCAAAAAGCAGCTAACAGACTGCATATGCACATAGCCAATTTTGACTGTCTAGGTGAAGGGGCGTTCCTTATTTGCAATGGGTACAATGTAAAACTGGAATGGTTCCTATATAATTATAAATAATAGACTTATTCTGATATGTAGATATTTCTCTAATCCACTACAATTTGAGTTCTTTTTCTTTACAAGTAAGCTGTCTTTGGCCCATTTTCACCCATTTTCTCCTTATAATGTGGTTAATCTATCCCTGGGAAATAGAAAGCTGACTGCAGTTCAATATTCCTAGAAAGTGGTACACAGTGGACAGTAATAGATCTAGTGATGGAAAGTTAAGTAGGCATCAGATCATGAATGGCCTTTGTGCCACGCTGAGTGGTTTGGCAGGGGAAGGCAAGCACTGTAGAATTGTAAGTGGTGGAGTGACATGCTTGGATTTGCATTTTGGAAAGATCACTCTAGTGTTTCCTCAGCAAAGGTCATCAGGAGAATGAGAAGTAATGGAGTCCTGAGCTGAGGAGTTTTAGTGGGAATGGAGAGGAAATAAAACATTGGGATTAGCACCTAAGAGACATGGCCCTGGGAGGGTAAAAAAGATGGCCCTGTAGTTTTTACCACAGATGCCCAAGTGGGGGACCATTCACTGTGAGAAGCTGCCTTAGTTCAGAATGCTGTAACAAAAATACCACAGGCTGGGATGCTTTAAGCGGCAAACATTTACTTCTTAATAGCCTGGAGGTTAAGAAGCCCAAGATCAAGGTGGTAGCAGATTTGGCATCTGGTGAGAATGTGCTTCCTGCTTCACAGGCAGCCAGCTGGTCTTACTGTCTCACAGCAGAAGGGATAGGGAGCTCTCAGGGGCATGTCTTTTATAAGGGTACTAATTCCACTTGTGAGGGCTCCACCCTTACAGCCTAATCACCTCCCAGGGCACCACACCCTGGGAGTAAGATTTCCATATATGAATTTAGCAGGGGACAGAAACATTAATCCATACAGAATTCTATTGGGAAATAAGTATACATGGGAAAAATAAAATGGATTTTATTTTGGTCATGTAAAGTTTGCAGTGACTTTCTTATATTCAGGTAGAAATTCCTGCTATGTAGTAGCATATCTGGGCTGAAGATTAAGAGGATAATTAGGCATATGAAAGAGATTTTGGAGCTCTGAGGGTGAAATTTAGTTACTGAAATCACAAGTGAGAAATCTCCCTTACTCCTCTTCCAATTCCCAGGCAGTAGATGCAATTTCAACTCTTTGGGTTATTTATTTTGATGTTTGTTGCTGTATTTGTGGATAGTTCTTTTAAGTTATAGATTTTGCTTATTGACAGGCATTTTATTGCATCCACTCACTTATGAATGATTGAAACAGTTATATGTGCCTAGCAAAGGCCTTGGGACTTAGGGCTTATTCGCTCAGTTGTGTCTTAGTAAAATTATCTCCTTTATTTCTCTCTCTTTTGAGTGCAGGGTTTGGTGATTGTATGGTAGAACCAATTAACTTTTATGATATTTATTTTAATTACTTCATAAGTGTCTTCTATATCCCTATTAGTAAACATATTTGTTTGCTAGGACTGCCCTAACAAAGTCCCATAGACTGGATCTCTTGTCAGAAATTCGTTGTCTCACTGTTCTGGAATCTTGAAGTCTGAAATCCAGGAGTCAACATGGTTGATTTCTTCTGAGGCCTCTCTCTCTCCATGGCTTGCAGATGGCTATCTTTTCCTCCTTGAGTCTTCCATCTGTGTGTTTCTGTGGCCTAATTTTCTTTTTATAAGAACATGTGTCATATTGGATTAGGACCCACCCTATTATGTGAAAGTGTTCATTGCTCAATCCTGTCTGACTCTTTGTGACCCCCATGGACAGTAGCACACCAGGCTCTTCTCTTCTGTCCATGGGATTCCCCAAGAATACTGGAGTGGGTAGCCATTTCCTTTTCCAGGGGATCTTCCCAACCCAGGGATCGCACCCAGGTCTCTGTCACTACAGGCAGACTCTTTACCATCTGAGACACCAGGGAAGCCTAATTACTTCTTTAATGATTTTATGTTCAAATACAGCCCCAGTCTGAGGTACTGAGAGTTAGAATTTTAACATATGAATTTTGTGGTGCAGAGTTCAGCCTATAATGGTGAAATGGAGATATTCATAATTGCTTCCAACATAACCAAATAGTTTTTGAATTCTGGTAATTTCTGAAGATTCTAGTATATTTATATGAATAATAGTGTAAGGGAAAAAAGTGATAGAAATATGATTCTAAATAATTACAGAGTCAAAACCAAAGTTCTTTATATTAGAGGAGTTGTCAAAAAAATAAAAATATTTAAAAAGAGAACATTTTAAGAGGAGGAAGTGGAGGAGATGGCTTTATTTAAGTGTTTTCTAAGTAGTAAATTATTATGGGAGATATTTTTAGGGATATTATTTCCCCAGTCATTTCACAGATATTTAGGGAATTTCTACATCACACTCAGTTCAAAAGAATACAAAGCACTGTGAAGAATACAAAGAAATACAAGACAGGATCCTTATTCTCGGGGTTTTCATCTCTGAATAAAGAGTCAAAATTAGTACAAGTGAAAAGAAAAGAAAAAGCAGCAATTTCATACAAAACCATATGATGCTGTCTGTAGAGGCTTTGGAATCAATGAGAAAGAAGAGTCAATGTGGGATGGGCTAGTCTGAAGTACTGCACAGAGCGTAGGGTTAGACTTGTGCAATGAAAGGTAAGTAGAGTGGAGTGATGTGCAGACAAAAATAGGGAAACCAGAAAATGAAACTGTGCCTATTTTCTTTATAGGACTAATGACAGTCTTCAGTTATTTCTTATCTTTTTTATTATGGCAAGAACACTTACCATAAGATCTATCCTCTTAACAAATTTTTAAGTACACAATAAAGTATTGTTAGCCGTAGGCACGATATTGTATAACAGATCTCTAGAATCTATTCATCTTCTATAACCAAAACTTTTTACACCTGCTGGGCAGAAACTCCCTCATCCCCCACCCCCACGCCCCACTCCTGGCAACCACTAGTCTACTCTGTTACTATGAGTTTGACTGTTTTAGATACCTCATATGAGTGGAATCATTCAATATTTATCCTTCTGTGACTGGCTAATCTTATTTACTGTAATGTCCTCAAGTTTCATCCATCCTGTTGCATGTGGTGAAATTCTATTTTTAATAAAGACTTTATTTTGTTAGAGCAGTTTTAGGTTCACAGCAAAATTGACAAGAAAATACAGAGATTGCCTATATTCTCCTTATCCCTACCGACATGGTGCCTTGCCTGTTGTCAACATCCCCCATGAGATTATTATCCTTCTTAAAGGCTGCATAATATTCCATTGTATATACACACCAGATTTTATTGATTCATTCATCTCTCGGTGGACTTTTAGGCTGTTTCCATACGTTTACATTTGCTATTATGAATAATGCTGCCGTGAACACTGGAGTGTTAATATCTCTTCAAGATTTTGACTTCAGTTATTTTGTATATACACCCAGAAATGGTATTGCTAGAACATTGCTGTTGTTCAATCCCTAAGTCATTTCCAACTCTTTGCGACCCATGGACGGCAGCACTGCAGGCTTCCCTGTCCTCCACGATCTCCCCGAGTTTGCTCAAACTCATGTCCATTGAGTCAGTGATGCTATCTTACCATCTCATCCTCTTCCACCCCCTTCTCTATTTGCCTTCAATCTTTCCCAGGATCAGGGTCTTTTTCAATGAGTCAGCTCTTCTCATCAGGTGGCCAAGGTCATACGGTAGTCTATTTTTTATTTTTTGACTAATCTCCATACCATTTTAAATAGTGTCTGTACCGTTTTACCTTCCTAGCAACAGTGTACAAGAGTTTCAGTGTCTCTACATCCTTGCATCCTTGCCAACATTGTTATGTATTTTGTTTGTGTGTTTTTTTGTTTTGTTTTGTTTACACTTTTTTGAGAGCCAGGTGTGAGGTGATATTTCATTGTGGTTTTGATTTGCATTTTCCCAATGATTAATGATGTTGAGCATTTTTTCATATACCTGTTGGCTGTTTGCAAGTCTTCTTTAGAGAAATGTTTCATTTATTTGCCCATTTTCAATCAGATTATTTATTTGCTGTTGATTTATAGGAGTTTTAGGTATACCTTTTCTATGTATTTATTTCTTGTCTATCTCCCTCACTAGAACATAGGATCTATAAAGACAGAGATCTTATTCTTTCAATAGTAGAACACTGTCTCAATTGCTATAGCTTTATAATAAGTCTCAAAGTTGGTATTGTCAAACTCTGTTCACTCCCTTTTATTTATTTATTTAATTTTATTTTTTTGAGAAAAATTTCTGCCAAATATCTAAGTCTGAATAGCCATGGATTGTCAGACATACTTTCAAAGATAAAATGATATACTTTAAAAAAAGTAGCTCCTACTTCCTGCAGTTTAAGCTATCTCATAAATACATTTGCTCTACACAATTGTAGTTCACTATGCACCCACGATCCAGATAATCATGATTGTGTGATCACTCACACTCACCTAGAGCCAGACATCCTAGAATGTGAAGGCAAGTGGGCCTTGGGAATCATCACTATGAACAAAGCTAGTGGAGGTGAGGGAATTCCAGTTGAGCTATTTCAAATCTTGAAAGACGATGCTGTGAAAGTGCTGCACTCAATATGTCAACAAATTTGGAAAACTCAGCAGTGGCCACAGGACTGGAAAAAGGTCAGTTTTCACTCCAATTCCAAAGAAAGGAAATGCCAAAGAATGCTCAAATTACCACACAATTGAACTCATCTCACACGTTAGTAAAGTAATGCTCAAAATTCTCTAAGCCAGGCTTTAGGAATACGTGAACCATGAACTTCCAGATGTTCAAGCTGGTTTTAGAAAAGGCAGAGGAACCAGAGATCAAACTGCCAACATCCGCTGGATCATTGAAAAAGTAAGAGAATTCCAGAAAAACATCTATTTCTGCTTTATTGATTATGCCAAAGCCTTTGACTGTGTGGATCACAACAAACTCTGGAAAATTCTTCAAGAGATGGGAATACCAGACCACCTGACCTGCCTCTTGAGAAACCTGTATGCAGGTCAGGAAGCAACAGTTAGAACTGGACATGGAACAACAGACTGGTTCCAAATAGGAAAAGGAGTATGACAAGGCTGTATATTGTCACCCTGTTATTTAAATTATATGCAGAGTACATCATGAGAAACGCTGGGCTGGAGGAAGCACAAGCTGGAATCACGATTGGGGGAGACATATCAATAACCTCAGATATGCATATGACACCACCCTTATGGCAGAAAGTGAAGAAGAACTAAAGAGCCTCTTGATGAAAGTGAAAGAGGAGAGTGAAAATGTTGACTTAAACTTCTAACATTCAGAAAACTAAGATCATGGCATCTGGTCCCATCACTTCATGGCAAATAGATGGGAAAACAGTGGAAACAGTGTCAGACTTTTTTTGGGGGGCTCCAAAATCACTGCAGATGGTGCTTACAGCCATGAAATTAAAAGACACTTACTCTTTGGAAGGAAAATTATGAACAACCTAGACAGCATATTAAAAAGCAGAGACATTACTTTGCCAACAAAGGTCCGTCTGTCTAGTCAAGGCTATGGTTTTTCCAGTGGTCATGTATGGATGTGAGAGTTGGACTATAAAGAAAGCTGAGCACCAAAGAATTGATGCTTTTGAACTGTAGTGTTGGAGAAGACTCTTGAGAGTCCCTTGGACTGCAAGGAGATCCAACCAGTCCATCATAAAGGAGATCAGTCCTGGGTGTTCATTGGAAGGACTGATGCTGAAGCTGAAACTCCAGTACTTTGGCCACCTGATGCAAAGAGCTGACTCATTTGAAAAGACCCTGATGCTTGGAAAGATTGAGGGCGGGGGGAAAATGGGATGACAGAGGGTGAGATGGTTGGATGGCATCACTGACTCAATGGACATGGTTTGGGTGGACTCTGGGAGTTGGTGATGGACAGGGAGGCCTGGCGAGCTGCGGTTCATGGGGTCACAAAGAGTCAGATACGACTGAGAGACTGAACTGAACTGATGCACCCAAAGTGCTTTCTGCATGCACAGGCTCCTGATTTTGTTACTCAGAATAATAAAAAGGCCTGGACTGAACAAAACTGATGCTTGTTACTTTTCAATTAAGGATATTTTTAAGTAAAATTAGCCTTTTTTTTTTTTTTCCCCCCTGTAACTTCATGGAAGTAGTGAATCTAAATCTTGCAAGTACAGTCTGATGATACTGGCTATTGGACTTATTATTTATTTGGGGGGGAGACTGGGCTGCATGTCATATGGGATCTTAGTTCCTCCACTGGGGATTAAACCAATGCCCCCTGCACTGGAATCAGAGTCCTACCACTGGACCTCCAGGAAATTCTCTATTGGACTTTTCAGATTGATATTTTACTTTTTCCCTTTTCTATTATATTTTCTGTTTGTCTTTTTCATTTGTTTGTTCATTCATTAAATAGCATTCTTGCCCTATGGAGCATGCATCGTCATCCATGACTCTGTAGGAGAGAAGAACTAATGATTCTTTGCCCAGGATTTCTCGTGTGAAGCTAGGATGACTGGTGGCTGCTTAGGACATAACCTCAGCTGTAAACTCTTCCCAGAGACAGGCAGAGGTTTGCCTCCCAGAGTCCTTCAGAAGGGTGGAGGACCTCCAGAAGGGTGGCAGTATTTGCTGTGAAGGAGATACGTTAGGAGTAAGGGCAGTGATTCATGACTTTTTACAACTTGTCTGTAGGTGTTTTGAAGGGCACAGTTGCATACTTATGAAAACATTCTGCTCTGTGTCATCCTCTTCTGCCCTCCAGGAGCCAGGACTTTAGAGTAGCTACTTTCTGAAACATTGCTGATTACCTTGGCAGTGGGTTAATAAAACCTAAGCAAATGGGCTACTCAACTTCACCATCATCATCTAAAATCCATATTATATGTCAAGAGAAAGAAGACTGAACTCTGTCCTTCTATGGAAGGAGACACTGTATAAATGAGATTAACAGCCATGGACTCTAAAATCAGTGCTTGGTTCATAGCCTGGGGCTGTTATTCATTCCGTGATACCTGGAAAAACCTCTTAAACTCTGTTTGCCTCAGTGTTCTTAATTATAAGATGATTTAAAAAGGTCTGTCTAGTCAAAGCTATGGTTTTTCCAGTAGTCATATATGTATGTGAGAATTGAACTATAAAGAAAGCTGAGCGCTGAAGAACTGATGCTTTTGAACTGTGGTGTTGGAGAAGACTCTGAGAGTCCCTTGAACTGTAAGGAGATCCAACCAGTCCATCCTCAAGGAAATCAGTCCTGAATATTCATTGGGAGGACTGGTGTTGAAGCTGAAACTCTAATACTTTGGCTACCTCATGTGAAGAACTGCCTCATTGGAAAAGACCCTGATGCTGGGAAAGATTGAAGGCAGGAGGAGAAGGGGGCAACAGAGGATGAGATGGCTGGATGGCATCACCGACTCGATGGACATGAGTTTGAACAAGCTCTGGGAGTTGATGAAGGACAGGGAAGCCCGGAATGTTGCAGTCCATGGGGTCTCAAAGAGTCAGACACAACTGAGCAACTGAACTTGCCCTTAATAATAGTAGTACTTACCTTATGGAATTGTGAAGATTAAATGAATTTTTCTATAGCGTTTAGAATTATGCATTGCATAAAATCAGATTTAGAAAAGGATAGTTATCATTAATGTCTGTGTTATTACTCTTCTGGTAATACCTGAAACGAAGCTTTGGTTCAGTCTAAAATATCCTGACGTTTGATTGAGAATAATTATACCTTGATGATAAAGACTGAGTTGTTATTGTTTTCTTCCCTGAGTTCAATAACCTTATTTAGACTTCTCGGTTGGAATTGATAGTGGTTTCAATTGTCTTGTTGAAGATTCTCGTTGAAATAAATAGATTGCTCAATACCTTTAAAATTGTGAACTTGATTTAAAATTATTTCATTACCTTAAATGTTTTAATGCACTAAGAGTAGACTCTTAGAAAGAATACAAGTGTTGGAGACAGAACAACCATATATATGAATTTGACTAAGGTAGTTAATCTCTTTGAATCACAGAAAATAATAATAGCATCCTTATGGTTTTGATATGACAATGTGACATAATATACTGTAATAGTAAGCATAAAAATTGACTACAGTTCTAGCTACCTGGCTAATTTTAATCTGAGGCACATTGCACGTTCTCTACTACCAAATAAACTTTCAGTACCAGTTAATAGGATTCATTTATAAAATTTTGGAGAAATGATAATGAGCAGTACAAAAAATAAGTCACTATAACTGTGAAGAATCCAGTAATGGAGAGTATCAGTGATTAAAAGCTTACATGCTTTATATAGAACTTAGAGAACAATCTTTTTTGCAGTTGTTTAGATATTTTGTTGGATTTTACTATTCATTTACAGATATAGTACAATACTACTATAATCATGGTTTAGATTGTAAATAATAAAATCTGTATTCCATATTAATTTGAACTATACTTTTATTTATATCATGTATTTTTTAAGAAAAAGAAAAGTTAAAGTCAAGAATCTCTAATTGGAGTAAAAGAAGGAAAATTTAAACAATAGAATGTACTGTGATAAGTATTTTTAAAAGTAAAAGTGATTGTGCTGTTTCTCTTAGAAACAGAGTTTGGGAATTTAACCAAAGAAATCAGAAAGCATTAGAGTTCAATAGTTCTTTATTATTATTTAATAAGATGATTATCTTTTTCATTAAAAAATCTTTTCATTTTTATAGATAAGAAACTCTGGTGGGCAGACCAAAACTTAGCTCAGCTGGGAACCTGCAGCAAAAGAGATGGAAGAAACCCCACCGTTCTAAGAAATAAGACTTCTGGGGTTGTTCATATGAAAGTGTATGATAAAGAAGCTCAGCAAGGTAAGTCACATGGTAACGAATTTGTGTTGCCTTTTGAATACATAATTATTCATATAATTTTCTCAAGTCAACAATTGATGTTTCCTATTTTCCTACTAATAAAAAAAAAGGGGGAGGAGGGAGGCAAGTACTGCTTAATACTGCAGAAGAAATACCTTTAACATAAGGTATATAATGAGCTTTCAAAATGTAGCAAAGCTGCCCAAGGAATCTGAATTTGTCAGGTCTTCAAAGAGGTCTATTCAGTTCTTGATTTAAGAATATGAAAATAATTTTACAATCCCAGCAAAATATATTCAAAGTATAATTATGCCCAGAAAATGGATGAATAAGGAACTTCAGATGGACTATGTTGATACAAGAATTTCATAACCAAAAGCATTACATTGGCTCTAAGCATTTTGCTTTTTTGTTTCTCCTTGTCCAAATGGTATGCAGTGAAATGGAGTGAGGGAACTAACAGATGGTTTACATAGGTGGACTTGTCACCTTGCCCAAATGGCAATTAGATTAGAGATGCCAGGCAGTATGGCCCCACACCTGCTTGTTTTTTCTTAGTTTTTGCTTCATGATCCATGACATTAGCAGAACTCCCTTCCCAGGAAAAATATTCTTCTATATTCTACTGTCTTATTTATATCACGGCCGTGAAAATACTTTTGTTCATATATTTTTTTGCTTAGGGAAAAAATATCCAGAAAACTTAAAAAGATTTTTATCCAAAAGATTTGGGCATGTAGACCAAAGCAGGTAAGGGTAGAGATAAGAAAAATGAACCAAAAAAGTTTTTAAAAAGGCAATAAAAAAGAATAGTGAACCAAAGGGTTCACTAATTCTGAAGACAGGTGACAACAATCAAGCAGGCAGAATTAATTTATTGGAAAATACCAAATGAAAATCATACTGTATCCAGAGACAAAATGAAAACCATATTCAGGATTGCCTTTTCTGAATAGAGTATGGGCCAAATTTTAGTCCAAGAAATCCTTTCTTGCCAGTAGTAGCGGGGAATTTCTTTATCAAGGAAAAAAATATTTTTAAGATAAACAAATTACTTTGTAAAGCAATCTGATTACTGAGATCCATTCATGGTTGAGATGACACTGATATCCAAACTCATATGCACAAATCTGTATCTATTCTCTGATTCTTTTTTGTTATTGTCTGTAATAATGAATGAGTGTTTTCACTAGGAATTATTTAATAGAAAAAAATTCTGTATCAAAATAAATGATTTTAGAGGCATTCAAGTCTTGGAAAATAGATTATATAACTGGAAATAAAATACTGGTACTCAGTAAATAAATATGATTGCATTTTTGTGGATTTCAATACAGTGTATTTGTTAAGTGTAAAAACTTACAGTATTGTGATACTTAAGTTTATAGTCTACACTGAATGAAATCATATCTGAAAACATTCAACAATATAAAATACAAATTAGAAAAGGGGAGATTATATTTCCAAACATTAAAAAAAACATGTATTCACTTCTTCAAAAGAACACACACATACTTTGTTGAAAATTGTAAATTAATAAAATAGTCAAATTTTTTGTAGATACAGTTGCAATGAAGTTTCTTGGAAGAAAAATTCAGTATATTATGCTTGTCTCACATTGTTCATTTTAACAAGGCCCATTAATCTTTTAAGGATTTGATTCTATAGGTAGAGTTGGGGCTTCCATGCACTGTGAAAGTATTTTCAAACTGACCAGGACCTCCAACACTTAGAAATTAATGGTATGATAATACTAAACTTAAAATACTGTTTCTACCAGAAGAATATGCTGATAAAAGCATCTGTATTAAAGACAACCCCATTAACAGAATCATAGCAGATAGTTTAAAAGCTTCATTAGTATGAAATATGGGCAATTTAGGACTACTTAAGGTGTTAACAGTACTGCCACTTCAGATTTCAAAGTACAATTAGTTACTTCATTTATCATTTTTGATACAGATCACTGGAGAGCTGAGACTTCTCCTTAGCCAAGTGGACTTTTCTAGTTCCACTAGTGAATTGAGGAATGAAGTTTGAACATCTATTATCAAAGCAAAATATTAAGCCAAACCACCTTTTCTAATGTGCTAGATAGTCACCACCTAAATTATTACTTAAAAAAATCTCTATTATTTTCTGCATTCAATTTATATTTAATAGGCAAAGATACTTATTAAAAATGATTTTTATTTTACTTTTTCTCTTAGAGACTAAGCAAATAATATACAATATGTGTTATTGCTGTGCAATATTATTAGCATAGTGAGTTTTATTATTTATAAAAAAATTATATCTCATTGCATATTTCTATCATTATTAAGGTTTAAAATACACAATCCCAGAAGCTCCTTTTTCTTCATTCTTCATGCATTTTGGATATCAAGGTTATATAACTCTGTATTTTCTCTTGTTTTTATAAATCATTCTATAATCCATTATTCTTTATTTCTTTAATTACTTTGTTTCCTCTGCTGTCCATTTGTTGTTTTTTCAAAATTTATAGATAAGTATCACTTGTTAGATTTTTGCTGTTCAATGGTAGTTGGAAAAAAATCTATATCTAAATGCATATTGCTATAGATTGTCATTGTATTTTAATATACATTCACATGTTGTTGTTCAGTTGCTCAGTCATGTCTGACTCTTTGTACTGCAGAATGCCAGGCTTCCCTGTCCTTCACTATTGCCAGCAGTTTGCTCTAATTCATGTCCATTGAGTCAGTGATGCCATCCAACCATTTAATTCTCTGCCGACCCCTTCTCCTCAATCTTAACCAGCATCAGGGTCTTTTCCAGTGAGTCAGCTCTTAGCATCTGGTGGCCAAAGTATTGGAGTTTCAGCTTCAGCATCAGTCCTTCTAATGAATATTCAGGGTTTATTTCCTTTAGGATTGACTGACTGGTTTGATCTCCTTACAGTCCAAGGGACTCTCAAGAGTCTTCTCCAGCACCCCAGTTTGAAAACATTAGTTCTTTTGTGCTCAGCCTCCTTTATGGTCCAACTTTCATATCTGTACATGACTACTGGAAAAACCATGGCTTTGACTATATGGACCTTTGTCAGCTGTGATGTCTCTGCCTTTTAATGTTGCCTAGGTTTGCTATAGCTTTTCTTCCAAGAAAGCAAATGTGTTATAATTTCATAGCTGCTGTCACCATCAGCATTGGTTTTGGACCCAAAAAATTAAGCCTGTCAGTGTTTCCACTGTTTCCCAATCTACTTGCCATGAAGTGATAGGACTGTATGCCATGATCTTTCATTTTTTAAATGTTGAGTTTTAAGCCAGCTTTTTCCACTTCACCCTCATCAAGAGACTGTTTAGTTCCTCTTCACCATCTGCCATTAGGATGGTATAATCTGCATATCTGATGTTATTAATATTTCTCCTGGCAATCTTGATTCAAGCTTGTAATTCCTCCAGCCAAGCATTTTGCATTATTACTCTGCATATGTTAAATAAGCAGGGTGACAGTATATAGCCTTGAAGTATCCCTTTCCCAATTTTTAACCAATCCATTGTCCCATGTCTGTTCTAACTGTTGCTTCTTGGCCTGCGTGCAGGTTTCTCAGGAGGCAGATAAATGGTCTGGTATTCCCTTCACTTTAAATTTTTTTTTACATTTACTGTGTTCCACACAGTCAGAGGCTTTAGTGTAGTCAATGAAACAGAAGTAGATGTTTTTGTGAAATTCTCTTGCTTTCTATGATCCAACAGATGTTGGCAATTTAATCTCTGGTTCCTCTGCCTTTTCTAAATCCAGCTTGTACATCTGAAAGTTCTCGGTTCATGTACTGTTGAAGCCTAGCTTAAAGGATTTTGAGCATAACCTTGCTAACATGTGAAATGAGCACACTTGTGTTGTAGTTCACTTAAGAACGCTTTCTTATCTCTCCTTACTATTCCTTGGAACTCTGCATTCAGTTGGGTATATATTTCCCTTTTTCTTTTGCCTTTCACTTATCCATTCACATGCTTCCTATAAAATGAAATAAGTGTTGGGTCAGTGTAGAATCATTATAGATCTATAAAAATAATTGGCTCATCACTAAAATAGAAATAGAGCTGAAAATTCATCTTATTATTATGTCAGCTTGGTAAAAAGGAATAAATCAATTAATCTTTATTAGTTTATATAGGAAACAAAGGTAATCATTTCAAAAGTTCAAGGCAAATCATAGCATGTGAATCTATGTAAGAACAACCACCAGTTATGGGAAATCAGCAAAGAATGTGGTAGATCTCCCTGATGAGAAATTGTCCCAGTTGAGCCTATTTCACACTTCAAAAATGACAGAGCATGTGACAGGTTTGATTGAACATTTAAATCCCTTTAGACTATCTTGAATTCAGGAGATTAGAAATAATGAGCTGCACTGGTATTTTGAATTTTCCATAGAGCACTATTGATATATAGCTTTCATCATGTTTTGTAATTCTCATTGGATTTATTGCACTTCACACCAGTGTTTGAACATCCAGCAAATGTCATTGCATGTCCTAGAATAATAAAAATGTTATAAAACTGGGATATTTAATGAACTTGCTGGATAAGATTGTAAATTACTTAACATCATGCTACCAGCTTTAATTAGAACATTGGGCCTAGTAAATTCAATGGAACATCTTTATAGAATGCATAACTCTGATTAACTGACTAATATTTGTTATTGCTACTACACAGGAATAAGGAAAATTAATATGCCAATTAGTTAGATAACTCTTATGGGTGTGTCTTACATTTCTTTTGGAAGAATTATGTTCCTTGAAATGGCAACAGTTAGTTCCTTGCTTTTAAGAAATTATATATATATATATATATATTTATATATCTCCTTACTTTTAATGGTATAATCTTTGAGTCAATAATATAAGTTAATAACTATTTATTTGATTCAGTTGGATCAAGTATTCTTGAAAATGAGGTAACTGTAGAGTTGAAGTGAAATTTAGAAGTTAGAAAGGAGATTTCCTGGTTTATGTGACCTTAAAGTATTAGAGTCTATGACCACACTCGTGACACACCCATGACTTTTCTGTCACTATGAATTCTCTCATGTGTCTCACTTTTCAAAATATTAATTATTATTTATTGTAAATATATATTTACTGATATATAATTGACAGATAATTGGTTAAAATGTATAGTGTGTTGATTTAATATTTTTTATATTGCAATATGGTTACTACTGTAGTGTGAGTTGTTACATCACATAGTTATCATTTCTTTTCTTAGTGAGGACATTTAATATCTAATCTATTGTCATTCAGTTGCTAAGTCATATCTGACTCTTTGCAGCCACAGGGACTACAGTATACCAGGCTTCCCTGTCCTCCACTGTCTCCCAGAGTTTGCACAAGCTCATGTTGATTGAGTCGGTGATGACATCCAACCATCTCATCCTCTGTCATCCCCTTCTCCTCCTGCCTTCAATCTTTTTCCTAGCATCAGGGTCTTTTCCAATGAGTCGGCTCTTTGCATCAAGTGGTCAAAGTATTAGCGCTTCAGCATCAGCATTAGTCCTTTCAATTAATATTCAGGTTGATTTCCTTTAGAATCAACTCTCTTAAATTGATTATAGTATTATTGTCTGTAATCACTATACTGTGCTTCTTTTGGAAAGACAGACTTCAACTATAATCTGCTACTTCAAATTATTTGAGGGAATAAAACATGATACTAACCAATATGAAACAACAGCATTTACAAATCAATAATAACATGTTGTTATAATATTTGTTTAAACCATTGATATTGAATTACATGTGATTTACTTTTCTTGACTTTTATGTTTCTTTTGTTTGTTTTTCTACTTTGCAGGCAGCAATTCCTGCCAACTAAATAATGGTGGATGTTCTCAGCTGTGTTTACCAACATCTGAAACTACAAGAACTTGTATGTGTACAGTGGGATATTATCTCCAAAAGAACCGCATGTCATGTCGAGGTATAAGGTTTTGAAAATCTTATTTCTGATGCATTTATTTCCTTGATACAGATTTTAGGCAACCAGAGCCAGCTTTATCTTTGTTTACTGAGATTACCATATAATTCTTTATTCTTTATTTTGTTAACATGATGTGTCACATTGATTGATTTATAGACATTGAACTATCCTTGAATCCCTTGCATAATATACCTGATCATGATGTATGATCCCTTTAACATATTGTTAAATTCAATTTGCTAACATTTAGTGAGGATTTTCACATCTGTGCTCATCAGTGATATTAGCCTATCATGTTTATCTTCTTGTGGTATCTTTGTCTGGTTTTGGAATTAGCGTGATGCTGTCCTCATAGAAATAATTTGGAGGTGTTCCTTCCTATGGAATATTTTTTTGGATAGCTTGAGAAGGATACCGAGATCCCTAAAGTGGCTGCTGCCAGCCTGTCAGTCCCCAGGGGCTTCCCAACTTCCTCCTGCCTCTCAAGGAGGCTCTCCAGGATCCCCAAGTGGATCTGACCCAGGCACCTTCCAAACTACTGTCTCTTGCTGGTACTGGCATATGTGAGATTTTGTGGGTACTCTGTAAAAGAGAAGCCTCTGTGTCCTGTATATCTTTGGCTCTCCAAAACAAGTTCAGCTGGTTTTCAAAGCTCAGCTTTCTGGGGGCTTGTCTTTAAGGGCAGGATCCTTGGACTGGGGAGCCCTGTGTGGGGCTCAGACCCTTCACTCCTCAGGAAGGACCCCTGTAGTTGTGATCCTCCTCCCGGGGACTAGGTGTGTTTCCTGACTGACAAGATCGTGTCTCTGCCCCTCCTACCCATGTTATTGTGATTCTTTCTTTAAATAAAGTATAAAGGAAAAAGTGGAAAATCTTTTCTGCTAATTTTCAGAATGTTCTCATAAGTAGATGCTCTGTAAGTAGTTGTAATTTTTGCCTTCCTTTGGGAGGAGGTAAGTTCAGGGTCTTTCTACAATGCATCTCAATCCCCTCTCCTGCCAATGGAATGATTTCAATATTAAATATTCATTTTGCTTTTGTTTTCTTTTAAATTTAGGTATAGAGTCATTTCTTATGTACTCTGTTCATGAAGGAATCAGGGGAATACCTCTGGAACCAAGTGACAAAATGGATGCTTTGATGCCTATCTCAGGAACTTCATTTGCTGTGGGAATAGATTTCCATGCAGGTAAATAGCTTTTTATTTATAATTTATGTTTGATGTTTTTATTTATTAAACATGATGGAAATAGGACCTTTCCATCTGTACTCTGATAGTCAAAATGAGGAATAAGGAAACAAATCAGAAGTGAATTTCTAAGCCATACACAAATTGTTATAAATAAGTTTTGTCCTAAAAAGTAAAATTTTTCTAACATATGGCAATATAAAAATGACATATTTGTCACTTGGTTGCTTTGTTTTTACTTTTTTATTTTTCAAATGGCATGTTTACTTTTCTCCAATGATACATATTTAAAAAACACTTTAGCTTATATACTTAAACATATATATTTATTTTTCAGAATGTGATTATCTATTCTAATACAGGTAGCAGCAAATGAAAGTGAAAATGTTAGTCCCTCAGTCATGTCTGACTCTTTGCAACCCCTTGGATCTTAGCCCACCAGGCTCCTTTGTCCATGGATTTCTCCCGGCAAGAATACTGAAGTGTGAAGCCATTCCCTTCTCCAAGGGATCTTCCCAACCCAGGGATTGAGCCTAGGTATTGCAGGCAGATTCTTTACTGTCTGAGCCATCAGGGAAACCCCAAGAATAGTGGAGTCCAAATAATTGAAACACTTATAAATGCTAAGCCATTCTCTATTACTTTTCAGTACAGTAGCTATCATTTTAAAGTCAGAGTTTAACTTCCCTTTTTGTTTTAGCAGTGAAAGAAAGCAGATTGAACACTACCATTTTTCTGTGGCTAATAACAAGTATATGATGGAGGGGGCAGTTCCCTGGTGGTCTAGTGGTTAGGATTCAGCACTTTCACTGCCAGGGCCCAGGTTCAATCCTTGGTTGGCAAACTGAGATACCACAAGCTGAGTGTCAAAGCCAAACAAATGAACAAAACAAATAAACAAACAAAAAAAAGTGTGTGATTGGGAATTGGTGGTAGAAACTGTTAAATCTATTGTAGGATATAAGTCATTTGTTCTAATTGCTAAATTCAGATATAGCATAAGCATTGGATATACTTCTTTTGTTCATATTAATATTTATTATTATATGCTTGAAGGATTAAATTTATAAAAACAGATTTTTCCATCTCTCATCCAACCAAGTCTTGTGCTTCTTGAGTTAATGTCTCAGTGTTGAAGATATAATTCATGTTCCCAGTATTTTTTTTATATGTGTAAAGACAATTTTATCTAATATTAAAATAATCCTTCTTTGACCTGTAAACTTTACAAAAATAAACATCAGTACATGAGCTTCTGATATTAGCCTAATTTTCCTTCAGCTTTTACATGTTGTTCAATCATATGTTAATGCAATGCATGGCTATAAATTTAAAAATTACTGGGAATTTTCACAGATGAATGAAAGATGCCTTTTAATAAGAAGATCATTTGTACCAAATACTTTGAATCACAAAGAGGCAAATTTCCTATGTTTTTTAAATGGTTAAATGTTTTTTCCAAATATATATAGAGAGATATAGCATATTTTATTGATTGATATGCTAATTTTGCCAAAATTAGTGTGATTTTTTTTTTTATCAAACAAGGCTCTTTGATCCATTCTCATTATTTGTGGGATGCTCACTACCCTGCCATGTATAATCTACCCTGCCTTTATTTACAAGCATATCTTTCTTTAGAATTTTTAATAGGATTTAATAGATATAAAACTAAGAAAAACTTGAACTTCTTGAAAAGTGTATTCATATAAGTATATGTATTTTTACTAAATATACATAATCCCATGTTTTAGCTGGTATCACATATTTGATTCTTTTAAACACTCAATGATTTTTTAAAGTATTTGATGAATTTCCAAATCATATGTCAAATAAGCCATTTGGTCAAATGCTGTGATTAGATCATTAGTAACCTCTTGTTCCTTAAGGGCAAACTGATTATTTGCATGAGTTGAATTTACTCTCCGGGTTTTATAATGACCCTGAGATGCTGAAGTTTCAAATAATATGCCATGAAAGAGGTAATTTTATTTGCAAAGAATAGTATTCTCCCTATTTCTACATGTGTGCTAAGTCACTTCATGTCCAACTCTTTATGACCCCATGGACCATAGCCCACCAGGCTCCTCTGTCCACGGGATTCTCAAGGCAAGAATACTGGAGTGGGTTGCCATGCCCTCCTCAGGGGATCTTCCCAACCCATGGATCTAACAACCCCTTTCTCTTATGTCTCCACCATTGGCATGCAGATTCTTTACCACTAGTGCCACCTGGGAAGCCCCAAATCCTTAGTAACTACTGATATTTTGTAATAAACATACTTCATATCAAAATAGTTTTTCAATAGAACAATTGCTAGTTATTTGTTAAAACTTTGTGTTCTTCATATTGTACCTGTCTATATTTTAAAATTGCATTCTTAGAAAGGAAATCTCTTTAGAAAATCATTTTATTCTAAATGTAAAAGGATGTTAGCATTTGGAATAGTCATGTGAAATTAAAATGCTTAATAATCTATTAAAATTTCTGTTAATCAGAGACAGAGTTAGAACTTGCTTTGAAATCAAAGAGGATCAGACATAGGGGCCAATAAAACCTATGGTGGGAAGAGGCCAGATTTTAGCAACAGACAACTTGGATTCTATAACCAGTTTAAACACTTAACAAGTGTTGACCTTGGGTACATTGCTTAATTTTCCTGAGGCTGTTTCCTCACCTTTGGTGGTAGGAGAATATTTAGATCACTTTGTGCAAATGTTTGAAACAGTGTTTGATACACATAGGTACTTAGAAAATAGTGGTGATATCATAGAAATCAATAAATTTCCATGGAAAACAGCAAATTGTAGAAGTTAGCATATGTGATAAATATCTACAAACCTGTTCTGCAAACTATATTTAAACTCCCAGTTAGCAAGGATTTTGTTTTCTGTTTTTTTTTTCTGTTCAGTTATCTGCATAGATTAGTAGTTGTTTCTTAATTTTTTCGGGACAGAAAGAGTAAGTTAGTAACTTTCTCTAGTGAAAATGAACTTAATGATAATGAATAATATGTAGAGCAGATATTTAAAGATTAAATAGTATCACTAGCTCTTTGAAGTCATTAAATATAAACCTAGGAGGCTAGACAGTGCCTGATGGACCGTACTTAGACAGTAAACCAACAGAAAACACTAATGATGATGGTGGTGGTGGCAGTCTGACCAGGAGTTTTTGACCATGTTTCCACATACCTTTGGTGCTTCCTTCTACTATACAATCTGATCCTTTCATGATTGCATTTTGTGAAAATGTATTAGTATCAGAATAAGTGTCAGAAACTTGATTCATACCAATATCAACTGTAGACAGCATAGAAGCTCTGTGGCTAGGCTGAGTGAAGATGCTTTTGAGAGGAAGGAAGGAAAATAACTGAATTGCCCCAGAGAGATTAATAGAAAAAATAATTTTTGAGACATCAATCCCTATTTTTTTTAATCAAGACTTTTATACCTAATCATAGGTTCTTCCTCCAGTAGTTCCCTATGCAGACATTCTATCTCCTCTTCTTTCATTGATTGTATTAATTTCAGAGACATAATTTCTACTTTTAGGATCAAAATAAAGATGACAAAATATAAGGGCACAACAGCCTCTTATTCTAAACATAATAAGGAAATGGTGTGAAAGAGGATTGCTTGTCAAGTATGACCATCATAACTTATATAATATTATTTCACTACCACAATTCTCAGGACTAAATATATGCTCAAATCCATACCTTTCACAAGGATTAACATATCTGAATCTTGCTGGGTTTTGGTTGTAATGAATTAAAGTTTTCTGCAGTGAGTGAAAAAATTTCTTTCACCAGATGAAGCAATTCTGGATACTACCCACAGAAGAAAGAAGACCCTGTGGCTATTTCAAAATGTTCAAAGCATTCTTTATCACTTCACTGGAAAAGTCCCATTCCACTGGAAAAAAAAAAAAATTCAGCTTTGAAAATCCTGGCCTGCTGGGTGATATCCCTCCTGATGAATGAATACTGCATTTGATGTTTTAAAGATATATGTTAATTAGGGGAAAAGCCTTCATAACAAAGCTCACTGCTCCAGTTAAAAATGTGATCTTTAGTAAGCAATGCTCTATTCAATTTCCCCACCCCCACTTTGGGGATATTCATGACTTTTTCATAATAATCACATAATAGGATATTACTTAACTGGATAAAATTCTACTCAGAGCATAATCATTTACTGAACTTTTCCAGCATACATTCTTTTTCCGTCTTTTATCTCTTTTGTTCAAATTGGAGTTATCCAACTCAGTGTTAACAAATGTTGATTACTATCTGCTAGGAGTAGTACATCACAGCTAAGTTGCTGTGGGGGATAAAGATAAACAAGAAATAGTTTCAGAAGTAATGCATGAATGGATGATCAGTAGGATATTTTTTTCTTTTTTAAAGAGAGCATCAAAGAGCCATTGTTGGGATGTCATTGCTTTACAGTTACTATGGGGAATATTCTAATGTCTTTTCCCACCGTCACATAGTGATCTGGCTATTAAGACAATACACAAACTGACAAAGCATACCATTACACATCTGTTAAAATCCAAAGAATATAAAACACAAAGACTACATCCTAATGTAACCTATAGATACTAATATAAACTGTGGACCTGTCAGGGTAGGTTCAATACTTGTAACAGATGTACCACTCTTATTTGAGATGCTGCTAGTGGAAGAGGCTGTGAGTGTAGGAAAGGAAAGGGTATATGGGGACGCCTGCTCAAATTTGCTGTGAATTTAAAACTGCTGTAAAAATAAAGTCTATTATAAAAATACACAACATTGAAAGAGAATATGTGACACGACACTGTTGCTGTATTTACACAGTTGGATGTCATTTATTTCCGTGAAAGACGTTCTTCTTAATAGTCTCACGTCATTTACATCTATCTTTGGATGTTAGAATGAACTTTTGACTCAATCTAGTGGCATTTCTCATGTTACAGAGAAGGAAACAAACCCAGAGAGATCGGGGGAGGGAATAGTAATGGAGTGTCCTACTTTTAATTCTTCATGCTATGCCATCTTGCATATCTAATGTCTTAAACACAATCTTACTTAGACCATATTGGCACTACTTGATGAAACTAAATTGCACTTCTGCAAATTTATACTGATAGAAGATCATGTTTTATTTTGATTTATGTAAAGAACCATATAGCTTTAAATCCATTTCATAATTGAAGCAGGTGACACTCAAGTGAGAGGCTCATTTTCCTTTGCCGGGAGGCTTAGCAAACAGCTGTTTACAATTTTTTTCTAATAACCATTCTGTCACCAACCAAGGCCAAAGAAGAATTATAGAAAGAATTCATTTTATGTCAGTAACAGCAATAACTTAAGAAATACAATACTGTTGCTTTCAGACATTTTTTCAATTTTATGAAAACCATTTCCTTGGCAACAAAGTGAATTTTTAGGGCTGGTTCAATTTCTTCTTGCTCTTGTGACAGTGAACCAATACTATTTGTGTTGTCATTTCAAATTTGCTTCAAGACTGTATTTTCAAATCATGTGAACAGTTTGTATGTATTTGTAGATAGTCAAGTCCAGTAAATCTTTCAAGACATATAATACCAACTGCCACCAGAAAACAAACTTTCCAATACTACCAGGAAACAAATATAAAATACAAACATACATAGAATAAGTCATTATAGGTTAAACAAATTATTGGAAGTAATTCACAAATCCTTTTTGGATAATTTCTGAACTCAGGCATAAAATACAAAGCAAAAGAAAGTAACCTTCTTTTAGGCATCTGGACTTCTCAACAGGTTACCTGAAATCAAAAGCTCCAGAAGATTCACAGTGATGAGCTACTATGATGAAAGCTTTTATCAGTCAGCTTATTTAGGGTATATTATTCTGTTATCAAAAGAGTAACAAAGTTTCATGAAACTTCTTTCTCAGGCAGTTACCATTCCTCATGGAAGTGAAAGGTCCCAATACCAGCTTTGTACTTATTCACAGGAGTACATCCAGTCTATTTGAACACCTTTTTCCCCCCTCTCCTGAGTCTCTCTGTGCTTTTGTATTTATTTTTAGCTTCTCAAGATCCTTTTCAGCTTAGGATTCTCTTCAGGTATCTCTTATATGTTTATATCTGATAGGCTGATGTCCTTCCTACTCTTTTCCTTGTCAAAACTGAGTTTTGAACCCTATTCTCAAAAGATCTGGTTACACTAATTTATAATAAATTATTAAGAGTGGCTAACAAATTGACAAGTTATCTTACTGGTATGTTTGAACAAAGCACTGTATATTAACCAAATATTACAAATCCAACAAAAACACAATTAAAGACATGTGACGAAAATATGTTTAGGAATAGGTCGATATTTTGGATATTTTTGAAATTATTTCCTACTCTGTCTCTGAGATAATAGATTGGCATCTATTTCGTTGTGGAAACTGCTGATAGATCAAATGATAATGTGGAGGTCTCTTTTAGCTTAGGTGCATTGATATCATTAATATTGTTAAGTGTAACTTTAACCCAGAAGTGTTTATTTCCCCCATTTTAAGAAAACTGAGGACACATTAGTCCATTTTCCTTTTTGATACCCTGTCTTTAAAAATAAATTTAAAAGCTATAATTCAGCTTCTAAGATTGTTGGCCATTAGTTTTTAATCAAGTAGACAACTTTCTAGTTAAAAGAGGAAAAAAGAAGTTATTTAATTGATTTTCTGACTGGCCATAAGGAATGGATGATCTTTAATTTCTTTTTTTTTCTCATATGGTTTTATTCTTAGCCAGGGGCAGTAAGAGGTAAGTGGATCCTTTTTGGGAACTTGAAAGGAAAAATGAACTAATTATTTCTATAAAATTCTTACTATTTTTAGAATATGGACCTGGCTAAACTAGAAATCTTAGAAATGGAACTAATCACTCATGGTAGATTAGGAAGAGGATGAAATTAAACTAACATCCTCAAAAATCCTTATCATTTTTTAAACAGTTACTTCATTATCATAGTTAAATTTGGAAAATTTTATGTGCTTATGCAATGTAAGTGATCAAAATAATCTGTTGAGGAAGACAGTATTTTAAACAATGAAGAAGATCTGGGTTTGGGGGTGTAATACAGACTCCAGGGGATGGTGAGGGACAAGGAGGTGTGGTGTGCTGCAGTGCATGGGTTGCAAAGAGTGGACATGATTTGGAGACTGAACAATAACAAAATGAATGCAGACGAGAGTTGATTGCTTTGGAATGCTCAAATTAAATTATTCATTAAGTACTCGTCTTTGGATTTTTGCCCTTGAAATTCATATAAGTCATGATTGAATAACCAGTAGTGAAGTAGTCAATATTAGATCCCTGATAATTTCATAATGAGAACTTTAATCATGTTGTACTTATGGTTGGAAAAGATAATTGATAGGCAATATTAGGGCATAGGATTTGGGGGAACAATGATAATATGGTTACCACTTGTAGGATTACCCCTGATAAACTTAGGAGCAGAAGGTTAATGATACAGCCTCATCTGAGACAGAGCGGGGGAGATGATGATAGTGGTCACTGTCATCATCAAGAGGAGAATAAGAAAATTATTATCTCTTGATGTTTATATTATTTTTTAAATTTTATTTTTATGTTTTTAACACCAAAAACATTTTCTGTTAGGGTATAGCCAATTCACAATGCTGTGATAGTTTCAGATGAACAGTGGAAGGACTCAGCCACACGTATACATGTATCCATTCTCTACCCAATCCTCCTCCCATCCAGCCTGGCACATAACGTCGAACAGAGTTCCATGTAATGTTTGTATTATTTATCTGTTGCTCTATAACAAATTACTAAAATTTAGCTGCTTAAAACAACAAAAAAATAGTATAGCATCTATGAGATACCTTAGGTCTCTTATGAGGTTGCCTTCAAAGTATTGGCCAGATGTGTGGTCTCATCAGAAGGCTCAACTAGGGAGGATCTGTTTCCAAATTATCGATGTGGTTGATGGCAGGAATGATATCCTTGTGAGTGTCTGACTGAGGGTCACAGCTCCCCACTGACTATTGACATTAGTTTCTTGTGATGAGTGCCTCTCCACAGGACAGTTTAAAACATGGTGCTTGCTTCCCTTAGAAGTAATGCTAATAATAACAAAAGAGAGGAAAAGAAGCACACGGAAACTATTAATAGAAGCCAGAGCTTTTGTAACCAAATACCATAAGTGATAGCCCATCATTTTAATATATTCTATTTATTAGAAGCTAGTTATTCAGTCTAGCCCACATTCAATGGAGCGGATTAGAGGAGGGAATGAATACCAGATGACGGGAATCACTGGTGGCCACATCAGAGGCTGCTTACAACAATATTACAGATTTTTGTCCATATTATCTTTATACATTGTTGTCTAAAAGGTGAATTTTGATTGTCAGTTTGGATTATCCATGAGGCGCCTCTACAGACAGCTTCTGAATTCTGGTTTAAACCAATTGATGATGAATTAATATGAAGAACCAGGATCACAGTCTTGAATCTTTTACCTCTAATAAATAATAAGCCTTAGATACCTGGAGAAGTGTTCTAGGCGGAGAAAAATAATAAGACCTAAGTAAACTGTCAAATGCTTTACAGTAGGAATGGGACAAAGCTGAATATATGTATGTGTGTGTGTACACACACACACACACATATACACATATATATTTCCTAATGTGTGTGTAGATATATATACACACACTCATATGTGTATATATGTGTGTGTGTGTTACATATGTATTTCCTAAACCATAGTTTTCTTTATACTACCATGCTAGGGTAAGATATAAATGAGGAAAGATTCCAGAAGCACTCAAGAATGAATGTGTTTTTAAGAACAGCAACAAATGTATTATATTTGTGGCCATTCAGTGCCTTGGGTTCAGAAAGCCAGGCTGGGGATGGGTTATAGTTTGTGGTCCTGGTACTAATATCTGACTTAGTAGTTCTATGACAGTGGTTCTCAACTGGGGATGATTGTATGCCCCAGATTATATTTGGTAATATCTGGAAACATTTTCATTGTCACAACTGCAGGGATGCTTCTGGCATCTACTGGATAGAAGCCAGGGTTTCTGCTAAACAATACATAAGACAGATTTCCACAATAAAGAATGATTTAACCTCAAATGCTAAGTGCCAAGGTTGAAAAATCTAACATACATTTTCAATGATTTTGAAATGCACTTCTGATGTAATGTTACTATCCACGAAATTAGCAGACCCAATGTTTCTTTCATTAGGGGACTGTTTTTTATCTTAGTCATCTTATTCATTAGTATCTTGTTTTTCATATCATGAATTTGCCAAATTTGCTTTTGACCAGGATTCCAGAAAAATTCTCTAACAAAATCCAGAAACTCATAATATCAACTTTTACAGTTTTTTACCAGAGTCTGGAGAAGTCTTCATGTAATAACAACTTACACTAAATCTTCTATTGACAACTGTCTGGCACCAACGGCTTTTAAGAAAAGCTCTTTCAAGAAATTGTTTAAAGATATCTAGGATTGCGTAGGGGATACAGAGGTGTATGACACCCACAAAATTATGAGTGTAGTTGCCTTCTTCTTGGCACCAATGCAGGCTGTGTGTTGACTGATGTTAAATATACTTAGAATGAGTTCTGTTGTATCTAGTGTTCCTGTCTAGAGTTTTGTGTCTAGGTAGGGAGCTCCAAAATACTTGGCAACAACTGGCAGTTCTTTATGCTCACCCACCATGGGACACAGAGCATCTGTGCAAATCTTCCAAGGATAGCATGTTATCCCCCACTGTTTGCTGTGGATAAAGCTTTCTGTTAGTATATTCATCTAGGACTATGCTGGAAAAAAAAAAAAAAAAAAAGCCCGATCTTTAGAATTTTGTCTTATTTATTTATTATTTAATTTTATTGAGGACTGAATGAGAGGGGCTAGATGTAAATCAAGTGGGGAAAAACTCAGATGCAACCAGAAATGGAACGTTATAGTCAGTATAATAAATACTGGAATAGATTACTTACAAGTTATGAATCTCTGGCTCTGGAAGATTTTAAAGAGTTAAAACAAACCACTTCTGAATCATGATTTCTCTGGGTGTCTTTCAGCTTTTTTTTGACTATTCAACTTCAAGTATTAACAGCTTCAACTGTAACAACCTGTAGGCTATTTTTTAAACCCATCTATTTTCTTAGTCAACAGTCATTAGAACCTATGTGAATAGAATCAGAATTAGGTTTACGTGATTGAAGCCAGAAAGTGGACTATTGTGAATCTATTCTTTTCTTCAGGGAAAAAACAAAAGAGATGTTCACAGAAGAGATTCTCTTTGAGTTCCTGCTTTCCTTACAAATTAAATATTAAGATACTAAAAATAATTGATGATTCCACAGTAACTCAAGGTTCTAACTATATGTGAAAAGCTATTTTCTAAATCCTGGATAAGAGGATTCCAAAATTTTATGTTACTTATGAGACATTATGCTGATTATAAGGAAAAAGAGCTAAGATTTATTGGTGACTCTTATTCATAACCTTATTTAAAATGTGACTATAGACTTATATTTGTTTCCATTTAATGTTCCCCCTTAATACTATTTTAGTGATAAAGCAAGTGATATTTTTGAGCTTGGCTCAGACTTGAATTTACAGATGCAATAAAGAATTACAATGAATGTATTTGCATACTATTTACAGTGTTAGCGTGAAACCCTATTAACCCAAAATAGTGATGATTAAATGAAAAGGTAGACATCCACCAGTTCAATAATCATTAAACATTATTGAAATGAGCTTATGGAATAATAGTCCTTAGTTCAGCAATCATTTATTGATGGCAGATGTCAATTTTTAAATATTTTTATTTATTAATTTTTTTTCTAAATTGTACATAATGGGGAATTTGGAAAATTAAGAAACATGGAACTAAGTTGAGACAAAAATTACTACACCAACAGCAACTGTTAATATTTTGGAGTATTAACATTCAGTCTATGTTTTTAAAATATAAATATCTTATTTTGATAAAATGTTATCTTAAACTTTTTACTTAATATTTTAACATGAACACCTTACTATGTTGTAATCAACAATCTGTAAATACTATTTTGAATAGAGCTACATTATTTATCATGTGGCTTAGCAGAGTTTTTTTTTTCCTTTCTAATATTTTTGAAACTTCTGATTGTTTTAAGGTTTTAGCTGTAAGTCTTTTTCAACATTTGTGATAATTCCTCAAAACACAGTTTCCTTTTTTTAAATAACTAATAACTTTTTTGAGATATAATTCACACATCATAGAATGAATACATTTAAAGTGTATATGTCAGTGGTTTGGAGTATATTCAAAAAGTTGTACAACCATCACCAATATCTAATTTTAGAACATTAGAGTGATTAGGTATCATCTGCATATCTGATATTATTGCTGTTTCTCCCTGCCATCTTGATTCCAGCTTGTGAGTCACCCAGCCCAGCATTTCACATGATATACTCTGCATATAAGCTAGGTGACAATATACAGTCTTGATATACTCCTTTTCCAATTTTTAAACCAGTCCATCGTTCCATGTCTGGTTCTCACTGTTGCTTCTTGACCCACATAGCGGTTTCTCAGGAGACAGGTAAAAGAATTTCCCACAGTTTGTTGTGATCCACATAGTCAAAGGCTTTAGCGTAGTCAATGAAACGGAAGTAGATGTTTTTCTGGAATTCTCTTGCTTTCTGTGATCCAACAGATATTGGCAATTTTTTCTCTGATTCCTCTGCCTTTTCTAAATCCAGCTTGTACATCTGGAAGTTCTTGGTTCACGTACTGTTGATGCCTAACTTGGAGAATTTTGAGCATTACTTTGCTAGCATGTGAAGTGAGTGCAATTGTGTGGTAGTTTGAACTTTCTTTTGCATTGCCTTTCTTTGGAATTGGAAGGAAAACTGACTTTTTTCAGTCCTGTGGCCACTGCTGAGTTTTCCAAATTTGCGGGCATAATGTGTGCAGCACTTTCACAACATCATCTTTTAGGATTTGAAATAACTCAGCTGGAATTCCATCACCTCCACTTGCTTTGTCTGTAGTAATGCTTCCTAAGGCCCACTTGACTTTCCAGGATATCTGGCTCTAGGTGAGTGACACATCATCGTGGTTATCCAGATCATTAAGACGTTTTTTGTATAGTTCTTGTGTGTATTCTTGCCATGTTTTTTAAATCTCTTTTGCTTCTGTTAGGTCCTTGCTGTTTCTGTCCTTGATTGTGCTCATCTTTGCATGAAATGTTCCCTTGGTATCTCTAATTTTCTTGAAGAAATCTCTAGTCTTTCCCATTCTATTGTTTTCCTCTATTTCTTTGCATTGTTCACTTAAGAAGACTTTCTTATCTCTCCTTGCTCTTCTTTGGAACTCTGCATTCAGTTGGGTATATCTTTTTCTTTCTCCTTTGCCTTTCACTTCTCTTCTTTTTCATCTATTTGTAAGGCCTCCTCAGACAATCATTTTGCCTTCTTGCATTTCTTTCTCTTAGGGAAGATTTTGGTCATGACCTCCTGTACAGTCTTACAAACCTCCATACATAGTTCTTTGGGCACTCTACCAGATCTAATCCCATGAATCTATTCGTTACTTCCATTGTATTACCCTAAGGGATTTGATTTCGGTTATACTTGAATGGCCTACTGGTTTTCCCTACTTTCTTCAATTTAAGTCTGAATTTTGCAATAAGGAGCTGGTGATCAGCACCACAGTCACGTCCAGGTCTTGATTTTGCTGATTGTATAGAGCTTGTGCATCCTCAGCTGCAAAGGATGTAATCAATCTGATTTCATTGTTGGCCATCTGGTGATGCCCATGTATAGACTTGTCTCTTGTGTTGTTGGATGAGGGTGTTTGCTGTGACCAGTACATTCTCTTGGCAAAACTCTGTTAGTCTTTTCCCTGCTTCATTTTATACTCCGAGACCAAACTTGCCTGTTACTTTAGGTATCTCTTATCCTCCTACTTTTGCATTCTAATTCTTTTTGATGCAAAGGACTTCTTTTTTTTTTCTTCCTTTGGTGTCAGTTTTAGAAGGTCTTGTAGGTCTTCATAGAACTGTTGACTTTGGCTTTTTCAGCATTAGTGGTGGGGCACAGATTTGGATTACTGTGATGTTGAATGGTATGAGTTTCATATTTGTTTTGTTAACTTTATTCCTGTTTGCATGCTGCTGAAAGGAAATTTATTGATTTTATTTTTGGATTATTCATTATAAATATATAGAAATAAAATTTATTTTGTATATTGATCCTGTATCCTGTAGCCTTACAAAACTCATTTATTAGTTGCAATAGATTTTTTACTGGATTCCTTAGTATTTGCTGTATACAATGACATTCCTTCTGCAAATTAGCATGCTTCTTTACTTTTAGTATGGATGCCTTTTTTTCAACTTCTACCTAGTATTTCTTCTTTTTATTTTATTATTTATTTACTTATTTTTACACTCCTCTTCCTTCTCATATTCCTCTTCCTCTCCTCTTTCTTCTTCTTTTTTTTTTTTTTTTTGCCTACTTTCCCTGCTTAAAATTTGTAGTATGCAGACATTCTTGTCTTGTTCTTGATATTAAGGGAAACATCCAGTATTGATACATTAACTAATTGCATGATGTGAGCTGTTTTTACTGCTTTCCTTTTGTCAATATTCTTAATCTATTCCCAATTTGTTGAATATTTTTATCATAAAGGAGTGTTGAATTTGGTTCAGTGTTTTTTCTGTTTCTTTTCTTATTTGCTCTGATCATATGGCATACTACATTAATATATTTCCAGATGTAAAAGTTTTTATGTGTCTTTTCACGGTTTGTTTGGACAACTAGTTGGCCTATAGTTTAGCTTGTAGCTTTCATAAGTTAAATCCTTCTCTTAATTATTTACAACAAAAATCTTTGTTGCTTTTGATAGCACACTTAGAGTTGAACTTCTCCATACTTTTCAAATAAAGGGAATTGAATTGGGGAGAGTTTTAGAGTACTCTGCTCTTAAGGACTGTTTCTCATTCTGAAAAAAATCTATGTGTCACTAATCCTGGTACTAGAGAGGGTGGTAGTCTCTGCCTTGTCTCTCTTGGCATGCAACTTCTGCTCCAGCAGCAAAGTAAATTAAGGGCAGTCAAGATCACAGTGTTCCTAGTCTCCCTCTCCTGAGGAAGAACTTGCCTCCTACAGCTGGGGGCTCCCCCTACAGTTAGGGAGGCCCTGAGCTTTCTGCTGAATCACCAGGAGTTTAGTGTTTGCAACTTGGATTTGGAGGGCGTAAGAAATGCTGGTGCCCTGTCTTTCCTAGTAAGACTCGTTATTAGGAACTGAGGAGAAAGAGAACCCCATCTTCTTACACAATTCTAGCAGTAGTAGAGTTTCCACCAAGCTGCACTGGGACAGTGATAAGAGGGACTGTTCCTACTAAGATTAAGCAATTCTTAAAAATTTTTTTCCTCCATTTACCATATACCCTTACATTAATTTTAAGAGATTTTGAACTTTTTTTTTAAAATAATTTTTACCAGTTTTGCCCGTTTCCCTGGAGGTTGGACCCACTACGCTCCTCACGTCACCATTCTGAAACTAGAATTATTGGCACTTTTTATTCAAGTGTGCATAAATCAGTGACATTGTTCAAACTCTTACTGACAAAGTGTTTCTGTATAATTTGTGCAAGAAATATGAAAACAAGTGGCTCAAGCTTAATTTAAATTTTTTTTTCCTCAGGAATTGATGTCTTGTTTACTGAAGTGAAACAAGATTTTGAAGTAGAATTTACCCAGTCATTAAATGAATGCACAAAGATTATGTTGTTGTTTAGCTGCAGAAAAGAAAAATTATAATAGATTTAACTGAAAATTAAGTATAAATATTTTGTTACACTTAAAATTTTATCTGCAATGGAAAAATGTTTCTATGACTACCTTATTCCAAAACCATAACTAAAAAAATTATTTGAGATATATATGCTATTTTAGAAAAGGCAAAACTATGAAGACAGTGAACGATCAGTAATTGGGAGTGGGTAGAGGTGGGGGAGCAATGAGTAGGAGGGACATAGAGAATTTTTAGGGTAGTAAAACTATTCTGTATAATACAATGATAGTGGACACACATCATTATGCCCTTGACAAACCTGTGGAATATACAATATCAAGAGTGATTCCTATTGTAAATTATGAACTTTGAGAGAAAATAATGTGTCACTGTAGCTTCCTTAACTGTAACAAAGACATCACTCTAGTGTGGGATTTTGATAGTGAGAGAGGCTGTGTGTATGTGGAGACAGGTGATGTATGGAAAATCTCTGCATCTTCCACTCAGTTTTACTACGAACCTAAAATTGTTCTAAAAAATTGTCTATTATAAACAGGATTTGATATGTTTGTATAATATGCAATCATTCTGGAACAAATATATAAATAAACACCACCCTTTATAGAATAAATACTAAAATATGGCATTTTAATTAGTTATTTTTGATCATTAGATCATTAGATTTAGTAGAATCCTGTTCATTCAGTGGCTGTTTAGTGTTCTTGATTATAGAACACTATTCAGATGAACAGATAGATTCTATTCATAAAAAAGCACTCCTTCTGTTACTATGGGCTCCTGTATACCTCTTCTATGAGCATTAGTATATTCTGTTGTGTTTTGCAACGATTTTCCTAAGAACTCAACAGTGGTAGCAGCTTTAATGATAGACATATTCCAAACAGGAAAATGAATCTTGGGGACAAGAGGAAAGTTTAGACATCTTTCTCCAAATATAAATCTTTTTAGTGACAAATTTGGAAAAATCAAAGCTTGATTTTATTAAGGGAAGTGCTGTCTACTTAAAATGGGATTTAAATATCATCAGGCCTATGTGTCAGATATTTCAGGAGAAACATGAAACCATGAGTTCATGGCTCAGTTACTAGGCATGAACTGTACTCGAAGATTTTCTGGGGAAAAATAGTTCTTAGAATATTAATTGTATATTTATATCAACCCAGGTGTCAAAGAATGAAATACAAAATTTGCATGGAATTTAAAGCTAAAATATTTCAAAATACATTAAAATAAATGGTGGAAAAATTAAGAACCACAGTCATTGTTAAAAGGATTTTTGAACATTTATTTCTTCAACTTTGAAAATCAGGTTTTATTTATGTTGCTGTAGAGTACTTCTGTTTTCAGATACTTTATGTAGAGTTTTCACTTGCACATGATACATGCCGAAAAGTTAAACTGTGTCGGCGAACATTGGCTTTTTGTTTGGTTTTGTCTTTTTTACATTCAGATCACAGATTGGATGTCTAAAAGGGTTTCAGTTTACTGGGAAACTATGCCCCATCCTAAGAGACAGTTCAGGATATCTAAGAACTGTTAATTTAAGGTAACTTAGATATTGAAAGTCTTTGCACATTTACAGTCACACTTTAGGAATGATTGAGAAATTTAATCTGGAAATTCCTTTTGCATTTGTGTCATTTTCCCTCTGTGTGAAATACTAGAGTCCCCTTGTCACTACACTTATAAATTACAAGGTTAAAATTATAAATGATATGACTTTGCAAGCTTTAACCTTTTTGAATTTAAGCTTTTCAACTGATAAAATACATATGAATCTGTGGCAAGAAATAAGTAATGACAAGTGTCCATGCTTTGTTTAACAAACTTCCTCATGCTAGAAAGTCATCAATTACTGAAGCAATTATAAAACATTCTTCATATATCAATTGTGGTTTTTGAATACAGAATAATATCAAAATAACTCATTATGCATTAAAACAAGTATAAAACTTGAAATCAGAATGGACTGGTTGACTTTTTACACCTCTGTTTCTGGTTGAATTTCTGCCATTTATTCTTAGAGGATTCCCCATTCTTTGTTTCACTGTACTCCTGTAATTGATTATATAATCTCCAGATGTCCAGGCCAGCTAATTTTTGTTGTTAAAGAGTTTCCCACTGGTAACATTAGTTCTTTTAGTCAGTTTCAAATGGAATTTACAGTATCAGGATGGACATACAAAACAGCATTATATTATTATTATCCAAAATTTTGTATGGATTGACAATATACTGAAATATAGATAAATACTCCTAGGGCTCTTTTAAAACTTAGCAGTAGTAATGTGTTGACAGCTCTTGATATCACATCAGGTGTTCAAATTTTAAATGAGCCATGATAATTATGTTTTTGAACAGAAAGACTAAATGGCCTGGAACAATCAACTTGCCCTCTGTCCTGGAAATTGCTCCCTATGAAAATAGTCCTGCATTTGCAATTACACATAATCCTTAATTCTGAAAATTGTGGTAATTTGCTGATTTAGATGCTTTACACACTTCCAGAGTTACTTACTCTCTGAAGTTCTTTTCCATCCCAATGTGTTAACATTATGCCAGTTGTCTCAGATCATTTTTAAATTATTTCTGTTTTCATTTAATCAGAGATTTACCAGAGTCTGAGATGAGAGACTTTAGAGCTTATCTAATCCAAATTGATTATTTTTCGTGTAAAGTAAAGAAGTTTTGTTCCAAAATGGCCGTCATGCTGACAGACTTCATAGAAACAGAGACACACCTAAGGAACTCTGCACCAGGTCTTGCGGTTTGAGTTTTCCCAGATACACGAGCAGTGAGCTTGCACATGATTACATTCTCTAGCATTCTGCTCACCCCAGCTGATGGCAGGCAGAGCAGAGACAACAGAGCAGAAAACACTGCCCCTGCTGAGCCTTGCTCCTATGGCAGGTTCACAAGCAATGCTGTGGTTTTCAGCCCCAAAGTTCTGGAATGATTTATTCCACAGCCTTAGAAACTGGCACAGAAGCCCAGACACTTAGGGCGACTTGTCCAAAAATGTACATCGGTAAGTGACAGAGTTAGTGACAGATAATAGTGTTCTGATTGAGCTTAATAATTCTACTTCACCACGCGTTTCCTTTTTTTTCCTTAAACATGTTTGGATGTTTAAATAGATTTTGCGTAATTTTTCATAAGGCTATTTGAAAGGAAATAGTAGGGTTTTGATTATTTTTTTTTCCTTCTTTTTACCACAGCCTCTTCTTTGTTGTTAATGAACATAGCTTTACCTTGAAAGTAAAGGCCAAAACACTTTCCTTTTATTCTGTTGCATAAAATGGCTTCATTTTGCCTGCTGCTGGCAAAAATCTGACTAAAAGCCTCTGATAAATAATCAGTATTATACAAACCTGTCCTTACATGCATGCGGTGAGAAATTAAGTACTCAAATTCAGGAAAAAAAAAAAGACTCTCCTGTGTGCATTTGCAAATTCAGAATAATCACAATAAAATAGGGAATTAATCACAAGTTAACCTTGTGAAACATAACTTGATTATTTCCAGGTTATTATCAGTGTTCTGAGCATTGGAATATTTCGACTATGATTCAAGTTAAATGGGTTTTAATGATTACAATCTAGGTGACCCATAAAATAAAATAATTAGGTAAGAAGCCTACATATTCACCTGCTTAGCAAAGCTACAATTTGATTCAATATTAGGTAAAATAATTTATTAATAATTTTTACTACATTTTTACTTAGATTTAATTTTTTTGTTTCAGTTTTTCTACTTTTAGGAAAGACAGTCATCATTTATTGCTCTTTTTGCGAACTCTATTAATAGAAAAGAATAAAGGGAGTTTATATGTAGGGGAATTGGAGAAGTGCTCAAGAGTATCTTTTACAGAGTTCTTTCATTGTTAGAGCAAAAATGCACCAGTATCTCCAGAAGGCCTCTTCAAGTGTTTATTTATCAACTGTATCATGAACCATATATTAACCCAAGGCTGGACAACTTCCCACAGATATCACAAAACCTCAGAACAATCCTGTGTAATAGGATTTATTTTCATTTTAAGGATTTGTAATTCAGACTTCAGAAAGGTTAAATAATTTGTTCAAAGTCCCATAACTGATACACTATGGTACCCAAATATTCAGTTCTCTACTGCCTCTGAAACTCAGTTTTCTTTCCACCTTACAATATTCCCTCTGCTAAACAGTAAATAGTTTATTTGATTACTTAATACTTTGAGTCTGAAGAGACGAGTTATAAGCTAATATATAGTCATTGTGAAAAAGACAGATTTTTCATAGTGAAGATAACCAAATGGCTTTTGCCTTGGAAAGGAAGTTGGGGAGGTTGGGCAGTGGAGTATCTGAGTTCAGGAAGAAAGTGTTTTATTAAATGGAGCAATTCTGGTGAAGGACAAAAATGAGAGAGGAAGAAAAGGGAGAGTGAATGCTCAAAGTGGAAAGGATTAAAAAAATAATTTTCAGCCATTTTGTAAATTGTTTCAGGATAGTCATAATTTTGATAAAATGAATGAGTGCTCAGTATTAATTTGAAAGTAGAAAGCAATTTAATAGTAATTTTTTAAAAGTTAAAAAGCTGCTGGATCAGATTAGGTTCTTCTTCTATTGTAAAATACAACAGAAAAACAGAAATGTGTTCGTTTTTTTTTTTTTTTTAAAGAATTTCAGTAATAGAAATTGACCAATTAGGCATTGGCTTGTTGACTTTAAATTCAGTAGAGTTGATCACTTTTGAAGGGGTTGACCTTTAATTCCTTAAAGTAGTTTTACATATTCTTCTTTTACATTTGAGTCATCTTTTTATAGGGTGCTTTAAAAAGAGTACCATGAAATAAATGTAAAATGTGGGGTACAGACTTTCATATGCATGATGGCTTCCAAGAATTTTCTCAGTGAAAGTGGATAGTCTGTCCCCTGTCTGATTACTTTTTTCTACTACTGCAATAGTACATTTTAGTTTGAAAAATAATGATATATTTCACCTTATTCTCTTTAAGCAGCAAATAGATTGAAATACAATGTTATTATTGAATTGTGCTGTTATCCACTGGCCAATTTCATTGGCCCAACAATCTTGAGCACCTACACTGTGCCAAACTCTTCTACAAACTGAAGGTGCTACAGAAACAAAACTGACAGCATCTCTATTCATGTGTTCAGGAAAAACGTGGAGAGGTGAGTTTTAGCCTGAGTGAAAGAAATAAGAATCCTGTGCAAATTCACTGGAAAGCAGAGCATAGTAAGCCCTAAGGTAGAAGTGTGTTGAACTAGTGAGGTCAGTGGGTTGCAGCCCCTGAGCCAAACTGACAGAGAAGTAAATTCCTTGAGTTTTGGGTAGAACTTGCCTCCTTATCTTCTACTTCTTGGCCATATGAATGACCTGGCAGCAATAATCCAATCTTTGATTCTCTTTGCAATCCAGATAGGGTCGGGGGCTTATCTGATGTTGTGAACCGAACCTTAGTTTCTGAAGGGTCTGAATCCTTGGTCATAGTTCTCAGACTGGGGTTGCTGGATGTGTTTTTTGGGAGAGTACTAGAAGGCTCCTGAGTGAATGACCCAGGTTTCACATATACTCCTTCCTGGCTACATGGTAAGAGAACAGTTTTACTTCCTCATGCTTCTCAGGGTCAAAAGTCCCTACTGGTTTGGAGACTTACTTTTCATCTGATGATCCTCTAGACACAAGAAGTGTAGAGTCTCTTGGCAGCTGGTGTAGCTTATAGTTCAATGAGACCCTTGTGGGGGTCATTTGACAAAAGCAGATCCCTTTGCAACCAGGAGCTCCAAACCTACAGAATCCAGAGTCACAGGAAAGGAAAACACAAAGTCCTCCAGGGAGTCATTGAGAGTATTTGTTTCATCTTTTAATTCTTAATGCACTGTCCTCAGAAGCAATCTGATTTTTGGTTAGTTTTTCCACTTTTAGAATTTTATTTAAATGGAATCACACACTATATATTCTTCTGTGTCTTTCTTTCACTTCAGGCCATCAAATCCGTGCATGTCTTAGTAGTGAGTTCCTTTCTATTGCTGAATAATATCCCATTGTGTGAATATGCTATAGTCTGTTTAGCTATTCTTCCATTGATGAATGTCTTGTATGTTTCTAGTTTGTGGCTTGTATGCATAAAGCTTTGAACTTTCTGTACAAAGCTTTTTATGGATATTTCATTATTTAACTTTATGATCTAATCATCATATTTCATACATTGGGAAAACAGAAACAAAATATAACATATAGTGTAGGATTTATAGGAAGACATTCTTCATACATGTCTTAAATAAAGACTTTGTCATGGTATGCATTCATTCAATTTGACACCCAAGGAAAGAAGGCAGATCCACTTAGTCACTCACTGTATTTCCTGAAGCACTAGAGTTTCCTTTTGTAGACGCCTATCCAATTATCTACTAGTCTGTCACAGTTTTTCTTTTAAGATCTAAGACTTAAGCTCAAGGTAGTATAGCAGAAGGAAAGGATGCACACACATACACACACACGTAACATACATATATAGAATTGTTATATCTCTTCTTTGATAATGGGAAATATTTCAAATTTGCTACTTCAGGAAAAGCCTTTGTCCTTGATTTACCCTTCTTAAGATGTTCTGTCACTAACTTTCTAAAACTATTTCATTTGTATTCTCATTGAATCAAAATGTCTTAAGGAGTCTTGTTTTTCTTTATCTCCCTAGGACATATTAAATTTTTTTAGAATGTCTGAGCCTACCTTATTATTGTTTCTTATTAAATTACATCTTTCTTCATTTACTTGATAATGCAAGCTGATATGGGGATCTTTTTAATTTTTTTCTGTTTCCTCAGAATTGATTTTCTAATAAAATCTTTAACCTCTCATCAGCATGAGCTTGGTTTAATTGAGGTGAAAAATCATTCCCTTGCCTAAGTTGCTTCCAGACTATTTTTAGTAAACTTGTTCCTCATTCTGCTAAGACCAAGAATAAGACTATTTCTAAAATGCACCCTCAAAAGCCTAGTTCATATGAATATTTTGTTTGCTTCAAGGTTTTTTTTTGTGTGTTTTTTTTTTAACTATTTCTTTATTTCTAAAATGCAAAATTCATGGTTAATAGTTCTGGTAAAATGTTACTGAAATTTCTCCAGCTTCTTAGTTTCCTAAATGGGTAGAATATTGTGTCATCCAATTAAATTGTGTTAAAGATTAGAGCTTTGTGATATATTTTATTATCCTAAAATCTTCTGAATTCAATAGTCAGCTAAAATATTACTACCTCAGGAAATTATCATCTAAGCAAATTATGTTTTCTCTTACCCTCGTTTACTCTAGATGGTACTCTGCTTTTAACTTCTTTTTAAACCATTTACTTCTGTTTGCATTGCTGTTAACTGAATACAACATGTACGGTAAGTCCCCTACACATGAATGAGGTCAGTTCTGAGAGTATGTTCATAAGTCCAATTTCTTTGTTAGTCCAACAAAGTTAGGCTAGTTACCAGCTAACAAAATTGTCTGTTTGGTACTATACTGTAATAGGTTTGTAATAGTTTCCACAAAAATAATACATCAAAAACAAAAAACAAGTACAAAAAATAAAGAAAAAATTTTTTAATCTTACGGTACCTTGAAAAGTACAGTTCAGTTCAGTTCAGTCACTCAGTCGTGTCCGACTCTTTGTGACCCCATGCATCGCAGCACACCAGGTCTCCCTGTCCATCACAAACTCCTGGAGTTTACTCAAACTCATGCCCATTGAGTCAGTGATGCCATCCAACCATCTCATCCTCTGTCGTCCCCTTCTCCTCCTGCCCCCAATCCCTCCCAGCATCAGGGTCTTTTCCAACGAGTCAACTCTTCGCATGAGGTGGCCGAAGTATTGGAATAGCTGGGCATGTTCACATCTTTGAAAATTTATAACTTGAAGGTTCATATCTAGGGGACTTAATGTATTCAATTACCATTTATGGAAAGCTAGGAATAGCCATTGTGAGTCCATGATGAGCAAATATCAGTTTCAATCCACTGGGAAGAAAGATGCATACAAGTAAGCTATGCAATACTCTGAATTAAGCACAGCTATGGAAGGAAGCAACAAGGAGGATGGTGATTTAAACTTGGATAATTGAGAAGTCTTCCTGGAGGAGGAAAGCATGGGTCTTAACATCTGAGTAATAGTTTTCTGGGTAATGAGGTATAGAAGAAATGACATGAGAAAAAGCATAGAGAAGTGATGTGATGACTGTGTGCCCAGGGAGGAAGAGCAGCTGCAAACATGGTGGTAACACAGGGGTGAGACCTGAGGCAGGAAGTGTGCTGGACAAAACCAAAGCAGTACTGTGCGCTGAATCTTTTCCAAGAGGGAAGCACGGTGCATGCTCCGGAACTAATAGTGTAGTCAAATATAGGGTAAAAACACATTAAAAATGTTTGTATTTAATTTTTCTTGACCTTTAAAAATTTATATTTATATGTATGTTTCATATATGTGTACATGTATAATGGGTTTATATATGATATTTACATATAAAATATATAAACACACATATACACACATAGAAAGAGGGAGAAAGAGAAAATACTCAAATTATTTTACTCATCAGAAAAGTTTGGAGGCCACTGTTCTTGATCATAGATGGTCTCATATGACTTACTAAGTAATCTGAACTTCATCCTAAGTTGTGAGAAATCTAGGAACATGAACAATGGTGTGTGAGAAGACCTGATTTGCATTTTAGCTAAGATATTTGTGAAAACAGATTTGAGGAAGATAAAACTATAGGAAGGAAACCGTTTAGGAGGCTGTTGCAGTCATTCAGAAGAGAGATAGTAAAGACCTGAATGAGACTGTAGTGGTACATGCAGATTGAAAAACAAAATAGGAATCAAAACCTGCAGGACTTGGTGATTGATTGGATGTGATGGTAACATAAATAAATACAGATGGAATCAAGGACAACTTTCAGATCTTTGGGTGATGGGGAGTATGTTTTTCCCATCAACTGAGAGAGAGAGAGCAAAGAGTGGATTTAGGGCAGCTCTGTAAGTTTGCTTGTTTGTTTTTAACAATAATATTTATTTATTTACTTTGTACTGTGCTGGGTCTTTGTTTCTGTGCAGGTTTTTCTCTAGTTGCAGGTCATTCTCCAGTTGCAGTACACGGGCTTCTCACTGCAATTGCTTCTCTTGTTGCAAGCACAGGCTCTAGGATGTGTGGGCTCAGGAGCTGTAGTCCAGGCTCTGGAGTACAGGCTCCATAGTGGGGGCACATGGGCTGAGCTGCTTCTTGGCATGTGGGATTCTCCCGGATCAGGGCTCTAATCCATGTCTCTTGCATTGGCAGGAGGATTCTTTACCATGGAGCCAACAGGGAAGCCCGGCTCTGGCTTATGTTCTGACGTGTTGAATTTGAACTGTTTCATGGCATGAATTCATGCTAGGTTATTCATTCATTGGGCTTTTGTATCTATATAGTCCAAAGGAATGTACTGGATTCTGAGGAGCTAACTAGAAAGATAACATGGAACCTTACTTTCAATATACTCTCCATACAAGTTGAGAGACAACTGCAACTTACTGTAAAATGATAGGTGATGTTTGCGGCTACCAAGTACTTACAAGAGGGTCACTGATTCTTTGCGAAGATTGAAGGAGGCTTCTTGGTCATTTTGGTATCCCTTTATGGTACAATTATCCTTGAATAAAAAGCATCAATATACAGTTTAAAAATGTTTATCAGGAATTTGTTTACAAAAATAGAATCATTGTAATTTTTTCTGAAAGCTCAGAGCACATTTATAAACTATGTTTTATCATGTTATCTATGATTAAATAACAGTAAAGTCAGCAGAGAAAATAATTGTATCTTAAGATTCTTATTCATCCATCACCTCTGAATTATATGGTATGCATAGATATTTAAGACAACCATTGAGGACAGAAATTTTATTGATTCTTTAATAGTGTTAATAATAACTCTTTCCAAATTTGAAAAAAAAATTTTTTTGGCCTGTCCTTTAAGTACAATAAACACTAACAACTTCACGTCTGTATCACTTTTAATAGTAAACTTAACTTTGCCTTCTGGAAATGTCACTATGCATCCAAATCAATAATTGATTGCTAGTGACTTTGGAAATATATAGTAATGTCAAATGTTTATTTTGAAGAAATTCTATACTGGTTTTTTATTTCTTTGGATGATAATAATTTATATATTTGTCCTTTTATAAGGCATCTGCCTACAATGCAGGAGACCCAGGTTCAATCCCTGAACCCGGAAGATCTCCTGGAGAAGGAAATGGCAACCCACTCCAGTATTCTTGCCTGGAAAATCTCATGGATGGAGGAGCCTGGTAGGGTACAATCCATGGGGTTGCAAAGAGTTGGACATGACTGAGTGACTTCACTTCCACTTTCAGAGGAGAATCAATATTTTCTGTAATTTTACATTTATAAACATGATGGTATATTAAACTCAAACCACATTAAAACTTCAAAAGTATACAAAATTGTCAAATTTATTATTATACTTTTTATTTGGCATATGGATCTTAGTTTCCTGACCAGGGATCTAACCCATGCCCCCTACAGTGGAAGTGTGGAATCTCAACCCACCAGACTGCCAGGGAAGACCCAACTAGTTAGTATACATTTCATTTTGTTATATCATACAGCCTGTATTTTTTATTTTAATAGTTGATTATACATATTATGTACTAGGCATTACATACTTTAACAAAGCATTTATTTACTTATCCTCATAGCCAATTTATTAGTCCCAATTTACATATTGGGAAACTGAACAGAAAGATTAAGGAACTTTAAAATGTCTCTAAGTAATACAGCTGAGATCTATAACTCAGAAAATCCAACCACACTGTGCAGCTGTTAATTATTATGCTATATTGCTTTCTTTAGTAAACTTCTTAAGGATTGTTTTTTTTTTCACCAGACGTAACAAAGAAAACAAAAAACAAAAAACCTCCAGACATATTTGCTGGGAAATCCTCTGTTTTTAAGGTTATACTCCATCTTTGTCTGACTTAACTAATTTGAGGTAGAATATAGAAACCAAACATTTGAAGAACAAGATTTCTGCCTTTTCCCTATTCATATTAAAAGTGATAAAGAATGTTAGTGTTTTCTGAAGTAGGATGATGGTTTCCTGAAAAAATGTCTGAGTGGGTGTCCCCCGAAGATATACCTACTCAACATGCTGTCTCAATTTTACAGCTTTGTTTTGGATGTCTAAAACAGAATAAATTAAAACAATTTCTCCTTGGAGCTACTATCGGTCCTCTTCTTATCTGAAGAAGACGGAAGTGTGACAGCACATTTGAGTTCTTGTATGCTACCTGAAAGTCAAAATTAAGCACAGAGGGCTGTGAGAACTAAATTAATGCATATGAAAAGCAGCACATTGGCTATTGCTTTGAAGAGATAAAACAGCGAATGCTTAAGAAAATGTGAAAGATTTGTTTCTGTTACCCTGAGAGGAAAAAGTTCAACACCTGAAAATGGAATTGCTTTTATAATGAGTGTGTTTAATGCAGATTTCATTCAGGACACAAAAGCTCAACAGGCATATATTTCTTATTTGATAAAAGAGTAATTTAAAAAAGAATGTACATTATCTAAGGTTTCATAACATTGTACCTTCAGGGGATTAAGATATCTAGAAACTTTCAAGTCTTGCAGATTTTATTTACTCTCAAGATGAAGTTCTTACTGATTTGTTGCTGTAGGGAAATTGCCCATTAGGGTTTGTATTGATTTGCCTTTCTCAAAATAAAAGAAACAAATGTAATTCATTAGCACTTTACTGTTGAATCCCTTTTAATGTGGAATATCAAGAACTTGGGTCACTTTTAACCTGCAAAATGTCTGAAGAAATGATTCAAAGTTAGAAAAGACTAGAAAGTACAACTTAATTCTTATCTGTTCCCAGGCATCAGAACTGGCTGTCATCATCAATTAGGTTCATGATTCTTCCTGAAATTTTGTTGTCCCCTCCCACCTATTAACAAAGATGAGCGGATTTATTAAATTGGTTCTTTCTCTGAACTAGGTTTCTAGGAACTATATTGTATATCTCTCCTAATCCAAATGTTACCTGCTCTTCAAAGATCAGTCAAAGCCTCACTTCTTCCATGAAATCTTTCCTAACGACCTTGACTTTGACCTTGCTTTCCTCCCAGTTTCTATAATATCATAGTTTGCCCCAGAGGTTTCATGTGGTGCACCATGATGCAGTGTGTGCCAGAAACAGGGCATGACTGGAAAGTAGCAGCTGCTTTGGTAGTACTAAACCTTCCATTTAAACCTTCCATTTTTGTCAGACAACTTACTAGTTAAACAAAAAGATTTCACTTAAAATGTGTTATTTTACTTAAAATTATTTACTTATGAAGAATATATATTATTACTGAATTATATATTATAATTGAGTACACTATAACATATATACCCAAATAGAAATTTTAAAAAGATAAGGGACAAAAATGTCAAAAACCACAATGTTAATGTTTCCTTGCATTGCTTTGGATTTTCTTAGTCATTCCCTACAGTGTGTATACTCAACTCTGATGTGACTTGTCTGTAACATTATGATTTGATGTGTTAAAGTGTGTTATTTATATATAACATCCAATTCTAAAAATTATTTTATGGAGATTCCTAAAACTGTAGAAACTGAAATAAGATGAACAATTAAGATAGAAAAAAATGAGTGCTAAGAGAAAAATTAAGGAAAAAAAATAACATGAAATGAGAGATAAAATCATGTTGTGAAGTTCTATATAATTTTGTTGGAAGTGGGCAACAAATTTAACTTTTATATTTCTAATAACTGGTGCAGGAAGAGAAACAATCAATTTCAGGGTTCACAATGTCTATATAATTTTTAAAAATTCAAGCAAAAATACGTACTTGTGGTATACAACACAAACATAGCTCAATAAAAAAACAGCTTATTGGGAACGGAAAAAGATCAAAACAAAGTAATTTGACCTGAATCAGGAAGAGAGTGAAGAACAGTAATTTCTAACATATCTGGGGCCAGTGGCCAATCATGATCAACTGAACAAAATTTTTTTTAAATTATTTTTTCAAGTTAAAGTCCTCCTTAAACTGGAGGGAAAAAATGTCACCCCCAAAGCTGCAATATAATATTCTGGAGGTTAAATCAAGTTCTTTTCTCCCCCTTCTCTCCTTGAAAATCTCTTTGGCAATGACTCATTAATAACAAGATTGTAATGGAGGTTAGGGTGGGATGTGGTGGGGTGGGAGTAGCATTTTATAATAGAAATTTCCTTCTCAAGATACTTCACCCTGTTAAATAACTTTTTCTTATTATCTGTGCCTTTGACAGGTTAACTAATTCTCAACCTGCACACTACCCTAGACTAAGCAATTTAAAAATCTCTGTGGTGTGGTTTCATCTTTAGTATTCTTTGAAAACTTCCCCAGGCAATTCTAATGGGTGCCTATTTAAGAACCAAAAAAAAATTAAATTATTTAAAGGCAGACCTATTGCTGTGAAAAGGGGCAGTGATTAGAGATGGTTTCTTTCTGAAAAGTGGCTAATCAGAAAGAGGAGGGGATGATAAACTGAGACAAGAGGAGAAGCCAAGGGTAAGACTGTCTGGGGCCCAATATGAAGTTGCCACTAGGAAACAAATCCTGTGGTGGGCATAGCTAGGACACTTTTTGGAATAAAGACATTTAATTTTCAGCTTGAAGTTTTTATGTTGTGATAATAATTTTTTGTATCTCATGCTTCTGTGAATTCTATTGCACTGTCTGCATTGCAAGTTTGTATATATAGTTCTGTGTATAAATGTAGGTGAGAGAGTAAGATATGAAAGTGAAAATGAAAGTGAAGTCGCTCAGTCTTGTATGACTGTTTGCAACCCCATGGACTGTAATCTACCAGGCTCCTCCATCCATGGGATTTTCCAGGCAAGAATACTGGAGAGGACTGCCATTTCCTTCTCCAGGGGGTCTTTCCAACCCAGGGATTGAACCCGGGTCTCCTGCATTGTAGACACTTTACCATCTGAGCCACTAAGACATGGATTAAGGGAAAAAACTGAGTCCTGAATCTGGACTGAAATGACATAGAAGAGAAACAAAATATTACATTGAGACACATGAGGACTGGAAAACGCAGGAGTAATAGTATAAAGTCTCTTCTTACAAAAATAAGAGAAGGTGGTTATTGAAAGAATAAAAGACCAGAGTTTGAGTTAGAGGAAACTGTCATATCTGTCAAAGTTTTAGAATAAAAATCAGTTTGGAGACCGTTGTTTTACTTAAACTAAAGGAATTAATGGATTGTGTGGCCTTAAAGCAGCCTTTGCAAATGTAGAAATAATTTGTTTCTGGGTGTATCTATTAAGGTCACTGCTGATAAGTAGCAAAAAAAAAAATTGTTTGTAATTTAAAAGCTAACAAACACATGGAGAATGCTTATATTTGATTTTTAAATTTGAAATGTGTCTGCAACCAGCTCATATGAAAGTGGTAGCAAATAAAGTCCAAGCAAGAGTTGGTGTTTGGAGCGAGGAACATTGTTCATTTTGATTCCAATAGTCAGTTACAGCACAGGTTCAGTATAAGCATTGATACCAAGAATTGTATTGGCTCCATACAGCCAAATCTTGTTTGTATATAACAACAAAAGCTAAAAAAGTAACAACAAAGTCCTGACAGCTTTCTCTGTAAGATAATAAAGAGTGTAGCTGGTGAAAATTGTTGAATAGCCACAGGTAAAAAATTCTCTAGAACCCAAGCCTGAAGTTTATCAGGAAACCAGAACACATTTGTTGTTGTTGTTGTTATTTATTTATCTCTTTTTTTGGCTGTGCTGGGTCTTTGTTGCTCCATGGGCTTTTCTCTAGTTGCAGTAAGCAGGGGCTATTCTCGTGGCGGTGTGTGGGGTTCTCTGACTGCAGAACATGAGGTTCTGGGGCATGGGGGCTTCAGTAGTTGCGGTACGTGGGCTCAGTAGTTGTGGCTCCCAGATTCTAGAGCACAGAGTCAGTAGTTGTGACCCACAAGTTGAGTTGCTCTGCAGCATGTGGTATCTTCTCAGACCTGTGTCTCCTGTGTTGGCAGGTAGATTCTTTACCACTGAGCTACCAGGGCAGCCCCAGGATATACATTTTATAGAATTTGCCGTAAGTTAACTTTGGGGATTGAGCACAATCCTCCTTACTTTCAGTGTATAGGATAGAGTATAATGGGACCAACAGAATGGAAACAAAAAAAAAAATTGGGTAGGTAAACTGAGCTCATCAAAGTTGTAAATTTTAGTATCTAATGTCCTTAAGTAAATTTTTTGTAAATAAAATTTTATTGAAATATAGCCATGCCCATATATTTACACATATTTATTTATTTTCATTGACATATAGTTGATTTATAATATTATGTTAGTTTCAGGTATATAGCATAGTGATTCAATTTTTCCATAAATCATACTCCATTTAAAGTTATTACAAAATAATGGCTATATTTCCCTATGCTGTAAATATATCTTTGTTACTTAATGTATTTTACACATAGTAGTTTCTCTTAATCCCAAACCCCTACTTGCCCTTCCCCACCGACTTCTCCCCAGCTGGTAACCACTAGTTTGTTTTCTATATCCGTGAGTCTGTTTCTGTTTAATTATATACATTTGTTTGTTTTAGATTTCATGTGTCAGTGATTTTAATATTGAGTATTTGTTTTTCTATGTCTGACTTATTCAACTAAACATACTACTCTAGTCACTTGTCTTTTATTCAATAAGGTAAATGCTATGAAACAAGGTAGATAAGCTTGGTGGCTAGTTCCTGGAAATCAGAGAATTTTTAGAATTTCTTGCATGTTCATCTGTCCTAGGAGGTCTTTATGGTTGAGCCAGTGGTATATGGAGCGGGTGGTGGAGCTCAACAGTAGTTATAGAAAGTCTATAAAGTAGATTCTTATTTGGGGGAAAATTATTTCAGATAATTAATGCATATTAAAGCAAGCCCTACTTACTAAAGTCATCCTATGACTCAACAATTCTACCTGTGTTTATGTACCCAACAGAAATGACACTGTATGTCTGTTAAAAGACATGGATGAGAATACAACATGAAGTCTAGTGTGTTCATGACAGGTGACCAATAGTGTTAATTAGTCATTAGAAAATAGACCACTAACTATAATTGTTATTACCTTAAATTACAAATTTTACTTTCCAGTTTTACAGTTATATTATACTTTACTTATTGTTATATGTCATGCTGCTGCTGCTGCTGCTAAGTCGCATCAGTCATGTCCGACTCTGTGCGACCCCATTGACGGCAGCCCATCAGGCTCCGCCGTCCCTGGGATTCTCCAGGCAAGAGTACTGGAGTGGGTTGCCATTGCCTTCTCCAGTTATATGTCACAGGATAGCTAATTTTAAAGTCAGTTCCAGAAGTGAAATCTATGATTTCAGGAGTAAACTCTATGTGTTCACCACAGTACTTCTATGCCTACATGGATGCTTAGCATTTACTAAGTATTATGTAAGTATTTGTTGAGTGGACATAATTAGAGTTAAAAAATCATATTTTAGAATAAGTATCAGAGTGCAGTTATGATAGTCTTTCATCCTTTTCTATCTTTATACGTATTTCCACTTTATATCTTTCAAGTTTGTCATAAGATTTTGTCATCTTTCTGCCTGATTCTATTACTAATTAAAACATTCTAGACACAACTTATGTTTATTTAGTTATATTCCTGGGTATTAGGATACATATTCTTATATCTTAATGAAATTACTCCACTTAGAGTATAGAGGTATACAATATATATATTAATATAAGGAAAGGAGAGTTGGATGTGAATGAGTGACTAAAATCTTCTGTCCTCTTAGTTCAGATAAGTTCAGTTCAGTCGCTCAGTCATGTCTGACTCTGTGACCCCATGAATCACAGCATGCCAGGCCTCCCTCTCTATCACCAACTCCCGGAGTTTACTCAAACTCATGTCCATCGAGTCGGAGATGCCATCCAGCCATCGCATCCTCTGTCGTCCCCTTCTCCTCCTGCCCCCAATCCCTCCCAGCATCTGGGTCTTTTCCAATGGGTCAGCTCTTTGCATGAGGTGGCCAAAGTATTTGAGTTTCAGCTTGAGCATCAGTCCTTCCAACGAACACCCAGGATTGATCTCCTTTAGGATGGACTAGTTGGATCTTCTTGCAGTCCAAGGGACTCTCAAGAGTCTTCTCTAACACCACAGTTCAAAAGCATTAATTCTTTAGAGCTCAGCTTTCTTTACAGTCCAACTCTCACATCCATACATGACTCCTGGAAAAACCATAGCCTTGACTAGACAGACCTTTGCTGGCAAAGTAATGTCTCTGCTTTTTAATATGCTATCTAGGTTGTTCATAACTTTCCTTCCAAAGAGTAAGTATCTTTTAATTTCGTGGATGCAATTACCATCTGTAGTGATTTTGGAGCCCAGAGAAATAAAGTCAGCCTCTGTTTCTCCTGTTTCCCCATCTATTTCCCATGAAGTGATGGGACCAGATGCCATGATCTTAGTTTTCTGAATGTTGAGCTTTAAGCCAACTTTCACTCTCCTCTTTCATTTTCATCAAGAGGCTTTTTAGTTCCTCTTCACTTTCTGCCATAAAAGTGGTGTCATCTGCATATCTGAGGTTATTGATATTTCTCCTGGCAATCTTGATTCCAGCTTGTGCTTCTTCCAGCCCAGCATTTCTCATGATGTACTCTGCATATAAGTTAAATAAGCAGGGTGACAATATACAGCCTTGACATACTCCTTTTCCTATTTGGAACCAGTCTGCTGTTCCATGTCCAGTTCTAACTGTTGCTTCCTGACCTGTATGTAGGTTTCTCAAGAGGCAGATCAGGTGGTCTGGTATTCTCATCCTCTTGGTCCTCCTTATAACATCACTACATGATCGATTTGCTTACTAATATCCCAAATATACAGCATAAAAGAATATAAGAAAATATCTCAGTTATTCAGTGCTCTAATCCAGCAGATTTGAGCATTTAGAGATGGTCTCAGGGTTACAAATTAATATATTATTCATATATTGAATATTCATGAGGTATCTACTGCACATGTAACTGTTTTGGTAAATACTGAGTCAATTGCAGTCCCTACCTATCACATATCTCACACAATTTCCAAGAAGAAATGCAGAGATGCAGTTTCAAGTCAATATAATAATAAGCATATGCAAAATAATATGGTATATGTGTGAAAGAATGTTTTGTGGTTATACTGAATAAAATTTTGCAGGACTGGCAAAGCTATTAGAGAATAATAGGAAATAGTAAGGGTCAACTACATATTTAGTGTCTTTTTTATTCTAATACCTGTGAAGATTGTTGTCAATGTCTTCTTTGAACTCATAAAAACACTTTTTTTAGGACTTCCTGGCAGTCTGGTGGTTAAGACTCAGCAGCAGTTCCTATGCAGGGGGCATAGGTTTGATCCCTGGTGAGGGACCTAAGATCCCACATGTGGTGTGGCCAAAAAATTTTTGTAAAAGCCTCTTATCTTTACTACTAATATGCTGTTCATGCTATACTATTATCAACTGTTAGTGATTTTTCAATGTGCATACCCTCTGTTCCTTAATTACTTTATAAAGTTTCTCATGTACAAGCTTTGTCTCCTTTACTTGTGTCTCCTTTCAACCAGTCTTTGTATTACACATCACATTAATTCCTCTGTTCATCAGATATTTACTCTGACCTTAGTATGTACTAGGCACTCTTCTAGGTGCCAGGGACAGTGAACAAATTAAGTCCCAGCCCTCAAAGGGATTATATTTCTGTGAGACAAGACAGATACTAAACAAACAAACCAGTAAGTATCTAATGTGCTTGACAGTAATATATGCTGTGGAGAAAAATAGGTCTGTAAGGGAAATGGAGCATGACAAGGAAATAATTTCTATAGAGTAGTCAGGGCAAGTTTGAGTAAGAAGGGAAATATTTGAGCTAAGACAGAGCCATGCAAGTAGCTAGGGAAAGAACATCCCAAGCAGAAGAAAAAGTGATGGAAAGAAATTTAGACTGAACAGTATTTGGTTTGTTTTAGGGAAAGGAAGTTCTCGTTACTAAAGGGGGGAGCGTGGAAGGATAATAGGTGAGAGAGAGTTGAAGGGTGTGGGTGGATCATGAAGGAAGGTCTTGGGAAGGAACTTAACTTTTACCTTGAATGAGATGGAAAATGATTAGAACACTGAATGAAGAGTAGAGAAATTATTTTACTGAATTTGAATAAGGTGACAGCGGACCCTCAGTGGAGAAAAGGCTCATGAGGAAAGGGAGACCTGAGGCAAAAGTGGAAGCTGGACTTAAGTTAGAGTCTTTTGCAGCACTTCAGGTAGGAGGTAATGATGACTTGGATTACATTCTAATTAGTGTGAAAATGGTGAGATGAGGGATATGATTTTAAAGAATAAAAAGAGCTAAAATATTTGGTAATAGATTGAAGATGAGAGTAGTTGGTGATGAATTAGATATGAAGTGTGAGGAAAAATTATTAAGGACAGCATGAGGTTTTTAACCCCAGAAACAAAGGATGCAGGTGCCCTTCATCATACCACCATGGCGAGGGGAGCTGCCATGTAGAAGACTGCGAGAGAAGCATGTTTCGGGTAGAAACCCAAAATTTGGCTTTCACAGTCAAGATTACCTTTTCTTATATTCCAGTGGAGATACAAAATAAGTAACTGGCTATATGGGTCTAATGTTTGCAGGAGAGAGTGGGGCTCTTCATATAACACTTAAGTATTTATTCAAAAGTAGTGCTTATTTTTGTTGATCAGTTCATTCCTTCAAACATGATAACATATCAATGGATACTTTGACAAAATGGGAAAGATGAAACAAGTCCTTACTTTCCAGATATGTATATGAAAATTTCTGCTCTGGTTCAAGCATGTATCTGACTAAACCACTGTTGCAAACAGGGGCTGTTTGGAAATTTTCCCCAGATAGGTAATAGAATTTAGACCATATTTCATTTGAAGCAGAACCCCCAAACTTACTGATAAGTGGCTTTTTTATACTAATTGCTTTTTCTTTATTTCCATAGCCTGTCACTATGCCAGATGGAAATTATATTGGTCTTAAAGGATTTGTTCTTCATTAGCCATGTAGGTCACAACACAAAAACTTACTTAGTTGGTAGCAAATTTATTATTTAATGATTTGTCCCCAGTGTCTTTCTGGTGGCTGTATTTAATATCATTGATCTATAATTGCTACCCTTTATGCATATGCATGCACATATATTTCATTTATAGTCTTCAGACACATTTTTCATTCAAATATTCAAAAAGCACTGTTATTTAAAGACTCTATGATAGCACAGAGCCATTCTTCAAGTGTCCTTAAGCCCATTTTTACAATGAGAGTTTGAAAAAGAATGCAAAGGGTTTGTAGTTGACATTTGGGAAACTAGTACCTCAGAAAGAATAATTGGATGATAAGGTACTTTTAAGGCTTTATACATTTTGAATGACCTTATGTTTAAAATACCCTTGACATAATTGAAATGTCCTGTTTCTTTCCATTCTCTCTCTACTTTGAGACTTTGTTTATTATACCCAGTAGTATTCTTATTATAAGACATTAGAACAGATATTATGAGAAACACTGTGGTTCAAAATAATATGGTATGATATCAAAATTGTAAATTCATGAGAGAGAAGTATTTATGAGTTTAAATGAATAGGAAAATGAAAAAAAATAAAAAGGATGTAATAGACTATTTGCACATATATTTTAAAAATGCTTTAAAAAACATATTTGACTAGGTTTTCTCATGTGGTTTTAATCTTTCTTACCATTTTTATTAGTAAATTTTAATGAAGAGCACTTATACTCTGGTATACCCAGGATGATAATGCTCAAAATGTTGATGCAATGTGCTCCTAATGCATATATCCCTGATGCTAGAAAAGATTGAGGGCAGGAGGAGAAGGGGGCAACAGAGGGTTAAATGGTTTGATGGCATCACCACCTCGATGGACATGAGTTTGACCAAACTCTGGGAGACAGTAAAGGACAGGGAAGTCTGGCTTGCTTCAGTCCGTGTTCAAAGAGTTGGATACAACTTAGCGACTGAATAAAAACAAGTACATATATCAATACATTTTATAGTGTATGTATGTTTGTCTGTTTGCTTTATCAATAGAAAATGATACCATCTACTGGACAGATATGGGCTTCAATAAAATTAGCCGAGCTAAAAGAGATCAAACTTGGAAAGAAGATATCATTACCAATGGCTTGGGAAGAGTGGAAGGAATAGCTATTGACTGGATTGCTGGTAAAATCCATGGCTTTCTGTTTTTGTTTTAAGCCTATATTGTTAGGAACTCAATATGCTTCATAAAAATTCTGTTTCTGAGCCATCACAGGTTTTTGTTTGTTTGTTTATTTGTACTTCTAGCCACAGGGATAAATGGTCTCTTTTGCTTTTGGTTTCACTCTTTCTAATATTTTTGAGCCTTTATATACGTGTTTTTATGTAGAAGTAGATTACGTAGTATTAACTTTGCTCAACTCTCCTGAGAGTCCCATGAGGCTGTTAAAAAAGTATTAGAAGTTGTTTTTTGCCTGAAGTCAGTAGAAAGTGAAAATAGAACTCTTTTTCAGGTGAGAGAAGTTTCCATTTATTTTTAACACATAAAAGTATCATTATATGGGTTAAACAACAGATGTGTGAGATAAGAAATATTAACATATTAGTTTATTTATAGCTTTCTGCTTAATGCACCTATTAAAAAAGAATATAGGAGGTCATGTGAATGTTCAGAAAGTTAATTTTAGCTGTAATTAATAAATAATTTTTCTCACAATCATATTATAAACATTTCTGTATTTCTTCTAGGTAACATATATTGGACAGATCATGGTTTCAACTTAATTGAAGTTGCAAGACTCAATGGCTCTTTTCGTTATGTAGTTATTTCCCAAGGCCTGGATCAACCAAGATCTATAGCTTTGCACCCAGAAAAAGGGTAAGTTTAACATTTACATATATTTGGGAATTTTAGGTGACTTTTCTAAAGTTTCATTAAAAGAAAAATCTGTACGTTGATATTAATATTTATTTTTAATCATAATGTCTGAAACAAATTTTATTATCTTACCTAAAAGTTTGTTTTCACTTTGTCATGTGCATTTCAGTACATATTTGATGGGCTTACATTTATTATGTGTATTTATTTATTTATGGCTGCACTGAGTCTTCATTGCTACCTGCAGACTTTCTTTAGTTGAGGCAAGTGGGGACTACTCTCTACTTGCGGTCTGGTGGGCTTCTAATTGCAGGGACTCTAGGGTGCCTGGGCTTCAGTAGGTATGGCGCATGGGTTTAGTTGCTCCAAGGTATGTGGAATCTTTCCGGATCAGGGATCGAACCCTTGTCCTCTGCATTGGAAGGTGGTTCTTAACCAATGGACCACCAGGGAAGTCCTTATGCAGTTCTTTAATGTGTGTGTAAATCCAAACGAGTACACCAGTGCTTTTCTAGATTATTCATTTAAACTTCTTCCCTAAAACTGTTTACGTGTTTGGAAGTCAGGTTTTTTTGGTGAATGAAGTAACCATCTGATAGCCAACCTTGTTCAGTATTTCTAAAGCTTCAGTTTCTATTTCTGTATTTATAATTGTATATCTACACGTTCATCCCAAGCTTTTTTTCTTCTTCTTCTTAAGTTACAGATAAGTATGTCTACCTGTCTTATTGAAAGTTCCATTTTTCCATTTGGACAACCAAAATCTACAGTCTAGTTAAAATTCTACAATCTGAGTTTCTATTAATAGTTTCAATGAAATAAACTGAGTTTCTGTTGCTAGGGGAAAATCTTGAGATGAATTTCAAAGAGACAATATGACATTTTTGGTATCTCTCTCACATATCCTATGTTCAGTATACCAGAAATCCTATTACCTTTGGCTTCAAAATACATTTATGCTTTACCTACTTCTCCCGGTTTTCATTGTTTCCACCCTAGTCTGAGTATAATCACTCTTGCCAACATTTCAGGATTGTGGATATCTTCTATCCTTGTATTCCTACAGTCTATTCTTCATGTCACAGCCTTATGATCCTTCTCAAATGTAAGTGGCAGTAACTTCTTTGCTTAGAATTCACCAGTGAGTCCTCTTTCACTGTTTAAAAGTTTATAACAAACTTGTTAGAGTGTTTTTGTTGCCTTTTAATTACTAAGTCATGTCTGACCCTGTTATACCTGATGGACTGTAGCCCACCAGGCTCTTCTGACCATGGGATTTCACAGGCAAGAACATGAAAAGGGTTGCCATTTCCTGGGCTACCCAGTTGGCTCATGGGTAAAGAATCCACCTACATTGCAGGAGACACGGGTTTGATCCCTGGGTCTGGAGCATCCCCTGGAGGAGGGCGTGGCAACCCACTCCAGCATTCTTGCCCAGAGAATCCCATGGACAGAGGAGCCTGGTGGACTACAGTCCATAGTGTTGCAAAGAGTAGGACACGACTGAGCAACTGCGCAACACGCATGCACACCGTTTTCTTCTCCAGAGTATCTTCCTGACTCAGGGATTGAACCCAAGTCTCCTGCATTAGCAGGCAGATTCTTTACCATTGAGTCAACAGGGAAGCCCAGAGGGGCACTATTTCCTCCATTTTACAGAAAAGGAAACTGATTCCACAATTAAAGTATATTACTCTGTCATTAACATGACATATGAGAGAGTTATATTTTCTAAATTTCAAAGATTATGCTGCATTATATATGTATGTATGTATGTGTCCTACCTGTTACATATACACATATAAGTATTACAGAAACTAATAACCAAAAATATCAATCATATAAGAAAACAGGCTTAACAGATTTAGCAAAAAGTTATAATGAAAATTTTAAGACTAGAACTATAAGTGAAAGAGAGAACAAACAATAATGAGAAAATGCTGGAAAAGCTAGATGTTTTAGAAAATATTTGAGTTGAGTCTGACTTGCCCTGTACATTCTCTTGCCTAGAGCTGCATGTTCATGGGCACTTGCCAGTACACATTAAGAATGTTGAGGGAAGGTATAATTTTGTTTAGTTCCAAGAATAAAACACATGAGTCAATTTAGTGTGTCTACATCATATCTGTAAACTTGAATACAAAATTTCCTTTTCCAGTGTAATGGTGGCTCAGATGATAAGGAATCTGCCTGCAATGCAGGAGACTCTGGTTCAATCCCTAGGTCAGGAGGATCCCCTGGAGAAGGGAATGGCAACCCACTCCAGTATTCTTGCCTGGAGAATTCCTCGGACAGAGGATCCTGGTGAGCTACAGTCCATAGCATCGCCAAGAATCAGACATGACTGAATGATTAACACTGACTATTGCAATGACATTTTTAAAATCTCTTTTTCATTTATACTTTATAATAAAGCAGTGAATCAGTATACCCTCAATGGAAAAAAATAAACCAGATCAATTGTTGGACTATATGTAATTATTTTGAAGGTAGGAACAAATATAATTTGAATGTTATGAAATTTTATAGATACACAGGAAATGGGTTTGTTTGAATAATTTCTTCCCATCATATTTATAATAAGTCCAGTGCTTCACTTTATTCTGGAGAACTTCTTGTGCCTGGTCTATTATTGATTAATGCAGTTCAATTTAACAGGCCTCTTGCTGCTAACTTATCAATCTTTAGTTTTCTCTTGCATTTCTTTTGAGGCTGAGTTTTGCCCTCAAGTTGTTATTCCAGACCTTCTTTTGCTAAGTATATTTTGTACAGTCATCTTAGCATATAACTATATCTATTTCTCTTCAGAATGGTCGAAGACATCAGGCAAAATCTCTGCATATACTTCACTATTTTGTCAGTTTAAGTGCTACACCCAGCCAACAAGGTCATGTCAGGACGTCTCCATCTCCTTCTCAGCCTTTAATTCAGAACATGCTGACAAAACAGGGTGATAGATGATGTGAAAGATACCAGTAGACACTGTAAAGTATGATGATACAAATAAGGTGTAGCTATTGTTCACAATGAGTTTTCTGTTTAAACTTTTAAACAAGTACAAAATTTTGTTAAAAAAGTGAGTAACATAATGTAAAGTAGAACTAATATGGAAGCACCAAAAGACTATATTGCTATAGCTCAAGCTTAAATCTGATACCTAAATTTCATGTTAAAGTGAAAATTTTTATACAACTATTATAAAACCAAATTAAATTTTCAGAAAATAGAGATAGCTTATGACTGCTGTAGGTAGTAAAAGTGAGGGTAGTAGCAGCTGTGGTGATGATTAGCAGACACTTTATTGAAGAGACATGAAGAAGGAATGTTTCTGAGATGGAGTAGAAATATATTATATGAATAAGAAATAAAACAAATAAAAAATTAGTAGTGGCAAAGCAAAGGCCATTGCCATGAGCAAAAGTATATGAAGGGCATGTAGGGAAAAGTAGTTAATGTAGGTGGAAGATAAGTTGGGGCCATAAAATTGGCAACTGGATTCCCCACATTTTGAAAATATTGTGATGACTCCATCCCCAGTTTACCAAGTGAAACACAAACTGGTCCTGGATCCTCTCTCGTAAGCTTTCCCCTTGACCCCAGAGAATCCACATAAGCAGAGATCAGAAGTACGTTGAAGTTGTTGCATTCTTTAAGAAATTCTTAGGAACGGTTCTTTATCCTTCCAGGAAGGATGTTATGGAGGAAGAGGAAGGATTTTTTTCTCTGCCCTCAGATCAAGAAAGAGAGACCACCAGAGACCAATATATAAGTGGGAAACTAAAATAAATATAAAAGTTGAAAATAGAAAATTTGTTTGACTATTTTACTGCAAGTTCTTAAGCCAGGAGGAGTCAGATCAAAGCTGGAAAGAGGGAAGAAGATTTTAAAATAGATATGAGCTATAAGTTTGGTCTTAGAAAGATCTGGTCTTTTATGTATGAGAATTAATCTTCATATCATTCTTTTTTTTTTTTTTTTAACTAGAATTGTCTTGGAAGTCTTGGATTCTTCCTGAGATAGCAAATTCTGGAGAAGAGGTAGTTAGTAGAGCATAAATAGAAGCAAGAGTTGGATAAATATAGTCATTCCTACTTATTCCAACAGAGTTCAGGTTCTGCAATAAAAAATGGTAGTGGATGAAATTATCCAAGGAAGACTACAGGAAAAGAAGTCTAATGACACAAATGAAGAATGTTTACAAATAGGGGCTAAAATGATTATGAGGAGCAAAAAGAAAATTAGCAATAAGGCAAAAGAAATGCAGAGAAAGAAGCCATTTCAAGTACTCAGAAAAATCACTGTCATAGAAATCAAGAGAAGAGAGTTTTAGGAAGCGCTTCAAATTTACATGCAAGAAGGAGATTGAGAGACATAAAAGCAGAAGACAGGACATGTAATTGGTGAGAGGGATGACATTTTTAATTGTTATGAATTTCAGGAAATTGATAAGAGCAGAAGCCAAATATAAAGAATTAATAAGTGAAAGATAATTAGAAAATAGAGCCAGAATATTTAGACTACAGTGATAGAAACTTGGACAATGAAGGAAAAGAGTAAAAACTGGAGTTTGTTGAGAAGATAGTAGGGTATAAAGAAAGGTTTTTCTTAGTATGGGACCAGGGGGGTATTGCACATATTCATAAGCTGAGGGTTCAAAGAAAATGTTTGTAAAGAGGAGACAGATTCCAAGGAGTTTAGCAGTAACCTTGGCAAGGAAGAAGCAATAGGGTGGAATAGGAAGAATGGAGGATAGCAGATGGACAAGATTTGAATCTTAAATCAGATATCTCCGAAAACAGATCCTGGAATGAAAACTCAAGTCAGGTAGGAGTCAGATAATAAAGGGGCCAAACAAAGTTTCAACTGTGAGCCTTGGAAAGTTTTGGAGGGTAAACCTCACTTAGCAAGGGAACTTGACTTCAAACTCCCAGCCAGTTATTCACTGGATAGGGCAACCCTGGGGAGATATACATTACCAAGGTTTCTTGCTCTCAGCACCACTTGTAAAAGAAGATTCTAGTAGCTGTCCTCTGAAAAATGTTGCCTATATGAGTTACTAAAAGGAAAAGGACACAGTAGCTGGGCCCTGGAGTGCATAGAAATCGCAAACAGGATCAGAGGGTATCTAAATGCAGCACCAATCGTGTCCACTACAGTTTGGAAAGTCAGTGTGGACATTTCCTACCTTTGATATTTTTGAAGTATCTTGATCTCAAATGCTATATCATTTTTGGTTATTGGGAAGATTAAGTGAGGTAAATTTAAATAGGAAGATTATATTAGGGAAAGTTCTCTTCTATTTTTGGCAATGGAGTGAATGAAGGGGACAGAGTATGCCAGTTGTTGTTTGGTCACTCAGTTGTGTCTGACTCTTTGCAACCTCATGGACTGCAGCATGCCGGGCTTCCCTGTCCTTCACCATCTCTTAGAGTTTGCTCAAACTCATGTCCATTGAGTTGGTGATGCCACCCAACCATCTCATCATCTGTCGTCCCCTTCTTCTCCTGCCTTCAATTTTTCCCAGAATCAGGGTCTTTTCCAATGAGTTGATTCTTCATATCAGGTGGACAAAATATTGGAGCTTCAGCTTCAGCAGTAAGAATATGCCAGTAGCCAGTAGAATCTATTCTAGAGGTTAAAATTAGTGAAATTGAGGAAAGTCGTAGATGATATGCATAGAATTAGTGGCTATAAGTGAATAGGTAGATTTGCTGAAGTTATTGTGACAAATAGAATATGAGTAAAAAGGATTCCAAGCAACATGTGTCCAGCTGAATGAACTTCTAGAATCTAATGGGGTATTTATATGACCTTGAATAATAGTGCTTGGTAACTTAGCAGTAGAAAAATGAAGGGAAAAATAACCCCAAAAGGGAGCAGGTGATAACATAATCAAAGTTGGCAATTATAAAGGAATAACCATGAGTTGCTAATCAGGAGATGAGGTCTAGAAATTAGTGATGAAATGGAAGGAAACCAAGAACAGGAAATTAGAGTAATGTAAGGTTGAGGCAAAAGAGAGATGTAGGTCCCTGAAACAGAAAAGATGAGGAAGCGTGAGCTGGGATTTTCACAGGATCAACAACATGAGTCATAAGGTCTCTAAGTATGTCATCTTGGAGAGAGATGGCAAAATTGTCAGCTACTGGTAAAGCAGTTAAATGGATTTGGTGTTTAAATGTATTAAGAGTGATTATTTGGTGGTAAGGGAAAATGAAATATACAAATTCATAATGTGAATGTTTTGAAATAGTGCATATAACCTCAGAGAAAGTTTTTTTTTTTTTTTTTCCCCCTTACTTAAATCTACTTCACCTTTATTTTAGACCCAATGGCATCCATTTCTTTGGGCATCTCATTACAGTTACTCTTCCATTCTGTCATCTTTAACTTACAATGAATATTTTCCCTTTGCTTTCAACTAGGTTCAGATCCCTCTTATTTGAAAAGAAAAATGCCCTATTTCTCTCTGCATATTTACTTCTCTAGTTCTTGGAAGTAAATGTCTCATCATTGAATTTCTGAAATGAGTTTTCAGCTTTAGTTCTTTCTAGGAATATCTAAATTTATCCATAGCCAAATCCAGATTTTTATTTTCAAGTTTCATACTACTTGCCTTCTTAACATTTTTCCATTGATTATCCACTCAAGAGTTTTGCTCTGTTACCTTCTTTAACTTGGAGTTTTACTGTTCTCTCTGATCTTTTTTGAGCACTGTGTATCTGTTCTGAGCACACTCATTTAAAGCTTTGTATGTTATTTTCTCTCATTCTATATTTATCTTTTACATATATTTTCATGTTTCTAACTTTAATCATTGCATTACATCCAATATTTTATCTTCATTCCTTTTATTTCTTTTTACAATTTCCTTTAGAAATGATTTATTTTTATTTCAGTGATATCCAACTTTCACTAAAACTATTTCATCTACTACATCTATTTTTCATCTACTTTCTGTCCTAACCATTGTGTCTCTTTGTGTTACCATGGTTCTTTTGTCCTGACAAGATTGAAACTTACTTTAGACCTTCCATAGGTTTTCATCAACTATTTCCACCTGTCTGTAAATCTTGCCATTCCTTATCACCAGCTGTCTTAGGTTTTCCACTTCTCTCCATTGTGACTCTGAGCTCAGAGTTGAGTTGGCCAGTGGATCTCAGTAAACACTTTGATTTATTAATTTTCAGTCTCCCCTCCCCACAAGATTCACATTTCATCCCTCAGAAAAATAAATCTTTTGACATGTAAAACTTTTAAATATTATTTCTCTATCTTCACTTCTTAAAAACTTTTCTTCAGTATTACTGTATATTTTTCAGGATTCAAAATTGACTTGATATACCTTTTTAGATATTATGTTTATTTTCAGGAAATGTTTATTACTGCTTGGAAATATTAGTCAAAAGTGTCTTCCAATACCTTATCTATATGCTTACTGATGAGTTTAGAGGGGTGGGAAAAGGGCTTATCAATGACCACTCTGTGTAAAAGTTACTCAAACACCAATTTCCATGTAATATTACATAGACATATAAGTGTCAAAATTCATATCATAGGAATGAAGTACAGCTTTTAAATATTCTACCTAAAGTTAAAAAGTGGCAGGTGGCCTTGCCAAAGGAAAATGTGAACCATAACAGAGTAAATCAGCTGAATCCAAAATATAAATGTTCCTTAAAAAGTGGGGCAGGAAGCCTGATTTTGAACAATGGAGACTTGAGGTCTTTTAAAGTGTAGCCAAATGCAAAATAGAAAGTGTATATGAATTTAGTTCAGCTTGAAAAATCAGTTTCTCTCCTCCACTGACTCCCTTTTTATTTGGTAAGTCCTCACTCTTTAAGAAATTAAAATGTAATCTCCTTGTGCTAAAAAGTATTTTTCCACCTACAACAACAACAACAAAAGAGGTATAGAAAGTCATAGTATCATATCAAAAAAGCTGGTTAATCTTCCATGATGTATGATCTCTAAATGATGCACAAATACTCTATTTTTCCCCCCTTTTAGGCACTAGGATCTACATTGCCTCTCTTAATTTAATTTTATATCTCTATGAGCATAAATAACTTTCTGAAAAGTGTTTCTTTCCATGGCAAAGATCCAGCTTTGTGGGGTATCTTGGTGTTCAACAAGTACACCTGTTAAATGGTCTTTGATTGATTAAATAGATGTATATATGTGTGTGTGTGTGTGTGTGTGTGTGTCTGTGTATTTGGGATATGTTCAATAATATATAGAAGGTCTTGAATGACAGTTTAAGATCTTTGAAATAGCAAAAGTATTTTATAGCTTAACACCATCTCCTAAAGCATATTTTGTATCTGAAGTCAAGGTGACATATAAAAAAGAAGGAATTAACTTTGATTTATTAGAAACAATAGAAATAATGATGGAATCAGGGTGCTAGTTCATAATATTAATATACCATGATGGTTAAGTAACTCAGAAATACCACAATAATTCCCCAAATCACAGCCACCTTTTTCTATTAATACAAGACTCTGAGAGGCATATTAACAAATTATAAGGACAAATGAAAGAAAACGGCTGTGTTTTATTTTCCATTAGGAATTTTCTCCAAAATTCTACTGCAATCACTCTTCTTTCAAAGATAGTTATGTCTTACCTGGTATTTTTTCCTATGTGTTTCTCATTTCTTCACCTCTAAACACAAATCTTAGATCTTACCTCTCCCACTGAAAAGAAAAATGAAGGGCCAGAGTGATGAAGATGCCCTCTGCTTTCATTGCAGGTACAAGCTAGTGAAGGAGAAAGGAAGCCCAGAAAGGTCGTGGCACTTCCTTTTGTAAGAAGGAGGCCCTGGGCCAGGCCACCAAAGCCATGTTGAGTGGAGACCAGTGATAGTTGCTCAAAAGTATAGGACCTTGTTCCTAATTTCTTAAGAGATCCAACCAGTAAAAATGCAGTAAAGGGTAAAAGAGAAGTTTAAGATGTTTCTCTGTTTGCTTATAGAAATTTCCTCTGTTTGTTTTGACATGGGATATCCAGAGCAGGTTGATGTGACTGATATATAAAATGGTTTGGGGGTCATGAAACCAATTAAAATTTTCTGTATAATATTTTAAGAATTCCAAATCAACTCATGAGCACTAGAAGTCTAGGCTCTTGGAGTCTGTGTTAAATATTTCATAGGAAAATGCATACATTATAGGGAAACATCAAGTGTTATAAATTGAGAAAACCAAAAGGGAATAAAAAAATGGACCATTCACTCAGGAAAACAACTGTTAATCATATAAATACAAACTAATATGTTTATACATGTATATGTACATATTTATTAAAATGAAAGGATGGGAAATACGGCAGGGTATAAATAGATATACATAAAATAAGGAATTAAATATAAACCTAACATGTTATAGAATTACAGATGCAATGGAATGTTTCTTTCTAAAGACTTTTTCTCCATATTTCTCCACTGTTGGCTGGGCACACACATAATTGTTTTACATAATTATTTAATATTGCAAAGTCAGTTCAGTTCAGTTCAGTTGCTCAGTTGTGTCCGACTCTTTGTGACCCAATTGACTGCAGCACACCAGGCTTCCCTGTCCATCATTAACTCCCAGAGTTTACTCAAACTCATATCCATTGAGTTGGTGATGTCATCCAAACATCTCATCCTCTGTCATCCCCTTCTCCCCCCACCTTCAATCTTTCCCAGCATCAGGGTGCTTTCAAATGAGTCAGTTAAGTTTCAGCTTCAGCATCAGTCCTTCCAATGAATATTCAGGACTGATTTCCTTTAGGATGGACTGGTTGGATTCCCTTGAAAAGTCAAGAAGGAATCTAATGTAAAACTTAATGATAAAAAATAACACAACAACACCTGAAGAAACAGGTCTTCAATATTAAGAAATAATAAAAATATTTCTTAAGTTGAAACAGAGACAACAACCCAGATGCCCTATATCTTTATTTGCTTAGAAAGTTCACCTCTGAAGTTGTTTATGGGCATTAAAACTTCTCTCACCATAGCACTTGCACAGTTTTGTGTTGAAGCCCCTACTTTCATGACTTAAAACTAGCAAGTTTTAAGCATTGCTGTTAGCATTTTTCTCAGGTAATTCTTTATATACCCATTTGTGTCTGCCATTAAACAGTGACCTTCATAAGGGTCACTGAGTCCAATTCATCTCATTATCAGTTCCTGGCACTTAATAGATACCTATTTAATACTTGTTGAATGAGTGCATGACTGCAATGAAAGAATACTTTTGAGAATCATCTACCAAACCACTATAAAAAAATTAGGAAGTAGTATTCGAGGTTATATTCTCTCTAGTCTCTCTTTCTTTGAGCATAGTGTTCCAGTATCTGTGGCTGTATTCTTTTTATACTTTCAGGAGCCTCTAAGAAATAGTAATACCTCATGACTTGAAAAGTGATTTGGGATTGGCATGTAATTCTTTGTCAAAACAAAAATTGCACACACATGAAGACAAAAGGAATGTGAAGAATCCCTCTCAGGAATAGAGGAATATACCATATTCCTCACAGGGGATGAAGGATGTCAATTCACATATTCATGAAATGTATTCAAACTTTGACAATACTGTATTATTTTGCTTGTGCTTTGGCATGAAGTTAGAGACAGCTATATTGGCCTATGAGGTATTCAATTAGTATGTGTTTTAAGTGATTCTAGTGAAATTGCTCAGTTACTATTCCTGATGTGTAAAACCCTATAGGGCTTTTGTTTTTCTTACGTTTTACAGATAAACTAACACAATGTTACTAACTCCACTCTAGCAGAGAACAGAGTGACATTCTTGATTCTCTTTTCAACCTATTGCCTATGTAAGGGAATTATGTGATATTAATTTTTGTACCAGCATGGCAATTTTTGACTATTTCAGGTTTTTTCCAGCATATCTGATAAAGTATCTATATTATATTCTCTTAGGGAAAGGATAGGAATAGAGGAAGTAGCAAATTTATTGTAAAAATGGCAACCCAGATCTATGCTCCAGGGAGAGTCAAAGAACCTTAAAAGAAAATGATTGATTCAAATTAGTGGCTTTTCACTGTTTTTCATATATTTAAATATAAGAATCACATTTAATACTATGTCTGTAACAATTTAAACATGTTCATTCTTCTCTTACTCATACTCCTTTATTCTTTCCCCACCCAATTTGGAATTTAGTTTTCCTGTTAGCCTTATTTCCCCCAAAATGTTTTTTGAAACTATTCAAAGACATTTATAGTACCTTGAAAGTATATTTTTCAGCAGAATCTAATTGTTATGTAAAAAAACATTTGTTTTCTGTTATTAACACACCTGTGTGTAAACTAATTCTGTGGTCACTACCATTATAAATTAAAAAACTTTTGGGGACTCAACTCTACCCAATAGTCTTCTACCTATTATTGAAATATCAAAAGTTAATTGGAAGTTAACTTGTAATATGTATTCTTTGCACATATTCCTGTCAAGAACTTCTATGTCTAATTAAGACAATAGGGATATTTGTGTTATGATGATTTCTGATATTAATAGTATTTCTATAATATTTCAAACCACTTTTGAATGTCTTTTTAAAAAAAATCTGTTTTTAAATTCTGTAACTGTAAGCTTCTGTGAATGAGGGTATTTTCACTGTAAAAGAAATTATTATCCAGAGAAATGTCTTTTTTAAAATGTAGTATTTGATTTTGACAATTTTAAAAATTTCTGGATCTGGGATGGCCTTGAAAAGTATTTTCAGGGCTAGATCACCAAGTTAATACTCTAAAGGCAATTTTCTTGGTTGTATCATATGAACCAACAAACACTTCACTACAGCAGAACTGAACTCATATGGGGATGATATCAATTTGAAATGCTATCACTGAATCTTAATTTCCATGGAGTCTCAAAAACCAGTGAAAACAATTTTCATTTCTTCCCATTGCTAGATATCACATTTAGATATGAAAAATCTATATTCATTAAAAATATATCAAGCACATATATGTAAATTACTCTCTTAAATTATTCATAAGTTTCTCCCTTCAGTTTTGTAAGTAGTGTTCTTTCTCTACATTTGGTTTATCATTCCCAAAGGTTTTCAAGGTGTTAATTTTTTACTCTCCATTTCAGTTTAATAAGCAAATAAGTTGTTATTTGCCTGACATTCATACAAATGTTGCTTAAATTTGGTGGGTGTAGAATCTTTTAGTTTTATTAAGCTGATAAATATTTTAGCCGCAAAAGTGATGCCTGCAGTCAGTTTTGTCTTATTTGGCTATATTGTAACAGTTTGCCAAATTACTACTGAAAATTGAATAAACTCTGTATTCAAGACAGTTTTATTTTGAATATTTTTTTATTGCTAATTTTGTTGCCATTCATCTAAGCCTCCTGCATGGAAGTATTGCAAATTTAAAATAATAGGAGGGAACAAGGGATAAAGAAGAAGAGACTTATTTTTAAGACTAAGACTTTTTTCATATTTTGTTTTGTGTTTTGAGTATGGAAATCTTTGCTCTATTTATACCTGGGGGAAAATAACATTTGATATGATTACTGTATTATATTTGTATTTTTTGAGACAACATAGAGAAGAAAGTACAGACCTAGGTTAATAAAGCCTGTGTGCAATTCCCTTATCAGCCATGTGACTATGATCATTAACTCTCTGAATTGCAGTTTCTATCGTTGTGAGTTTTAATATGTTAAATGGCTGATTTGACCTACCTACTCGATATAATATTTTTATTAGTTATTTAGTACATTTGAAAGCAGATTACTATTAAATAAAATGTATATTATACTCATTTCTTTCCATATTTTAACTCTGGAGTATATTAAAAGTATATGACAAGAAACATATTGAATAAATAAGCACGTCTGTCTTGGCGCCTAAAATGCTTCCTTCATAGTATAACATTTTTCCCATCTTAACAAACAACTGACTAGTCATTTTAATGTCATTAATAATGCTAAAATTTCTCCTTGAAAAGTTAAATAATGCAACACATTTACCTCTCAGTTAAAATATTTATTTTTAATAATTTTAATGCAATGTCCCTTAAAGACTTAAAATTCATCATTTTAATACAAGTATAGGTATTATCATGCCTGCTTCAACCTAGATCTAATCAGTAAAATATTAATAGTTGGATTTTTTGCTACAAAGTTTTCCCTTTTTGATTTATAGAGCTTGTAAATATGAATGAACATTTCTTCAGGATTAATATACTTGGGATTCCAGCCATAGCTCAATTTGGTTGTAAAAGTCCAATGCGTTTATTTTATACACCATTCTCAGGGGGAAAAAATAATCAACTTTTAAGATAAATCAAAACAATATGTATAAAGAAAATACACATATTTTTATATAGTTTAGCATCTTCATGGAGAAATACAAAATGTGAACATAGATCTTTTCTATATGCAATCTCACTTTCTCTTCCTGTGTATGATTGCTTATATATATGTATTCAAATATGAACAGAGTACACACCCTTTTGCTTGAATGAGCCAACGATTGCCATATTTTTCCAGACTTCAGTCATTGCTACTATCTGACAGCTGAATAAAGCTTCACCGGGCATAACTTCAGAAGACTAGATCTGGTTTAACTGAAAGCATGAATTTCTGTATTGTAATATAAATATTATATTTGTTGAAAGAATAGGTGAAAGAAAACATGGATTATGTACCTTCTGTGTTTTAACATTTCATTTATTGACATGTTTTATTTCTATGTATTCTGTCTGGATTTTCTTTCTATATTTTAGTTTCTTCCACAGTCCTTCCATATTACAAGATTACTAAAATAAGGTTTGCTTTGTATGAATTCATGCTTTAAAATGGCGTCACAAGATAATTTATGTAATTCAAACTAGAATAGTTAGCCATTTAGCAATCTAAGTGGACAGAATTGAAAGTTATACTGCATTTGTGTATGCATTCATAAATTACCTAGTGCTGTAGGTATAATAGTGAATAATAAAGATCTCTGTCCTCTTTGTGCTTAATGTCTAATGGCACCCAAATATATGAATAAAAAGTAAAATTGTAAAGAAATACAAGTGTAAATTTGCCACTCTAATTCATGCAATGAAGTAGAGTGTATGGTGGAAAAATCAGAACATAGAAGGCTTCTTGAAGGAAATGATGTTTGTGATATCAAAAACAGGAGCAAATTAAATAAGTAGAAGGCATTTCAGGTAGGGAGTAGTGTGTTATTTTGGAAATTCTTCCTAGTAATTTCTATGAATAGCCAATTTTTTAATATAAAAATCATTTTATTGAAAACAAATACATACATATATTTATAAAAGACATTTTTTGTTGTTAATATGAATGTTATTGCTGCTTTTATTAATAATATACATTTTTGTGTTTACCTGAGTTTATCTACAATTTCATTTCAGCTACTTGTTCTGGACTGAATGGGGACAGATGCCCTGCATTGGAAAGGCTCGCTTAGATGGCTCAGAGAAGGTTGTCCTCGTGAGCATAGGAATAGCATGGCCAAATGGTATCTCCATTGACTTTGAGGTCTGTTGGATGTCTTAAGCGTTTAAACTGCATTAAATGCAAACTTGCTTTACTCCATTTTTAGTGTTCTCTTATTTTCTTTGTAAAACACTTAATAAAAAACAGCTTGTAATATTACTTTTCAATCGATCTTAGGAAAATAAATTGTACTGGTGTGATGCTCGAACAGACAAGATAGAAAGAATTGACCTTGAGACTGGTGGGAATCGTGAGATGGTGCTGTCAGGGAGCAATGTGGATATGTTTTCAGTTGCAGTCTTTGGGGCTTACATCTACTGGTCTGACAGGTAATTTATTTTTTCGTAAGTATTTGAGTCTCAAAATGTTATTTTAGTGTCAGTTGCTTTACCCTTGTAGGATTAGCCATTTCTTAGCAAGGTCACAAAAAAAAGCTCACAAAACCATGTAATTTCCACAATAAAAAGGCAGTTGCTCTTGCTATTCCAGGCTCAACCCTTTCAATGTCACAGACTAATGGTTTCTTTCCCTTCGGCTGGGCCATCTGTTATCTTCAGCTTAAACAACCGGTTTGGTTTGAATTAGTTAAAGACTGTTGATCATGTATGTTTGACTTCTTGGCAGAGCATATGCCAATGGTTCCATCAGAAGGGGCCACAAGAGTGATGCCACAGAGACGGTCACCATGAGAGCGGGCCTTGGGGTCAACCTGAAGGAGGTTAAAATCTTTAACCGAGTAAGAGAGAAAGGTCAGTGCTCTGCTATTATCAATACATCTTATGTTATTTTTTCTCTTTTTTTTTAGCATTTATTTATCAAACTTAACTTAGGTATTAATTTTCATAACTCCCAAACCTCAAGACCCTCTTTTTTTTTTAACCCTCTAATTTCTAACAAAAATCATATGCTAGCCTAATGAAATTAATTTATAATCATTCATGGACAGATATTTTTGCCTAGACAGTGCATGTATATGGACATGTTATATACTTGGCCTGTCTTCAGGCCAAGTATATAATAATTTTATATTATTAATAAAATTTTACAGGTTTAGACTAAGTAATATAGAAACATTTGATAAATACATATATTTAACCTAAGTATACAAAGCACAGTTAGGATATTAGCAAAAAGCAGCCAAAATGTTTTTTTTTTCCATTTTATTTAGAACTGACTAAACATGCTGCATTACTTGGACCAAAAGGTTGTCTTCATGTCAGATCATATTTAATATTTAAAATGATGATGGCTCCGGAGGGTTGCTATTAGTGTGAAATGTGTCCATAGTCATCATTTCTTTAAAATATGTTTTTAAACTGGTATGACAGTGACTTAGATATTTTTTAATATCACTTCCACTAAGATAATATTCATTTTAAGCGTCCATTAGAGTAAATTATAATTTCTTGACATCAAAGAAAGGTATATAACATTAATTGTTTTGAAGAGGATGATGGATTCATAGAGGAGAATTAGTCTAACATAGAAATCTTAATAGCATATAACATGTTCACTCAAAACTGGAGTAAAAACCTTATGCCCAGTATACTTAGGATGTCAGGCACATTGGAACCATAGATTTCTTTGATACCTTATGTACTTCATAGACACAGGTAGTGCTTCTTTGTTTTTCTTGGTGAACTCAGTTCATGTTTGGAGTGAATTAGTTACTTGCTCCAAAGATTACAATATTTGAAACCTATTGTAATCTCAGTATCAAGTTTCAAAAAAGTTATGTACTTAACTAACAGATTAAGGTTAACTTTTAATAATTCTCTTTGGATGGTCAGGGAAGCAGAAGAATGTGAAATAATAAATCTAAGGTTTTAAGGTTGGAGTGACTAAAAAAAACACAAAACAATACTTTATAGTGTTTGAATTTTTTACTGACCAGTCTAAAATCAAGAATAAAATAACCCAGAATATTCAATGTTAATTTTTTAATATGTTTCTAAGAAAAAACTATATGGAAAACAAAAGAAAAGGCACAAACATGTGTGTATGTATTTTTTTCTTCTCTCTAGGGACCAATGTTTGTGCCAAGGACAATGGGGGATGTCAGCAGCTCTGTCTTTATCGAGGAAATTCCTGGAGAACTTGTGCTTGTGCCCATGGATATTTGGCAGAAGATGGAGTTACATGCCTAAGGCATGAAGGCTATTTGCTGTATTCAGGGAGAACAATATTAAAAAGTATACATCTTTCTGATGAAACCAACTTAAATTCACCAATAAGGCCATATGAAAATCCACGTTATTTCAAGAATGTCATAGCCCTGGCTTTTGACTATAATCAAAGAAAAGGTACCAATCGAATCTTCTACAGTGATGCACACTTTGGAAATATACAGCTTATTAAAGATAACTGGGAAGACAGACAAGTAATTGTTGAAAGTAAGTACAACATTTTTTTTTAAATAGTTTAGTGGAAACGGGTATCATTTGGATTAGTAGAGAAATTAGAGTGGTGATTGCATGTAGCAATTACATTTTCCTAGAGTTTTTATTCAAAAACAAGTGCAACTATATCATCCAAAACCCCAAAAGTCAAAGAAGCAATTAACTGCTTAGCAGGTACAGCATGAATATTATGATTATTAGCTTCTAATCATGGAACATTCAGTATATTCCTTTATAATGTTTATCATAAATGTTTATTAAAATTAATGGAAAATAATTTTCAGTATTAAACTTACTAATTTTATTTTCTTCTAATGGGAAAAATTATATCTTTATGAATATCTATCTAATTATATTTGGTGAATTTTATTTTCTCAAATATCAGAGATTATATTTGGTTTGTGTGCATATATATGTATATAACATTCTTGATGAAAGAATGTAACTAATGAATTAATGTTTTTAAGACATTTTTAAAATTTTATAGGACAGTCATTTTAATATTTTATGGGACTTAAATGTAATGTGGTATGAATTATCTATATAATTTAGAGAAACCTCTTCCTGTCATCCAACTTTACAGGAACTATCTTCTTATTCCTCATTTAACATCTCTACATGATTTCCATATATTCCTTACCCTCCCAATTTTACTTTGTTGAGGTCTTTTGTCATTACTTTTTAAATTTCAAAATGATACATAAATTTATTGTAAAATGTTCAAGTAATATGGCTTTTAAATGAAGTTTTTGCCTCATCACTGCAACATCAATTCCATTTACTTACTTGTGACAGCTGTCATGCCTCCAGAATTTTTTATAGGTATGTGTTTCATTTGTAATTATAAAAATGGAATGATCTGTATGAAATATTCACCTGCTTTTTTTCACTTAGAATATATCTTTAAAAGCTTTCATTTAAGTATATAAGGCTCTATCTCATTATTCTGAAAGCCTATATCTATCCTGTCTCTGTGTGCCAAGTCGCTTCAGTGTGCCCAGCTCTTTGCAACTCAATGGACCAGAGCCCACCAAGCTCCTCTGTGAGATTTCCCAGGCAATAACACTGGAATGGGTTGCCATGCCCTTGACCAGGGGGTCTTCCCGACCCAGGAATTGAACCCTAGTCTCTTATGTCTCCTGCATTGGCAGGCAGGTTCTTTACCACTAGCGCCTCCTGGGAAGCCCATCTCTCCTGTACTAAGGGTAAACTAATTTATTTAACCATTTTCTTATTGACAATCATTTAGGTTGTTTTGGTGTCTTATCACTACCCACAGTGAATGTCACAATGAACATCTGCACACATAAATGTTTTTTCACACATGTGAATATTGCTTTTGTATAGAATCCTAGAAATAGAACTGCAAAATCAGTGTGTTTACTTTTTATAATTGGTCAAATTTCTTTTCAAGAAGACTATATTAATTTATATTTTCATCAACTGTTTATGAAAAAGATCCATTTTCCCTCACTTTTGACAACAATGATTTTATAATATTTACTATCATATAGCTAATATATAAGAGAGTCAACTTATGTTAATATAAATATATATTAACTAGAGAGATAACTAGATAACTAGAGGGATCCAGTATCTACTCATATATTTTATTCATGTGAAAAATGGATACTTTATGTCAAACTCTGTTATACATTACCATCCCATGCTCGGCCTGCTATAGTCTATTTTGTTCTTTCAACATTTAATATCCTCAAAATCCTTTTGGGTCTATTCAAATCTGACTCAGCCTTTCCAAGTCAGTTCAAGTGTGTACTTTCAAGTATATACAAATACAAAATATTATTTCTTTATTCTGTAGGGTATCATACTTATTGATAGTTTTAATAACAATTTGTATATTCTAGCACAAAAATACAAATAGCACTGTATATTCATGCTATTTTGCTTTCTAGTATGTGTGTAAATATGAAGATACAACTATAAGTATACTGATCATAGAGTTCAGACATTTGAGAGTTGTTGATTCTTTAGTTATATCTCTATAAAGTTTATATTATAATTCTCTTTGGCCCTCCCTCCATTTTCTTAGACTAATACAATTCAGAGTTGAATGTGCTCATGTTGCACATGTAATCTATTAACTTTTTCATTTTCTGTGCTCCAGATTCCTTGTCAGACAGTTTGGGTATAAACATAAAAGCCACAGCTTAAGGAGAAAACTATAAGTAAACAAGCTATTGAAATTTAAAAATTTAAATTTCTATTGAAATTTAATAGAATCTCTAGGATACTAAAGGTCCAGAGAATAAATAATCTGTCTGGGAAAGGGCAGAGGATACCATTGAACTGAGTCAAGGAATCTAAGTGATCAAAAGTATGTTCATAATAATACTAGATATTTGCCTTTTTTTTTTACAGTGTTAAAAATTGCACCAATGGTGGAAAAACCATTATGGCTAAACTGCTGATACCTTAGCATTAATCAAGACAGCAGCACCAAACAGTACTAGTAGTCATTGTATTTTTCACTGCCACTTAATAGCAGGGGAAATAAAAAAAGCCAGTTTAATTTAAGAATGTCCTTGAAGAAAAGGTAAAAAAATAATTTTATTAAATCTTAGTCCTTCCTAATCCTTCAGATTACACCTCTTTATTATACGCTGTGATAAAATACAAATACGGAACTTCTATGGCATTCTTAAGTCCAATGGCTGCTAAAGGAAACTGTGTATTTCTGTCTTATGTAAGTCCATGGTTCTTTTAATTAACACTATTTTTTACTTGAATGAGGAACAGACAAACTATGATTATTCAAACCTGGTTGTGTGGCAGACTGAATACAATGAGTCTATGTTTCCAAGGAAAATGACCTACATTATTTGTTGCAAATAAAAATCAAGCTTTCAAGTAAAAATTAAATTTTTGAAAGAATTGTATCTACTATAGTAAGCTTGATAGTTTCCCAATACTTAAAGGCTTTTCTGATGAGATGAGTAGTGATATTACTAGTGATCTTGGGGGTTGTTGCATACTGAAATTGTCAACATTTGGAAGATATGCATAACTCAGGGAACAAACATTTTCCTAATGACATGATAAAATCATGCCTGGGTAAATGATCCATTCAGAGTGTAAGATAGACCAATGAATTTAATGTAATAAAGTATGAAACATTCATCACTATGGTTTCTGATTCTACATTGAATCTAACCTTTAAGTAACTATCAGTTTTCATGTGCTGTAGTATAAAAGCATATTCAGAATTATCTGAAAGGCTATTAAAACCCTCCTTCCTTTTTCAAACTTCTTAGCTGTGTGAAGCTGGATTGTCTTCATAAATTTCAACTAAAATAACATAACAAATTTGATGAAGTAGATGTGAGAGTTCAGCTGTATTCTAGTAATCGTCATTAAGCACATTGATAAAATGATAAAACAATGCTTTTTCTCATTTAAAAATGCAGCTATTTTCATAGATGATGGTATTTATATTAGTATGCTATCATTTTTGTTTTTAAAAATATATTCAGTTCAGTTCAGTTCAGTCGCTCAGTCGTGTCCAACTCTTTGTGACCCCATAAATCGCAGCATACATATTAAAACATTTTTCAGTTTAAATTTCTAACAAGGTAATAGGTAATACCTCACATACACAAAATTTTTCCTGGAGTCTTCAATATTTTTTAAGAGTGCAAAAGTCCTCAGAACAAAAATGATTGCAAACTACTCTTCTAGACTAAAGGCTCAGAAAATTTGAAGTGTAAAAATATGAAAAAGCAAAGAGTAGACAAGGACTGACACATCATTTGATATCATTAGAATATGGGTTGTATGGCATGAATGGTGTGAGATGAGGCTAGTGTCCTAGAAAGTAGTCCAATATTGAAGGATTTGGTTTGTCAAGAAAAACATATTAAAATTTTTATTGAAATGTAATTAAAAGTGTACCATTCAATAGTTTTTGATATATTCCATTATAAATTTTTAAAATTAGATAAAAATATGTGAAACATAACATTTGCCATTTCAACTATTTTTAATTGAACAATTCAGTGATGTCAATTACATTCATAGTATTGTGCAACCCTCACCACTACGCATCTCCAAAACATTTCTTTCTCTTTAAAGACCAACCTCATTGAAGCAATTATTCCCCATTCCTCCTCCTTGTATTCTCTGGTAAGCTTTCATCTATTTTTTTCTCTATAAATTTGGCTATTACATATATTTCATATAAATGGAGTCATACAATATTTGTTTTATTGTGTGTTGTAACTCACTTAGAATAATATTTTGAAGGTTAATTCATGTTGTAGGTATCAGAAGTTGATCTGCCTTATTATGGCTGAGCTATGTTCTCTTGTATGTATATGCTGCTGCTGCTAAGTCACTTCAATCATGTCCGACACTGTGTGACCCCAAAGACGGCAGCCCACCAAGCTCCCCTGCCCCTGGGATTCTCCAGGCAAGAATACTGGAGTGGGGTGCCATTTTCTCCAATGCATGAAAGTGAAAAGTGAACGTGAAGTTGCTCAATCATGTCCAACTCCTAGTGACCCCATAGACTGCAGCCTACCAGGCCGCTCCATCCATGGGATTTTCCAGGCAAGAGTACTGGAGTGGGTTGCCATTGCCTTCTCTGTGTATGCATATAACTTATTTTATTTATCCATTTATCTGTTTATGGATACTTGAGTTACTTCTACCTTTAGTTATTGTGAAAATGGTACAGTGATCACTGATATACTAATATTTAAGACAAGGAGTTTCAATTTTTTTTTTAGTAGATAAAGGGAAAACAATGGAAAGCTTTAAGACATGCATATAATAGGATTTCTGTTTTATGAAGATAACTCTGGTTATGTTATGTTTGATAATATTTAAGAGATGCCATAGGAGTTTGTTGCTGTGTTACAGATCCCATTTATATAGTGGTAACTTAAATTGAAAACAGCTTAATCAAAGTATATATGTACTCCTGTTCAGTTGTTTTCTTTTTATTTTGTTGATAGTTTCCTTCACTGTAAAAAAGCTTATTAGTTTGATATAGTCACAATTATTTTCACCTTTATTGCCCTTGCCTGAGGAGACAGATGCAAAAAAAAAAAAAAAAAAATGCTTTTTTTTTTTTAAACTGGGTCAACTTCATTACTATCAATTGGTCTATTAAAATTTTCTATTTCTTCCTAATTTAAGTCTTGGAAGATTGTATATCGATAGGAATTTATCCATTTCTTCTAGGTTGTTCAATTTGTTGGTGTATAATGTTTTGTAGTAATCTTATTATCCTTTGTATTTCTGTGTTAGTTATAAGGCTAGACTGAGATTTTTCTTGGTTCTTGGCATAGACCTATATTACTATAAACTTCCCTCTTAGAATTGTTTTTGCTCTGTCCTGAAAATTAGGACTGTTGCGCTTTTACTTTCATTTGTCTCAAGATATTTTTCTATTTTCTCTTAAATTTCTTCAGTGATCCACTGATTAAGAAGCATGTTGTTTGGCTTCCACATGTTTGTATACTTTTTGCAGTTTTCTTCTTGTAAATGATTTCCAGTTTCATAACACTGCAGTCAGAAAACAATGCTTGATATGAATTCAATCTTCATTTATTGAGACTTGTTTTGTGGCCTAACATGTGATCTATCCTTGAGAATATTCCATGTGCACTTGAAAGGAATGCGTATTTTGCTGTTTTAGGATGAAATGTTCTCTAGTTAAATTGATCTGGTCTAATATGTCATTTAAGCCAATGTTTCCTCATCATTTTTCTGTCTGGCTGATCTATTCAATGATGCAAGTAGCTATGTTAAAGTTTCCTCCTCTTACTGTATTACTGTTTTTTCTTTTTATTTTTTTCTTTATGCATTATTTGCTTTATGTATTTAGGTGCTGCTATGTTGGGTGCATAGATATTTACAAATGTTATAGCCTCTTGGTTGATTCATCTCCCTTTTTCATTATGTGATGCCCTCCTTTTTCCCTTGATAAAGTCTTTGTTTAAAAGTATATTGCTACCCCACCTTCTGTTTGTTTCCATTTGCATAGCATATACTTTGCTATCCCTTCACTTTGTGCATTTTCAGATGATATGATTCTCTAGTAGGCATTCAGCAACACTTTTATTTGGAGCCTTTTGTTCATTTAAAGCAATTTTTGACAACTATGTACATAGTGCTTTTTTGTTAATCATTTTCTGGTTGTTTTGTGATTATTTTGTTCCTTTCTTCTTGTTCTCTTTTTGTGATCTGTTGACTTTCTTTCGTGTTATGTTTGTATTTTTTTCTCTATTTTTTATCTATGTATTATCAGTTTTTTGCATGTGGTTCATATGTAACAACCTACATATATGTTTAAAGCTGATGGTTGCATAAATTTGAGTACATTCTAAAAGTATTACATTGTTACTGCCCCTCTTCTATAATTTGTGTGTTGCTTTTCTATTTTAGATGTAAAAATTTTTCCTACTTTTGTCTTTTAATCTTCATACTAGCTTTATAGGTAGTTGATTCACTACCTTTACTACATGTTTGGGGTTTACCAGTAGGATTTTTTCCAGTATTTTTCTTATTTTTCATTATGTCCTTTTTCTTTTCTATTTAATGATGCCCCTTTAATATTTCTTATAAGGTCAGCTGAGTGGTGATGAACTCTTTTTTTAGCTTTTGCTTGTCTGGTAAACTGTATCTCTCCTTTAATTATGAATAACCACTAGAGTATTCTTGAGTATTCTTATCAAAAGTTTTTTTTTGTTGTTTTTTCCCCCACCCCCCAGCACTTTGTATATCAAGCAAGTTCCTTCTGGCCTGTGAAGTTTCTGCTGTAAAGTCATTAGATAGATAGTCTTTGTGGGTTTCCTAACTTATTTATCTCTTGCTGATTTTAAGATTCTCTCTTTAACTTTTGACATTTAAATTATAGCATGTCTTGGTGTGGGTCTTTTTGGGTTTACCTTGTCTGATATGCTCTGTGTTTCCTGAACTTGGCTAGCTGTTTCCTTTGCCAGGTTATGGAAGTTTTCAACCATTATTTCTTCAAACAGTTTTTCTATCCCTTTCTCTTTATCCTTCTTGAACCGCTATAATACAAATCATAGTATTGCATGGTATTGTTCCAGAGATCTCTTAAACTATATTCATTTGTAAAAAACATAACTATCTGTTCTTTTGCTTTCCCAATTGGGTAATTCCACTAATCTGCCTTTCAGATTGTGAGCCCTTTCTGCATCCTCTAATCTTCTATTGACTCCCCTCTTTGTATTTTTTATTTCAGTTAATGTATCCTTTGGTTCAGATTGGTTCACTTAAAACATTTTTCTCTTTGTGGAAGTGCTGAGTTCATCCATTTGTCTCTCAAGATTGGTGAGCCTGTGTAACTTTTTTTTTTTTTTTTTTGAGTTTCCTATCAGGTAAATTGTTTATCTCTGTTTTATTTGAATTCTTTTCTGAGGTTTTGATTTGTACTTTCATTTGAAGTTTGTCTCCTTTTTGTGCCTAACTGTGTTTTTAGTATAAATTAGCTATGTCTCCTACTCTTGAAAGAGTGGACTTATGTACAAGGTTTCTTGTTGGGCCCAGAGACACAATCCCCTGTGCTTATCAGAATCAGGTGGTCAAGCAGTGTGTGCTTTCCAGTTGTCTTTGGGGTGTAACTGCTGAAGGTGCAGTGGGGACGGTGTTGGCCCCCAGGCCAGCTGGCTATAACCTCTGACTCCAACTGTTGTGGGCAATCTGATAGGTGGAGCTGCTTTAGAGGAACACCACTGTCAGCCAAAGCGGCTTTCCAGGCTTGGGAGAGAGAGAGCGCCACTGGCCAAGTTGAATAAGTTGGGGAGGGCTGGTACTTGGGGACACTAGGGCCCGGTGTGTCGTATAGCTGAGCTGATGGAGAATGACAGAAATGGGTCAGGTGGGTAGAAAGAGAGTTGAAAAACATGGTGCCTTTCAGCACTTCTGTACCTGGCAAAAATTCCAAAAGATTCCTGTTACTCTGGCACATGCTTGAAAATCAGTCAACATATCTCCTTAGGGTATGACCTAGGTACTTGTCAAGCTACTGCTTCTGCATTGGAACTCAGAATGAGTGAATGTGTGCACAACCTCTTTGCAAGCCAAGTCTTGGTTTCCCATAACCCTCCAGTTCTCTTGGACATAAGCCTCACTGATATTTAAAGTCAGATGTTATGAGAGTTCTTTCCAGTGCAAGTTCCTGGGGCTGGGGAGCCTGATGTGACACTTAGGGCCTTTGGAACCATGATATTCCTCCTGCTTGTGTGTCCCCACATTAGTTGTGCAGGTTCTGATTAGATTACCGTCTTTCTCTTTTTTCTTGTCTTGATGGAGCCTTTTCTTTATACCCATAGCTGTAGAAAATCCATTCCACTGGTGTTCAGGTCATTCTCAGATATAGTTGTTCCACATGTAGTTGTATTTTTGGTGTGTCTGAGATGAACTGACTCTTCCTACCTCATTGGTATCCTATTTTGACTAATCTGGAATAACACATTTCATTTTGTTGCATCTTTTACCAAAAAAATAAATTCACTAAGTACTTAAAGAGAGCTCTAAATACTTTTACATATCAGATTTAGGTTTATATCCTTTATATATCTGAATACAGGGAAAGAATAGAATGAAGGCTCTCCTTTATCTTTTCAATTCATATAGAATGAATTTTTTACTCTGAGGTATAAAAGGTAGTATAGAAAGAGCCACCAAATTAACTGTGTGTATTACCTGCTTAAAGTGTGACACAGATTGTTAGGTATGGGCAACTAAAGATGAGAAGGTCTGGTGTTTAACCTCTTGGACTTCAAAGTTATAGGTAAAGGAAAGTGTCATAGTTTACTTTTCATATGTGAAGAGTCCAGACCACTGGCCTACTACTATCTGCTACTACTATCTGACCTCTGCTACTACTATCATGGTCAACATGATATTAAAAATTAAAACACTAAGACTATCTCTGACTTTAAAACATAGCATGATTGATAACTTATAATAAAAATTAGATAAGTTCAAAAACAAGTTTTTCCTTGACTAATAAACAGAACTGAAATACAAACCAGTTAGAATGATTGAAGCATCAGACCTTTGAGCCCCCAAATATGGATCCTATAGAGAAACAGGAGTAAGTTTAGAGCCTACTTAAACCAGGGTCTGGGGTGAGGCTGCCACATAGGAAAATAAGGCTGCAGTAAAACCATGCCATCTCCTTCATGGACCACTGTCCTGTGTGAAGTTTTTATCCTAGAGGCTTAGAGAATACAGAAACAATCCTGCGACCAACACTAACATCATTCTTTTTGAAGGTTAACTGCCTTTCAAGTTCTCATATGCCCTGTAGAACAAAAATCCAAGTGAATTATGTAAGAAAAGAGCTGCAGCTTAAGGCCCAGAGGCCAAGTGAAGGCAACTGAACCAACAAACTGAAAGGAATGAGTGTCAGAAGAGAGGTTAAAAAATAACTAGTTTACTTAAGGAGAGTCTGCAAATTCAAACTCCACAATAGATGAATTTTAAAGGAGACAGCTAGAAAAAAGGATATCAATCAGCAGATGAATGAAAACAAATAATAGAACAATTAGAAGCAGACTTTTATAGTATTTTGGGGAGTTCATCAGAGGAAAAGGAATCCACGTCCATAAAAAGTGATGGTGAAACTAAAGTTATACAAGAAAAAATAACAATTAAAATGAATGAAAACAATTAAAAATCTTAGAACTGAAATATATGGTCAGTATAATAAAAATTTAAAAAGATATCTTAGTTGATATAATACAGTTTACGTTGGACTAGTCAAAGTGAGAATGAACAAATAGGATGATAATTACTGAAGAATTAATAAACAAGTAAGAATAAAAATAACTAAGAGCAGCTGTAAAACGTGGAAGGTAAGTTGTTAGGTAGTAGAGGTTAACAAATGACAAAGAAGAGAAGGAAGGTCAGAAAGGTAACATTCCAAGAAACAATGGTGGAGTTTATTAGAGTAGAAGAAATAAATGGGTCCTTAGATTGAATATTCCCTCTGAGCACTGAAAATAATAATATAATTAAGTCAGCAATAGTAAAACTTCAGAGAATCAAAAAAAAAAAGGGGGGGGTACCTTAAAGTACTACAAGAAGGAATAGAGGGACTATTTACAGAGGAAAAACAATTGAATTTAAGCAAACTTCTAATCAACATTAGAAATATGTTCACACCACTAAGGAAATATATAATCCTATAATTGATTACACTGATAACGCAAAATGAAGGGAAACACAGATTTTTTTCAGACATGAAATCAGTAATAGTACATCTACATATGCTCACTGAGAAGCAAATAAAAAAAATCATAAAAATTATGTCCTCAAACCTGACCATAATCCACACTAAGAACTAAAATTTGTGTTTTACATTATGACTTGGTATATGTTTCAGTATTACACAATAATATCTTTTTTTTCTATAGAATTCATTCTGATGGTTTGTTTTAGCCAACTAGAGCAGTTAAAAAAAAAACAAAACATTGCTTAAAGTAAGGTCAAATGGTTTCCCAACATTCAATAAACAATCAAGATATATAATTAAGGAAGACTCTAAAACTAGGAATAAAACAAAGAATGAACAAGTTTTTCATGGAGAAAATTATAAAATATTAGTGAACATAAATGATAACTTTAAATAAAGGGAGAAAAGTAATTTTCATGATGGTAAAATTTAATTTACATAACTATGGGAATGTGCCCCAAATTATAAGTTTAATAAGATTCAAAATCTTTGTGGTCATAAAAGCTGTTGGCAGACATAGCAAGGACATATGTGAATTCTATGCCAAAGACAGGCACAATAAAGGACAGAAATGGCAAGGACCTTACAGAAGCAGAAGAGATTAAGAAGAGGTGGCAAGGGTACACAGAACTGCACAAAAAAGGTCTCAATGTCCCAGATAACCACAGTGGTGTGGTCACTCACCTAGAGCCAGACATCCTGGAATGTGAAGTCAAGTGGGCATTAAAAAGCATCACTATGAACAAAGTGGAGGTGATGGAATTTCTGCTGAGCTATTTCAAATCCTAAAAGATGATGCTATTAAGTGCTGCACTCAATATGCCAGCAAACTTGGAAAACTCAGCAGTGGCCACAGGACTGGAAAAGGTCAGTTTTCATTTCAGTCCCAAAGAAAGGCAATGCCAAAGAATGTACAAGCAACTGTAAAATTGCCCTCATTTCACATGATAGCAAGGTAATGCTCAAAATCCTTCAAGCTAGCCTTTAGCAGTATATGAACCAAGAACTTCTAGAGGTACAAGGTACATTTAGACAAGGCAGAGGAACCAGATATCAAATTGTCAACATCCACTGGATCACAGAAAAAGAAGCAAAATTCCAGTCGAACATCTTTTTCATTGACTACATTAAAACCTTTGACTGTACAGATCACAAAAATCTATGGAAAATTCTTCAGTTCAATTCAGCCACTCAGTCATGTCCAACTCTTTGTGACCCCATGGATTGCAGCATGCCAGGCCTCCCTGTCCATCACCAACTCCTGGAGTTCACCCAAACTCATGCCCATTGAGTTGGTCATGCCACCTCTCATCCCCTTCTCCTTCTGCCCTCAATCTTTCCCAGCACCAGGGTCTTTTCAAATGACTCAGTTCTTCGCATCAGAAAAATTCTTAGAGATGAGAATAACAGAACCCCTTACCTGTCTCCTGAGAAACCTGTATGCAGGTCAAGAAGCAAAGTTAGAACTGGACATTTAAACAGTGAACTTGTTCCAAATTGGGAAAGGTGTATGTCAATGCTGTATATTATCACCCTGTTTATTTAATTTCTATGCAGAGTACACTATGTAAGATGCCAGGCTACATGACCCACAAGCTGGACTCAAGATTGCTGGAAGAAATATCAACAACCTTAGATAGGCAGATAACACCACTCTAATGATAGAAAGTGAAGAGGAACTAAAGAGTCTCTTCATGAGGGTGAAAGTGGAGAGTGAAAAAGCTAGCTTAAAACTCAACATTCAAATAACTAAGATCATGGCATCCAGTCCCATAACTTCATGGCAAATGGATGGGGATAAAATGAAAACAGTAGCAAACTATTTTCTTGGACTCCAAAATCACTGCAGATGGTGACTGCAGCCATGAAATTAAAAGACATATGCCCCTTAGAAGAAAAGCTATGACAAACCTAGGCACTGTACTCAAAAACAGAGACATCTCTTTGCCAACAAAGTTCCATCTAGTCGAAGCTATGGTTTTTCCAGTAGTCATGTATGGATGTGAGAGCTGGATCATAAAGAAGGCTGAGGGCTGAAGAATTGATGCTTTTAATTTTGTTGCTGGACGGCAAAGAGATCAAAACAGTCAATCCTAAAGAAATCAATGCTGAATATTCATTGGAGGGACTGATGACGAAGCTCCAATACTTTGGCTACCTGATGTGAAAAGCTGACTCATTGGAAAAGGCCATAGTGCTGGGAAAGACTGAGGTCAGGAGGAGAAGAGGGCAACAGAGGATGAGATGGTTGGAGAGCATCACTGACTAAATGGACAAGAGTTTCAGCAAACTGCAAGAGATGGTGAAGGACAAGGAAACATGTCATGCTGCAGTCCTTTGGTCACAAAGAGTCATATATGACTTAGTGACTGAACAATACAAACTATTGCTGAAGGCAGATATCTTGGGTCTTTCTTTCCAAGACCTGGTCCCACCCAACAGCTTGTGAGTTCCAGTGCTGGTATGCCTCACAACGAACCACCAACAGGGTGAGAACACAGCCCCATCCATCACAAGACAGGCTACTTTAAAAGACTTCTTGAACAGCAACCTCTAGACACTTGACACATCCCTGCCCACCAGAGGGACAATACCAAACACCAGTGGGCAGTGACCAGCCCTTCCCACCAGGAAGCATGCACAAGCCTCTAGACCAGCCTCATCAACCAGGCAACAGTCACCAGAAGCTAGAAACCTACAATCCTATAGCCTGCCAAGCTGAGTCCACAAACACAGATCAGAAACTACTTTGAAAATAGCTGGTCCTTGGCCCTTGAGTGATGAAGGGTAGTGTACTGCTGGGACGCATAAGATATCCCCTATAGGGATATCAGCTTTCTTCAAGGTTGAGAAATAACCAACCACATACATAAAAATACAAATATAAATTTAAACAAAATGTGATGGAAAAAGAATATGTTCCAGATGAAAGAACAGGATAAAACACAGGAAGAACTAAGTGAAATAGAGATAGCTGATCTACCTGAGAATATGTTCAAGTAATGAGTGTAAAGATGATCCAAGAACTCAGGAAAAGAATGAATACACAGAGTGAGAAGTTTTTAGCAAAGCGTTATAAAATATAAAGAACAACCAGATTCAAAGAATAAAATAATGGAAATAAAAAATACAATATAATGAATCAGTAGCAGAATAAATGAGGCAGAAGAACAAATCAGTGAGCTGGGAGACAAGGTGGGAATCACTACCATGAAACAGAATAAAGAAAAAAGAATGATAAAAGTGAGGACAGCTTAAGAGGCCTCTGGGACAATTTCAAACTCATTAATATTTGCATTATAGGAGCCCCAAAATAGGAAAGAAAGAATCTGAGAAAATATTTGAAGAAATAATAGCTGAAAACTTTCCTAACATTGGAAATAGTCACCCAAGGAAGACCACCCCAAGAAAAGTATTAATCAAATTCACAAAAATTAAATGCAGAGGATAAATATTAAAAACAACAAGGGAAAAGCAACACATAACATACAAGGGAATTCACATAAGGTTGTCACGTGACTTTTCAGCAGAAATTCTGCATACCAAAAGTGAGTGGCATGATATATTTAAAGAGATGAAAGATAAAAACCTACAACCAATAACATTCTATCCAGCAGCAAATCTCATTTAGATTTGACAGAGTAATCAAAGGCTAAAAGAATTTAGCATCACCAAATCATCTTTACAACAAAGGCTAAAGGAACTCCTCTAAGCACAAAAGAAAATGCTACAAGTTGAAATGAGGAAATTAAGAAATGGGAAAGCTCACCAGAAAAGGCAAACATAGTAAAGGTAGAATATCATCTACATGCAAATATGATATCAAGGCCAGTAATCATGTGAGAAGAGTATGAAAGCAGGATATTTGAAATGCATTTGAAATTAAGAGATCTACAACTTAAGACAATTATGTATACATGCAGACTTCTTTATCAAAACCTCATGGTAACTGCAAAAGAAATATCTATGATAGAGGTACACACTGAAATTAAAGAAATACAAACACAAAATTAAAGATAGTCATTAAAGACTATTTAAAGATAGTCATTAAATCACAAGAGAGCAAAAGAGAAAGGCAAGAAAAAAAATCTACAAGAACAAATCTAAAACAATAAAATGGCATTAAGAGCATACATATAATACCTTAAATGTAAATTGATTTAATGCTTCAACCAAAAGACATAGACTGACAGAATGGATACAAAAGAATAATACCCACATATATGCTATCTACAAGAGATGCACTTTAAAATCTAGGGACACATAAAAGTGAGGGGATGGAAAAAATATGCCATGCAAATAGAAATCAAAAGAAAGTTGGAGTAGCAGTTGTCATATCAGACAAAATAGACTTCAAACAAACTGTGGAGTTCCACCTCTGCTGATGGCTACCTAAATCCAAAGCCTACAGGACATCCAAACAGACAAGCTCTCCTGCCCTGAAACAGGTCTGGCTTTAGCATTCCTGGGATTTGTGTGTATGTACATGTGAGGGTTGGGCCAGGCGAGAGTCTGAGCTTCCTCCATAGCTTGACTACTGCAGTCCTGGGACCTGAGGCCGACAGATCTCTGCTGGTTGCCTGGTGAAAACACCTGAGAGTAACCGGGCCATTTGCTGGCATACCCACAGTTAAGGTGGGTGTACTTTGTGAGCTTGCACAATGGGCAAAAGGGGACACAACAGAGCACACTCACAGGTGAAAAGCCCCCAAGGAGGACTACTCAGAGACTTCTCCCCTAGTGGGAGTGCTCCAATGCCACCTACTGTGCACCACAGATCAGAAATACAGCTAAGAAAGAGAACTTGGGGCCTCTACTTCAACAACTAAGAAGCACTCCATGCTGCTGACAGGGCATTGATAACCACAGAGCAAAGGGGATGCCCCACTCAATATCTACCTCGACCACAGGAGGCAGACACCAGAGCAAGAGGAGCTATAATCCTGATGCTTGCAGAAAGGGGACTGCAAACACAAAGTTAGGGGAAAAAAAAAAATGAAACAACAGATAATAAATCTCCTGAAGATGAAGGAGCAATGTAATAAAAGAACAACTAAATGAAGGAGAGACAGACACTCTACCTAAAAATCACTTCAGAATGATGATAGTGAAGATGATCTAAAATCTCAGGAAAAGAATGGAGGCATGTACTGAGAAGATGCTAAAGATGTTTAATGAAGACCTAGAAGAACTAAAGAACAGACAGAGATGAACAATACAATACATGACATGAAAAATACTCTAGAAGAAACTGATAGCAGAATAACCAAGTCAAAAAAAAAAATGGATAAATGAGCTAGAGCATGGAATGTAGGGTGGGAGGTGGGGGAGAGGAATCACTGCTGCAGAACACAAAAAAGAAAGAAAAGAAATGAAGAAAGTCTTAAAGACCTCTGGGACAATGTGAAATGCACCAACATTCAAATTATAGGAGTCCCAGAAGAAGAAAAAAGACCGGAGAAAATATTTAAAGAGATTATAGTTGAAAACTTTCTTAACATGGGAAAGAAAATAGTCACTCAAGTCCAGGAAGCACAGAGAGTCCCATACAGGATAAACCCAAGGAGGAACATGGCAAGAAATATACTAATCAAACTAAAAAAAATGAAATAAAAAGGAAAAAAATATATTAAAAGCAGCAAGGGAAAAGCAACAAATAACATACAAGTAAATCCCCACTAGATTAGTAGCTCATTTTTCAGCAGAAACTCTGCAGGCCAGAAGGGAGTGTCATGATATACCTTTTAAAGGGATGAAAAAGAAAAAACTTACAACCAAGATTACTCAAGCAAGGATCTGATTCAGATTCAAAGGAGAAATCCAAAGCTTTACGGACAAGCAAAAATTAAGAGAATTCAGCACCATCAAATCAGCTTTACAAAAAAAAGCTACAGAAATTTAGGCAGAAAACACGAGTAGAGAACAAAAGAGGAAGAGAAGCAAAAAGACTTAGAAAAACAAACCAAAAATAAATAAGAAAATGGTAACAGTAATATACATATCAATAATTATTTTAAATGAAAATTGATTAAATGCTCCAACCAAACAACATAGACTGGCTGAAGGAATACAAAAACAAGACTTGTACATATGCTGTCTACAAGAGCCCTGCTTCAGACCTAGAGATACATACAGACTGAAAGTGAGGAGTTGGAAAAAGATAGTCCATGCAAAGGGAAATCAAAAGAAAGCTGGAGTAGTAATACTCATATCAGACAAAACAGACTTTAAAATAAAAAAATGTTACAGGAGACAGTGAAGGATACTACATAATGATCAAAGGATCACTCCTAGAAGAATATATATATATATATCTCCAACAGAGGACAAACTCAGTATATAAGGCAAATGTTAACATCCATAAAAGGGGGAATCAACAGTTAACACAGTAATATTGGGGGACTTTAACATATGATCAAAGGACAGATCATCCAGACAGAAAGATAACAAGGATACATTAGACCAACTAAACATAGTTGATATTTATTTATATGGAATTCTATCCAAAAGAAGCAGAATATACTTTCTTCTCAAATGCACACACACAAATTCTCCAGGATAGGTTATTCCTTGGGTCATGAATGAATCCTTGATAAATTTAAGAAAGTTGAAATCATATCAAATGTCTTTTCCAACCTTAATACCATGAGATTAAAAGTCATTTAAAGGAAAAATAAAAACTGTGAAAACATAAACACATGGAGGTTAAACAATATTTTATTTTAAAAAAATCAATGTATCACTGAAGAAAGAGGAAATCAAAAAATACCTAGAGATAAATGAAAACAAAAACATGTTGATACAAACCTATTCGATGCAGTAAAAGCAGTTCTAAGAGAGAAGTTTATGGCAATGCAATCTTACCTTAAGAAACAAACAAACAAAAATCTCAAACAACATAACTTTACACCTAAAACAACTATGGAAAGAAGAACAAACAAAACCCCATTTTAGTAGAAGAAAACAAAGATCAGAGAAGAAATAAGTGAAATAGACAAAGAAAACAATAGTAAAGATCAATGAAACAAAAAGCTGGTTTTTTGAGAAAGTAAAATTGATAAACCTTTATGCAGACTCATTAAGAAAAAAAGGAGATGACTCAAATCAATAAAATTCAAAATGAAAAAGGGGAAATTACAGTAAACACCACAGAAATACAAAGGATCATGAGAGAATACTACAAATAACAATACACCAATAAAAAGGGCAACCTAGAAAAAATGGACAAATTTCTAGAAAGGTACAAACTTCCTACATTGAATCAGGAAGGAATAGAAAATATGAACAAAACAATCACAAGTAATGAAATTGAAATTGTGATTCAAAAATGGTCAATAAGGACTTCCCTGCTGGTGCAGTGGCCAAAACTCTGAACTCCCAATGCAGAGGATCTGGTTCTATCCCAGGTCAGGGAACTAGATCCTGCATGCCACAACTAAGACCTGGCATGTCAAAAATATATATATTAAAAAAAAAAAGTTTCCAACAAACAAAAATCCAGCACCAGATGACTTCACAGGTGAATTATATCAAGTATTTAGAGAAGCACTAACACCTATTCTTCTCAAACTTCCAAGGATTTGCAAAGAAAGGAACACTCCCAAGCTCATTCTACAAGGCCACCATCACCTTGCTACCAAAACCAGACAAAGATATCACAAAAGAAAGAAAATTACCAATAAACAATAGAATGGGAATGACTAGAGTACTCTAAGAAAATTGGAGATACCAAGGGAACATTTCATGTAAATATAAACACAATAAAGGACAAAAACAGCAAGGCCCTAACAGAAGCAGAAGAGGTTAAGAAAAGATGGCATAGAATTGCACATAAAAGCTCTTAATGATCCCAATAACCATGATGGTGTGGTCACTCACCTAGAGCCAGACATCCTGGAGTGTGAAGTCAAGAGGACTTTAGGAAGCATTACTGTGAACAAAGCTAGTGGAGGTGATGGAATTCCAGCAGAGCGATTTCAAGTCCTAAAAGATGATGCTATTAAAATGCTGCACTCTTTATGCCAACAAATTTGGAAAACTCAACATTGGCCACAGGACTGGAAAAAGTCAGTTTTCATTCCAATCCCAAAGAAGGACAATGCCAAAGAATGTTCAAACTACTGTACAATGGCACTCATTTCACATGCTAATAAGATTATGCTCAAAATCCTTAAAGCTAGGTTTTTACTGTATGTGAACCAAGAACTTACAGATGTACAAGCCAGGTTTAGAAAGGGCAGAGAAACCAGAAATCACATTGCCAACATCTGCTGGATCACAGAAAAAGCAAGGAAATTCCAGAATTACATCTACTTTTGCTTCATTGACTACACTAAAGCCTTTGACTATGTGGGTCACAACAAACTGTGGCATATACTTAAAGAGATGGGAATACCAGATCACATTACCTGCCTGTGAGCAACCTGTTTGCAACCGTTAGAACTGGACATGGAACAATGGACTGGTTTAAAATTGGGAAAGGAGTACTTCAAGGCTGTATATTGTCACCTTGGTTATTTAACTTATATACAGTATACATCATGAGAAATGCTGGGCTGGATGAAGCACAAGCTGGAATCAAGATTGCTGGGAGAAATATCAATATCCTTAGATATGCAGGTGATACTACTTTATTTATTTATTTTTTGATGGAGCAAAGGTGCTTTATTGAATTCTGTAAGAGTATATATACCAGTAGCTTCTTTAGATAAAGATCAAGAGACCAGACTTTACAAGTTTACCAAGGTAGCAAAGAGCAGTAGAGGCCACAAGACCAAGAGGTGATACATATCAAAGGGGCTTCGCTGGTGGCCCAGAGGTTAAAGTGTCTGCCTGCAATGCAGGAGACCTGGGTTTGATCCCTGGTTCCAGAAGATCCCCTGGAGAGGAAAATGGCAACCCACCCCAGTACTCTTGCCTGGAGAATCCCATGGATGGAGGAGCCCGGTGGGGATACTACTTTAATAGCAGAAAGCAGACAGGAACTAAAGAGCATCTTGATGAAGGTCAAAGAGGAAAGTGGAAAAGCTGGATTAAAATTCAACGTTAAACAAATAAAGGCCCTATCACTTAATGGCAAACAGATGGGGAAAATGTGGAAAGAGTGGCAAATTTCATTTTCTTGGGCTCCAAAATCACTTTGGATGGTGACTGGAGCCACAAAATTAAAAGACACCTGCTCCTTGGAACAATACCTATGACAAACCTAACAGCAAATTAAAGAGCAGAGACGTCACTTTGCCAACAAAGGACAGTATAGGCAAAACTATGGTTTTTCCAGTAGTCATGTATGGATGTGAGAGTTGGACCATAAAGAAGACTGGTTTAGCCAGTTATTTAACCAAATAACTGGTTCTTTTGAACTGTGGTGCTAGAGAAGACTCTTGAAAGTCCCTTGGACAGCAAGATCAAACCAGTCAATCCTAAAGGAAATCAATCCTGAATAGTCATTGGAAGGACTGGTGCAGAAGCTGAAGCTCCAATACTTTGGCCACCTGATGTGAAGAGCCAACTCATTGGAAAAGATACTGATGCTGGGAAAGATCAGGGCAAGAGGAGAAGGGAGTGATAGAGGATGAAATGGTTAGATGGCATCACTGACTCAATGGACATGAGTTTGAGCAAACTGAGGAAGATAGTGAAGGACAGGGAAGCCTGGTATGCTGCAGTTCATGGGGTCGCAAAGAGTCAGACATGACTTAGTGAATGAACAACAACAATATACAACAAACCCACAGCTAACATCTTACTCGAGGGTGAAAAGCAGAAAGCATTTCCTCTAACATTAGGAACAAGGACGTCCCATTCTCACCAGTTGTATTTAACACAGTTGTGGAAGTCCTTAGCCACAGGTGTCAGAGAATGCTGACAGAAAAAGTAATAAATGGAATCAAAGTTGGAAAAGAAGTAAAAGTATCACTGTTTCCAGATGACATGAAATTATATACATAGAAAACCTTAAAAATCCTACCAGAAAACTACTAGAGCTAATAAATGAATTCCGGAAAGCTGCAGGACACAAAATTAATATGTATAAATTTCTGTCATTTTTATACACTAACAACAAAAGATCAGAAAGAGAGAGTAAGGAAATAATACATTTACTATCCCATCAAAATGAATAAAATATCAACCTCTTTTGATATAAATAAACCTATCTAAGGAGATAGTGAAGGCTTATACGCTCAATGATGATCAGCAGTGGGACAACTGGGGCGCTGGGCATGTCATCTGGCTATGTGGAGCAGCTGAAGGGCGTGTCCCTTCTAATAAGAGCCTGACAAAATGTAGTCCCCTGGAGAAGGGAATGGCAAACCACTTAGTATTCTTGCCTGGAGAATTCAATGAACACAATGAAAAGGCAAAAAGATATGAAACTAGAAGAGGAGCCTCCCAAATCAAAAGGTGTCCAATATGCTACTTGGGAAGAGTAGAGAAACAGCTCCAGAAACAATGAAGAGGCTGGGCTAAAGTAGAAATGTCATTCACTTGTGGATGTGTCTAGTACTAAAAATAAGGTGCAATTCTATAAAGAATAATATTGTATAGGAACCTGGAATGTTAGGTGGAAGAATCAAGGTATTGGACATGGTCAAGCAGGAGATGGCAAGAGTGAACATAGAAATTTTAAAAATCAGTGAACTAAAATAGATGGGCAAATTTAATTCAGATGACCATTATATCTACTACTGGGGCAAGAATCCCTTAGAAACAATGGAACAGGACTCATAGTCAACAAAAGAGTCTGAAATGAAGTACTGAGGTGCAATCTCAAAAACAACAGAATGATCTTTGTTTGTTTCCAAGGCAAACCATTCAACACCACAGTAGTCCAAGTCTATGCCTCAACCAGTAACAATGAAGAAGCTGAAGCTGAATTTTTCTATATAGACCTACAAGACCATTTAAAACTAACACCAATAAAGATGTCCTTTTCATCATAGGAGGCTGGAATGCAAAAATAGTCAAGAGATACTTGGGAAAACAGGCAAGTTTGGCCTTGGAGTACAAAATGAAGCAGGGCAGAGGCTAAAAGAGTAATGCCAAGAGCACACACTGATCATATAAAACACTCTTCCAACAATACAAGAGATGACTCTTCACATGGGCATCACCAGATGGCCAATACTGAAATCAGATTGATTATATTCCTTGCAGCTGAAGATGAAGAAGCTCTATACAGTCAGCAAAAACAAGACCTGGAGCTGACTGTAGCTCAGATTGCCAGCTCCTTATTGCAAAATTCAGTCTTAAAGAAAGTAGAGAAAACCAGGAGGCCATTCAGGTATGATCTAAACCAAGTCCTTTAGGATAATACAATGGAAGTGACAAATAGATTCCAAGGGTTAGATCTAGTACACAAGAGAAAGAAATCCAAGAAAGTAAAGTGGTTGTCTGAGCAGGCCTCACAAATATCTGAGAGGAGAAGAAGAAAAAGACAAAGACTGAATGCAGGGTTCCAGACAACAGGAAGAAGAGATAAGAAAGTCTTCTTAAGTGAAAGATGAAAATAAATAGAGGAAAACAATATGATGGGAAAGACTAGAGACCTCTTCAAGAAAATTAGAGATACCAAGGGAACATTTCATGCAAAAATGGGCACAATAAAGAACAGAAGCAGGATGGACCTGACAGAAGAAGGGCTTAAGAAGATGTGGTAAGAATACACAGAAGAACTGTACCAAAAGATCTTAATGACCCAGATAACCATGATGGTGTAGTCACTTACCTAGAGCCAGACATCTTGGAGTGTAAGTCAAGCAAGTGGGCCTTAGGAAGCATTACTATGAACAAAGCTAGTGTAGGTGATGGAATTCCAGCTGAGCTGGAATTTCAAATCCTAAAAGATGGTTCTGTTAAAATGCTATACTCATTATGACTACAAATTTGAAATAGTCAACAATGGCCACAGGACTGGAAAAGGTCAGTTTTCATTCCAATTCCAAAGAAAGACAATGCCAAAGAATGTTCAGTCTTCCATACAATGGTATTCATTTCACATGCTAGCAAGATAATGCTCAAAATCTTTGTGAACCAAGAACTTCCAGAGGTACAAGCTAGGTTTAGAAAAGACAGAAGAGCCAGAGATCAAATTGCCAACATCCGCTGGATCACAGAAAAAGCAAGGGAATTCCAGAAGAACATCTACTTCTGCTCATTGACTAAGCTAAAGCCTTTGACTATTTGAAATATACTTAAAGAGATGGGAATACTGGAGTACCTTATCTGTCTCCTGAGAAACCTCTATGCAGGACAAGACTGAAAAGCAATAGGGACACAAAATACCTGTTCTTGGAAAATTATAAGATGAAAAAAATCAAAGATGATTCAGAGATATACCAGGATCTTGGAATGGAAGAATCAATATGAAAATGACTACCTCCCAAAGCAATCTGCAGATTCACTGAAGTCCCTATCCAATTACCAAGGGCATTTTTCACAGAATTAGAACAAAAAATTTACAATTTGTATGGAAACACAAAAGATCCTTAACAGTAAAAAAAAAAAAAAAAAAAAAAAAAAAAATTGATGAAGAAGAATCCGAGCTGGAGGAATCAGACTCTCTGACTTCAGACTACACTACAATGCTGCAGTAATGGTAGTATGATACTGGCACAGAAACAGAAACATAGATGAATGGAATAGAATAGAAAGTCAGGAGATAAACCCATGTGCCCATGGCCACCTAATCTCTGATAAAGGAGGAAAAACTATACAATGGAGAAAAGAGTCTCTTTAATAAGTGCTGCTAGAAAACTGCACCTAAAACATCTGCATCTACAAGAATAACATTAGAATACACCCTAATGCCATACACAGAAGTAAAGTCAAAACAGATTAAAGACCTAAAATGTAAGGCTGGATACTATAAAACTCTTAGAGGAAAACATAGGAAGAACACTCTTGTGACATAAATCCCAGAAAGATATTTTTCAACCCATTGTTTAGAGTAATGAAAATAAAAATAAAGAAATGTGACCTAATTAAAGTGAAAAGCTTTTACACAGCAAAGAAAACAAAACAAAAAGACAATCCTCAGATTGAGAGAAAGTTTTGCAAATGAAGCAACTGACAAGGGATTAATCTCCAAAATATACAAACAGCTCTTGCAGCTATAAAAAAAAAAAAAAAAAAAAACACACACACACACACACACACAAAACAAACAGCCCAATCAAGAATTGGGCAGATGACCTAAATAGATATTTCTCCAAAGACTGTATGCAGATGGCCAAAATCCACATGAAAAGATGCTCAATGTCACTAATTATTAAAGAAATGCAAATCAAAACTATAGTGAGGTATCACTTCATACTGGTTAGAATTGCTTTCATCAAAAACTACAAATAATAAATGTTGGAGAGGATGTGAAGAAAAGAGAACCCTCTTACTCTGTTGTTAGGAATGTAAATTGATACAGCTGTTATGGAGAACAGGATGGAGGTTCTTTAAAAAATCTAAAAATAGAGCTACCATATGATCCAGTAATCCCACTCCTAGGCATATATCCAAACAAAACCATAACTCAAAAGGATGATTGTGCCCTGATGTTTGTTGCTAATTACTATAGCCAGGGCATGGATGCAACGTAAACGTTCATTGACAGAGGAATGGATAAAGATGACATGGTACATATATACAACAGGATATTATTCAGCCATAAAAATGAAAGCCATAGTGCCATTTGCAGCAACATGGATGACCTAAAGATTATCATAGTAAGTGAAGTAAGTCAAATAGAGAAAGACAAATATCATATGATATCACTCATATGTGGAATCTAATTTAAAAAAAAAGATAGAAATGAACTTATTTACAAAACTGAAGCAGACTAACAGACATCAAAAACAAACTTATGGTTACCAGAGGGGAAACACTGAGGAGAGAGATAAATTAAGAGGCTGGGATAAGTTTATACATATTACTATATATAAAATAGATAACCAACAAGGACTTATTGTCTAGAACTGGGAACTGTTCTCAGTCTTTTTTAATAACCTATCAAATCTGAAGAATATACATACATATATATATATATATATATATATATATACACATACATATATATATATATAAACTGAATCAATGTACTGTACAACTGAAACTAATAAAATACTTCAACTATGCTTCAATAAAAATTTGTATAAAGGAAATAAATTACCAATAAAAATTAAAATTATTACCAATAAGTTTCAAGTACATTAAAGATGTAAATGTGATTTTTTTTAATTTCAAAGAAAATATAAGAAAATACATTTATGAACTACAGATAGGAATGTATTTCAAAAATTAAACACAAAAAGTGTAAGTTTGGTATATATTACCTCACTGAAGTTACAAACTTTGCAGCAGATGTATAAGAAAATTTAACAGGTAAAACAGACTAACATTAGCAGAAAGTATTTGTATTCCATAAAAGCAATAAAAGGTTGAAGCTGGAATTTATAATGTATTACTAAGATCCCCTGGAGGAGGGCATGGCAACCCACTCCAGTATTCTTGCCTGGAAAATCCCATGGATAGGGGAACCTGGTAGGCTACAGTCCATGGGGTCGCAAAGAGTCAGACATAACTGATCGACTTCACTTTCCTTTACTTTTATTAAGCCACACCAATCATAAAGAAAATTCCTAGTCAAATAATGAAATACCCCTTTCCACCCTTAAATTTGGCAATTTTTTTTTAAGGTTTGACAATGTGGTGAAACCAGAACTCTCATACACTGTTGAGAATGACAAGACTACAGCAAAAAAACCCCAACAAAACCTAGTGTTACATCTATTCACATTAATCAAATACAATTTAATTAAAACAAGATAGTACAACATAATAAAATGTTACCAAATGATATTAGTTTAATTTGGTATGTAATGTTGAAAAATATGCTAAACTGCTATATATTATTTTTGGATAGAAATACATAGTAATATTTTTAGTGTATATTACTGCATATATATGGAATCTAGAAAATTGGTACAGATGAACCTATTTGCAGGCAGGAATAGAGACACAGATGTAGAGAACAGACTTGTGGACTTTGGGGAAAGGGAAAGTGGGAGGATTTGGGAGAGTAGGACTGACATATAAACATTACCATGTGTAAAATAGTTAGTGGGAAGCTGAGGTATGGCACAGGCAGCGTAGCTCACAGTGCTCTGTGATGACATAAAGGGGTGGGTTGGGGCTGGGGAGAGAGTTTTAAGAGGGAGGGGCTACATATGTATACATATAGCTGATTCATGTTGTACGGCAGAAGCTAACACAACATTTCAAGCAATTATACTCCATTATAAAAATAATTAAACTAAAAAAGACACATGGTAATATTTTTAAAACAGTGATCCTTTTTTAATAATTATGTGATGATTATGGGAGATGTTATCATTAGAAACAAAAGGGAATTCATATTATTTTTGAAACTTTTTTGTAAGTTGAAAATTAGCTCAAAATTAAAAGCCTAAATAAAAAGTAAATAATGTATCTTGAAAATCACACATGCAAACATTAACATTTTGCTTTCTTGGAGGAGAGAGATATGTTATTAAAAGGGCTATATCGTTCAATACAACTTCAATGTATTTGTCTTTAAAACTCTGAAGCATTTACAGCAAAATGATAAAACTTGTTAAATCATTATATTACCACCTCTGCTATTCATGGCTACTTGTGGCAATATGCCTTGCTTTAAATTATATTTCTCTAGAAATGTCTTTTTCTTTAAAAGGACTTGTTCCATATCCTTTTATGAGTGCATAAAAATACATTTGACTAAGTTAATTTTCCTTTTCCAATTTCAAAGGTGAAAAATGTCAGCTTTTAAAATGTATTTATTTTTAGTTTGCTTGATGTATATCATAGAGACATTCAGTCTCAAAATGTAAGAATGTTAGTTATTAGAATTGTCATATTTCATATAATAAAGAAATGACTTTCAGTCATGTTACATTTATTAACAAAAGCTATTTTCAGATTACCTATTTAGATAATTGCAGCTACTGAAAATTATAATGGAACATTGTTTTATTAGATATTGAAATTACCAAGATAAGAAAAGGATAAAATTAAAGGGTGAAAACTGTGCATAAGGAGTCAGCAAGTGGTGAAGCAGGGAATAATTTTTATGGTCCAAAGGAAGAGAGGGTAACATAATCATTAATTATGAAGAGCAAAATCTGGAGTGAGTCATGATTAGTGCAAAGGAAAAGAGAATGTGAGATCTCCCCCTCACTAAGTTGTAGGCTGTAAATTAGTTTCACTATGGCTTCCATGAATTCAAATTTTCAAGATATTGGAGTTTCTCACAGAAGATGGTCTATGGCAGGTGTTGAGGATGAAAACAACTTTTACTGAACTCTGTTTTGGTCAGTGAAACACAAATTAAACTTAATGAAAAATACAAGAGAAAAGGCATTTTCTCTTGTTAAAGGTAATTTTTTTACATTAATTTTTACGTCTACTTGGAAACCTTCATGGAAAAGAGTTCACAACCTAGAGAAGTGGTTAGACCCAGGGACTTTTACAGAGTTTTAAGAAAGGGTGATAAATTATAGAGAAATGACTAAGCAAAGGAAAGAGTTTAGGGCCTCTAGAGGCAGTAAGTGGTGGGGAGGAAAGCTAATAGAGGATAAGGGTTATTTAGTAAAGTGCTGTTTATGCAGACTTATTTCAGTGTTAACTTCATATCCAGTGATGATGATTGTTCCTGGTACAAGAGAGGGGACAACTTCAAAAGGGAAATTTATGTCCAGTTTTAGAGTGGGTAGGAAGAGAGTAGAGAGCATGACCCTCACCTGCCATTTCCCAGTTTGCTTCAGCTTAAACTAATCCTCAAACTAAAGTGGCATATTCTGGGGCGGTGTGATTGTCCTAAAATCTTATCTCACACATCAGTTGAGATCAGATCTAGAAGTCTGTAACATACCACAGAACAAGGAACATTGAAATCATGGGTAGAGGCTTCTTAACATGGACAGCAGAAAAAAATCATGTAGAGCACTATGCTAAACAAAGAATAAATAATTCTGAATCATGTGTAGAACATTCTATTGAAGTTTTGCAAGGTCAGTATGAAGTGTGGTTCAGGTTTGGGGCAGATAATCAACACGGAGAATTCAACAAGTTTCACAGCATCATTGTCAGTATTATTCACAAGACTAAATACTGCCCAGTTGTTCACATGTGTGTCCAAAGTGTTGACAAAAATATTGACAATGATTTTCCCGAACAACGCCAACAAATACTAGGATTCCCATGTTGAGAATCATAGTAGCTGAAAAGTTTTCTGCAAGGCATTCAGGCTCAGGAGGCTGTCCTGTAGGTCATGTTAGATGATGTGAAAAGGCTTCTCTTTGCATAATCAGAGACCACTGGAACATGTCCATGTGAAAGAGAGTTAGGGTCAGCGTTTATCACAAAACTAAAAACCTATGGTAGACTAAAAAGTGTTTTAGTTAGTGACTGATTAGGAGTTGAGAGAGGGTGACTAGGAGACTGGCAAGCTGATACAGTTCTTAGAGGATAGAGCAATTGTAAAGATGCTAGGTGGTCTTTGGGAACATATAGTGATTCAGCTATGAATAAACGTCCCAGTATTGGATCGGTGCCAAGTAAAGTGCCAACAGGTGAGTGAGGGTGGAGATAGTGAGATTACTAATCCCTGAACAGAATCATTTCTGTGTTAAATGTCAGTTTAAAGATAATTACATATATTTCCTTTTTGATCCCTAGTTTAGGAGTTGAGAGATTTGTTTGTATTAACTAGACTTGATTGTATAACAAACCATTCCAGAATTTAGTGTCCTTAAAGAAACTGCTTGTTTATCCCATTGCTCTATGGGTTGGCTGAGGGGTTCTTATGGTCTTTGTCAGCTGTTCATCTCTGGTCAACTGGCAGATCAGATGGCAGCTAGATGATCAAAGATGGCCTCCCTCATATGTTTGAAAATTGGCAGGCTTTGTTCGGGGTTATTGGGCCATAAATCTCTCATTATACAACAGGCCATTTACGGATGGCCTCAGAGTGTCAAGAAATAGCTGGACCCAAACTGCAAACATTTTACAAGTCATACTAAAGTCTCATTGGTCAATCCAAGTCAAGTCACATGGCCAAGTCCAGATTCAAGGGGATGGAAAAATTAACTCACACTGATGGGAATAGCTGCAAACAGGCTGCACACAGAGCTGGAGGGGAAGCATTTGCAACTTCTACCATCAACCCAGTTCTGTAAGCGATTGTTAGCCTATTGTCCAGGATTTAGTAAATAATACATAAAATTTAGTCAGGCTTTTTGAAACTCACTTCCTTTTTTGTTGTATTTTATGATACAATGTTTCTTGACAACCATGACTGAGCAATGACAATAATATCTGGCTTTATACATGAGCCTTAAGTCAATCTATATTTGATGGCAAAGAAATAAAATGAGATGGGAAAGGATTATCATCTACTGGGGAAAAGTTATAACAAAATTATGGGAAGGTTAGTGGATTTCAGACACTGAATTGATTCTGTCACCTTCAAGAGCATAAACGTTTAAAGACTTAGCTCAAATAGTGTTGAATTTTTCTCACAAGTCTCTCATGATTAGTTGCTATTAAGCCACTTTAATTATCCCTCATTTCTATGTAAGCAATGTGACTGATTTTTTTTTTTTTTTGTAGTTTTGACTTGAATTAGAAAATTGTAAATGGCACCCAAGGAAGAAAAAAATATGATATAGTGTTAGAAGAGGCATTTTTCATAGGAAGGTATAAAAGAAAGTACACATATTAGAGCTTTCCTTTCCTTTTGAGAGATTTATGGCATAAATTCAGTAGATGAAATCAATGTACTTTGAATTATAAATAGGTCTTTGAGGGGCTAGATGGTGAATTCAAAATTCTTAAGAAAACAGTAGAGCACCTGTGGAAATAGGCAAGGAATCCAAGATTCCTCCTGAAAGATGATTATAATTTGTTGGAGTGAAGATGACTGTTATTATTTGAAAGGGAAAATTATTTCAATTTCACATATTCACTAAGATGTGCCCAGCATTTTAGACTTATGATATAATAATAAACAAAATTTACTGGAAATCAAGAAGCATTATTTACATATTCAACTTGCAATTCTGAGGTTTTCAGTTTCACCTATCTGGTTAAAAGTGCTGAGAGAGAGGGGGAAGGGGGAGAGAGGGAGAGAGTGTTCAAAGAATTTATTCTAAAACAAATCATTATGTGAATAAAAGTTTCCTAAGACAGAAATTAACATATAGATTTTTCCTTGAGTTTTAATTATATTGCTTTAAAAGTGGCATAAGATAAATTATATTCCAGAATCTTTCAGTTAGTCTTATTTGCAACATCTACTATAAAATAGTATGTGGTTTAGATCATCACTCTTGCAGAATAGCAGTCTCGGTAATACTTTGTGCTATATTCAAATGAATGTTTTCAGCTCTTGCAAGCCTCACTAATTTATTTTAGATTTCTACAAAGTAAATTTTTCAATATATAGTTCTATTTTAATGACATGTTGGTAAAACTAAATGTCAGCCAATACTCTCCTCCAACTACATGTTTCCTTTTCATTTCCTTAGACAATTTAAACCAGAATTCTTCCTTCTCCTTTTCCTTCCCTCTCATGCAGTCTTTCTTGGACGATAGCATTATTGATGCTCTAGTCACAGGGGTCCCCAAACTCTGGAATCTACTGCCTGATAATCTTAGGTCGAGCTGATGTAATAATAATAGAAATAAAGTACACAATGACTGTAGTGCACTTGAATCATTCCCAAACCATTCCCCTTGCCCTGGTAGGAAAACTGTCTTCCACAATACTGGTCCCTGATGCCAAAAAGGTTTGAGACCGTTGCTCTAGTGCACTTTTTAATCTCCCCAAAATTTTCAGTAACACTTCTTGACACTTGTTTTCTATTTTTACTTTCTTCTATAGCATGACAATATTCTGGATCTGATCACTTCTTGGCACTTACATCTAAAGTCCTTGAACTTAGCGTTCCTTCTTTCTAACACATTCTGATGACATTGCATCAAGCCTGTGTTATCAGATCTATTAGCATGCTGTTTTTTAATCTGAATTATAATTATTATCATACACTTCTCACTTCATCATTCAATTAGTTCTCTGTTAACCACACATTTTTTCCAAACCTGAACCAAGAGACAAGCCATTTAATGTTTTCCTATCATTTTCCTGTACTGTCAAATTCTCTGCCCTGTATTTTCTCTTTCTGACTGTATAAGGGCTGTAAATGTTCTTGCAGAAACATATGGATGGACATATTTTCCCTTTTAGAGATTTCAGTCATTGTGATGATTCATACTAGGGTCTTCATTATTTATTATTAACCCAAGTCCAAATTTGCCAATGTATCTCCTCACAAATGGAATGGTGTGAATTCTCTAGACGTTTACTGAAATTTTCCTTTTATATTATTGTCAGCTCATAATCAACATACCAAAGTTGTTTTCCCACTTAAAAATCAGAGCCCTTCCTATTTTCATTGTTAGTAAAATCATTACTTTTCTTCCCCGTATGAATCTAAACTATTATTGTTACTAATTTTTACTTCCTCCATTCTTGTTTCACCTGAGCCATTTATTCATCAAGTACTTTTCCTATTCATTATCATTATAGGCTGTGTTTTCACTCCTTCATTCCTGAATGACTGTTAATATTCAACTTACCTTGTTGTAAGTTATTAGAAGCTTCTATCATGAACAATGCTTTCACTGAACTACTCCCTAAAATACTGATTAACTCAGTGTTTTCTGCATCTCAAATTGTAATTCATTCACCTCCTCTCCAGGTATTGTGTGATCTAAATCTTGATCCATCTCACCAGCTATGGATCTAGTGTGTAAAACTAATCCTTTTCTCCAGCTCTACTGACACCCTTTTGTCTCAGTAATATGCATATTCTTTTCTGAAACTTCGTGTCTTTACTCATGTTGTTAAACTAGAATGGAAGATATTTCATGGCTTTTCAATAGGTCTCAGCTTTAGGGGATCTTTATCATTCAATTCACATTAGTCCATAGCATTAAGAGATGTGAATTTTTTCTAGAACTATAGCCCACAGTGATCTCTCTTTTAAAAATCATTCAGGATTCCTCATATGTGGTTCACTCCCTTTATTACTGCCATATGTTTTTTTTTGTTGTTGTTGTTGTTGTTCCATTTTTGTCTATATGATCCCCTCAAAGAAATGTTAGGTTGTTCAAGATAGAGTCCACTGCATATACTCTCTACTGCACCCTTTGTAACCTAAAAGAGAACTCATCACTTAGTGGGTAATAAAAATAACTTATGAACTTGCTGTGTGTCAGCCATATAATTAGGTTGTTAGAGGACTTGCATTAAAGCTTCATTTGCAGAGGAAAAACAGTTTTTTGACTTACATTGCTTGCCTAGCTGACTCTTGTAATTACTAGGTGGAGGGAGTGTAGAGACTTAAGCTTCTATGAGAAAGTATGAGAGGTGGTATACGATAGTTGTCAGAAGCAGGGATTCCAGAAACAGGGTATCTACCTAGATTCAACCCAGCCCCTCCTTTGCTATTCTCCACTTAGAATCTATATCCTTGGGCAAATTATTCACTTCTCCTTTCCTCTGTTTCCTCTTTCAGAGACAAATATAATGCTATCTGCAGTCTCAAGAATTGATGAGACTCAAAGAGTTAACATATGTTGCTTAGAATAGTGGCTAGTGTTCAGAGCTCACTGGTGTTGGGGGTTTCCCTGGTAGCCTAATGGTGAGGCTTTCTCTGCAGTAGCCTGGATTCAATCCTTGGTTGGGGAACAGAGATCCTGCAAAGCCACATGGTGTGACCAATGAATGAATAAAAATAAAAGAACAATGCCTAGTATTTAGTAAGTACCCACTTAGCATAAACTATTATGAATTTCTGCCTTCATTTTATTTAACTGACTTTTTTTTTTTTTTAAAGTCACATCATTGCAAATTAGTAGAATCTGGCCAGCATGCAAAATGACTAGTATAGTATACAAAGATTTGAAGAATGGATATGATTTCCCCCTTCCAACTTCAAATACTGTAAATGAAGAAAGCAGAGGGTCCCTCCAGAGAGGGATCTCTGTGAGTGAAGAGAATCATAGCTCTTCAATTATTTCACAGTGTTTATTGAGCTTATATACTCAACTGGTACATCTGGATACTGTAGTTTTTTCCCTTAGAATTTCATGACAGAAAATACTCATTGGATAATAATAGAATATACAAATATGAGTAGCAACAGTAAGTGGGGGTGAGGTTAAAAAAAATAGAAAGCAATATATTCAGATAATGGAATGAATTCCTACCATTAGAAGTGTTTGGTTTACCAAGATTCAAATACTCCTCTGTTTCCTCATTTGCAACTTCAGGATTGCTGAAAACTGAAGTTTGTTTGAGTGTCAAGACAGAAACAATGCTAAATAAAACCTGAAAAAAATTAAAAAGGAACATTGGTAAATATAAGTATGCATCAGATATACAAGAATGATTGTATTATGTAATAAAGCACATTTTTATAAGCACCTTTGTTTCATCCCTTTTGAAACTTCAGGATGACGTTGCTTAGAATCTGTACATGTAGAATTATGGCTAAAAACAAATTATTCATTAAACCATAAAAGTCTGAAATGGTAAAACCTTTGTAGAATAGAAAGTTCTATGTTTTTGTTATATTCTCAGAACACTGGGATTTGAATGGGCTAGACAGGGTGAAATGAACTGTCAAGGCAGGTTACTGAGTAGCAACCTACACGCTTAGAATGACAGAGGTACTTAAGTCTGGAACAGCTAGTGTCTGTAAAAGTCCCTGTTAGTTTTACTTGTTAGTTGGTGGGTAATAATAGAAATTAAGATTAACTTAGTCACTATTCAAAAGATATGTACAGTTACCTCTTTACAAATCTTAAGCAGAGAAGAAAGAGTTCAGTGAAAAGACAAACATTTGTTTTCAAATTAATAAAAATAGAAGCATAATTTTCCAAGCAATTTTCACCAGAATGACCTGAGCCATGTATTTATACTCAAAAGTCAAATTCAGTAATTCATCAAAGACCTCTCATATAGCATTCAGTTCAGTTCAGTTCAGTAGCTCAGTCGTGCCCGACTCTTTGTGACCCCATGAATCGTAGCACGCCAGGCCTCCCTGTCCATCTCCAACTCCCAGAGTTTACTTAAACTCATGTCCATTGAGTCAGTGATGCCATCCAGTCATCTCATCCTTTGTCGTCCCCTTCTCCTCCTGCCTCCAATCCCTCCCAGCATCAGGGTCTTTACCAATGACTCAACTCTTCGCATGCGGTGGCCAAAGTATTGGAGTTTCAGCTTCAGCATCAGTCCTTCCAGTGAACATCCAGGACTGATCTCCTTTCGGATGGACTGGTTGGATCTCCTTGCAGTCCAAGGGACTTTCAAGAGTCTTCTCCAATACCACAGTTCAAAAGCATCAATTATTCGGCACTCAGCTTTCTTCACAGTCCAACTCTCACATCCATACATGACCACTGGAAAAACCATAGCCTTGACCAGATGGACCTTTGATGACAAAGTAATATCTCTGCTTTTTAATATGCTGTCTAGGTTGGTCATAACTTTCCTTTCAAGGAGTAAGTGTCTTTTGATTTCATGGCTGCAATCACCATTTGCAGTGATTTTGGAGCCCAAAAAAATAAAGTCTGACACTGTTTGCACTGTTTCTCCATCTATTTGCCATGAAGTGATGGGACCAGATGCCATGATCCTAGTTTTCTGAATGTTGAGCTTTAAGCCAACTTTTTCACTCTCCTCTTTCACTTTCATCAAGAGACTTTTTAGTTCCTCTTCACTTTCTGCCATAAGGGTGGTGTCATCTGCATATCTGAGGTTATTGATATTTCTCCCGGCAATAACATTAGACATTTATAACTTATTTTGTAAACTCATAGCATTTTCCTAGGTCTCTGATTTACCTCCATTGATATTATTAAAAATATTCACAATGCAAGGGAGAAAATGGGTAAGTAGCAAAATTGCAGATTGATATTTGTACTTAGTATGCTACGTAACACATTCTGTCATTCTGAAGGGGTATTAATGACAAATGAGTTACTTAAGCTATAGAAAGTGTATATTAATCATTGTTTCTACATTTGTGAATGCAGGAGACTCTTTCTGTGCAATTCGCACATGTGAGCAATACAGATTCAGAGATAAGGGAGGATACGTCTCTGTCTTCCGAATGTTTACCCAAATTAAATAATTCTATTTGGACTTATTAAATTTCTACCCTGATAAATAATGGAATGTATCAGATGAGACATTCTCTCTCTTACCTCTAGGTAAATATTGAATGTGCTGTTTCTTTATTTATATTTCACTTACTTGTCTTCACACTTCCGATTTCAGTTTGGCTTTTTCTTAATATCCACATAGTACACACACACAGACAACTGAAGTCAGAGATAAGTACATCTTCCACAGTTTGCACCATTTGCTTCTAGCCTTATTTATAATATCATTCTCTTTTTACGGAAACAGTTTCTTTGTTGCATAAGAGCAGACCAATGTGCCTTGCACATCAATATACAATAAGTCCCCCACATATGAACAAGTTCCATTCTGAGAACACATTCCTAAGTCCAGTTTGTCCATAAGTCCAAAATTACCCTAGGTTCCCAACAAACACATTTGGCTATACAGTACAGTACTGTAAGAGGTTTACAATATTGAGTTGGCTGAAAAGTTCATCTAGGTTTTCCATAAGCTGTTACAGAAAGCCCAGACCAACTTTCTGGCCAACCTAACACTTTTCACACAAGTAATAACTACATTAAACACACACACACACACACACACACACACACACAATAAAGAAAACATCTTTATTCTTACAGTACATTACCTTTTTACACGGGCTTCTCAGGTACCACTAATGGTAAAGAAACAGCTGCCAATGCAAGAGACTTAATAGATGCATGTTTGATCCTTGGGTAAGAAAGATCCCCTGGAGGTGGAAATGGCCATACACTTCAACATTCTTGCCTGGAGAATCCCATGGACAGAGGAGCCTGGCAGGCTACAGCCCCTAGGATTGCAGAGTCGGAACAACTGAAGCGACTAAGCACAGCAGCACACACTACCTTGAAAATTACAGGAATACAGTACCACAGCCGGCATACGGGGGCTGATAGACACATTTGCATCTTTGAAAGTTTGCACCTTGAAGGTTTGTATGTAGGGCCTTTCTGTATCTCCAGCCCAGCTCATTGTAGGTCCTCAGGACACTGTGGGGACTATTGTAAAAATGCCTTTGGGGCAGTCTGACCCTGGCTGCAGACCTGCTGGGACTTACTAAGCAATTAGTAAGTGAATTAGTCAGTGAATATTTACTAAGGGAAGGAGTCATATGCTTTCTGAAAATCAAGGTTCTTGGCCTCTTGGAATTTACAAGGTAGTACAGAAAATTTTATCAGCAGAAATAACTATAAGTTAGTATCACACAAGGATGGTATGAGTATAAACAGGATTCTGCAAGCACGCAGAGTGAAGTGAAATCTCGGCCAGTCAGGGGCTTTGTAGAGCAGAGAGTCTCTACTGCCAGTTCTGTCACATTATAATGAACTCCGGGTTAATTGATGACTTTTGCTTCTGAATCATTAATATTTTCTGAGACTAATATTAAAATAACAAGCATTTATCTTACTTTAATACCATCCAGTGACAGACAGCTTTTTAAAATAGAAGTGACTTCATAATATGGCTTACGGTTATATCTACATATGCCATTCTTGTTTCCCCCGGGCACAAAATCTTAGACATAGTGTATGAATTGAGTCTATACCACTGTTTGCCTTACTTAATGAGTACACGCTAAGTGCTCCTTTTTTTTTCCTTTTTACTGAGTTCCTTATAAAAATTATTGGCTTAGCAGTGAAGCTAGAAATAAATTTAGTGTCTGAATTTGAATCACCCTAAAAAAAGATGAGCCTTACCTAAATTTAATATTTTCTTATCTTTTACTGAGGAGACAGAATCATAGTTAGTTGTCAAGTAGTATAATACTTTTGCACAAGATAATGTTGCAGTCTGAAATTATCACCTCCCTATAGACTCTGCTAAATTATCATTTTTATTCTTGCCTTATTTAATTCAATTTGTCAAATATTCTTTCAGTATCTACCAAGAACAGAATCTTCTCTCATTTAAAATGAAATGTTAAAATTCTATCATTTAATAAGTAACAATATATTTTTACTTGCACTCATCTCTTTAGCAGAGCTTTACATCAAGCTTTAGAAGCCCATATAAATCATACTTATTTACTCTTCATAGAAAATACTGAAGTATTTATTTTACTGATATGAAAATACCCTGTATTAATAAGAGCTGCTACTCTTGATTTTAGGTGTGAATTGATTAATAAATAATGCTCATGTATTGATTCTTTTGCTTTCCCTTTGTTAAATTTTATTCAAAAAATATTTATTGTGCATTTAATATATTATGCTAAGTATTATGGGAAATGTGATTCCATATTTCTTCACCATTCTTCATTTGGAAAGTCAGAAATAATGTAATTTATATATACTAATACTGGCAAAAATTGTTAGCATTGAAAACATGAGCCATAAGTCAAATAAATCTTCTCTTTAGTAATCATCATGAATAAGGTAATACATTTGTTCAATAATGCTAATATAGCCACTTTTATAGACTCATTTTCTCATGACTTATGACCCATGTAGCTTAACTTTACATGTATATTTAATGCAACAAACCATTTCATGCATCATTGCTGTTTAACTTCCACAAAATCAACAGTGTCATTTGCACAGTTGTGAGTCTACTAGTATTTTCTGTTAAAGAGTTACAATCATATTCAAAAGCTCAGTTATGACATCTAAATCTTTCCTTACCATCGCCATTACAAAATTAGGTTTTTAAAGATTTGCCTTGTTCATTTTGGTAATATCAAAATCTGGTTCACATAATCCAGTCCTATAATCATTATATCTATAGATACCTAGAAATATTTGGTAATTAGTATTCAGTCAAGATTAAAATCCCACTCAAAAGTGCTTTGGCTATGAAGAGCATTTTGTCTTTCTTTTTTTTTTTTTTTTTTTTTTTAGCATTTTGTCTTTCTATGCAAATTGTAGTATTTTTTGTTCTAGTTCTGTGAAAAATGCCATTGGTAATTTGGTAGGGATAGCATTGAATCTGTAGATTGTTTTGGGTAGTATAGCTAAAGCAATTTAAAAAATTTATTTTTAATTGGAGGATAATTGCTCTACAATGTTGTGTTGGTTTCTGCCATATAGCCACATGAATCAGCCATAGGTATATATACATCCCCTCTCTCTTAAACAGCTGTCCCACCTCTTACCCCATCCCACTTTTCTAGGTTGTCACTGGTTGAGCTCCCTGTGTCACACAACAAATTCCCACTTAGCCAAAGAATTCTTGAAAAAGGAAAGTGGAGCTGAGCAATCAGGTTTCCTGACTTCAGATTATACGACAATGCTACAGTAACTGAAATAATACTACCTTGGTACTGGCATGAAAACAGAATTATAGGTCAATGGAACAAGATAGAAAGCCCAGAGATATACCCACACACCTATGCTCACCTTATCTTTGACAAAAGAGGCAAGAATATACAATGGAGAAAAGACAGCCTCTTCAATAAGTGGTGCTGGGAAAATTGGACAGTTATATCTAAAAGAATGAAATTAGAATACTTCCTAAAACCTTACACAAAAATAAACTCAAAATAGATTAAAGACCTAAATGTAAGTCCAGACACTATAAAACTCTCAGAGGAAAATATAGGTAGAACACTTTTTGACATAAATCATAGCATAAATCAAAATAAATCATAGCATAAATCAAAATCTTTTTGACTCAACTCCTAGTGTAATGAAAATAAAAACCAAAATAAATAAATGGGACCTAATTAAACTTAAAAGCTTTTGCACAGCAAAAGAAACTGTAAAAAAGATTAAAAGACAACCGACAGAATGGGAGAAAATATTTGCAAACAAAACAATTGACAAGGGTTTGATCTACAAAATATACAAACAGCTCATACAGTTGAACATTAAAAAATAAACAAAATCAAAAATTAGGTCGATGACCTAAATAGATATTTTTCTCCAAAAATACATACAGATGGCCAAAAACCACATGAAAAAAGATGTTCAACAACACAAATTATTAGAAAAATGAAAATCAAAACTACAGTGATGTATCATTTCATGCCAGTCAGAATGGCCATCATCAAAACATCATTTGTTGTTTGTTGAATCTACAAACAACAAATGCTGGAGAGGGTGTGGAGACCTCTTGCACTATTGTGATGGTTTAGCGGCTCAGTTGTGTCTGACTCTTGCGACCCCATGGAGCCGGCAGGCTCCTCTGTCCATGGGATTTCCCAGCAAGAATACTGGAGAGGGTTGCCATTTACTTCTGCAGGGGATCTTCCCAATCAAGGGATCAAACCATGATCTACTGCATTGCAGGCAGATTCTTTACCAACTGAGTCACCAGGGAAGCCGTGTAAATTGATGCAACTAATAAGGAGAACAGTATGGAGGTTCCTTTAAAAACTTAAAATAAAACTACCATGAGATTCAGCAATACTACTACTGGGCATTTTTCTGAGAACATCATAGTTCAGAGAGATACATGAACCCCAGTATTTATGGCAGCACCATTTACAATATCCAGGACACAGTAGCAACCTAAATGTCCATTAACAGAGGAATGGATAAAGATGTGGTACACATGTACAATGGAATATTACTATATAAAGGAACAAAACTGGGTAATTTGAAGTAATGTGGATGAACAAAGAGTCTGTCATATGAATGAAGAAAAACAAATATTGTATATTAACCCACCTGCATGGAATCTAGAAAAATGGTACTGATGAACCTATCTGCAGGTCAGGAATAGGCACAAGGACATAGAGAACAGACCTGTTGACACAGGGGGGAAGGGGAGGGTGGGATGAACTGGGAGATTAGGATTAACATATATACATGGTAATGTGTAAAATAGGTAGTAGAAACCTGCTGTATAGCATAGGAAGATCAGCTTGGTGCTCTGTGATGACCTAGAGGGGTTAGAAGGGGTGGAGGTAGGTTTAAGAGGGAAGGGATATATGTATACATATAGCTGATTCACTTTGCTATACAGCAGAGACTAAGACAACATTGTAAAGCAATTATACTCCAATGAATGAATGAATTATTTTTTTAAAGATTAAAATCATGGACTTTGGAATTAATGAGGCTTGGGTTCAAGTTTAGGTTGTGTGATCACTACTGTAATATAATCTATTTAAGCCTTAGCTGAAACTAAAGGAAATATTCTCATTAACTAACAGTCTGTATGAGGATTAATGAAAATGATGACAATTGAGTGCTTTCCGCAGTGCCTGGCCCAAACTATTATAGTCAAGGACCAGAAGTTTTTGATTGTAAAGGTAAAATGAATCTTAACTTAGTCTGGAACAGCCATGAGAGAAAGCTTGTTGCTCTTTGGATAAAGTCATAATGCAGAAGGATTGCCCACTTAACTTTTTTGTTGTTATTCCCCAAACACTAAATATGCTAAATATTTTTAACTTCATTCTTTACTTGTTAGTAAAGAAAAATGAATATCAGTCTACCAAAGCTCATCATCATGAGTTCATTTTTATTTCAAAGTGCTAAGAATGCTGAGGAAAAGGATAGCCCAAGCCTATTCTTGAAGTAATCCCACTCTTGTTCTGACCAGACAGATGAACAGACATAAAAAATAAGATTTTTTTAATGCTCTCTGATACGGGTCAAATTGTGTCCCCTCCTCTAAATTTAATCCCCTAAATTTATGTGCTGAAATCCTCACTCCCAGTACCTCATGCTGTTGCTGCTAAGTCGCTTCAGTCGTGTCTGACTCTGTGCGACCCCATAGACGGCAGCCTACCAGGCTCCCCCGTCCCTGGGATTCTCCAGGCAAGAACACTAGAGTGGGGTGCCATTGCCTTCTCCAATGCATGAAAGTGAAAAGGGAAAGTGAAGTCACTCAGTCGTGTCTGACTCTTAGGGACCCCATGGACTACAGCCCACCAGGCTCCTCCATCCATGGGATTTTCCAGGCAAGAGTACTGGAGTGGGGTGCCATTGCCTTCTCTGCCAGTACCTCATAATGTGACTATATTTGGAGATAGGTCCTTCAAAGAGGAGAATATGTGGTCATATGGATTGGCCCTAGTTCAGTAAGACTGATGTCTTATAAGACAAAGATATTAGAACATAGACAACACAGACAGCAAAGACCATGTGAGGACACAGCAAGAAGACCTGTAAGCAAAGGAGAGAGGCCTCAGAAGAAACCAACCTGCTGACATTTTGATCTTGAACTTCCAGCCACCAGAATTGTGAGAAAATAAATTTTCTATTTAAGCTACCTCATCTGTGTGGTGGCTTAAATAGAAAATCTAATACAATATTCAAAGGCAATGACCAGTGCATTATTTTTAGGAGAAAACACACTTGTAGAGTTGGAACTAGTTATATGTAGTGAAAGTGAAGTGTCCGCTTCACTGAGTGTCACTCAGTCATGTCCAACTCTTTGCAACCCCATGGACTGCAGCCTAAGAGGCTCCTCTGTCAATGGGATTTTTCCAGGTTGGAGTCAGTTGCCATTTCCTTCTTCAGGAGATCTTCCTGACCCAGGGGTCAAACCCAGGTCTCCCGCATTGTAGGCAGATGCTTTACCGTCTGAGCCACCTCAGAAGATTAAAATGTAACGTCTTGTACAGTCTTAACTGCTAATATGTTCTAAGGTTTTAAAAGTAATATTAAAAGCTATCCTAATTTTGAAAATCTCATAGGCAAGAACTGAACTCTGCAACCTAAACAGAAAGTTTAGTAACGCTGATCTTTCTGATAAAAACCTACTAAAATTCCACAAATTTTATTAGTTTCTAATGACAAAGAAAAGGTATTTTGAGAGAGAAAACACACAGAAAAACACATAAGCTTCCATAGTTTTCTTTGCCATCATCTTAAAACTCTTTCCATACCTGTCCTCATAATTTTCAGTAAAGGTATGTTTGCCTTATCTTACAGACCAAAAATAGAAAGGTTAAGAAAATATCCTTAGTTTTTTTTTGTCATTTTCATTTATAGAATTAATCAGGTTTATTGAGAGGTGGTACATGGTACAATGATTCTGTAAATTATTAACCTTTCTGTGTCTCAGCAATAATACAACATACAAGACAAAACCCATAAGATCAATCAGATAATTTTTCAGAAGAAACTGCAGGCCAGAAGGGAGAGGCACAATACACTTAAAGTGATGAAAAGGAAAAACCATCCTTTTCATCATAGGGGATTAGAATGCAAAAGCAGGAAGTCAAGAGAGATGTAGAGTAACAGCCACGTTTGGTCTTGGAGTGAAAAAATGAAGCAGGGAAAAGGCTAACAGAGTTTTGCCAAGAGAACACACTGGTCATAGCAAACATCCTCTTCCAACAACACAAGAGATGACTCTACATTATGAACATCACCAGATGGTCAATGACAAAATCAGGCTGATTGTATTCCTTACAGCCAAAGATGGAGAAGCTCTATACTGTCAGCAAAAACAAAACCTGGAGCTAGCTCAAATCCTGAACTCCTTTTGCAAAATTCAGACTTGAAGTATAGAAAACCAGTAGGCCATTCAGGTATGACCTAAGTCAAATGCTGTATGATTATTCAGTGGAAGTGACAAATAGATTCAAGGGGTTAGATCTGGTAGACAGAGTGCCTGCAGAACTATGGATGGAGGTTCAGAACACTGCATAGGAAGCAGTGACCAAAACCATCCCCAAGAAAAAGAAATGAAAGAAGGCAAAATGGTTGTCTGAGGAGGCCTTACAAATACCTGAGAAAAGAATAGAAGGAAAGGCAAATAGTTGCCTGAGGAAGTCTTACAAATACCTGAGAAAGAAGAGACGTGAGAGGCCTATAAATACCTGAAAAAAGAAGACGCAAAAGGAGAAAGGAAATATATGCCCAACTGAAGGCAGAGTTCCAAAGAATAGTAAGAAGAGATAAGAAAGCCTTCTTAAGTGAACAGTGCCAAGAAACAGAGGAAAACAATAGAATAGGAAAGATTATCACTCTCTTCAATAAAATTAGAGATACCAAAGAAGCATTTCATACAAAGATGGGCACAATAAAGAACACAAGCAGGAAGGACCTAACAGAAGCAGAACAGATGGCAATACACAGAAGAACTGTACAAAAAAAGGTCTTAATGACCCAGACAACCACGATGGTATGGTCATTCACGTAAAGTCAGACGTCTTGGAGTGTTAAGTCAAGTGGGCCTTAGGAAGCATTACTATGAACAAAGCTAGTGGAGGTGATGGAGTTCCAGCTGAGCTATTTCAAATCCCCAAAGCTGATGCTATTAGAGTGCTGCACTCAATATGCCAGAAAATTGGAAAACTCAGCAATGGCTGCAAGACTGGAAAAGGCCAGTTTTCATTCCAATCCCAAAAAAGGGCAATGTCAAAAAAAGTTCAAACAACCATACAATTGAACTCATTTCACATGCTAGCAAGATTATACTCAAAATCCTTCAAGTTAGGCTTCAACAGTATGTGAACCAAGAACTTCCAGATGTGGAAGCTAGATTTAGAAAAGGTAGAGGAACCAGAGATCAAATTGCCAACATTCACTGGATCACCAAAAAAGCAAGAGAATTCCAGAAAAACATTTACTTCTGCTCCATTGACTACAGTAAAGCCTTTGACTATGTGGATCACAACAAACTGTGGAAAATTCTTAAAGAGACGGGACTACCAGACCACCTTACCTGCCTGTTGAGAAATCTGTATGCAGGTCAAGAAGCAATAGTTAGAACAGGACATGGAACAATGGACTGGTTCCAAATCAGGAAAGGAGTAAGTCAAGGCTGTATACTGTCACCCTGCATATCTTTTATGCAGAGTACAGCATACAAAATGCCAGGCTGGGAGAATCACAAGGTTAAATCAAGATTTTTGGGGGAAATATAAATAAGCTCAGATATGCAGATGATACTACCACTCTTATGGCAGAAAGGGACAGGAAGTAAAGTGTCTTTTGATGAAGGTAGAAGAGGATTGTGATAAAGCTGGTTTAAAACTCAACATTCAAAGAACTAAGATTATGGACATGGAAAGAGTGACAGACTTTATTTCCTTGGGCTTCAAAAAATACCATGGATGGTGACTGCAGCCATGAAATTAAAAGACTCATTCTCCTTGGAAAAGAAAAAAAAAAGCTATGATAAACCTAGACTGCATATTAAAACCTGACACATCACATTGCCAACAAAGATCCAATTTGTCAATGCTATGGTTTTTCCAGCATTCATGTAAGGAAGTGAGAGTTGGAACGTAAAGAAGACTGAGTGCCAAAGAATTGATGCTTTTGAACTTTGTAACTGTAGAAGCCTCTTGAGAATCCCTTGGACTGCAGGGAGATCAAATCAGTTAATCGTAAAGGAAATCAACCCTGAATCTTCATTGGAAGGACTGATGCTGAAGCTACAATACTTTGACCACCTGACGTGAAGAGACCCTGAGGCTAAGAAAGATTGAAGGCATTAGGAGAAGGGAGCCAGAGGGTGACAGAGGATGAGATGGTTGGATGTCATCATTTCCTTAATGGACATGAGTTTGAGCAAACTCTGAGAGATAGAGAAAAACATGGAAGCCTGGCATGCTGTAGTCCATGGAGTCACAAAGAATCAGATATGACTTCTCAACTGAACAGCAACAGTAAGTCTACCCAGCAAGGTCTTGTTCACATTTGATGAAAAAATCTAAACCTTTACCAGCAGGCAAAGCTAAAAGAATTCAGCACAATCAAACCATATTTGCAACAATTTATAAATGAACTTCTCTAGGCAGAAAAGCCCACAAATAGAAACAAGAACATTTTCTATGAGGTCACCATCTTCTTGATACCAAAACCAGACAAAGATATGACAAAAAAGGAAAATCACAGACCAATATCACTGATGAACATAGATGTAAAATTCCTCAAATTTCTAGCAAACAGAATCCAGCAATACATTAAAATGATCATACATCCTGATCAAGTGGACTTTTTCCACTTGATCCATCCATATGGATGCAAATATTCTTCAATATATGCAAATCAATCAATGTGATATACCATATTAATAAATTGAAAAATAAAAACCATATGATTATCTCAATAGATGCAGAATAAGCTTTTGAACCATTTATGATTTTAAAAAGTCTGCAGAAACTGGGCATAGAAGGAATATACCTCAACATAATAAAGAGCATATACAAAAAACCCACAGCAAACATTATTCTCAACAGTGAAAACTGAAAGCATTTCCTCTAAGATCAGGTACAAGACAAGGGTGTCCCCTCTAGTCACTATTATTCAACTTAGTTTTAGAAGTCCTAGCCACAGCAACTAAAGAAGAAAAAGAAAAGGAATCCAGATTGGAAAGGAAGAAGTAAAACACTCACTGTTTTCAGATGACATGATACTATATGTAAAGAGCCCTAAAGATATCAACAGAAAATTATTAATATGAGAATTAATCAATGAATATAGTAAAGTTGCAGGATATAAACTTAATCCACAGCAAACTCTTACATTCCTATACACTAACAATGGAATATCATAAAGAGAAGTTGAGGAAACAATGCCATTCACCATTGCAATGAAAAGAATAAAATAGCTAGAAGTAAACCTGCCTAAACATACAAAGACCTCTATGCATAACACGATAAAACACTCTTGAAAAAAATCATAGGTGACACAGATGGACAGATATACCATGTTCCTAGATGGGAAGAATTGATACTGTGAAAATGACTATGCTACCTAAAGTAACCTACAGAATTAATGTAATCCCTTTCAAACTACCAATGGTACTTTTCACAGTTTTAGAACAAAAAGTTTCACAATTTATACAGAAATACAAAAGACCCCAAATATCCACAGCAATCTTCGAGAAAAATAGAGTTGCAGGAATCAGCATTCCCAGCTTCAGACTATACTAAAAGTTACAGTCATCAAGACAGTATGATGCTGGCACAAAAACAGAAATATAGATCAATGGAACAGGAAAGAAAGCCCAGAGATAAACACACCTATACACACCTTATCTTTGACAAAGGAGGCAAGAATATAAAATGGAGAAAAGACAGCCTCTTCCATAAGTGGTGCTGGAAAAGTGAACAGCTACATGTAAAAGAATGTAACTAGAACACCCCCTAATACCATACATAAATATAAACTCAAAATGGATTAAAGACTTAAATGTAAGTTCAGAATCTATAAAGTTCTTAAAAGAAAACATAGGTGGTACACTTTGGCATATATCACAAGATCATCTTTGACTTACCTCTTAGACTAATGGAAATAAATAAATACACAAAAGGGATCTAATGAAAGCTAAAAATTTTTGCACAGCAAAGGAAACAATAAATAAAATTAAAAGAGAACCCTCAGAATGGGAGAAAATAATTGCATCTGAAACAATTGACAAAGGATTAATCTCCAAAGTATATAAGCATCACATACAGGTCAATATCAGAAAAACAAACAGCCCAATCAAAAAATAGGCAGACGACCTAAACAGACATATACCATACATAAATATAAACTCAAAATGGATTAAAGACTTAAATGTAAGTTCAGAATCTATAAAGTTCTTAAAAGAAAACATAGGTGGTACACTTTGGCATATATCACAAGATCATCTTTGACTTACCTCTTAGACTAATGGAAATAAATAAATACACAAAAGGGATCTAATGAAAGCTAAAAATTTTTGCACAGCAAAGGAAACAATAAATAAAATTAAAAGAGAACCCTCAGAATGGGAGAAAATAATTGCATCTGAAACAATTGACAAAGGATTAATCTCCAAAGTATATAAGCATCACATACAGGTCAATATCAGAAAAACAAACAGCCCAATCAAAAAATAGGCAGACGACCTAAACAGACATTTCTCCAAAGAAGGCATACAGATGGCAAAATAAACACATGAAAAGATGCTCAACCTCACTAATTACCAGAGAAATTCAAGTCAAAACTACAATGAGGTATTACCTCACACTGGTCAGAATGGCCATCATCAAAAAAATCTAGAAACAATAAATGCTGGAGAGGCTATGAAAAAAGGGAACTGTCTTGCACTGTTGGTGGGAATATAAATTGATACAGCTACTATGGAGAACAGTAACTCCTTAAAAAAACTAGGAATAAAACTACCATATGAGGGGATCATTTCAAGATGACAGAGTAGAAGGACATGCACTCATCTTCTGCCAGAGCACCAAAATTGCAACTAGCTATTGAACAACCATCGACAGGAAGACACTGGAACCCACCAAAAAATGATACCCCGTGTCCAAGGACAAAGGAGAAGCCTCAACAAAATGGTAGGAGGGGCACAATTACCATAAAATAAAATCCTGCTGGGTTGGTGACCCACAAACTGGAGAAAAATAGTACCAAAGAAGTTCTCACACAGTTGTGAAGGTTCTAGGCCCCACATCAGGCTCCCTAGCCTGACGATCTGGCCAAGGGACTGGGAATCTCCAGGGAATCTGATTTTGAAGACCTGTAGAATTTGATTACAGGACCTCCACTGGACTGGGGAAACCAGAGACTCTCCTCTCAGAGGGCACAAACAAAACCTTGTGCACACCAGGACCCAGGGGAAAGGATCACTGCCCTCACAGGAGATTGAGCCAGATCTATCTGAGTGTTTGAGGGTCTCCTGAAGAGGTATTGGTTAGTAATGGTCTGCCATGGGGAAAGAAGCAATGGTAGCAGCAGTCCTGGGAGATGTGACTTGACATAAATCACCTTGGAGGTCGCCAATATTCTTACCATGGAGCCTCTGGACTCCAGGACTGTGTCATCTCAGGCCAAAAAACTAACAGGAAGAGAGCGTAGCCCCAACCATCAGCAGACAATTGGATTAAAGTTTTATTGAGCATGGCCTTGCCTACCAAAGCAAGACCCAGTTTTCCCCACAGCCAGTCCATTCCATCAGAAAGCTTGCACAAGCCTCTTAGCATCATCCACCAGAGGGCAGACCTAAGGAATAAGAACTACAATCCCAGGAGCCTCCAGAACTGCTACCACAACTCCAGGAAGTTAACCAAGATGAAAAGAAATAGGATTATGTCCCAGTAGAAGGAACAAGATATATTCACAGAAAAACAACTAAATGAAGTGGAGATAGACAAACTCCCAGAGAAAGAAATCAGAATAATAATAATGAAGATGATTCAGGATCTCAGGGAAAAAAAATGGAGAAGATGCAAGAAATGTTTACCAAATACCTAGAAGAACTAAAGAACAAACAGATGAGCAATACACTGGAAGACTCAATAGCAGAAAAACTGAGGCGGAAGAATGGATAAGTGACCTGGAAAACAGAATGGTGGAAATCAATGCTGCAAAACAGAATATAAAACTACTATATGATCCACCAGTACCACTATTGGGCATATACCCTAAGAAAGCTATATTTTAAAAAGGTAGTTCATAAATACAATGGAATATTACTCTCCCATAGAAAGAATGAATTTGAATCAGTTATAGGGAGGCAAATGAAACTAGAGCATGTTATACAGAGTGAAATCAGTCAGAAAGAGAAAAACAAATATCATATATTAATAAATATATATAGGGAATCTAGAAAAATGGTATTTATGAAACTATTTGCAGGGAAGGAACAGAGATGCAGATATAGACCATAGACTTTTGGACATAGGGAAGTAGAGAGTGGGAAAAATGGAGAAAGTATCATAGACACACATACACTACCATGGGTAAAATAGATAGCTGGTAAGAAGTTGCTATATAACACAGGGAGCCCAGCTAAGCACTCTGTGATGATCTGGATGGGGTGATGGGAGGAAAGCTCAAGAGAGAGGTGATACATATATAATTATGGCTGATTTGCATTGTTATATGGCAGAAACCAACACAACATTGTAAAGCACTTTTCCCTGAATTAATAACTTTAAAAAAAGAAATAAGAAAATTACAAAATAGGAAAGTTTACCAGTAAAACATACAGTAAAGTTAGGAAATCATTTACAGGCAAATATGGTATCAAAACCAGTAATCACAAAAGGAGAGTACAAATGCAGGATATTTGAAATACATTTCAAATTAAGAGATCAGTAACTTAAAACAAGTATGTATATATATGTGTTGGTATATGAAAACCTCATGATAAATGCAAATGGGTAATCTGTAATAGATATGTACACACAAAAAAAAGAAAAAGGAATTTAAATGCAACAGGAAAGATGGTCATCAAATCACAATGGAATGGAACAAAAGAGGAAAGGAAGAAAAAAGATCTACAAAAGCATATCTGAAACAATGAGCAAAATAGCAATAAGACCATACATATTGATAATAACCTTAAATGTAAATGGATTAAATGCTCCAACCAAAAGATATAGACTAACTGAATAGATATGAAAATAATACCTGTATATATGCTGTCTGTAAGAGACCACTTCAGACCTAGATACACATATACACTGAACATGAAAGGATGGAAAATGTTATTCTATGCAAAAGGAAATTAAAAGAAAGCTGGAGTAGCAATTCTAATATAATACAAAATAGACTAAAGACTGTTGCTAGAGAAAGAAAGATACCACATGCTAATTCAGGGATTAATCCAAGAAGAAGATATAACAATTATAAATATATATGTACCCAACATAGGAGCAACTAAGTATAAAAAGCAGATACTAACAGCCATAAAAGAAGAAATCAACAGTGACACAATAATAATGGAGAACTTTAATATCCTGCTTTCATCAGTGGACAGATCATAATAGACAGAAAATCAATAAAGAAACAGACCTTAAATGATATGTTAGATCAGATGGATCTTTATATTTATATATACTTTAATATTTATAATGTTCCATTTAAAAGATGAAGAAGACACATTCTTTTCAGATGCACATGGAAAATTCTCCAGGATTTTCATTTAGTGCCACAAAGCAAAACAGACAGGGCCTTAATGCAAGTCTCATTAAATTTAAGAAAACTGAAATAATTTCAAGTATCTTTTTTGACCACAGTAATATGAGATTAGAAATCAACTACAAGAAAAAAAAATGCATATAACACTAGCACACGGCAAAACAATGATCACTGCACTTTCCCTTCACATTTCCCTGCACACCCAACATTCCTAATGCCTCAGACCACTCTCCTGATTTACGCCTTATCTCAAATACCCTGAGGTCCCTGCCTTCCAGAGGTGAATTTCAAATTTGTCTTTCATTTCCTGACTAGGCTGTATTGTAAATAAACCCTCTTTGCTTCAGATCTTCATATCTCGGGTATTTTGGCTTGTTGTGCAGTGGGCAAGATGAACCTGGTTCAATAAGAGTGGACCAAGTGTTCTTGCAGGAGAGTGGATGGAACTGTGGAGGTACACAGGGATACTTTTAGTTGCTTTCCTCTTATGGGATTCCTTACACTGCGATGCTGGTGGTAAAGAACCTGCCTGCCGGTGTAGGAGATATAAGAGACAAGAGTTTGATCCCTGGGTCAGAAAGATCCCCTGAGGGAGAGCATGGCAACCCACTCCAGTTTTCTTTCCTGGAGAATGTCATGGACAAAGGAGATTGGTGGGCTATCGTCCATAGGGTCACAAAGAGTCAGACACAACTGAGGCAACTTAGGATGCATGCATGCACCTCACACATGGAGGCACAGCCAGCTGACTCAGTTGGAAGCAGTGGTATAAAGCTGAGAACTCTGAGCCTAAAACCTTCAATGTCACTAGGGCTCCAATGCTGGACACCGCATGCCAAACAATAAGCAAGACAGGAATACAGCTCCAGTCATTAGCAAACAGGCAGCCTAAAGTCATACTAACCTCACAGACACCACAAATCACACCACCTGATGCAGCCAATCAGAGGAAAAAGGCTGTGCTCCATCCACCAGAACACAGGCACGAGTCCATCCAATCAAGAAGCCTACACAAGCCCCTCGGCCAACGTTACCCCCTAGGGGGTAGACAACAGAAGTAAACAGAAATATGACCCTGCAGACAGGAGACCATATAGACATATTTATAAATGTTTAGACCAGATAGACTTAATTTGCATTTATAGGGCATTCTATCTGAAAGCAGCAGAATAAACTTTCTTCACAAGTGCACATGGAACATACTCCAGGATAGATCACATCTTAGTTCATAAATCAAGTCTCCGTAAATTAAAAAAAAAAAAATGAAATTATATCAAGCATATTTTCTGACCACAATGCTATGAAGTTAGAAATCATTTACAGGGGGAAAAATATTTAAAAAAAACAAAAACACAAACACATGGAGGCTAAACAATATGTAACTTAATAACAAAAAGATCACTGCAGAAATCCTAGAGGAAATTTAAAAAAAAAAAACAAAAAACTAGAAACAAGTGACAATGAAAATACAACTCAAAACCTATAGGGTACAGCAAAAGCAATTCTAAAAGGAAAGTTTCTAGCAATGCAATCCTACCTGAAGAAACAGTAAAAATTTAAAAAAACCTGACCTTACACCTAAAGCAACTCGAGAAATAAGAATAAGACCCCAAAGTTAGTAAAAGGAAAGAAATCATAAAGATCAGTGAACAAATAAATGAAACAGAAACAAAAGCAATAGCAAAGATCAATGAAATTAAAACCTGGTTCTTTGAGAAGATAAACAAAATTGATAAACCTTTAGCCAGACTCATCAAGAAACAAAAAGGAAGAGGACTCAGATGTAAAATATTGGAAATGAAAAAGAAGTTACATCTGACACCAAATAAACACAAAGGATCATAAGAAAGTACTATAAGCAACTATGTTGCAATAAAATGGACAACTTAGAAGAAATAGACAAGTTCTTAGAAAAGTACAATCTTCCAAAACTGCACCAGGAAGACAGAAAATATGAACAGACCAATCACAAGTAATGAAATTGAAACTGTGATTTAAAATATTCCAATAAACAAAAGTCCAAGACCACAAGGCTCCACAGGTGAATCCCATCAAACATTTAAAGAAGAGCAAACACCATCCTTCTGAAACTGTTTCAAAAAATTGCAGAGGGAGGCACACACCCAAACCCATTCTTTAAGACCAAAATCACCTTGATACAAAAACCAGACAAGGATATCACAAAAAGTTACAGGCCAATATCACTGATGAATATAGACACAAATTGGTAATGAAGTAAAACTGTTATTGTTTGCACATGGCATGATACTATATACAGAAAATCCTAAAGACTATACCAGAAACCTACTAGAGTTCCTTGATGAATTCAGTAAAGGTACAGGATACAAAATTAACACACAGAAATCTCTTGCATTTCTGTCTACTAGCAACGGAGTATCCAACAGAGAAATTAAGGAAAAAGTCCCATTTACTATCACATCAAAAAGAATTAAAACCCGGGAATAAATCTACCTAAGGAGACAGAAGAACTGTACTTTGAAAGCTATCAGATGCTGATGAAAATAATCAAACTTGACAGAAACAGATGGAAGGATATACTGTGTTCTTTGATTGGAAGACTCAATATTGTCAAAATAACTATTTTACCCAAGGCAATCTACAGATCCAACGCAGTCCATATCAAAGTACCAATTACTTTTTCACAGAAGCAGAACAAAAATTTTGCAGTCTGTATGGAAAATCTCATATAGCCAAAGCTATCTTGAGGAAGAAAAATGGAGGTAGAAGAATGAGACTCCCTGAATTCAGAGTATATTACAAAGCTACTGTCATCAAAACAGTCTGGTACTGGCACAAAAATAAACATATAGATCAATGGGATAGGAAAAAAAAAACAAACAGAAATTAACCCACAGTCCTATGGTCAATTAACAAACTACAAGAAGGCAAAAACATATAATGGAGAAAACACAGTGTCTTCAAACGTGGTGCAGGGAAAACTGGACAGCTCCATGATAAAGAATGAAATTAGAACATTCTCTAATACCAATTCACAAAAATAAATTCAAAATGAATTGAAGACCTAAACATAAGCCCTGATACCATAAAACTCCCATAGGAAAACATAGGCATAACATTCTCTGACACAAATCACAGCAATATCTTTTTGGATTTCTCTCCTAGAATAATGGAAATTTTAAAAAAATAAAATAAATGAGAACAAATTAAAGTTTTCACACAGTGAAGGAAATCATAAACAGAATGAAAAGACAACCTACAGATTGAGAGAAAATATTTGCAAACAATATGACCAACAAGGGATTAATCTCCAAAATATACAAACAACTCATGCAGCTCAGTATCAAAAAACAACAAACCAATCAAAAAATGGTCAGAAGACCTAAATAGACATTTCTTCAAAGAGGACATATAAATGGCCAATAGAAAAAATGCTCAACATCACTAATTATTAGAGAAATGTAAAATAAACCTACATTAATCAGAATTATCATCATCAAAAACCTACAGATAATAAATGCTGAGAAAGTGTGGAGAAAAAAGAAAATAAAAACTCTCCTACATTGCTGTGTCTATAAATTGGTAAAACCATTATGGAGAACAGTATGGAGGTTCCCTTAAAATCTAAAAATAGAGCTACCATATGATTCAGCGATGCCACTCCTGGGCATATACCCAGGGAAAGCTATAACTCAAAAAGATAGATGCAACCCAATGTTCACTGCAGCACTATACAACAGCCAGGACATGGAAACACCTAAATGTTCATTGTCAGAGTAAGATAAAGAAAGTGTGTGTGTGTGTGTATACAAAGTAATGTTACTCAGCCATAGAAAAGAGGGGAAATATCATTTGCAGCAACATGGATAAACCTAGAAATTATCACACTAAGTAAAGTAAGTCAAAGAAATATAAATATTATATGATACCACTTACATGTGGAATCTGAAAAATAAATGATACAGTTAAACTTATTTATAAACCAGAAACAGACTCACAGATATAGAAAGCAAACTCGTGGTTACTGTTTACCAAGGGAAAAGAAAAGTTGGGGAGTGATAAATGAGGAGTTTGGGATAAGCAGATACACATTAATATATATAAATATGTATATATTTGTGCTGTCCTACTGTATAGCACAGCACAAATTACTACAATTGTAATAACCTATAAGAGAAAAGAATCTGAAGATTTATATATACATATATATACACATATATATATATATATACGGGGGTGTGTGTGTGTGTGTTTGTGAATAATCGGATCACTGTACTAAACACTTGAAACTAACACAATATTGTAAATCACCTATACTTCAATAAAAATCATAATTGTAGATTCTTTGGTGATTGTAGGCCTACTAAGAATAGCATGCAGTAAACAGTTGTATTTGGAATGATATAACTTAAACATACTTTATAGAAACAGTATTTTTAGTCACAGCTTTATTTCCATGCTGAAATTTTATTTTTAACATACATTAACTTAACAAGTATATGATGAGTTTAGCAAATTGGTACAATTTTATTCAATTTACCCCCACCTTATTACTATTAATATTGTTATTTTAAAATTTAGTTTCTAAAGATTTCGTCAAGT